>NC_090831.1:85102975-85712206 GCF_028021215.1 Eschrichtius robustus
TATATTATTTTTATGACAAAATCTCATTTTGTAAAAGATGAATAAAGGAGGACTGGTGACTAAGAAACTGAGACAATGTCGCAAAGTGAGTTTATCCAGAAGGTGGTGAAAACACGTCAGCCACTGAAACTGTAAGCAAAAGTAGTCAGTGCCTTCTGAAAACTTCCACCTGTCACATTCCCAAAAGAAAACATGTACGTCGCCTGAATTCTGTTGAACTGGCTTTTGGAGAAAGACGACATAAGGGACATTTGGTGACACTTCAGTTATCTAAAATGGCATGGACATATGGCATCTCGAGGGGTGGGAGAGTTCATTCTGTGATGATTCCAGAACTCCAGACATCCGCTCCAGATAAATACTGTCAAGAGAAGGGAGCAACGTCTGTATCCGGGAACCATGGTCAGGAAAGGCCTTGATGGTCATTAGAAAAATGGCGCCCTGTGGAAGCAGCACACACCAAGGCAATGTGGATGTGGGAGAAGGAGGGAAGGGAGAAAGGGCTGAAGGAGAGCCTGCAATGCAGGTAGAACCATGGTTCTCAGGCCTGCTGCACTCCACAAACCAAAGAAGCTTTCAAATCATACAGCTCTCTGGGCGCTACCCCAGGGATGCTGGTTTAATCACTCGTGAGTATACTGTGAAGCCTGGATTAAGAACCACTGAAATAGAAGGTAAATAATAAATCTGAAGAGAAGAGAGATTACTAAGTAAAAGACAAGGTTTTCAACTGGGAGAAGATGAAACTACAGCATGGAGGGAATTCGCCTGTGGTTGCTGCTGAGGCCACTGATATTATTCATTAGAAAAGGGAAATAATTTTAGAAACTGTCTGGTCTACTTTATCTTAGATCTCTCTCTCTCTCTCTCTCTCTCTCTCTCACACACACACACACACACACACACAAATACACACACCTCAGAAAGTTGAACTTGAGCCAAGTAACTGAATTCTTGGTGATATTTTATAATTTAAAAAATTACAATTAATTGAGATTTGGGACTATGCTAAATGTTTTTTAAATCTTTTTTTGAAATGATTGTAGACACACAGTAAGTTCCAAAACTAGGACAGAGAGCTTCGACATACCCATTACCCAGTTTCTGCCAATGATAACATCTTACACAACTACAGTATGTTATCAAAGCCAGGAAGTTGACATTGACACAGTACAATTACCTAGCCTATGACCTCACTCAGATTTCAGGAGTTTTTATGCTAAGCGTTTTGACATACACTTTCTCATCTCATCCTCCCATCATTACTATTTCCATTTCGCAGAAAAGAAAACTGAGGCCAGGAGAAGCTGAGTAACTTTCCCAAGGTGGTAAGTGACAGGATTAGGATAGAAACTCAGCTTTGCCTGATTCCAAGCTCCAGTTCTAAACCACCTTCCTCTACCAGGTCCCTGTATTGCACACACACACCACCATGGTTCATGGCCGCTGGGGACAAAGGGCTCTGGCAAGACTGCAGGGTGATGCTGGTGACAAGCTCATAGGAGAGGCCTGTGGGTAGCAAGTGTGTGAGGTCACAGCCAGGAGAGCAGTAAGTCTTAAGAAGGGCCTTCTAGTTCTCCAGCCCAGCAGCTAAAGCACCATTTGTAGGCTGAGCTATGTTCTGCAGGAGGAAAGGGCAGGCAGGGAATGAAGCCCAAGACAGCAGGTCAGCAGGCGATGAAGTAAGAGTCCATACTGGGCATGAGGAAATGGCAGGAAATGAAGAGAGTAGGCTGATGCTGGCACTTCACTGGGAAGCAGGCAGGAAGCAGGAGCCTAGCTAGAAAGCAAATCCACACCAACAACCAAACCAGAAGACACAGACCCACTCGTCCATGCTAGACCAGGGAGGAAGTGTGGTCTAGCGGTTATATGTGGGTTCTGGAGCCAGAATGTGTGGCTCTAAATCCCACCCACACCTACCAACTGGTGGTCTGACTTTTGGTAAGTTAACTTTGCGCCTCAGTTTCTCCATCTGTAAATTTAAAGTAATAAAAATTTAAAAATCGCCCAGGATTGCTGTGCAGATTGAATAGACAGCATGTAAAGCGTGTAGAAAAGTGCTTGACACGTCACCTTCAGTCGGGTTAGCTACTGTTATTACACACAACGTGACTGGACAAGGATTAAGAGGAAAACGCTGGAAACTAAAGAGAGGGAGAGGGTGCCTCAAAGGCCCCTGGTGTCAGAGTGGCTTTTCAGTACTAAGGGACACACCTGAGGGACAGCCAGATAAAGTGAATTCCTTCACACAACACAGGGCCTACAGCTAACTGTACATCTACCAACAGCACTCAGCAGGATGCTGATGCGGAATCGCGTTACCTACTATTATAAGGCACTTGCTGGTACCAGACACTGTGCTCACTGCTCCACATGCACAGCCCCCTTGACTCCTCCAGGTATCCCTCGAGGAAAAGAAGATTTAATCCCATTAAACGGTTGAGGAAACTGAGGCTCAGCTTAAAATGCCTGCTCAAGGTCACACAGCAGGCGAGGAGTGGAGCTGGGATTAAAACCAGAGCTCAGGCATTCTCGCTATACCCGTCAGTGATAAGATGTAGGCACCTCTTCAGACCATGGGGTTGGGCATAGATATCAGACACTGGCCAGCAGGAGTGGGAGCAGGGAGCAGTGCTACATGGCAGAAAGAGGCAAGGAGAAAAGACTTGGAGACCCAGTTAAAAGTCCAGACAATACACTCACACTCCTTTCTCTGGCTAAGTAACGCCTCCCCCAACCCACTCCATGTCACTCTCGCCCCTCCGCAATTTCCCATAATTCCAGTGGCACCACCAGGTTCAGGTCAAGATATTGCCTTCCACCAGATCACAGCACCCCACGGAGCCCCTACCCACAGGACAGGGGATTATTTAGAGCCTGGATTTGCTGATACACTTCTTCATATTCCAAGTCAAACTTATTTCTGCCCATTAGGGTTGATGCATTTTAGACTAAAGGACTGCCCATACCACCCTTCTTTGTGTCCTTTCTCTCACAAACACCCTCCCTGGGCTCCAGGTAGGATGAAGACATAACAGCTTATAAAACAATGGATGAAAGAAAAATCCAGAGTCCATACTGACACTACAATCTAGAAAGGGAGCAAGAGAGGAAGGAAAGGGAAAGCTCTTATTTACCGTCAAATGTCATTTAATAAATGGAGAAAGAATAATAGTTAGAAATTACCACTGATTCAGGCAAGAATCATCAAGTGATGCTAAAACCACTGCATAAAAGTTTGTTAAGAAAGAGATTATCAGCAGCCGCATAACACAGGGAGATCAGCTTGGTGCTTTATGACCACCTAGAGGGGTGGGATAGGAAGGGTGGGAGGGAGATGCAAGAGGGAGGAGATATGGGGATATATGTATATGTATAGCTGATTCACTTTGTTATAAAGCAGAAACTAACACACCATTGTAAAGCAATTATACTCCAATAAAGATGTTAAAAAAAAAAGAAAGAAAGAAAGAAGAGATTATCTTCATCGTCTCAAAGTTATCTCCCCGCAGATAGCTTATTACCTACAAAGGGCAGAACAGCACCTTTACCGGGGACACATTAGGGGAAACAACCTTAATGAAATAATCAAAGCTAACATCACCAGTAATGGGACGATCGACAGCCCTCTTCCAGTGCTGCATGGAGGACGCAACATCTACATCACTTATATAGTATTCCTGTCAACATGAATAACCTGAATCAAATCGTAAGGCAACGATCAGACAATCCCAAATTGAGGAACATTCTGCAGCACAAAACATGTGACCCGTTTGCTTCAAAATATTAATGCCATGCAAGACAAAGAAAGACTAAAAAACTGCTTCAAATTAAAGGAGACTGACAACTAAATGTAATGTGTGCTTCAGGAACGGGTTCTGGATCAGAAAAAAAGATTGTCATAAAAGACATTATTGGAACATCTGGTGAAATCTGAATGTGGGCTGTATATTAGATAATAGTATTATATCAAAGTTAAGCTTCCTGAATTTGGTAATTATACTGTGTGTGTAAGAAAATGGTCTCACTCTTAAGCGATACAAGCTGAAGCTGAAAGGTCATGATGTCTACAACTTAAGGTCAAAAGATTTGGAAAAAAAAAAAGATAAATAGATGATAGATTTGATAGCAAGCAAGCAAAAGTGACTCTAGGTGGAAGATAGACAGTTGTTCATTTTAATAGTCTTACAACTTAAGGTCAAAATATTTGGAAAAAAAAAAAGATAAATAGATGATAGATTTGATAGCAAGCAAGCAAAAGAGACTCTAGGTGGAAGATAGACAGTTGTTCATTTTACTAGTCTTACAACTTCTCTGAAGGTTTAAAAATTGTCAAAATAGTTTTTTGAAAAACAATGTAGGTACCTACCAGTTGGCTTAGAGCTAGACACAAAAGCCTGATTCAGTGCTACCCATGGAAATCTAATGACCAAGGAAACTCAGCCCCGACAGGGCCAGACAGGGTCGAAGATAGAATAATTATCAAAACAGTAGAGAAACACAAAATTTAATAAATATAATTCAGCCCCCTGCATACATCCCCTTTCTAATTCTCAATCTGGACCATTTTCGAAGAATGAAACTGATGTACAGATCAAGGTTTGGATCCCGGAATCCAAGTTTGCTATTTGATTCACATCCTCCTGTTTCTGGCTTTGCAGAGTGTGCACAAGTTATACTCTCGGGCAGTTTGCAATGTGTCTGCCTCCGAGTACTTGACCCCATCACCTGAGCCAGAATCACCATCCCTTCCAAAGGAGGACAAGCATGTCTACAGCTCTTGTTCAAATAACCATCCTTCCCCAATCGAGCTGGCCTCTGGGGTCTAGAGGTAATTCATCTTAGCAAATTCAACTCCTGCTGCACTTAACAGTAATCAATAAATGGGGAGCAGCTAGACTACAGTTATGGGGCTGTCTATTCAATAACCATTAGCTGCTACTACATTTAGAAGTAATAAAAAAACAACGGTCCCTGTTCCAATCCATGTGGGAAGACATATATTCACAAGTGTCTTCCCCAGATTGTCCATGCTCTTCCTCCATAGGTTTTTAAATCCCATGCTGTTGTCCAGCTCCATTATTCCATCTCTGCTGCCGGGCAGAAAACCTTAGTCTTGATGTTCTGTGTATAGAGGGCAGAGGCATGAAAATATAAATCCTAATTCTGTAATTTAATTAGAAAAAAATATGCAGTCTTCTTTCTGCTTCCCCAAAGATTTCCAAAAGCTCCGAAGATCTCTGCTTATGGAATAAAAGTGAACCTTCTTCTCATGGCAAACAATGCCCTGCCATATTTGGTCTCAACTTTACTTTTCCAATATTGCCTCACTTTCACATGCCTTAGACACAAATCCAACAGTTCCTTTAACATATGCCGTGTCTTCCTGCCTCCTGACCCTGGCTAACACCGTTCCTTTTGCTTCCCTTTTATGTCCACCATGATCCAGTCTGGCCTGTTTCAATGGTTACACCAAGTGCCATTCAACATATTCACTGATCCACGTGAGGTCCAGGGGCAAGGGTATGTGCTGGTCCAGTTCACCTCAAGTGGCTCCAGTGCCGGGCATGGGATGTGACTGCAGAACCAGCACTGAGCACTTGAATGGGAAGAGAGCATCTGTTATTAGAAAGATTCAATAAGAAGGAAATCTCTCCTTTCCTGCTAGCAAGGGCAGAAACCCTGCCTTAAGGATGCAAGTGGGAACAAAAATTTCTACACAGTAAAACACAAGGTAACATTATCGTGAGGTTCATAACATAACCCGGGATCCCCCACTGCTGAGGACAGGGACCAATCACCAATCAAGGGATATCCAGACTTGCATTACCACAGGGCACAGTTTCAAAGGGTTCTGCTTTATTTTTATATAGGGAACCTTAATTTTACTGCAGAAAAACCAATGAGGTAAAGTCATTCATCACTGAAAGTTTCTAAGGCATAACATATGGTGCTTCTGAGGTATTTCCCAGTGTAGGGTCCCATATCAGTTAGGCCAATCTGTCTCTTTACCTCATCCACCATTAAGACTTAGCCCAAGGCCTGGTCCTGGGGAAGAGGTGGATATAATGTACGAGAAGCAGGAAGCCAGAGACCCAGCTTTTCAGACTTGGGGGATTATAGGGAGACAAGGCAGACGGGGCAGGAGTGAGACTTCCTCTTCTCTTTCTAGAGGGACATCTACCCATAAACCAGAAGGTCCACATCTGAGTAAACTCTGTGGCCAGTAGAGTCAGGTAGAAGGAGGCTGGGTTCTGGCTTCCCCAAGTTGTCTCTTGGGTTCTGTGTGGTTTGGACAGGCCCCAGAGGTTCCCACAAACTCCTGAGGTTGAACCTCAGAAGTTACCAGGGATTGTGATTGGGGAGTTGGCCCATGAGGTTGACACGGGGACAAAGTACCCAAGGGCTAAAGGCCAGACCATCTGATCCAGAAGCACATGAGAATCATGACCAGACCTCGATGGGATGCAAAGCACTGCCACAGAGAGATGGGAGGCCTTCCTTCATTTAGAGAGAACTTCAGAGACTCCTAGCACACTTCAGGTCTCTGTGTGACCAAGGACAGAAGTTCCTGTTGCTCATCAGGAAGCACGGGAGATGGACCCACGCTGCACACTGGCAGAGAGATAGAGATGAAACTCCAGGAGTATCCGAGCCTCTCTCCCACCTGACAGTACTGAAGCTCCCCACTCCTCCCTGTGGGATTCTCCTAGGATGACTCACTCACACTTTGTAAGATGTGCTGCTAGGAGTTATTCTGATTTAGGCATATACCAAGGAGTTGAGGACACCTCAGATGAGTGTCATTCCTATGGTGGAACCCTGGCTTCCCCAATAGCCTGATGAGAATGTGTCTGGTTTGAAAAAGGATACGCTCTTAAGGGGAAGTTAGCCTTGGAGACAGGTCCACTGGCTGGCAACCAAAGTGTTCAAACCAACTGTACAATGTCCAACATTCTTTAGCATTTCCCTTGTACAAAAGAAACAATTATATTTGGGGTACGATTTTAAATGCTCCCTTCTCATGTTGTAGTTTCTTTAGTTAATCTCAATGTTTCAGCAAAGTCTCCAGTGGGCAATAAAAGTACAAAAGACTAAAAAAAATTGTGGCCTGCCCCATGTTCACCCCACTACTAGAGCCCATGGGGAAGATGCAGCATCAAATATAAAATCAAGTACAGAAAACTGGCCCAGGATTTCTAGGCCAGTAGCCTTGAAGCTGAAGCTGTGCCCACAGCACAGAGCTGGCAGTGGTGGGCCAGCAGAGGATCGCAGCATGGTGGGAGACTTCGTTAGCCAGGGCCTTCTGAGAAGCAGGTGCCAAGGAAGGATTAGACATGCAAGAAATTTATCAGGGGGAACATCTGAAAGAGAAAATGGGCAAGGAGCCAGAGGAGGCAGGGAGAGGCGAGATGCAGGTCTGACTCCCAGTGAAGGAGAGAAGGATGGCAGGTTGGGTGGGAGCGTCTTAGATCACAGTGCAGTTCTAAAGAAAGTTCACCAAGGAACTTGGAGTCCTCGAGCTGAAGTCACCATCAGAGGAGTCCCATGTCTCCCAGGAATGGCCACCCTTAGGATCCCTGGCACTCTTAGTCATTGGCTGAAAGTGCCCTTGAGAAACACAGCCAGAGCCATCACAGGAACAAATATCCTCGCACAGAAGCTGGGGCCATGGGTCAAGTACATTCCCTGTGGTCAGAAATGTGAGAGGTGCATTCACATGGCCACCACAGAGACAAACTCCCTCTTTCCCAAAATACTAGTGGAAGGACCAGGAAGAATGCAAACGGAACGGTGTCTGCATGATATATGCTTTGTCAATTTCCAACATTGGAAAACCTGTCTATAAAAACTTGCTTTGCAAAGAGAAGCCTAAATATTTCCCTTGTGGGAAGGCAAAGTTGCAACAGAAACTCTTCTGAGTTTTAAAAAAAATCAGAATTCATTCTTTCATTTTTCCCCTTCACAGAACTGAGCAAAACTCTACTGCTTTGGATTAGCGAAGACTAGAAAGGAAAAATGTCAACTCCAGGGAGACAGCACTAAGTCATGGAAGTAGGGGCCCCCCGAAGTTCCCGGTGGGTGACCAACATATGGTGATAGAGAAAGACATGTGACCAGACTTCCCATGAGCTAATTGGGAATTTTAACCCATGACTCATCCCGGGGTGGGGTCTGAAGCTGCAGGGGACACTACCCCACACCAAGCCATATCATCAGCCAGATTGCACATTTCCTGAAAGTAATCAAGTCAGAAACTGGCTTCCTGGCTATAGCCGTTGGTGGAAAAATGACTGCCAAAAGCCAAAATGAGGATGAGTTCAACGATTTAATTCTGCGTGGAAAACGCAATCCATTAAATGGGATCTGACAAGGACTTAATCTCATCTGCGGCCGAGGGTGTTGGCCCAATGCAGTTCTGCTCTCTGGAACATATTCCTAGTAAGTTATGTATAGAATCAGGAATGCTTTTGCCAAAGCCCAAATAAGTCCATTCTATGTGGGAAGAGAAGTTCATCAATCCCCCTGTGACTCTCCAGGGAGTGAGCACACTCTTCTTCCAAATGCAAAATGATCAAAACCTATGTTGAGTCACACAATTCAAGGTAAGTAACTGAGATGGCCAACGTGCTGGATGGCTTCAGAATTTCCACTACTGCCCAAGGAGGTCAGGCCAGCCTTGCTCACAAAGTACCTACTGGGCTCATATTCCCAGCCTGGGGCGCATTGCATAGCCCAGTCCCAGAAGAAGGGGTCAAGGTGCAGAGGATCAATCCACTCCTAAACAGGATTTTGAAAACTGGGAGAGAAGGAATTAGGGGCTGTCATATTCATCACCCACTTAATCCTAGCAACAGGACCCAAGGCCACTGCTGTTATTTCACTGTTTCCATTTGTAAAATGAGGCAACTGAGAATCAAAACCATGACTCAAAATCACACAGTTTAGAAGAGCATTTGCGAATTCATGCCTGTGGTATTCCAAAGCCCATGCCTCACTCCCCAGAGGGTGGTCCTTGGACCATCACATCACTTGGGAGCTTGTTAGAAACACAGATTCACAGGCTGCAGCCCAGACCTACTGAATGTGGGTCTGCATTTAACAAGATCCCTCAACGAATTTATTGGACATAAAGTTTACCTTAATGGGCTCCTACCAGAAAGGGGTAGGTGGATCAAAAACATAAGTTTGGACTAGAAAAAAGATTTAGTGCAATAAAACAGGGTCAGTCTCATAGGATAAGCCTCAAACTATATATCCAAATTGCACATCCAGATTAGCAGAACCAATCACACTACCTTATTTCACCAACAGCAAACCCAGAAGCAGGAAAGCCAAGGTGATGTGGTGGTAGAACATGGTGGACAGGTAAGGCTTTGGAGCCAGGTGGACTGGGTTGAAATTTCCAGCTCTGTCACCTGCTGGGTGGCTTTGGGTAAGTTACTTGATCTCTCTGAGCCTCAGTTTCCTGACCTGCACAACTGGGATAGCAATACACACCTTGCCAGGGTTTGGGGAGATTAAGTGAGCAAACGAATATACAGTTCCTAGACATAGCAGATGCTCAATAAACACTGGTTTCCTTGACTTTCATTACAATCTGGGCTGGGTCTCACCTTTGCAAATGTGCACACTAGAAGCTGGGGAGATAAAGGGTTCTCAGCAGCCAGCCCTTTCCTGTTCTCTGGGGTCCTCTAGTGGTAAGTACTAAGATTCCGGTCACTAATCAGACTGGCTGGACTGGTCTATCTTCCTTAAGCTTCAGGCTCAGCATATTCTCTCATCTCTTTTAAGAAAAACCTGAGCAGAACAAGGTTCAAAGGGACAGGCCGTGAGGAAAAAGGAGAACAGGCACCTGGGGTACAGTTCCCAGAAGTGTCTACTTTCGAGACACTCAAGCCTTTTTATTTAGTTATGGTTCCCACTTTCCTCTTTTCAAAAGTCTCGGGTTTTGAAAGCAGACTTTTTCATGCCAGAGGCTTCGTGAGCTTTCAGAGCCCACAGGGTCTGCACCTGGACCCACAAAACCCAAGTCTGATCTTATTCACTCTGTGTGAATCCGCTCAAAGGCGTGGAGGAGCGGGAGGTGGCTGTCGAGCGCTACCAGCACGTGCGTCCCCAGCTGCTGCCTGGAAGGATACCCCCACCTACCACGCCCACTTCTGCATCAGGTACAGAAGCTGATAGAAGAGGTGCCCTTGGGACAGAGTATCTCCCACAGATGGAAGCAGCTGAGGGCAAGGGTCCCAATGAGGGTCCCATGGTCTGACTGCCTCAGGAACAGCTCCAGCACCAATAAAGGGGCATTTCCTTGCCCAAGCAAAAAAAAAAAAAAATGATGACCATATTTTGCGGCCCCAAATTCTAAATGCCCTCCAAGTGTGAACAAGGAGAAAGAGAAGGGAGTAGGCAAAGCTATCTCTTCTCCCCTGTTGCTCGGTGGTAACAATCCTGCAGAGGAGCTATGAGGACAAGAGGATGCCAATTCACGAGAACCATGTGTTCCCCCGCAGCAAACAAGACTCTGCAGAACTGCGAAGGGCAGGATGTTCACAGTCACATGCCCGGATCCCTTCATTGTGTGTGGGGTTGTGTATAAGTGTGTCCACACACACACACACACACACACACACACACACACACGGCACGGTGGCTGAGAGACTGAATTTCAGAGTCAGAAAAAAGAACCCAGCACCTCAATCTCAGCAAAGGGACGACTGTACTGCTTGGTTAAAGAAGTTATCGTAGGGACTGAGAGCGTGGATCATGGATGCACCCCTGAAGTCTAAAACTGTAGGAGCATAATGCACTGGTCGTCCTAGATTTTCCAGAGTCACTAATATTGGAGTCGGCAATTACCAGGTTTTTTCACTCCTGGAGTAAAAAGGGAGGTGGAGGGGAACACACTGTGATATATTCCTATCACATTATTTAATATCCAGCTATAACTCATTCCTTCTCTGCAATCCAAAAGGCATCTAGAAAACAAGTGGTATTATTACAAGGGCAACCTTTTTTTTTTTTGAATTTTATTTTATTTATTTTTCATACAGCAGGTTCTTATTAGTTATCTATTTTATACATATTAGTGTATATATGTCAATCCCAACCTCCTAATTCATCCCACCACCACCACCCCTGCTTTCCCCCCTTGGTGTCCATATGTTTGTTCTCTAAATCTGTGTCTCTATTTCTGCCTTGCAAACTGGTTCATCTGTACCATTTTTCTAGATTCCACATATATGCGTTAATATATGATGGTTTTCTCTTTCTGACTTACTTCACTCTGTATGACAGTCTCTACAAATGACGCAATTTCGTTCCTTTTTATGGCTGAGTAATATTTCATTGTATATGTGTACCACATCTTCTTTATCCATTCGTCTGTCGATGGGCATTTAGGTTGCTTCCATGACCCGGCTATTGTAAATAGTGCTGCAATGAACATTGGGGTGCATGTGTCTTTTTGAATTATGGTTTTCTCTGGGTATATGCCCAGGAGTGGGATTGCTGGGTCATATGGTAATTCTATTTTTAGTTTTTTAAAGAACCTCCATACTGTTCTCCATGGTGGCTGTATCAATTTACATTCCCACCAACAGTGCAAGAGGGTTCCCTTTTCTCCACACCCTCTCCAGCATTTGTTGTTTGTAGATTTTCTGATGATGCCCATTCTAACTGGTGTGAGGTGATACCTCACTGTAGTTTTGATTTGCATTTCTCTAATGATTAGTGATGTTGAGCAGCTTTTCATGTGCCTCTTGGCCATCTGTATGTCTTCTTTGGAGATATGTCTATTTAGGTCTTCTGCTACAAGAGCAACCTTGATTCTGCTCTAAATTATTTCTTCATAAGTAAGCTGTTCCCACATTTTGCTTATAATAATTTATCTGCAACAAATCTCACAACTGACGTTACTACCACAATTAAGGACAACTGCATTAGAGAATATTTACCCTCTAACATTGCTGTTGAAATCAACTATCTTCTTTGGAAGAAAGGATGGTTCCAGGATAGCACAGAATTGTATTAAGGAGACCAGTAAATGAACAACAAATGCCAATACATTTCTGGCTTCCACTGCTATAGGACTGGCATATTTATACCTACTGTGTTTTTCCTACTACACACCAAGTGCTACAAGGAACCAGAAAAATAAATCCTGACCTTAACAAACTTATAACTTAATCTCTTTCTGGAACCAAGACATTGGCACATAATACAACTAGCAGAGCAAAAGAAGTTCATGGCCATCAGTACCTTTTCTCTGTTAAAGAGCACAGAGGGAATGCAAAGAGAAGCGATGATGGTAATGGAGTTGGGCTAGCAAATAATATGTTCTTTTCATGGGAGCAGCTCTTTAGCTATTCACTGAAGAAGACGATGAACCTGGTTTGAGGTGGAAGGTGTAATTACCAGAAGACAGTATATGAAGGGGTTGACTCCACCAGAGACACTTGGAGATGAGAACACACAGACCATGAGACCCATTCACCCTCCCCTCTTCCCCCCACAGTCACTTGCAGAGAATCACAGGTTCATAGAATGTACTTCTCTCTACTTGAGTGGTTTTTATTTTATTTAAACCTCACAATGCAGTAAACCCTTACTAGGAATAAGAAAAGCATCTGCCTTGCAATTCTGGTCCCGCCACTGCATCCGTCACATTACATAAAGAAATCCAAACCCTTATTCACTCCTTTTCAGAACTCATCTATAACTCAGTCCACACTAAGAACCTTCACACAGTGAAATGGCTTTTACTGGGCGATTACACACATCACCTGGATGCAAAAGAGAGCACATTTTTCAAGTATATTTCCTGGACTCCAAATCCTGTCTGATTTGTTTATGAGGGAAGAAAAGGGAAGCTTACATGTACTACTAGCCATGTGGAGAGTATGAAAGGCTTATATAATGGAAAGAAAAATGAAAGAAGTAAAATTAGAATAACAGGGGGAAAGGAGGGGAGGAAGGCAGGCTGGCAAAATCATTAAATCTTAATTTCTGATACCAGTACGACTGCGTATTTCAAAAGTGAGTTTGAAAGACCCATTCAGAAAAAAGAATCACTTTTCTGTACCGCATCCATACCCAGACTGATTTTTATTTAATACAGGTGAGAAGGTAAGGAGACGCCTCATGATGGAAGTGGAGCACAATACAAAAAGAAAACACCAGAGAACTTTGCGGGAAAACGCAGGACTAAACGATGAACAAGAACAGAGTCAACAGCCACCTGGGAAACCACACAAGAAGATCCGCACTGCATTTCAGAAGGCAGCAGCTCTCACTTCTCTTACAACTAGAAAACTTCCCCCAGCAAGGGACTCTAAAGGCACGGGGCTGAGTTAATTCCCACCACGTGCGTTTTCCCTGTGCACTTATCTCCCTGCGTCATCCTCCTTTGAAGCAAAAGACTCATTAATCCAACTCAAATTGCCAATGTCAGTAAATCCTTTGCCTCAGCATTTACATGCCAATACCAATTAAATACCAACAGCAACTTAACTACTGATATGGTCTTCACTACCTTCAGGAAATCCAGCCAGAAGTTTAGCAGGCATTACTTCCGACACTACTTCATCAATTCTAATTTACTTAGTGCAGAGAAATGAGGTAATTTGCTGGCCACGCTGACGTGGCATCCAACTGGACTGAAATAACTCCACAAGCAAATAAGAAGGAACAAACTGAGTTGCAATGCACCAAACCTGAAGGACGTTTTCACCAAGGCTTCCGGGCTATCAAGCTGAGGCAATTCATCAGCTAGGATTTCCTCCGGTGGCCGGGGGTCATGGACAATCGTTGGCCGTGGCTTCTCCTTGACATTCCCTGTGAGACCGTCGATGAGGGAGTTCCACAGACAGTTCTGCGACTTAGACCCTGAGGCATGAGGGGGAAAAAGGGGTGAAGGTGAGTTACCAACCAACTCAATGGCCTGCCTTGCCCAACTCGGGATTTTCAAAAGCAGAGCAGGAACACTGACATACCTTTCATGATCTCCACCAACATCAGAGGGCTCCAAAAGGTTTTGGTCAGGCAACTTATGGAGTAACCAGGATTTTTAAAATTTATATACAAAAATAGGTTAATACTCTGAGCATTTTAACTCACAGCTAAGGATTATGAATATATATCCTGTCTCATTTCAGTGGTAATCAACTCCAACTCCTGACAGAGTTGTCGGTATTTACTGAAGTGTTTATTCAGCAACTGGAAGTATTACAAAGGACTACCATTTTAGAGAACAGCAGGATATTCAGACACAAGTCTCCCCTGTGAACTTATCTTGCCTAAGGCCCAAGTTTCAAGACTGTATTCTGTGGAGACACCTACCCCAAAGAGGGCCCCCCATCTAAGAACCAGAACCCACTACAGGCAGGTTCATTCTTCTGGAAGATCAAAACTCAAGGAAAACTACACTGGATGTTTACCAATACCCTACCCTACAAACACTTCAAACATATGAGATGAACATTAAAGGCAGACATGAGTAGATATGGTGCCACAAAATAGGGCCTGATCAGTCAGGTAATCAAGGTCAATATCAACAGTGATAAGTTATATCCTTGATACAATGTGATGAAAATGGCACTTTACCTCCATGGTCTTTCTCCCCAAAATATATAACCCGAGGGTACTAAGCATGTTTCTATCTTCTGTAAACTTAATACTTTAACATCTGCCCTACATGCGTATGCCAGACATGCCCTGTTTGGACAACCAGAAAATACCCTTGAGTCATCTTGCCTTGGCCTCCTGCCTCCGTCACCTCCCCCTTTCTCCCTCCCCTCCATTCCTCAGGAAGAGTCCCCCCTCCAAGGGGCATGCTTTTCAGATACCAGCCAACCAAACCAGCACCCACACCCCAACACCTCCCTCACCAAGCTTTCACATCCTGAGCCACTCTCCACCTGCCCTGATAACCCCAGACAGGTACCAGACATCTAGGGACAGCCCCTATGCCCCAGAGCCCACTAAAATTATTCCAACTAGCCAATCCTAAGCCTGCTTACCTGGCAGAACCCATTCCTTCCCACAGAAACCACAGTAAAGACTCTTGCCCATAGTTCCTCCCTCCCTCCGCCTCACAACAACCCCAATGCTTCTCAGCGTGGCCTCCGTGGTATGACGTGTACCCCCTCTTTTGGAATCTGTGAATACTAACAAACTATCTTTTCAATGGCAGTCATCCCCTGATCTGTTGGCCTTACCACACCTAAAAATAATAAAACCCATTAAAACACTCAGTCTAGTCATAGGGAAAAGACAAATCCCAACTGACAGACACTCTGCAAAACATCTGACCAGTATTCCTCAAAACCGTCAAGGTAATCAAAAAACAAGGAAAGTCTGAAAAACTGTCACAGCCTAGAGGAGCCTAAGAAGACATGATAACTAAACGTGGTATCCTGATGGGGTCCTGAAACTAAGAAAGGACATTAGGAAAAACTAAGGAAATCTGAATAAAGTATGTACATTAGTTAATAATAATGTATATCGATATTGGTTCATTAATTGTGACAAATGTACCATACTAATAAAAAAGCTTAATAATTGGGGAAACTGGGAATGGGGTATTTGGGAGCTCTTTGTACTATCTTTGCAAATTTTCTGTAAATCTAAAAATGTTTTAAAATTAAGAGTTATTATAAAAATACAAATAAGTATTAAAAATAAATAATAAAAATAGTTATTATTTTAAATGTCTATGAGCAAGTTATATTTTTAAGGTAGAGACTGAGGGCATGACCACTATCATTACCCAGTTACCATTGGCCGGTGCTGGTTATTCCTCTTCCCAGAGGAAAGAAAGCCTTTATCTTCGCTCAGATATACTGTCAGGTCTCTGAGTCATGCACCCATGGAGCTGTGTCCAGCCAGAGGGGGTTGGCTTTTTCTATCCCATCCGTGCAGAAGGAGGACCTTTTTCTAATTCACACAAAGACTCTTTATGGGGCATGAGGAGGTGGGCATGGAGGGGTAAGGAGCAGTGCCAGCTAATGCACATGCATGTGATCGGTGTGTAGAGAACACATTCATATGCTCGTGGGGATGCCTCCCTGATCAACCATCCACAGCCCACAACAGAAGAAATCACCGTAGTTTGTTGTGCCTGAAGGTTGTCTCTGCAGCTAAGATCAAGAGAGCTTCACACACAAAAGGGAGCACCTCATGAGGACCCCTGAACCTTCACCAAGGACACCCATGGGTCCGAAAACAACTCTTTTAATGACCATGGTCACGAATGACCCTTGGGGGTGTCCCACATCCAAACTGCTTTTGTGTCAATCCAGAGAAAATTAAGGCACATTAAGAGCAGGAAACAGAGCCCTCCAACTCCTGAAATGGAAGACAGCTTTTTCAAAGTCCTAAACACATATCTTAATAAGATCTGGTCCTATTAATGAAAGTCTGGTTTTGTGTTAACGAAGGTCTGGTTCTAGGAGGAAGACAAAAGCAGCAGCCTGTTTTCTTAGATCTCATCTAAGCGAAGACCTTACGATGAACTCCCTGCCTATTTCCCTTCATTCTTTCATTTACTCATTCAACATACAAATTTTGAATTGCCTCAATATGCCAGATTCCATTCTGGGCTCTCGAAATAGACAGATGAATGAGACTGGTTCCCTTGGGATGAGTCAGCCTATAAGCAGTCACAATAAATGGGCAACGAACCATAGCTAAGGGACAAAGAAGTACTAGAAGGGGCAGAGGAGAGCTCCCCCACGCTGCCTCAGGGCCCTGGGGAAAGCCACACAGCGAACGTGACGTCTGATATGGGTCTAAAGCAGGAACAGATCTTCAGCAGATGGGGAAGAGAGAGAAGAGCATTCAGTGCAAATAGCATGTGCAAAGGCTCAGCGGCAGAACAAAGCAGCTCGAGAGAGAGGACAGTGACCAGAGATAAGGCCAAAGATTGGTTGTATAGGACCTTGAATAAAATGCTGATCATTTTAGAATTTCTTCTGTAGGCAAAAAAGAACTAAAGATTTTTAACCAAGGTTATGGTGACATGACCATTTCTGTGTTCCTGAAAGGAAACTAGGGTGCTGTAGAGTAGTGAACCCGTGGGGACTAGCAAGGCTATATGAAGAGGTCTGTGAATCCACTGTATCTGTAGATGAAATAACGAAGTCTATATATACGACTAATTTTTAAGTATATATAGATATGATTAATAAACTAGAAATTTATGTAAAAGCACTAATGAATGCATAATAGGTTTTTCATTTTCTCAGTCAGTGAATCAGAAGGGTCATGTGATCCAAGCTATCTCTCCATCAGGGGTCCCAGATGGACATGCAATAACACCTTCAGAAGTTGTACCAGCAGCTACAAAGATACACTGGCAAGTTTAAAAGAAGGCAGACGCTATGGAGGACAGTATGGAGGTTCCTTAAAAAACTAAAAATAGAACTACCATACAACCCAGCAATCCCACTACTGGGCATATACCCTGAGAAAACCATAATTCAAAAAGACTCATGTACCAAAATGTTCATTGCAGCACTATTTACAATCGCCAGGACATGGAAGCAACCTAAGTGTCCATCGACAGATGAATGGATAAAGAAGATGTGGCACATATATACAATGGAATATTACTCAGCCATAAAGAGAAACGAAATTGAGTTATTTGTAGTGAGGTGGATGGACCTAGTGTCTGTCATACAGAGTGAAGTAAGTCAGAAAGAGAAAAACAAATACTGTATGCTAACACATATACATGGAATCTAAAAAAAAAAAATGGTTCTGAAGAACCTAGGGGCAGGATAGGAATAAAGACACAGACGTAGAGAACGGACTTGAGGACATGGGGAGGGGTAAGGGTAGGCTGGGACAAAGTGAGAGAGTGGCATTTACATATATACACTACCAAATGTAAAACAGATAGCTAGTGGGAAGCAGCCGCATAGCACAGGGAGATCAGCTCCGTGCTTTGTGACCACCTAGAGGGGTGGGATAGGGAGGCTGGGAGAGAGACACAAGAGGGAGGGGATATGGGGATATATGTATATGTATAGCTGATTCACTTTGTTATACAGCAGAATCTAACACAACAATGTAAAGCAATTATACTCCAATAAAGATGTTTAAAAAAATAAAAATAAAAATAATTTTTTAAGGTTAATTTTAAGTTAAGTAAACTTCACCTCAATAAAAAAAATATATAAAAAGGAAGAAAAAAAATAAAAGATGACGACTGTGGCAGAAGCTATAAATAGGATTTACTCAACATTCATTCCCAACTCCCTTTTTACTTGCCTTCCTCTTCCAAAGAGGCTAGAAAACAATATACTCAATTTCCCAGCCTCCCTTACTGCTATGGCTAACCATATGTTATAATTCTGGCCAATGAAATGTAGGTGGAAATCCCTGGGACTAGTGTCTCTGTCCCAATAAAAAAGTAAAGTCTCAACAGTAGAAAAACATTTTTGTCCCTTTAAATTTTGCCTTTCCTTATTTTCCCCTTTGCTTTCTTTCTTCTTCTTACTGGAAGGTGAACGTGTGTTAGAGCTACAGCAGCCATCTCGTGACCATGAGCTGACAAGCATTATAACAAAAGCTTACATCTTGCATATGGAAAAATAGAAAGGTGGAAAGAACCTGAATCCCTGACAACACAGCTGAACAGCTTCCCTGGTCTCCCTCATCTCCAGATTTCTAGATGTGAGACACATGAATACTGACTTATTACATTCTTAGGTATTTGGTTGTCTGTAGCCAAATGCTTTCCTAAATGTTATATATGTGCTCAGCATATTAACATAAAGGTGTTCCCCATATCCAAATGATACACCCTCTATAAGGTACTAGGAACTGACATTTTAATAAACCCTCCAATTATCTTGTGAAAGGCATAACTACACTGCACAGTTTTCTCATGTTAAAATTATTAATTTGTTAAATGCAAACAGTTATAACACACTACAATTTTTATAGCTTATTTTGGCATTTCCTCACATTTTTTAATATTCTGGGAAACTCAAAAAATGGAAGTGGCCTGGTTCTCTTGACCTTTGAGAACCCAGAGAACAATCACTCTCATGGGATAGTCTTTGATTTGGGTTTTGTTTTGTTTTGTTTTTTAACTTAAGCGGGGGGCGCGGGGCGGGGTCTTTGTTCAAAAAAATATTGGGAACCAGCAATACAGAGGATGTTCCAGTTGGGAGGTGTGCGTGAGCCTAGAACTGGGTGATCAACCAAAAGGCAAATTGGCCGTGAGAAAATGAGGGGTCTGGAAAAGCACAGTGATAATGAAGACAGAAACAGGTGGATTTAGGAGATAAGCAAGGAGAATCAGTAGGATTTGGTAACTGATTGGGTGTAGACGATGAAGAGAGAAGTGGCAAGATGGATTGAGGTTTCTGGTTAAGCAGCCAGGTAGACTGTGATGCCACTAGAAAATGCTGGGGGTGGAGCAGCTCGTGGGCCTGCAGTTGAACCGTGCTCTGAAAAGCTGTATTTCAAGATAGAAAATATAAGCAAAGATCCCCTCCATATTCATGAAGAGGAAGCACACAGATGATGAATACATGATTCAAATGAGAATATTCTATTTCAGCAAACACTTCTATCGTGACTGAGATAAGAAAATTTTTCACAGCAGGATAAAATGGGGAATAAATTACCCTTCTCACTGAACCCAAACAATAATTTTTTAAAAACTATAATAATAATAAATGTTTTAAAGAAGGGCAATATCAAAGCCTCAGCCCTGTCCTGGAGTGTTCCAGCCATTATCTGACTTAATAAAAGCTGTAATTTAAGTAGAACTTGGGATCCAATCACAAGGATCTAATTATAACAGCTCATTAGTACCATATCACCTATAACCTGGCCTAAGGCACAAACCCGAGAGAGATCCGGGAAGCTGGCATAACACGAAACATTATGAGGAGAATTTTGCTATTTCTGTTTTAATCTCTTTCAGAAGGTAAATTATTGACAACAGTCTGCTGTATGTGAACAACACAGCACAAAATGGGAAGACAAAAATAGTGGATATGCCTGGGGCATGAGTCTACTGATACACGCCAACCATCAACAGAAGGGGATTTACGATTGTGCCCCCAGTACTCTAGCACAGTGCGGAGCACTTTAGAGCTCTGTGCTGGATCCTTCAAGACATACAGAAACTTTTATTACACCATCCCTGCCCTCAAGAAACTTTGGAGAGGCAGAAAAATGTGAGGCAGCTACTGAGTGGTTCAGACTAGAGCCAGTCTTCAGAAAAATAAACCTGTTTTCCCCTACCCCTCATCCCCATCCCCTCCATAAACATTGTTAAGAGAAATGGTTAAAGACTTGAAATAGACAAAAAAGTTTAGTGAATATCCTGTCTAGCTCACCCATCTCAGTTATCTCCATTTTCTATTATTTTGTAGCTATTTCACAGTTCTGAAAATTGGAGAAAACTAACAGTAATGCAAATGATTTTTGGTTTTAGAAATTTAAAGTTGTCCCATGGAATGCAATTAATTATTGCCCTGTAGATATGATGCATTTTGCCAGTTTTACATCTAATAAGCAAATTCATCTCAGCTTTCCTGACAGATTTGTATATTCGCTCTTTGGATTCTCCTTCAAACCAGCTGTAACATCTTACTGGTTTCTTCATCAATTAATGAGTTAAATAAGATCTTTAACATATATTCACTTTGGATTCTTATGAGTTTTTTAAATTATCCTTTAGCAATACCAAAGTCCTCATGCTGTCCATAGCCAATATTTTCTGCACCCCTTGAGAAATTCCTATAATTAACCTAACCATACTAGTCAATTGAATTAACTATGCTACATATATATAATGAGCTACTAATATCCCAAAGTCTGTAAACTGATGAGGAGTGATTTCCAATATGTATTCTAAGTGTGGAAAAAGCAACATGCATGAGTTGTATATTATGCTATCTAGTATTTGATAGTGTATTATGCTATCTCTGGAGTAAAAGATAGGGGAAATG
Source organism: Eschrichtius robustus (assembly GCF_028021215.1). Taxonomy (NCBI): domain Eukaryota; kingdom Metazoa; phylum Chordata; class Mammalia; order Artiodactyla; family Eschrichtiidae; genus Eschrichtius; species Eschrichtius robustus. The sequence goes on from NC_090831.1 coordinate 85,123,954, forward strand.
TCTGCATATTATTGCAAAAAGACAAACAAGAATAACAGACTAGAAACCATGAAAATGGTTATCTACAGGGGGATGGGTTGAGAGTAGGCAGAATACACTAAAGATGACAGAAAGACTTCGCATTTGCAGATAGTTTTTACTTTTGAACTATGTAAATGTTTTAATATTCGAAAAGAAGATCAAATTGGCAAGGAATAAAGAAATCCTAAAACTGAATACAAACAGAAACTATCAAATCTAACTGTATATCAAATTGGTAACATAACCATAATGGAAAACAAGAATTAATTTAAATATCTTTTGAATACCGTACTCCAACTATACATCCTCAGAGACCAATTCTAAGGGCACACACACAAACATATACACTGCAAAGAAATCTTGAACTTGCATTAGCAGGTTTCTAGTCAGTAGTAATCATAAAGTAGTAATCTAAACTATGTCATACATATCGTAGGAAAGAGCAAATGAGCAGCTGTCATGAGGGTGCAGGGAATCAGAGTTCTCACTTCAGGAGAAGGAAAATACAAGTAGGCAACAGGAGAATGTGAAGAAGAATCTTGTCGTTTGGGATCTGAATTAGAACTATCAGTATGAACTTATGATTGTTCTCAACAGGCCTTGAAGAGATGTTTGCTGAGTAAATTAATTAGCAATGACGGACTATTTTTTAAAAAATAAACCTTTAAGGCAAAAGGTGAACAGAATGGTTTCAACAATTTTAAGTAAAAAATATATCACAGGAAACATATTAAGAGTGAAACAAAGAATACCACCATATCCAGAGAAAGGGGCCTTTCTTAGCCCATCCTGAATTGCTTCCAATGTAGGGTCGTGGCCTAGTTTCCTTCTAGAAAGTAGATCCTGAGACAAGGGCTCGTGGCAAGTAGGTTATTTGGAAGTGATTTCAGGAAGCAGGAGTGAGTGGAGGACAGAGAGAGTGAATCAGGGTACAACAAGGGAAAGCCAGCACACAGGTGCAATATTTAGCTATCACCATGGTTGGTTATCAACCATGTTTTAATTAGTACACTGAAACCATTGGTCAATTTAGACCACTGACATTTAAATGATTATTTATATAATCAGATTAATAGCTACCATATTTATTACTGTTTTCTCTTTGTTGCCTTTGTTTTGTTCTTATTTTTGTCTTCCACTGTTTTTCTGCCTTTTATGGTTTTAAATGAGCATCTTACATGATTCCTCTTTCTTAGCATATTGCTTATAGTTATTCTTTTAATTTTTTTTAGTTGTTGCCCTAGAGTTCACAATATACATTTACAGCTAATCCAAGTCCACTTTCAAATAATACCATACCCCTTCACAGGTAGTCTGAGTACCTTACAATAACAAAATAATCCTAACTCTTCCCTCCCATCTCTTATATTATTGCTGTCAGAGATCTTCAGAGGAGCTGTAGGTCACGCTCAGAATGATCCTCCCGAGCAACGGAAGAGACAGCATTTATCTACAGGCTCTCATCCCATGGACAAGGGTAACAACATAGGGTATTAATTCCCTAGCTCTCTGGGTCTACTGTGCATGACTGTGGTGCCACTTCCACATCATCAGAGACTCCCTGGGACAGAAATAAAGAGAACGCAGTAGAGCTAGAGCTTTAACAGGGGGCCAACAGGAGTGACACTGAGTTCAAAAGGTACCCAATTCATAGAGTTTCCACACAGTCTTTGGATCCTAGAGAATACAACCAGAATTCCATCTGCTACTCATTCCTGCCTTAGGAGGATCACAGCCCCCTGACACGGCTCATCCCAACTCAATTTGATGTGAGCCTTTTGGGCACTCTCCTCTTTGAAATCCGAGAGAATGGGAAAGAACTCTTCCTCTGATTCTCCACAAACATGGGCAGAGCAATCTCCAGGGACACTGGAATGGTCTTTTCTAACCAAAAAAAAAAAAAAAAAATTCCCCTGCTCTAATTTATTTTAAGTTGACTTTGAAAGCATGAAATGTTTCTGACTAAGTAGAAGCAAAAATATGGAAACAGTCACACAGGTCTCTCTTAATAATATCAAAAACCCCACGAGGGAAATCATAGATAAACTAAGCCTTCAGGGTACCAAAAATAATGTGGCTCAGGTGCAGGAGATGAGCAACTCCACTCAGCCCACTCCATCTCATCTGCTTCTGCCCACACCCCTCTCCTCCCCATCCCAGCTTTCCTCTCTCCTTTGACTTGTTCCTGACTCTCACTAAATGCCCATTACATTCACCTTTCCTGTTATCACCCCCTCTGTCCCTGCCATAAATCTTCTCTCTTCTCTTCACAAAGACAACTTTTTGTATACTCTATGAACACTCCAGATTGAGTATAAATTTTCCAGAGTCACAAACTCTGGTAGCAGCATCCTTATCACTGAGCTTATCAGCAGAACAAACGCTCAGATTCAGATGAACCAACATTTGTTCAGTATTTGCTATGTGCTGGGCATTGTCATGATGCCTTCATCTGCATTACATCATTTAATCATCACATCAACCCTCCAAAGTAAGTATTATTGAAACACTACTGAACACTAGGACATTAAGGCTCCAAGAGATCAAACCATCTAGATCATAGAGTTAGAAAACACAAATTGCTTTGACCCCAAATTCTCATTCTCCTAATCCAGGGCTCAGGGTGATACATCACACCGTTTGTATTTTATTTATGAGTAAATAAACACACACATAGTGTAGATCAAGCAAAATATTCTGCATTTTTTACTATGAAAAAGACATCCTTTTACATGAGAAGTAAGGTACGCCCCATCTGCAACTAGAGGGAACCTTGATGTGTAGTCTCTTGCATGTTTGCAGCTTCTTTTAAAGAAGGAGCTTCAGGCTGCAGGGAGAAATGAATAATGCAAGATGAGTTTAATGGGTTAAGAAAAGACGAGAAGAATCTAAATCCGAAATAACTACAGATTCATTTTGAAGCGTGTCTAATGGTGGCAGCCTGATAAACTGCTGGCATGAGGAGCCCAAGGTGATGTGGTAATCCTATTGAAATCTGACAAGTGACGTATCACCTGGGTTCCTGATTAAAAAAAAAAAATACACAAGCATTATGCTGGCAGAAGTCTGAGAAGTTAGAGTCCTACAAAGGAAAGAAGAGACTTAATTCTCCAGAAAGGTTAAAAAAAAAGAAAAAGCCTTGGAAACCTTCAACGATTCTCAAAATATCTATGACGTGGCATTCATAGGCATTCTCTCTTTTTGCGAGGATAAGGCTCCTAAAATTCCCAGGGGGTAGGAAAATTGGGTCTTGGGTACAGAGGTCCGGAATGAACCTAATAAAGCCCAGATGAAGAGTGTTATGCTGACTAAAATAAAACAATAATGATGGTACAGAACGTAAAGTAAGTGTCAATAATGTTTTCAATATCTTTAAAAGAGTCACACAGGTACTGCTCTGTTATTTTCAATATACTAAGTCTTGGTTTTAGAAACTTTTCAGAAATTCTGCTACCTGCAATTTCAAAGAGATTTGAAAATTTAATTCCATTTCACATATCATACACGCTGAGGTGGGGCAGGGGGGCTAGCAAAATATAAGAATACAACTTGATTTGTGATGACATATTCTAAATTCTCAAATATGTTAGGGTTTATTTGAGTTATCATGTTAAATTAACCTTTTAAACAGCTGAATCACATTATTTACTTATTATAACTTTATAATATCTGATAGTGCAAGACCTCCCCCTTTCTTTCAGCTTTTACTTGTTTAAGTCTCTAAGAAAACGTTAGTTAAAATCACTTCTTTTAATTTCTAAAGAGAAATCTTCCTTCTGAATTTATATTAAGATGGGATTTAATAAAAGTATAATTAATTGTTTCATTAATTTATTTCTCATAAGCATTTTCATCTTCACAATATATCATGTTCATATCCAGGTAGATGAAATGTCCTTTCAGTATGGAATATCTATCATATTTGTTTACCCAAGCACCATTTCCTCCCTACTTATAACAGCCCCTCTCACTTTATTTTGGGAATGTCTCCTCCCCCATTACTCATTCCATGTGAGTCTGGTGGGCTTTCTAGCTATACTATTCCATGGCCCTAGCCTCAGTAATGAGTCAAGGAGTGGGTATACAACCCAATCTCAGATAATCACAGTTCTTCCCTGTGGTATTTTTCATACTGAAACCAAAGAGGAAAGTCACTTCCTTCCCTTTTAGATTGCTAGTGCCAGCAACCATGTCCCAGTCAATGCATGGAGGAGCCTGAGAAAATGAAGCCAGTAGCCTAAGGAAAGGAGGAAAAAAGAATGAGAGTGGCATGTGCTGGTTCTAATGCCTTATATTCCCAGATCTATGAGTTTTCTACAGCTCTTCTACAGGTCTGTGAACTACTATGGTATCCTTCCAGCAAATCCCCTTTTGAACTTAAGAGAGTTTGTGTTGAGTTTCTGTCGCCTACCAACCAAAAGTCTTCCCATGTACTTCAGACTTTAACTTCCTTCGGTAAAGTTTCAATGTTCTTCTGTCTTGGAAATTCTTAATAAGTTTGTTTCCTGGGCATTTTATATGCTTGTCACTCATTAATAGAGTACATTTTTAGATTATATATTTTAAATTGTTATTGGTGGAATATAAAATAGGTATTCATTTGGTGTATTTACTTAATAGTCTGGATCCTTACTAAACTCTTACTCTTTCTAAGAATTTTTCTTTGTTTCTTTGTTTCAATTTGGTAAGCATATATATCATCGATAGTACTTTTTCATTCTCTGTTCAAATAGTTATGCCTCTTATTTCTGTTTCATGTCTTACTGCATTTGCTAAAACTTCCAGAAGAATTTTAAACCATATTGCCAATAGCAAGCAACCTTATCATTTTGCTGGCTTCACTTCATTTTCTATTTGTGAAATGTCTATGAAATTTTCTGTTGTAGCATTATTATAAATTCCCTTTGATAAGCTAGTTGTTTGGGTTATTGTTGCAAGAAATAAAATATTTAATGGTAAAGGCTTTACCATCTACTGAGATGATCGTGTGTTGTTTCTTCTCTCTCTCTCTCTCTCTCATCTTTCTATCTCTCTCTCTTTCTCTCACTCTCTCACTCTCACCTATTGATGTGTTAAACTAGTAGCAAAATGGAAAAAAACTTCTTTTCCAGATGGAATCAAGTTTCCTCTAGGGAACTTTGTGGGAAAAATATCTTGTTATGACAGAGAGTGATTAAGGGACAGAGAAACAACAAGGAAAGAGTTAAACTATTCTTCATACAAAATGCACACAATTTAGAGAAGGGCAAGAACAAAAGAGAGGGGAAAAGAAGGAGAGGAGAGAGAGAAGGCAGAGCAATATAGCTGCTGGAACCATAGTTGGCAAAAAATAAGTGAAGAACTTTCAAAGAACATATAAGTCTGACATCCATGTTTAAACTGAATGCTGTGTGGAAATGCAATGTAACCACCTCTCTAGAACAGTAAAGATCTCACACACGGGTTGCTTTGTGAAAGTGGTATTGGGGAGACGATTCAGAAATTATGAAGAATGGCCTGTGTCCCATACTTGTTTGTTGTCTGAAAAGAGTAAATCAACATCTGCAAGATGCAAAGTGTAGGGGAAAATTCAACAGATTCAGGAAAAGAGAGCCAGAGATAATGAGAAGAAACCTAGAGAAACTCCTGAAAAATCTGCTGATTGAATTTTAGAGATTGAAACTGATGTGGGATGGGGATTTGAGACAACCATGCATAGGTCTTAAAAGTCATGTCTATACGACATCTGAATTATACTATAAAATGGTTCTTAATAGTGAAGCCACCTTGCATTACTCAAATAAGTTCTATTTGGTCATGTTGTATTGTTATTGTAGTATACTTAGAGATTTGCGTTGCTAGAATTCTATTTAAGACTCTTTGCATATTATATTCATAAAGGAAATAAGCCATTAGTTTCATCTCTTATGTAGTCATCATCATGGGAATAACCTATTCCCTGGTATTTGAATAAAATTGCCTATAAAACTCTTAGGATCCAAAGTATCTTTAGCAAAGTAATCATTTCACAAATTTTTCAATGTCTTCTTTTGTTATTGCTGCATTCAGAGTATCTATTTCTTTTGGAGTTAATATTTTCCTTTAGAAATTACCAGTTTGTAGAGATATTCAATTTTGTTAGCACAGATTTCTAGGGTATTTTGTATTTTAATCTTCGCCTATATATTAATAGTTTTGAGTATTTCTTTACTTGTTTATTTTCTTCTCTGTTTATTTTCTAGAGCTGTTTTGTCCAATATGGTAGCCATTAATCATATGTGGTGACTTAAATTTAGATCAATTAAAACTGGATAAAATTGTATTCAATATCTTATAATAACCTATAATGGAAAAGAATCTGAAAAAGAATATATATATATATTAAAGTATAGTTGATTTACAATGTGTTAGTTTCAAGTGTACAGCAAGTGATTCAGATATGTATGAATCACTGAAACTAACACAACATTGTAAATCAACTATACTTCAATTAAAAAATTAAAATAAAATAAAATAAAATAAAAATGGAATAAAATTAAAAATTTACTTCCTCGGTTGCACCAGTCACACTTCAAGTGTTTAACAGACACGTGTGACTAGTAGCTACTGTATTGGACAGTGCCAATATAGAACATTCTATAATCATAGAATGTTTTCTGGACAGTGCTGTTCCATAAGTTACTTTTATTGCCTAAGGGAGCTAGCTCTTGAATCTATACATTCTACTGCTTTTCTCATTTCTAATTCACTTGTTTTGGCTTTTAGATTGATATTTTCATTCCCCTACTTTGAATAAGTTTATATTCCTCTTTTTTCCATAATTTATTTTTTTAAATCAGAGCATTTGTGTCTATGGCTTTGGATACACGTCATCAGTTTTGATATGCCAACTTCTCATTGAATATCCTTTCTAAGAAGACTGCAATGGAAATTTTCATGTCCTTTTTGACCCAGAAGTTGACTACTTCTGAAAAAATATTTCAAGTCGTTAAAGTATTTTTGGTTGTTGTAATTTAAGCTTTTCTTCTTTCTTTCTTTCTTCCATTCTCCTTTTTTCTTTCTTCCTTCCTTTTTTCCTTCCTTCTTTAACTCTTTTTTTTCTTTTTACTTTCTAGATTTTATAACAATAGAGTCAGAGATTATGTTCTATGTGATCTAATCTTGATTTGGGGAATCTATTGATGTCATCTGTCATCCAACACATGGTAATTTTTGTAACTATTTCATGGGCACTGAATTTAAAGAAAAGATTCACTCTATGTGTAGAAAACAAGGTATAGAGCTATCACATCTGCATTGTCGACTACATCCTTTATCAGTAGAAAATGACTCAGCTCTTTATTTCTTGAGTTCTGCATTTTATCAAGTTTAATACTGCCACAGCTATCTCCTTTTCCTTTGTACTCACCTGAAACATTCTTGCTTATCATTTTTTTGTTTTAATTTTGCCTTTTGAAATAATATGTAGTTGTAATAATTGGAAAACTATGATAGTTACTTTTAAATTTAAGAATATACATTCTTCTATTCTTTCTCTTATTATCTTACTGCCAACATCAATAACAACACAGTTTCCATTGACTCTTGCCTGTATGAGATGATTAAATTAGTCTTCCTAGGCTTCCTATTCCTCTATTCACTTTCACTGATGTTATGTGAATTTTTGAATTTTATTTCTAAATTGTTATTTTAATATTAAGCAGTTCCGCTGTTAAGAATTGTGTTTCACATTACATTTTGTTTTCTAACTTTATGTCCAATAGCTATTTGAACTTAAGGATACATTTACCTGGTTTTGGTGCTCAACAGTTCTTCAACATAATAATTTATCTTCAAGAGCAGCACTGTCCAATAGAACAGATATAAGCCACATGTGTAGTTTTAAATTTTCTGGTAGCTACATTTATTAAAGACAAGCAAATGAAATTAATTTTAATAAATTATGTTCTTTAAGTCAATAAATCCAAAATATTACATTTAAGTAAGTAATCAACATAAAAATTATTAATCAGATTTTTATATTTTTCTTTTTTTTTCAAAACCCAATGTGTATTTATACTTACAGATCTTAGTTAGGACTAGCCACATTTCAAGTGCCCAATAGCCACATTTAATGGGACAGAACAGCTCTACAGAATTTATTTTGACTCATGTTTCAGTTGGCTTAAGTATATCCTCGAATAATTCTTTCCAAGAATGATATTTTGGTTAATGAGATACATGTGAACAACAATTTAGGGACAGAGTTATTGAATCTACATTAAACTCTGAACAATTTCTCAATTATCTTCTGCTATTTATATGCTGTAGAAGAGAATTAGGAACCAAGTCTGATAGTGTTTTTTCCCTTTGTAGGCAGACATTTTTCTTTATCTTTGTATTTCAAAAATTTTGCTAGCGTATATGTAACTGTGGGTTACTTTTACTGATTTTTCATTTTTTTCTGGAACACAACAAGCCCTTTCAATATGCAAATTCAGACCTTAATTTTTTCTGTTCAGGCAAGCTGCCTTCAACTTTATCTTTGATTACTGCTTCTGTTCCAACTGTGTGGCTTTAGTCTCAGAATATCTATGATTAATTTATTTGTGTTGGTTCTTTCTTCTCTGACCTCCTACTATCTTTTCTCAGAGTTTTCAATTCTTCATCACTTTCCTCTATAGTCTAACACACTGTTTCTCAAGTTTCTCTTCCAATCATTGATTAAAATCTTTTCAGTGCCATTTCTATAATTCAGTGAGGATTTTAATTCCTATGTTTCATATTTACTTTCTGTGCACTGTTCCTTTTTGCATCTCAACTCAAAATCAACCTGCTTTTCTTCTTAACAGCTTTCTGCTCCTATCTCACAGGGTCTACGTCTTTTTGCTTCTTACAGAGAATGCAAAGTAGCATTTACATTTTTTCTTTTGGCTCCTATATTAGGTCATTTTTCAGAAGTCTACCTTTTCCCGAAGTCTTTAGGATGGTGTTTCATTTCCCTAGTTCCTCATATTTTGTTTGGAGTTTTATTTTGGATTTAACCCTAGTTTAATCATTCTGGGATGCAAAAAGATTGATACAGAGCCTGTTGTTTTCTGAAAGGCAAGGTATGTAAGTCACTCTAGGTTTCACTCACTGTCTACCTCGGCTGCCAGATAAACTCAGCAGAAAGAACCAAGAGTAAGACTGACATTCCTATTCAAACAGCTAGTTTTCACAATAAGTAACACATAACCCAAGCCTAAAGAGAACAGTAAGAACAGTGCCCAATCTGCTTTGAAGCAAAGCCTTGCATCTGTCTTTACCCAACTGATGGGCACAGCTCCTACATAATTTTCAAAGTCTATTTAGAAATTCATCTGGTACAGTGGATCACTATACAGTGAGACCATCAATTCCAAGAGGAAATGTCTCGATTACTCTTTGTCACACATCAAAAGAATGAGTCTGTTCAGCAGAGTAATGATGTAGACAAGATTAAAGGGAGACTGTTTTCAAGAAATTTGACAGCATTCATTTAGTATACTAATTAAAAGAGAAGCTTTACCTACTAAGAGTGAAATCTACTTGACAAACACTGTTAATGGTTAGTGTAAGTTGGGTACTTGAGAGTTAGAAGATAGTATTTTTTAAGTTTTCTGTAACTTAGACTATCGCTAATTCAAATACCACCTCCCCCATAATCGTGAAAATTTTTCAATGCATAACTACCTTGAAGTATGCTAATGTCTGCAAAGCATGCAAAAACCCAAGTCTTACCATCTGCTGGATGATTCATTTGTAAATCTGCCTAGTATTCCTTTGGGAAGTTCCAGGATTGATTTTTAACCTTATTATAAAAACTTGGTGTGAATGAATTCGGTAATATAGTCTATATGAAAGTGCTCTGAGCACTTGGAAGAATGTGCCACGTTCATCCTAGACATGTTTAAATGGTATGTATACTGTGATCAAAAATATAAGTGTTTGAAAGTAATCGCTTGGAGATTTGGAGATTTTAATCAAAAGTTCCAGAAAAACAGAGGCTTTGGGGACAATATATTAGTCACAGAGAAGAACTCTTTCTAATTCTGGCCCAAACTAGCCATTGCCGGTAATAAAATAAGAACAACGGATCATCTGTTGGCAGTAAATTCCTTTAGGGAAAGGACTGTGATTTACTCATTTTCACACTCCTGCACCCAAAATGTCCTTCAAGGTTAACTTTTTCTTTTTTTTAATTTCTATTTATTTATTTATTTATGGCTGTGTTGGGTCTTCGTTTCTGTGCGAGGGCTTTCTCCAGCTGTGGCAAGCGGGGGCCGCTCTTCATCGCGGTGCGTGGGCCTCTCACTGTCGCGGCCTCCCTTGTTGCGGAGCACAGGCTCCAGACGCGCAGGCTCAGTAATTGTGGCTCACGGGCCCAGTTGCTCCGCGGCATGTGGGATCTTCCCAGACCAGGGCTCGAACCCGTGTCCCCTGCATTGGCAGGCAGATTCTCAACCACTGCGCCACCAGGAAACCCAAGGTTAACTTTTTTTTTTATCTGCTTCTAAGATATCTGCTTCTGAGGCTGTAAACCAATATTAAAAACATGAATCTCTTGTCAGTCTTTTCTTCTACGTGTTTTAATTGTAACATGCATGAGTTTTCTTCAGTTTCTCACCCAACTGGCTTCACACCTTGACCTCCCTTCCTATCTTGCCCTATATTAGGGAACCTAGCTTCCCTAAAGCTAAAATTTACAGACTTGGAACCGAGGCAATTCTTTCACTAAAATTTACAGACTTGGAACCGAGGCAATTCTTTCACAAGTTGCAAGAACTGCACCTGCAAACATGAGAATTTCAACAGAGCCTCCAGGACTGTACAGTTGCAGAGGAAGTAGTTCATAGCTTAGTTTGTAGGATGATGTCCTTGGAGTCACACATTTCACAGCCTACAGGACTATAGGTGTCTACCCTGTGCTTCAATCCAAGACTCAGCCAGGGCCCAATGCACATGATGGCAGGAATCACTGCACCACCTTCACCTACCTGCCTGTCCAAGGAGGGGAGTAGACACAGTACTTGGCACACAATAGGTGCTCCATAAATAGTTGTTGACAAGAAGGCATCACAGGATGTTGTGACTGGTAAATCATGGGAGTCCTGTAAGTTAAAATGCATCTGACTTCTTTCTAGTTAGGTAACTGAGTATGGATCCCTAAGAGCTGCCCAGGCAATGAGTGGGATTCCTCCCCTTGTCTGGAATTGTTACAGATCCGGAACAGTCCCATTCACTCTGCTTTCAGTCCAACTAAACAAACATTTATTGAACATTTATATATACTGACTGGCAAGGCATAGTTTCTGCCTTCAAATAACTCAAAATCTAGTAGGGAAACAGTCAATAAAGAGCTATTTATAATACAGTATGAAGCAAGTAATAATATAATTGTGTAGAAATATATAGATGTCAAACAAATGAGGGAGTGATAATTTTGTCCTGGGGGGTCAGACCAGGCTTTATAGAAAAGGTGCCCCCTGACCAGAGTTTTGAGAAATGAATGGGTTGGCTTGGTGATCAGCAGAGGGAAACACACATGTGAAGGCACGGAGGAGTGAAGCAGCATGGACAGGCAAGTACTTTCATGTTTCTGGGGCTTAAATGATGAATTAGCGTGACAGAAGAGGTCAGCTGGGGCCAGATTTTGAAGGGCATTTCGTGGTATGCCAAGAACTTTGTAACAGGTAATACGAAGATCCCTCGTACCCTTACCCAGTTTCCCCTGACGGTAACATTTTGTAACACTATAGTACAACATCACAACTAGGATGCTGACACAGATGCAGAACACTGCCATCACCACCAGGATCCCTCACGTTGCCCACTTACAGCCAAACCCACTTCCCTCCCACCTCACTCCCTCTTTAACTCCTGGCAACCACTAATCTGTTCTCCGTTTCTATATTTTCATCATTTCAAGAATGCTATATACACGGAATTTATAACCTTTTGGGGTTGGCTTTTTCACTCAGCATCATTCTCTGGAGACTCATCCAGGTTGCTGCACGTACCAAGAGTTTGTTCTTTTAATTGCTGAGTAGCATTCCATGGTAGAAACGTACCACGGTCTGTTTAACCATTCACTCGATAAATATATCTGAGTTGTTTCCAATTTGAGGTTATTATGAATAAAGCTTTTATAAATATTCATGTATAGTGTTTTTTAAATTGTGGTTAAAATACACATAACATAAAATTTACCATCTTAACCATTTTTAAGTATACAGTTTAGTGGCATGAAGTACATCCACACTGTTGTACAACCATCACCACCAATCATCTCCAGAACTCTTTTCACCTTGCAGAATTGAAGCTGTGTACCCACTAAATATTCTCCCCTCCTCTGAGTCCCCGGCATCTGTGATTCTACTTTCCGTCTCTATGTATCTGACTACTCTAGATACCTCATACAACTAGAACATATAGCATTTGTCTTTTTGTGACTGGCTAGTTTCATTTAACATAAAGTCCTCAAGGTTCATTCATGTTGCAACATGTCAAAATTTCCTTTGCTTTCATGAATGAATAATATTCCATTGTATGTACTTACCATATTTTGTTTATTCATTCATCCATCAATGGACAGTTGGGTTGCTTCTACCTCTTGGCTGCTGTGAATAATGCTGCTATGAACAAGAGAGTACAAATATCTTTTCAAGTCCTTGTTTTCAATTCTTTGGGGTATATATCCAGAAGTGAAATTGCTGGATCATATGGTAATTCTAGTTTTAATTTTTTGAGGTGCCATCAAACTGTTTTCCACAGTGGCTACACCATCTTACATTCCCACCAACAGTGAACAAAGGTTCTAATTTCTCCACATCCTGACCAACCCCTGTATCTAGCCATCCTAATAGGTGTGAGATCTCATGTACAGATTTTTGTGTGAATGTAAGACTTCATTTCTCTGGGATAAATTCCAAGGAGTGCAATTGTTGGGTCATATGGTAGTTGCATGTTAGCTTTTTAAGTAACAGCCAAACTTTTTCAGAGTGGCTGTACCACCAGCAATGTATGAATGATGTGGTTTCTCTGTATCCTCACACCAGGATTTGATGTGATCACTATTTTTTTATTTTAGCCACTCTTTTTTCTTTCTCTTAAGACTTTTTAAATAGCTTTACTGAAGTATAACTGACATGTAATAAATTGCATATGTTTAAATCATGTATTTGTTTTTTCTAATTTTTATTTTATATTGGAGTATAGGTGATTAACAATGATGTATTAGTCACAGGTGTACAGCAAAGTGATTCAGTTATATCTATACAAGTATCCATTCTTTTTCAAACTCTTTTCCCATTTAGGTTATTACAAAATATTGAGCCAAGTTCCCTGTGCTGTACAGTAGGTCCTTGCTGGTTATCTGTTTTAAATATAGTAGTGTGTACATGTCAATCCCAAACTCCCAATCTGTCCCCCCCCCGACCCTTTCCCCCTGGTAACCATAAATTCGTTCCCTAAGTCTCTGAGTGTTTCTGTTTTGTAAATAAGTTAATTTGTATCATTTTTTTTTTAGATTCCGCATATAAGCGATATCATATGACATTTGTCCTTCTCTGTCTGACTTACTTCACTTAGTATGATAATCTCCAGGTCCACCCATGTTGCTGCAAATGGCATTATTTCATTTTTTTAATGGCTGAGTAATATTCCATAGCATATATATGTACCACATTTCCTTTATCCATTCATCTGTTGATGGACATTCAGGTTTGCTTCCATGTCTTGGCTATTGTAAACAGCACTGCAATGAACATCGGGGTGCATGTATCCTTTCCAACCATGGTTTTCTCCGTATTTTAGTCATTCTGATAGGTATATAGAGGTATCTCATTGTGGTTTTAATTTGCATTTCCCTAATGGCTACTGATGTTGAACATCTTTTCAAGTGCTTATTTGCCACCTGTACACCTTCTTTGGTAAAATGTCTCTTCATATCTTTTGGTCATACTCTAAATGGATTGTTTACTTTTTTACTTTTGAGTTTTGAGAATTATAGATACCAGAACTTTCTTGGATAGCAGCATTACTTGCAAATATTTTCTCCCCGACTGTAGCTTGTCTTTTCAACCTCTTAACAGAATATTTTGTAGAAGAAAGGTTTTATGTTGATGAAGTCCAACTTACCCATTTTTTTCCTGTTATAGATCATGTTCTCAATAACATCTTTCTTTCCTAGCCCTATATCCCGAAGATTTTCTCCTGTTTTGTTTTTCTAAGTTTCATAGTATCAGTATTACATTTTACATTGAAGTCCATTTTTGTATACGTTTTGAAACATAGGTTGAGGTTTGAATTTTTGCCTATGAATGATCAAATATTCCAACACCATTTGACCATATTATCTCAATTGAATTACTTTTACGCTTTTGTCAAAAATCAGTTGGGCATATCTGTATGGATCTATTTCTGGCTTCTCTATTGTGTTCCATTGATCCTGGATCTATCCTTTCACCAGTACCACCTAGTCCTTATTTATACATTGTTTTAAAATCAAATACACTGATTCTTTGCACCTTATTCTTCTTTTTCAAAATTATTTTAACTATTCTAGTTTCTTTGACACCTAAGGAGGGGAGGCAAATTTGTTACTGCTGGAAAAGGGTGAGCATTCCAGCTCCCCAAGTGACCTCTAGTGACATCTGATGAGTTTGGCCTCTGTCCCATTTGGCAGTTATGGAGTCCTGATTCTCCACTAGTCCTCCTGTGACATCACCTCAACAGGGAAGAAGAAGGATGCCTCACTACCAATTGGAAGTGGAACTCCATGTTCCTCACATGTTCTCCACTGATACCATGGTGGGAAAGAGACCTCATTACCGGCCAGCTCCCTACTTGGCCTTCTCCAAGGCCACCACAGTGGGGGTGTTAGGGCACCTCATAGTCATGTGAGGCTAGACATTCAGTTTCCCTACCCAGCCATTGTTGGCATGGGTGAGGATGGGGCCCCAGTTTTTCTGTGGTATTTGGTTGGAGTGGAGTGTCTAGTTATTGTCTAAACGTTTTCTGTCTTGCTAGACTGTCCCTTCCCTGGTCCTTTGGATACAGAGAGCAGGGTTTTGCTGGGCCTTTTGTTGTCTGATCTGTTGGCATTTCCAGGATTCTGGCTTCTCCATCTCCAAGAATGGGATGTATAAGGCAAAAAGAAAATCCAGAGAATTCACCACTGTTTCATTCCCCAGGTCCCAATTATCTCTAGCTGGTCTGGCTTCTTCTCTTCATCTTTCAGAGTCTTTTGTTTGTTTGTTTGTTTTTGTTTTTTGCTTGTCTGATATACAATGACCAGAGTTTTTAGTTGTACTTAACAAGAGTGATAGGGAAAAGTATGTCTACTCCATCTTCCCAGAAGCAGACATCTGAAGGCTTTTAAGGAGAGGAATGACATGGTCAGCTTTATCTTTTGGAAGATTGTTCTGGCAGGGAAGAGAACAGACTTCACAGAGGAAAATGGAGGCTCAGTGAAATCTATTAGGTAGGAGATGACAAGGGGCTAAAATAAAGCTGTGGCAGTGAGAATGGAGTGAAAGGATCTGAAGGAAACAGAATTCACGAGATGGATCCAGTACAATTTGGTGACTGGTGCAGGGAGAAGAGGGATGCACATATGATTTCTAGGTTTTTGGTTGATGTTGCCTAGTGAATAAAATGGCACCAATTCAGTTAGGAAACACAGGAGTAGGAACTTGTATAGAGATGATGAGTCCAGTGTGGGAACTGATGCTTTTGAGGTCTCTGTTTTCTTCCACTTTTTATTCATAAATAATTGGCAGCTTCCTTGTGATGACTGTTTTTCATTTTATTGTACTTCCTTCAACTAGAAAATCAGAGAATGGAATGCTGCCTTTTGTCTTAAAAACTAACTAGCTCTCCAGAGAAGATATACAAATGGCCAAAGAGCATATGAAAAGATGCTTAATGTTATTAGTAATTAGGTAAATGGAAATCAAAGCCACAATATGATACAACTTCACACCTACTAGGTTTAAAATTTTAAAGAATAACCATACCAAGTGTAAGGGAGGATTTAGAGAAACTATAACCCTCATATATTGGTGATAGGAATATAAAATTGTCTAGCCACTTTGAAAAAGATCTGGGCAGTTTCTCAAAATGTTGAACTTAGTGTTACCTTGTGATCTAACAATTCCACTCCTAGGTATACATCCAAGCTGAATGAAAACATACATCCACACAAAAACTTGAACACAAATATTCATAGCAACATTATTCACAGTGGAATCAACTCAAATGAAAAGAAAAATAAAATGTGGAATATCCATACTATGGAATATCATTCAGCAATTTAAAGGAATGATATTCTGATACATGCTACGACGTGGATGAACCTTGAAAACACTATGCTAAGTCAAAAAAGCCAATCACAAAAGACCATATATTATATGACTCCTTTTATAATATATACCAGGGCCAGAATAGACAAATATATAGAAACACAAAGTAGATTTGTGATATACTAGGACTAGGAGTAGGAGTCTCAATGAAAAGTGACTGCTATTGGGCACAAGATTTCTTTTAGGAATGACAAAAGTTTTCTAAAATTAGATTATGGTGATGGTTGCACAACTCCACAAATACATTAAAAGCCATTGAATTGTACACTTTTAACAGGGAAACCTTATGGTATATGAATTATATCTCAATAAAGCTGTGTTTTAAAAAACTAAAAACAACCCAATATTCTTTTTAACTAATTGTTAAACATAATTTAGTCTTATTTCTGGGTTCAGTTGTCTTCTTCCTGAGATATAGCATTTAGTAATTCTCTATGCAAGGGTATACATACAATAAATTCTCTCAGAATTTCTTGGCCTGAAAAATGTCTTTATTTTGGCCTCACTCTTGAATGATATTTCTCTCAGTATAGTATTCCAGGTTGGCAGTTCTTTTCCCTCATCATTTCACAAATATTCAATTTGTCTTCTGACTTCTAAATATGCTATTGAGAAGTATGCAGTCAATCTAATTATTACTCTTGGTAGATGCATTAGTTAGGATTATACATGTCTGCATAACAGAGACTCAAAATTTGAAAATATCAAACATGATAGAAGTTTATGTTAAGCTCTCTAAAATCTAGCGGTAAGCATTTCATGGCTGATATAGCAGCTCTGTTCCACAAAGTCTTCTTATGACCACACTACCAATCCTTGGTGTGACCATTATCCCTGTGGTCCAAGGTGGCAGCTAGAGCTTTCAGTATCACATTTGTGTTCCAGGCAGCAGGGTGGAGAAGGGATAAATAAGAAAAGGAAAAAAGGGAGCACAAGAGCCTCAAGAAAGTTTCCAGAAATCTGCCCCAACAGTTCTGCTTACATTTCATTGACCAGACCTTAGTTATGTCATCATACCTAGCTTCAAGAGAACCTGAGAAATGCACTCTATTTGGAAGGATGGGGACATAGGCCCCACTAAAAAATCAAGGTTCTTTTAATATAGAAGAACTAAACTTACAGTTTCAGACACAGTAGGTAATCTTTCTTCTCTCCAATTGTTTTTAGTTTTTTCTCATTGCTTATGTTCTACAGTTTCATTATTATGTGTCTAACAATGGGTTAATTTTTATTTTTGGGCTTGAAACTAGGTATGATTCTTCAATCTGATGATTCACATCACTAATCAATTCTGCAGGACTCTCAGCTACTAGATTTTCAGTTACTAGTTTTCCCATATTCTCTCTGGTCTTTCATTCTAGAATTCCTATTTGATGTATGTTTGACCTTCTCGTTCTATCTTCCATATTGCTTAACCATTCTTTCATGTTTGCCTGCGCTGCATTCTGGATAATTTCCTCAGATATATCTTCCAGTTCATTATTTCCCTTTTTATTCCTACCCAACACAGGTGGATAAACGGTGTTTGGGTTATTTGTCTGTTTGTTTGTTTGTTGTTAATGTTAACTTTCACATTTCTGGAAGTTCTACAGGTTCTCTTAAAAATCTTCCTTTTTGTTCCTTTCTTAGAGTGTCAATTCTTTTTATATCTTTATTTTTAAATATATATAGTTCATGTTTTCTTTCAGTTTGTCAATATATTACCTCGAGGTCTTAGGGTTCTAATTCTCTATTCATTGTGCTCACTGACTCTCGTTCATCCTGGTGGATTGCTGCCCCTGTGGATTTTTTTTAAATTTTGATTGTGAGCTGATATTTAGTGCTCCTTGTTTTCTTTATGAAAATACATTATGACTTGGGTTGAAATGTGAAAATTTTAATATGAAAATATTAACTTGGGTTAATATTTCAGAATATTTTTGCAATTGATTTTACTGCATCTTTCCATTTGATTCTGCCATTACTAGCCCACAGAACCAATTTTTACTAATTTCTTAGTTTGAAAGGGTACCTGGACCAGGCAGGTAGTTTCCATTGCCCAGAGGAGACTTTTCCTCAAGAGCAAGAGGAGGCAAACAAGTTTCCTTGTTATCTCCCTATGCTAATGGATGTATTTTGTTTTTCAGGTCCCTCTTTCACTGAGTATGTAGCCCTTTGTTCCAGTTATCTATTGCTGCATAACAAATCACCCCAAACTTAGTGGCTTCAAACCACAACAACAACCATTTATTTTGCTCACAAACCTGTACTTTGGGATGGGTGGTGCAGCAGTGGGCTCACCATATGGCCTCTCTGTTTCCTCACGGCATGATGACAGTGTTCCAAGAACAAGCATCCCAACAGGCCCCAGGTGGAAGCAGCATCACTACTGATGATCTACCTTTGCAAGTCACGTAGCAACATTCTGCCACAGTTATAGGCCACCCAAATTCAAGGGGAGGGAACATAGGCTTCACATCTCAGTGGGAGGCTTGTCAACATCACTCTGCAAGAAGAGCATGTGGGATGGGAGATAGAGCTGCAAATATTTTTGGAAAACACGATCTGCCATATGTTTTAAGAGTCAAGTTCAGGCAGAAGTCTCATATCCAACTCCCCAGGCTGCACAGGCCAAGGCCTTACTTAACTTCTTTCCCCAGGTGGATGTTAAAACATGTGTTACTAGACCCCGTGGAACTAGCAGCACCACCCCCATGCAGCATAGCTGCAGAATCAGCAGGCATGTTTACAGCTTGCTGTACTGATATTAAATTCCTCTTTCATTTCTACCACCTGCAGAGGTCCCTTTCTATACTGCAAGTTTAACTATGCATTTAAGGGCATTTAAAAAAATATTTTACTCAGCATTCCTACGGGCTTATAAAAATTGGAGGATTTTCAGGTTTTCTTAGTCCACCTCTTACTGGAATCAGAAACTTTATCCTAACTTTATTCAAAGGAGTATACATTGAGAGGGGAGGGGAGGAGGTGCTTGGCATACAACAGCCAATCCATGTCTTCCCTGCCCTCCCTGGGGTCACATTACACACACACACAAAAAAAATTCTCATCAGATTTTTTAATTGTGTAAGCTTATACACTTGTGGCAAGGAGTTACATATCTGTTAGTATCTCAACAGGTTGGACCACAATTCCCATTAAAGAAGAAGAAACTGGCCTTCATGGAGGAAAAGAAATAAGTTGAAAGTAAAGGAGAGATGGTGAAGGCAAGGGTGTCAGCAAATACCAAAGCAACTAACATGATGGTCATGCTGCTCTGCATGAGAGACTGGGAGGAGTGTCTTTTAATTCCTAAGAGAGAAGTGGAAATAAAGGGTAAAGAATGGAGGACGGTGGATAGAGGAGGATCAAGGGGTGGTAGACCAGGAGCTACATGGGCAGCGTGGTCTTTAAAAAAATTACTGGCTGTGGGATGGGTGAAAGAACGGTTGAGAAGAGAACTATGACTTTAAATTGTCTGCACACAATTGCATATTGTGATCTCTCTTTCCTTAATCTTCAGTCAAGTCTTGCTTTGACCAATAGCCTCTGGTTACACGGGAAGAAGAGAAGAGGAAGGGGCTTTGGCCTGCATCTGAGTCTATGTCAGAGCAGATATGAAAATAGCCAGAAGCATACAGAGGAACACAATCAAGGGAGGTAGGAAATCAGGGCCAGAAGAACACTAAGTCATCCCAGATATTCACGGAAACACTGATGTCTGCTCTGAATCTCCAAAGGGCACACAACAGTGATTTGAGCCTATTTAACTAGATCTCAATGGACCAAGAGCCTCCAGCTAACATCTGGGTTACATATTGTCCACAAGTTTCTAGAAGCTACTTATAGTATCATCGGCCATCCACTGGTGGACCAATGACTAACATACTGGGGACCAAGTGATATAGTGGACATATTCAAAGACTTGCTCAAATGCATTCAAAAAAAGAAAAGCAGAGTGGGTTTCAGTTCCCCAAACACATAACACTCCAGTCCATCACTATGACCATTGCCATCAACCCTCGCTAAGACAAGGTGAGTTTCCCATCACTGGATGGGTTCCTTCAGAGAGCTCATGACCCCCTGACACGGATGTCACAAAGAGGATGAGTTTTACAGGAAGTAGTGAGGTTTGGACTGGATCATGTGCAAGTTCTAGTCTAACTTGAAATTTTTCAAATCTAAGATAATGGGTTGATATATCTGTTTACTGAACCAAGCAGATTTGCATGGCTGATAACGACTATATTTGATGAAAGGGATGGAGAAAGGGGGTAAGAAAGAGCAGTGGGACCCTTGTGGTCAGGCAGATAAATCTTGGATGAACGCAAGTTAGGGAGTAACTCCCTGTGGTTCTGAAACACAAGTATGTCATGACAAAAACTAGAGCGTGACAGTACAGGTTACTGTGTGGAGGGTGATCTGAAGCTACAAGCAAGAAGCTAGGGGCCAACCAAGCGGTTCTTATAATGACCTTGTTGTGGAGTAGCAAAGGCCAGGGCCAGATAGGAGATGATCTTAGAAAAGAGAGGATTAGATTCAAGAGATGATGCAGAGCAGTGCCAGTCACAAGGGAGGATTAGGGGGACCTTTAGATCATCTTCCCATAATCTCCATCAGCCCCCACAAACTCCTCCAATAAAAATAAAATAAAATAATAATAATATACTATTCTTTGACAAGGACAATTAACATTTGCTCTGTCTTATGTCTGTATGCAATTACATATTACAAGCAGCTGTCGAAAACTGCTAGTTGTATTATTCTGTAATGTATAAACTAAATAAAACCATTGTACTGCTCTGCATGCTGCCTTCTACCTCTACCTCTATGTCTGCCACCACCATAACACAGTCCTTCCAACTACAGCAGTGGTTCTCAAATACTGACATGCATCAGAATCACCACTAGAGTCTGTTAAAATACATATTGCTGAGACCCACCCCCAGGAGTTTCTGATTCAGCAGATCTGGTAAAGGGCTCAAATACTCATATCTCTAACAAGTTCCCAGGGACCCCACTTTGAAGACCACTGAGCTGCATTGCTACCCCTAAGCCCCTAGAGCTGCCATTGCTGAAGGTAACTTTCTGCGGGAGCAAGTAGGAAATGAAGAGGCTCGGTCTGTGAATACTATTGAGGTGGGACCTAGAGCTCTACAGAGGATCTGAACGTTTTGGAAATAGATACAGTTGTTTAAGACAAACCAGGAAATCTCCATATCTGCTTCCTACCCTGTGCTGGGCCCTTTATATGGCTCTAGCTCACAGTACACACCCCTGAGAACGCTGAACACCCAGCCAGCAGCCACAGCCCATCACTGCTTGTGGCATTTCTCAGCCCTCACTCCCACCCATTTTATCCTATCCTTGTTCTCATCATCCTGGTTCTGTAACCCATCCGCCCCCAACTCAAGTTCTCGATGCTTGTGACAAACCCTCCTTGCTGTGACAGTCAGTTTAGAAAAAATCTCTGGCTGGACTTGAGCGCTCTGTCAGATGTGATTTGAATTTGCCTTGGGGCTCCACAATGGCCATTACCGTGTAACAGGTACTAGGCTCACCCAGCACCCACCCTAGCTGTACATCCCTGCCTGCCCCTGCCCATCTCTGCCCAGGAAAGGGGACCATTCACCCAATCATACACCCAATATAAAAATACTAGGTGACCTCCCTTTGCTTTATCATCCATCCACCAAAACTACTCCAGCTTTTTTATAGGATAATCTATTTTCAACACTATCTGGATTATTACTTCCCAAAGCAAAAGAGGCCAAATTTGCAGGCATTACTAATTAGGCTCCATTTTCTTACTGCTTTTGACACCACTATTTTCTTTTCAATCATTACTCATCTCAGGGGAGAAATTGTTCTTCCTCAATTAGGGAAGCAATCAAAACTCCAGGATGGAGCTGCCCAGCTACACAAGCTCTGGGGCCAACCCCTCCCTCAGGACAGTCTCTTCCAATGCCGTGCACTCCCTTCTCAAAAGGTGCTCTGTCCATTACACTGCATGCAGCCTCTTTTAAGCCTCCTGGAGTAGAGATGTACACCCAAATCTGAGCTTTTCCTGCCACACTGTGGCCACGTCTGAACACTACACATGGCCTTTATTCCTTGAAGAGTGGTATCGCTTCTTTTTTTTTTTTTCCTACCTTTTCTACCTGTCAACCCACACACACTCCCCAAGCCTCAGCTAACGCTTGTCTCTTCCAGGAAGACTCCCTTGAACCCACCCCCAACCCAGGCCAGATGAAGTCTCCCCCATCTAGCTCCCACCACCCCCGTACCAATCTCTCGCATTTCCCTCCACACACTGCACTGGAGCCACTTACTTCTCCAACTCCCTGATTAGACTGTGAGCTCTTGGAAGACAAACTTACTCATCTGTGTGTCCCCAGGGCCTAGCAGAGAAAAATCTTCAATAAACACATGTGAAAGGAAGGGAGGGAAGAAGGGAGGGAGGGAGAGAGGAGGCGGGGAGAGGAAAATGACTCAGGGTAATAATATACGTAATGACAATCACCCACACTTACTGAGCACTTACAGTGTGCAAACACTATGCTTTATATTATTTACCCCAAGCAATCAGGGCCAATATCCACCTCAGCTGCCCCCGCCCCATCCAGTGACTGGCCTATCAGGGCCTCCTGCACCCTCCTTCACATCACCCATGGCCAACATCTGTTCTGATTGGTCGCTGACCACGTCACATGTTTTTAAGCATTTTAGCACTCATTCCTACCTAGAGTAATTAAGTTACCTGCCCAAGTTCACACAGAATTCAGAATTCCTGGACTCAGAACCCAAACCCAGGCCTGACACCAGAGCCCATGTCCCTCGTGGCTTCTGAGGACCCTCACGTTAGTATATGGGAGCCCCTTGAGGGAGGCCTGGATCCAGAGGGATCCGGGAGTGTGTGTGCTGGCAGTGGGAGAGCCTACCCTGCCTAAGAAGTTAGGATAAGGAGGAGTGGGGAGAAGCTGCAGGCAGGGTAGTAGTTTACTCAGTCTTCATTCAACAGACAGTTGTTCCTGCACCAGGCACAGTCAATACATGCTCAACCAGGGGTCCGTTGGCCTCCAGGAGCCTATTGTCTAATGGGAGACAGACATACACATAAAACAGACCTCTCCAGAGAGGAGGGCTCTCTGGGGCTGGCGCTGGAGGGCAGCCTCCCAGCATCCCAGACATCTGGACCAGCAGGAGTCTCCCCGGCCCCAGGGCCAGCTGACTCCATCCCAACAGTCCCGATGTCAGGAGCCCAGTGTCAGGGGGCTCCAGGAGCTCGTCCCCTGACTGGGGTCTGGAGCTGGGCTGGGAAGTCCAGTTCTTCACCACACAGCTCTGGTCCCCAGAGGCCACCTGCAGCTCCAGGAGGAGGGGGAGATGCTGGCCAAGTGTGACACTCTTCAAAGGCTTCCCCAGAATCAGGGTCCACTCCGTGGGCTAGCACAAAGACCCCTCTTAGCCTGACCCCGGGCTGCCTCTCCAGCCAGTTTCCCTAACGTGCGAGGCTCCTCTGTGCCCATGTGTTCTCTCTGCCTGGGACACGCTTCCCACACCTTCCTCAACAGCACCCTTCAACACTCAGGGGTGTTGAACTCGCAGCACCCTTCAACACTCAAGGCAAGCATGCCCTTCCCAGGGAAACCCGATCTAACCTGTTTAGAGGCCCTGCCCTGTGTTCCCTCTGCCCCCACTTCCTGACCCCCTCTGACAGCACACTCCTCACTGTGGACTAACTTTTCTGTCTTCTCACATCAGGCTTTACACTCCTGGATGGCAGGGATCTTGTTTTAATCAGCATTTGTATCCTCAGCACGAGGATGAGCCAGGCCCCTGATGAGTGTTCAGTACCTATTTGAATGAGTAACTAAATGAATGAGCGAGTGAACAATTAAATGAAGTAACCCCTTTGTCCCCTCTCTTTACACACTCAGAATACATTTTCAGGTATCTGGAGAAAACAATTAAAAGGTCTGCTATCAATCATTTTCACCATGGTAGGAATGAATTCCTGTGTTCCCACTCCCAAGGGGATTTGTATATCAAGTTTTTTCCTTATTTTAAGCGATTTCTGAAATAAGTAAGCTGGTGGAAGGGCATGTTGGAGGAAAAGTCTTCCCACCCCAGATGAAACCAACTGTAGTGGAGGTCGCAGCCACGTGGATCTCTGAAGCCTGCCCTGTGGTAACTTGAGTACCTCCATGACTGAGATGGAAGACCCCCAATCCCCAAGTCCCAGAATCAGCAAACTCTAACCCCTAGACCAAGGAGGAAGTCATGTGCACTGGGAACAGCCAAGATTTGGAGTTGGAAGACCTAGAATTCCAGCAGTGAGCGATTCTCAGTGTTTTCTCCCGGCCTCATTGTCCTCATTTGTAAAAATGGAGACACCGCATAGCTGTGTGAGCACTGCCTGTCAGAAAGCTTTGCATGCAGTACCCATGGGAGATGCTCTGCCCACTCACCCCACCCACCGCACAGAGAGGGGTGGTCCCCACACACAGGGACTCCAACCCAAGGATAGACAGCCTCATGGTGGGAGCCATTCTAAACCATCTGTTGACCCAAAGCCAACGTGCTTTGGGCTCACACGGTGCCTTAGAGTCGGGGTCACTCTCAATCCTTCATTCTCCTTGACACTGTCATTCTTCTGTAGGTTTTGGAGGGAAAGATAATATTCTCCACCTCTTTTGAATACCGCCCCCCTCCCTCCCTCCTGCTCCTTCCCCAGCCCACTCCTAGGAGGATGACTTCCTTGTTACTCTATGTGTCCGTGGTTGTTAGATAGATGCTCTGACTAAGGCTGAGTCGATCAAAAGTCACTGCTAAGACTAAAGTGATGAAGATGGGGTGGCAAAGGGGCCTGATAGGATCCAGAGTCTCACAGGACTCACTACACAGCACCCACCACCTCAGCACTGCTGTTTGATGGCACAGCAAGTGTCTCCAGTCTAAAAGTCACAGGAAGTAAGCTTGACCCATAGGTTTTGGAATCAATTTCTTTGAGGAAAGCACAGTGTCCTGGGTGGTAGTGTCAGTCACAGAGAGAAGAAAGCCAAGCACAGGGTTGTATTGTGGAAGCGACCCTCTTTGGAAACGGACTGGAATGAGCTTGCAAGGCTGGTAAACTAGATGGCCAAGGTAGGATGGGAAGCCAGCCCTTGGAAAAGCCAGATGTCTTCATGACTCCTACACTCTATTTCCTCTGGTTCTCCTTTAGGATTTCTTACCATAATCATCATAGCTCATTTCCACTGCAGTAGAGGGTAGCCAAGAAAAGTACATGGATTCAAGCAGGGGCAAAATCTACAGAGAAATGAGGCACTGGGAATCAGAATGTGAAAACCCCAAAGGGGATGAAAATCTTGGGACTACTTGGGTGGCCACTGGGCCAGACCCTTCCTCCCTACCCTGAGCTCTTTTCTGCTTAACCCCCAGAGGGTCCAGTTTTCACAACATTACCGGCCTGTGTTCTTGCCTCCCACTCTGAATTCCTCCTAATTACATGCTGGGCTGCGAACACTGTCAGGGCTTTCATATGTCTTGCAAGGTGCAAAAGTTAGAGAATGCGGCAGTATTTCATTTTCCAGTTTCCAAAGGAAAGTCCATCATCCAAATCCTTCCAGTCTTCGCAAACTGAACACTTCATTCACGTGAAAAAGGTCATTTTCAATGTGGGGAAGTGAGGTGAGTGTCAATCAGACAATGCTACATTAAGGATTTTTTTCCCTTCCTAAAAGCCACCTAATTTTTTCCCTCTAGTGTTTGCTACAAAAAGATTTAGTAGCTAATGTGCCATCTGACTTTTTTCCAGGACATTGCACTAAGTCAGGAGACTTTTTTCCTTTCTTTTTTTCTTTTCAGAATCAGCCCAATTTAATTGGTTTGCCACTAATTACTTTTTTCCTATATAGATATTATTTTCCCTCATATCCTCACTTAGCTCCTACTAATGAGCTTTCAAGTGACACACCATCCCTCCAACCCAGTCACACAATTTAGAATCTGTAGAAGCCGTTTACAAGAGAAGGTACCCTCTTCTCTCTGTGAAGGGCCAAACTGCTCCAGGTTTCATTCTAGCTTCTCGGTTAAAGGGCTCCATCCCCTTCCCAAACCTCGTGATGAGCCTCTGAATGGCAGAAACTCCCATGGGGGTGCAGCCTGCACAGCGTGGTCGGATTACCACCCCAGCTTATTAATTTGCCTGACTACTGCTCAGGAGACGAAGAAATAAAGAGACTAAAAGCATATTCATCATCCTCACTGAGCTGTGGGATGAAATACTTATTTTGGAAATAACGATTCCAGGTAGGAGGGCAGTGAAAAATGGGGCCTGTGAGAAGCAAGTGTTTTATTACACAGTTTCTAAAATGTGAGCACTTAATGCTCTTTCATTATCATCTATTATTACAGTTCTATAAAAATCGTTTTTAGGAATCAAACCCAAAGTTCTGAAGCCCCCCCACCAAAAGAGCTAAAAGGCAGAATTTGGAAGAAGCCCCCGAAATAAAGAAATGATACTTTCGACTCTACATGTTAAGACTTATCTTGGCAGAACCCACACACAAGACTTGGTCAGCCCTATGTGAACAATGCAGTGACTCTCATGCCATCACTTCAAAAGATGGTAACTTTTTTATAAAAGAGAGAAGATGGGTATGAGTTTCCTATTTTTCAGATGGAAAAACTGAGGCTCGGAAAGCATAAGTGAAATTACTTTAAGTGAAAGCCAGCAAGTAGTGATGGTGCTGGAAAGAAAAATCCATCTATTTTGATTTACAGTTCCACTATTTCTCCACTGGATGCTCAGCCCATTTGGGGAGCATCTCCACCCAACCCTACTCAATCTCCCTTGGTATTTCCACTCCCTTCATTGGGATCTGGGTTTTCATCCCAGGGAATGCATTAACTTGGCAAATGTATTATTTGCTGATCACTCTGGCACAGAAAACATCAAGAGGCTTTTGACTCTTGCTCACCCATTGGGAATGAAGACCTGGAGACAAAGGAGTCAAGTGAAATTGATGGGGAGCTCCTAGGCCCTTACAAACATCCCAGTGCCAAAGGAGAACCAGTTACAGATTCCAGCTGAGCTTCAAAATATCACCAAACTGAGGTAAAGCCAGTGGAGCTAGGCCTTAAGTCCACACTGGGAGGTGACAATGCTTCCACACGTGTAACGGACCTTGACAACTACAAGCATTTCATAGACTCTTCTGCACTCATTCTTCAGAAAAAGCCCACCCCACGGCAAGGTACTCTGAGGGGATTCTCCAGTGCAGTGTTTCTCAAACTCAATTGTGCACAGGAATCTGGGGATTTGTTGAAATCCAGACCCTGATTCAGTAGGTCTGGGGTGAGCCTGGGGCTCTGCATTTCTAAAAAGCCACCAGGCAATGTCGATTCTGCTGCTCCCAGGTCCACACTTCGAATAGCAAAGCCCTAGAACATGGTTTGATAAAACACAATTCTAAGGATTGAAAAGGCAATAGCAAAGAATAACTCACTGGTGATGGGGCTCAAATGGAGTAATAACCCACTGAAGACATTTCCTATATTACTCTTTTACTGGCAGTGTTTTACTGACACCTGGGAGGGTGAACCACACAGGCAAAAAGGCTCTGAAGGAGCCCAGGAAAGGAGGGAAACAAGATTTACTCACGGGAGAAGCGGGCAAGTGGTCTGGCAGTCTTATCTCCGGCTTCATTTGCAACTGGAAAAAAAAAAATACGGAAGATACAATTAAGAGCAAGGCACATGTGTCCATAGAATATGCCCAACCTACAGCTAATCCTCTGGATGACTCACTATTAAGCTGTTTCTGAGAGTGTTTGTAAGAGGATAAAAGCAACTTCACTCCCTCTCTTTCTATATTTCCAGTGCTGCTCTCAATGTCTAAACGAGGACAAAAGTCTTAATCATTCTGATTAGAATAGTGAATTAAGCTGGAGACGACCTAAACAATACCTAGTTTACTGGGCTTACAGAAGTTAACTGGCTTGCATGCACTGAGTAAGAGGCGTGCACACCAGGCTCCAAAGCCAGTGCACATCCTCCTGCTTTAAGCGTCCTCTCACCGGGATGTCCTTCAGCACACAAATGCACCCCAACCACCTGACATTGGTCTGATTTTCTTGATCCATGGCGCAAAGCAAGGCAGGGATTTCAGAAGATAGTAAGGTTGGTTATTGTTAAGAAAGATATTTAAATTTAGAGTCTAACGAATAGGAGGATCGAGAAAATTGTCCAGAGAGCTGCCCTAGAAAACCTTACCCCTAACGCTTCTCAGCAGGGTCGTTCCCCCTCCTCTGAAAAGCCTCTATATAATTTATCATCTTGATAGGGTCATAATTACTATCCCCTATATTTACGAACACCATCTTCATGGATAAAAAAGATATCAATTGTTAAATTGAAACACAAGTTTCATCCGCTTTAAATATCACTTTTAATGCCCATAATGACTATAACCTTGGATGTTTTGTAGATATTTGTGATCAACTTGAATGAACATTCAAAGCAATCAGTTGGAAAAATCTGTTCATTTTAGTTTAGGAAAGAACATCCAATACATATGCAGAATAAAGGAGATTGCTAATGTAATCATTAAAATCATTCTCATCTATGAGAATTTGCAGTACAGGACAAAAGAAATAACTACTTCAGAAATGTATTACATCATTTTGCAAAGAATGCAAGGAGTCAAAAAATTCCTTTCACCCTTTCAAAAGGGTGAAAATTTTTAAATTTACCATAATTTTTTAAATTAATGAATTTAATCTCAGTCTACTTCATGCTTCTGTCATTTGCACTGCCCCACTGTCTGCACTCTTTGTATATATTACAAACAAGACATTATATAAAACAACCAGCAGGGGGAGGTGACATTGCATCCTGCTCCCATAATCTCTCACACCCCAGCATTTTGGAAAGAAAGAGAGAGAAATGGAGAGTGGAAGACAGAGAGGGAGGGGGGAGAAAGGAGCAAGACCTAGTTGGCTATTGACGTGAGTTTCCTGGCCTTGAGTTCAAACTGTTTCCTCTTTGGACACTACAGATCTCTAAAGAAAGAAATAGAGCAAGGTTATGTTTGCTGCAGAAACTGACGGGCTGCTTTTAAAGTAGGAATATGAAGATCATCGCCATTGCTGAGAACACCAGCAAGCACTAAAATGTTCAGCTTGGAAAGCGCATGTTTTCCCTGAGGGAAGAAGGAGGGGTGGTCACGACACCCTCACAGTTTCACATGCAGCCATGGCTGCTTCCTCACCCACAGGCTTTTTCCTCCCCTCCCGCCACCCTATCCAAGGGTGGGAATTGCTGACCCAGATCCAAGTCACGCCAGGAGAGGCAGGAATCAAGATCTAGGCCAGTGAGAGTTGTCTCTACCCGGAAGGAATTTGAACCCTGCTACCAGCATTATTTTCCTAAATGCAGACCCAGTGCCCCAAGGTCTCCCATGATGTCCCAACATCCACAAGACGCAATCCAGCTAACCTGACCTAGTACTGAAAACCTGGCACTGCCTAGTCTTCTCAGCTCACTGCATTTCCCAGCGCTTCCTTCAGGGCCCAGCCACACGCTCTAAATGGACAAATCCCAAACACGCCCTACATACTCTCTGTTCCCTTTGCTACTGCTCCTTTGCCCTGTCCCCTCTACACACCCCTCCCCACTGCTTCACTCCTGCTCATCCTTTAGGATTCAGGAGGAGCCATTCATTTCTGAAAAGCTCCCCTGGCTCCCAGCACGGCTTCTGCATTCCACAGATCTCTGCCCGTGCTCCTCACTCCCCACGAAGACCAGTGGTTCTCAAACTTCAGTGGTGAGACCAGCGGTGCCCCGCGCAGGCACCAGAGCTACCAGGAAGGTGTGTTAAAATAAATTGCAGGGTTTTTTAAAATGCAAGTTCTGATTCAGTGGGTCTGGGATGGGGCCCGAGAATTTGCATTTCTAACAAGTTTCCAGGTGATACTGAGAATGCACGTCTGGGGACCATATTTTGAGAACAGCTGCTCTAAACTATAAATTACCCCACCCAAGACAAGGATCATAACTTTTCATCTTTTTGTTTCCAATCTTTCAAACAGTGACTGGCACGCAGAATAATGCATTCAGTCAATATTTTTAGAACTGAATGAAGTAGACTGAAATTGATACCAAGTGCCACAGATGGCTCCGAAGAGAGAGCCCTCAGATTGGCTTCCAGAGGACTATAAAAAGCCCCAGGTGTGTTCTGCTTGGCCCCTACAATGTCTTTAATTTTTAAACAAGTAGTTGTCTGCATTTAAAAATCAAGAGGTTTCAAATATAAATGCAGATTGTCAGCTTAATAACTGAGTAACTGTCCAGACCCATGGGCCAGCAATGGGTCACCACTGAGACGCCCCCTATGGGTGAGTCCAGCTCCTGGATGTTCGGGAGGCAGCTCTCTGCTGACTGGCGTGGGCTTTCTATACCCTTGGCGTGGGTCCAGAAGGCAGGTGAACACAGGACCTCTTAAAGGTCTTGAAGAATGAAACTAAGACTCAACATAGACGAGCACTACAAGGAGTGGTTGTGGCCAAGCTTGCTAAGCCCCTCTGTTCCGAGCCCACAAACTGCCCCGACATGTTCGATGGTCCACCAGCACAATGCTGGCCGGCTCAGACACACGGGGGCTTCTTGACCAGCAGAGGGGCCTTCCTACACTGCTGTTTGCCTTTTATTTAAAAAAAATATCTAGCAAGCTTCAACAATGAAGTAGATGTTCCATTTATCAAGCGCAATTAGAGCTTGAATTTGGCAAGATCTCATAAAAATGATTCTGTAGATTTAAGGAAAGTTAGCCATTTAAGGAAAGTTATTATGTAGATTTACTGAAAGTCATGTTGGGTATAACACGTAGACCGATATGTATTATTAATTCCATTGGTGTTGAATTGTATATCTAGGCTGCCGTGTGTATTTAGCCACAGAGAAATGAGTGGAAGGATGTGCACCAGATATATTAACAGTTATTTCTTCCATGTGCTGGCATTTGGGGAGATTATCACCCTTTTTATACTTTTCTACATAAACCCAACAGTTGGATAAGCACATGCCATCCTTATAATCAGAAACAAATGTTTTTAATTAAAGGGGTAGAAAACAATTAACTATTATATATAGTTTGGGTCATTATATATGTATGTATATTTATTTATATGAAACATATTTTAGATTCAGATTTCAGAGCAGTCTTGGATCACAGAATCCAGGGGACCTTCTATCTTTAGTCCAAGGGGACTCCCTGTAAGTCTCAAGAAATGAATCACCTACTCCCCTCTCCAGGGGGTTCCACACTTTCTAGGTCAGTGGTTTGCAGTCCTGGCCACATGTAAGAATCACTGGAGAAGTTTAAAAACCTCCTGACGCCCAGACCAATTAAATAGGGCCTCAGCGGGTGGGACCCAAGCATCCATACTTTCCAAGTTCCCAGATGATTCCAATGAGCAGCTAAGGCTGAGAAGCACTAACAAATGGTGTTAACTTCAGACACCTTTATCAAAGCAACATTCAGGGAGGAAGATGCCTTCAAAAATAATTACCCCTATTCAGTTCTTCTTTTCAGGATGTTATTGTTTTGTCATTAAAATCCTGAACAGAGACATGCCTCTGCTTTATGAAAAATTCAACAGTTAAGACTGCAAACATAACTATGGAGATCAATTAGTGGGCAACTCTTCACATTGTGAAGGGTTCTTTATAAAAGGATTCACCTCACGTTGCCTCTAACCTTCAATACATGTGTACCGAGAGCCACCTGGGAGCTCAACACTGGGCTAAACTCTGGGAGGACAGCAACAGTCGATTTCATTCAGCTTTGACATACAAGCAAGTTAGGGAGGTAAACTATGTCTCTCAATCTGGGTTTATCCAAGTGTGTTCAGCTAGGGAACTGACTTTAAGATAATGATGATGATGATATGATACAGATTGATACAGACCCACTAAAATGGAATCCTGCAAGGGAAGACAAGATTCTAGAATTTAAACAACTGCCTCGAAAGCTACTTAATGTTTGAGAAGCAGCATTCTAAATGAAGTGTGCCCCTGGTATGTTTGCTTTATGTTTCCCCCCCAGAAAACTGGCCAGAAACAAATCTTAAAGTAAAGATTCTCCAAAGGAGACCAGTGGGGAGAGGCAGGTGAGACAGGATGCTGAGAAAGGAAGTTAACTCAGAGCAATGAACATCCCAACCCCAACTGAGTCACAAACATTCCAGGCCATCAGAAAAAGATGGGGAGGGTGGTCCAAACAGTCATAGTGGTGGCATGGGCAGGTACACACTGCTTTGTAACCAAAACTAGCACCAAAAACACTGCCACCCTTGTTTTGAAAACCCTGGCACCTGGGTGAGCATAAATGCAGCTGGGGTGCTGGGTGCCAGGGCAAACACACAATGAGAAAGCAGTTCCACAGGAGAGCCTTGCTTCCTGCAAGGAAATCTGCCTGGCAGGCTGGCTGGCTGCTGCTCTGCCACGAGCTCTGGGGCTTGCCAGGGACCCTCTCCGGGTGAGGTCCTTTGGGAAGCCTGCTGGCTGGAAAACCACACACAACGGACTTCAGAGAAGAGAGTGTTGGAATGAGGTTCCAGGCACCCTCCTAGTTTCTGTAGAAGGTGAAGCTCGGCATTGCTCACAGATGCTTGGCCTCACCTCACCTTGCCTTCCACTTGCAAAGACCCAAGCAAGGAAAACCGAATGGAATACTGGGGAGAGACTCCGTCCAAGATCAAGTGACAGCTTACCTAGCTGTCACCTTCTAATTAAGGCGTTCCATGACCACCTTATTAAGATCGCAGCTCCCGACCCCCCTTCTCCCTCTGCCTCATCCCCCTTCCCTGCACGATCCCTCCTGGAAGCACTTATCACCTTCTCATATGCTCTGTTCTTCATTCACTGGGTTTACTGCGTTTTCCTTCCACTACAGTCTAATCCCCACACAAGCACAGATTCTCTGCCAATGAAAAAAATACTATATCCCTAATGCCTAAATGCCTGGCACACAGCATTGAATCAATGACCAACCTCCTACCATGCAGAGTGCGGTGGGGGCCAAGAACTGGAGGCAGAATAAGAAGATGGTACAAGGACATTAACACCCACCGAGCATTTAAATGTTCTATAAGTGTTCATTCTGGGGACTCGCTGGTGGTCCAGTGGCTAACAGTCTGCGCTCCCAATGCAGGGGGCCCAGGTTCGATCTCTGGTCAGGGAACTAGATCCCGCATGCTGCAACTAAAGATCCCACATGCCGCAATGAAGATCCCACACACGGCAACGAAGGTCCCACATGCCACAACTAAGACCCAGCACATCCAAATAAATAAATAAATAAATTTTTTAAAAAGAAATTTATTTATTTATTTGTTTTTATCTTTGGCTGTGTTGGGTCTTCGTTGCTGTGCACTGGCATTCTCCAGTTGCGGCGAGCGGGGGCTACTCTTCATTGAAGTGCACGGGCTTCTCATTATGGTGGTTTCTCTTGTTGGGGAGCATGGGCTCTAGGTGCACGGGCTTCAGTAGTTGTGGCATGCGGGCTCTAGAGCGCAAGCTCAGTAGTTGTGGCGCACGGGCTTAGTTGCTCCGTGGCATGTGGGATCTTCCCAGGCCAGGGATTGAACTCGTGTCCCCTGCATTGGCAGGCGGATTCTTAACCACTGTGCCACCAGGGAAGCCCAATAAATTTTTTTTTTTTTAAAGTATCCATTCTGTCCTTCAGGAATACTTATAAAGCATTGACTAAACCGCAGATAAAGCCCTGAACAATCAGTCATGGTCCCTGCCTTCACACTGAGTAAGACTGTCATTCCCATTTGATAGACAGGGCATTGGAACTCAGAAAAGTCAGGTAACTTTTCCAAGACCACAAAGTTGTGTGTCAGAATTCCAAATCAAGGTATGCCTGGATCCAAAGCCCAGGTTCTTTCCATTTAGCCTCTCTGCCTTCCAAGAAAGGTAGGCAGATAAGAGCTGTGCTCCAGAGAGAGCTACCCCTAGAGAAAAGTCACGCTAAGTCCTGACCCTCTACCCCATGGCTCTAGCCCCAGTGAGAGCCATGTACCAGCCTACAGAGATTGGGGGAGGTCACCTGCCTGGGAATTTCGTACCTGGCACAAGACCAGGAGGTGGTCAGCAGAGAGGGACCCTTTTGTGAGATGGTCACAGGGGCCAGGACTCACAATAACAGGATCCAGAAGAGGAAGAATCTAGTTACAAAGAGAGGAGCTTCATTGCCACATTCACACAAGAACCCCAGCTACCAGGTGTCTCCCTAACCCTATTAAATCTTCCACAGTTAGAAAACAGTAACAAGGGAATAGGAACTACAATCAAATTCATCTTCGCGTGAAAACAGGAGAACTCTTAAAACCAGCTCTTCGCGTGAAAACAGGAGAACTCTTAAAACCAGGGAAGAAACTGACATTCCAAGAGATCAAGTGGCTTGTCCAAGATGAGACCAAGGCCAAGCATCAGAGTTGGAAATGCCATCCATTTCTTCTGGCTCCAAGTCCAGCATTCTCAGAGAAGGGAATGTACCCTATCTCTTTAACTCCCTCGTAGTGGTTTGTCAAGGGTAAAAGTAAAGGACTTGGTTTCCTTTGCCCCCATTGGGTTTAATAAATATTGATGCTTGACAACCCCAGGATATGTTTTAAGCATAAACATATACAACTCTGATTGGCAATGGCCGAGCAGAGTACTGTGTTAGGAAGCCTTCTGATGCTGAGTCTGAGTTTAGCAAGATGTGTCTGTGATACGTTACCAAAGCCTGTCACGGGCGGGATGGGGAGAGGCTGGAGGGGGAAGATAGGATGGGTATGTGGGAAAATCTCTGCCAGGTTGCATAGACCATAAAATAATAGGGCCAAAAAAATGGACAATTCACAGAGATAACTGAATTAATTAAATACTTCTATAAAAATATATTACTTGGGAGGAGAGAAGATGGCGGAAGAGTAAGACGCGGAGATCACCTTCCTTCCCACAGATACAGCAGAAATACATCTACACGTGGAACTGCTCCTACAGAACACCCACTGAACGCTGGCAGAAAACGTCCGACCTCCAAAAAGGCAAGAAACTCCCCCCGTACTTGGGTAGGGCAAAAGAAAAAAGAAATAACAGAGACAAAAGAATAGGGACGGCACCTGCACCAGTGGGAGGGAGCTGTGAAGGAGGAAAGATTTCCACGCACTAGGAAGCCCCTTCGTGGGCAGAGACTGCGGGCGGCAGAGGGGGGAAGCTTCGGAGCCACGGAGGAGAGCGCAGCCACAGGGGTGCGGAGGGCAAAGCGGAGAGGCTCCCGCACGGAGGAGCGGTGCCGACCAGCACTCACCAGCCCGAGAGGCTTGTCTGCTCCCCCGCCGGGGCAGGCGGGGGCTGGGAGCTGAGGCTCGGGCTTCAGTCGGATCGCAAGGAGAGGACTGGGATTGGCGGCGTGAACACAGCCTGAAGGGGTTAGCGCACCACAGCTAGCCGGGAGGGAGTCCGAGAAAAAGTCTGCAGCTGCCGAAGAGGCAAGAGACTTTTTCTTCCCTCTTTGTTTCCTGGTGCGCGAGGAGAGGGGATTCAGAGCGCCGCCTAAACGAACTTCAGAGACGGGCGCAAGCCGCAGCTAACAGCGCGGATCCCACAGCAACAGGGGCGCAGAGGAAAAAGCGGAGAGACTCCCGCACAGAGGCTCGGCGCCGAGCAGCGCTCACCAGCCCGAGAGGCTTGTCTGCTCCCCCGCCGGGGCAGGCGGGGCTGGGAGCTGAGGCTCGGGCTTCGGTCGGATCGCAGGGAGAGGACTGGGGCTGGCGGCGTGAACACAGCCTGAAGGGGTTAGCGCACCACAGCTGGCTGGGAGGGAGACCGGGAAAAGGTCTGCAGCTGCCGAAGAAGCAAGAGACTTTTTCTTGCCTCTTTGTTTCGCTGCGCGCAAGGAGAGGGGATTCAGAGCGCCGCCTAAACGAACTCCAGAGAAGGGCGCGAGCTGCGGCGATCAGTGCGGACCCCAGAGACGGGCGTGAGACGCTGGGGCTGCTGCTGCCGCCTCCAAAAAGCCTGTGTGTGAGCACAGGTCACTCTCCACACCGCCCCTCCCGGGAGCCGGTGCAGCCCGCCACTGCCAGGGTCCCGTGATCCCCGGACAAATTCCCCAGGAGAACGCACTGCGCGCCTCAGGCTGGTGCAACATCACGCCGGCCTCTGCTGCCGCAGGCTCGCCCCGCCTCCTCCGTACCCCTCCCTCCCCGCGGCCTGAGTGAGCCAGCGCCCCCGAAGCAGCTGCTCCTTTAACCCCGTTCTGTCTGGGCGGGGAATAGACGCCCTCAGGCGACCTACACGCAGAGGCGGGTCCAGATCCAAAGCTGAACCCCAGGAGCTGTGTGAACAGGGAAGAGAAGGGGAAATCTCTCCCAGCAGCCTCAGAAGCAGCGGATTAAAACTCCACAAACAACTTGATGTGCCTGCATCTGTTGAATACCTGAATAGGCAACGAATCATCCCAAATTCAGGAGGTGGACTTTGGGAGCAGGATATATTAATTTTTCCCCTGTTCCTTTTTTTTTGTGAGTGTATATGTATATGCTTCTGGGTGAGATTTTGTCTGTATAGCTTTGCTTTACAATAGCTTTATTTTACTTCACTATATTATAGCCTCTTTCTTTCTTTCTTTCTATTTTTTCTCCCTTTTACTCTGAGCCGTCTGGACGAAAGGCTCTTGGTGCTCCAGCCAGGCATCAGGGCCGTGCCTCTGAGGTGGGAGAGCCAACTTCAGGACACTGGTCCACAAGAGACCTCCCAGCTCCACGTAATACCAAACGGTAAAAATCTCTCAGAGATCTCCATATCAACATCAAGACCCAGCATCACTCAATGACCAGCAAGCTACAGTGCTGAACACCCTATGCCAAACAACTAGCAAGACAGGAACACAGCCCCATCCATTAGCAGAGAGGCTGCCTAAAATCATAATAAGGCCACAGACACCCCAAAATACACCACCAGACGTGGATGTGCCCACCAGAAAGACAAGATCCAGCCTCATCCACCAGAGCTCAGGCACTAGTTCCCTACACCAGGAAGCCTACACAACCCACTGAACCAACCTTAGCCACTGGGGACAGATACCAAAAACAACGGGAACTACAAACCTGCAGTCTGTGAAAAGGAGACCCCAAACACAGTAAGATAAGCAAAATGAGACAACAGAAAAACACACAGCAGATGAAGGAGCAGGGTCAAAACACACCAGACTTAACAAATGAAGAGGAAATAGGTAGTCTACCTGAAAAAGAATTCAGAATAATGATAGTAAGGATGATCCAAAATCTTGGAAATAGAATAGACAAAATGCAAGAAACATTTAACAAGGACGTAGAAGAACTAAAGAGGAACCAAGCAATGATGAAAAACACAATAAATGAAATTAAAAATACTCTAGATGGGATCAATAGCAGAATAACTGAGGCAGAAGAAAGGATAAGTGACCTGGAAGATAAAATGGTGGAAATAACTACTACAGAGCAGGATAAAGAAAAAAGAATGAAAAGAACTGAGGACAGTCTCAGAGACCTCTGGGACAACATTAAACGCACCAACATTCGAATTATAGGGGTCCCAGAAGAAGAAGAGAAAAAGAAAGGGACTGAGAAAATATTTGAAGAGATTATAGTTGAAAACTTCCCTAATATGGGAAAGGAAATAGTTAATCAAGTCCTGGAAGCACAGAGAGTCCCATACAGGATAAACCCAAGGAGAAACACGCCAAGACACATATTAATCAAACTGTCAAAAATTAAATATAAGGAAAACATATTAAAGGCAGCAAGGGAAAAAAAACAAATAACACACAAGGGAATCCCCATAAGGTTAACATCTGATCTTTCAGCAGAAACTCTGCAAGCCAGAAGGGAGTGGCAGGATATACTTAAAGTGATGAAGGAGAAAAACCTACAACCAAGATTACTCTACCCAGCAAGGATCTCATTCAGATTCGATGGAGAAATTAAAACCTTTACAGACAAGCAAAAGCTGAGAGAGTTCAGCACCACCAAACCAGCTTTACAACAAATGCTAAGGGAACTTCTCTAGGCAAGAAACACAAGAGAAGGAAAACACCTACAATAACAAACCCAAAACATTTAAGAAAGTGGGAATAGGAACATACATATCAATAATTACCTTGAATGTAAATGGATTAAATGCTCCCACCAAAAGACACAGGCTGGCTGAATGGATACAAAAACAAGACCTGTATATATGCTGTCTACAGGAGACCCACTTCAGACCTAGAGACACATACAGACTGAAAGTGAGGGGATGGAAAAAGATATTCCATGCAAATGGAAATCAAAAGAAAGCTGGAGTAGCAATTCTCCTATCAGACAAAATAGACTTTAAAATAAAGACTATTACAAGAGACAAAGAAGGACACTATATAATGATCAAGGGATCGATCCAAGAGGAAGCTATAACAATTGTAAATATTTATGTACCCAACATAGGAGCACCTCAATACATAAGGCAAATACTAACAGCCATAAAAGGGGAAATCGACAGCAACACAATCATAGTAGGGGACTTTAACACCCCACTTTCACCAATGGACAGATCATCCAAAATGAAAATAAATAAGGAAACACAAGCTTTAAATGATACATTAAACAAGATGGACTTAATTGATATTTATAGGACATTCTACCCAAAAACAACAGAATACACATTTTTCTTAAGTGCTCATGGAACATTCTCCAGGATAGATCATATCTTGGGTCATAAATCAAGCCTTGGTAAATTTAAGAAAATTGAAATCGTATCAAGTATCTTTTCCGACCACAACGCTATGAGACTAGATATCAATTACAGGAAAAGATCTGTAAAAAATACAAACACATGGAGGCTACACAATACACTACTTAATAACGAAGTGATTACTGAAGAAATCAAAGGGGAAATCAAAAAATACCTAGAAACAAATGACAATGGAGATACGACGACCCAAAACCTATGGGACGCAGCAAAAGCAGTGCTAAGAGGGAAGTTTATAGCAATACAAGCCTACCTCAAGAAACAGGAAACATCTCGAATAAACAACCTAACCTTGCACCTGAAGCAATTAGAGAAAGAAGAACAAAAAAACCCCAAAGCCAGCAGAAGGAAAGAAATTATAAAGATCAGGTCAGAAATAAACGAAAAAGAAATGAAGGAAACAATAGCAAAAATCAATGAAACTAAAAGCTGGTTCTTTGAGAAGATAAACAAAATTGATAAACCATTAGCCAGACTCATCAAGAGAAAAAGGGAGAAGACTCAGATCAATAGAATTAGAAATGAAAAAGGAGAAGTAACCACTGACACTGCAGAAATACAAAAGATCATGAGAGATTACTACAAGCAACTCTATGCCAATAAAATGGACAACCTGGAAGAAATGGACAGATTCTTAGAAATGCACAAACTGCCGAGACTGAACCAGGAAGAAATAGAAAATATGAACAGACCAATCACGAGCACTGAAATTGAAACTGTGATTAAAAACCTTCCAACAAACAAAAGCTCAGGACCAGATGGCTTCACAGGTGAATTCTATCAAACATTTAGAGAAGAGCTAACACCTATCCTTCTCAAACTCTTCCAAAATATTGCAGAGGGAGGAACACTCCCAAACTCATTCTACGAGGCCACCATCACCCTGATACCAAAACCAGACAAAGATGTCACAAAGAAAGAAAACTACAGGCCAATATCACTGATGAACATAGATGCAAAAATCCTCAACAAAATACTAGCAAACAGAATCCAACAGCACATTAAAAGGATCATACACCATGATCAAGTGGGGTTTATCCCAGGACTGCAAGGATTCTTCAATATACGCAAATCAATCAACGTGATACACCATATTAACAAATTGAAGGAGAAAAACCATATGATCATCTCAATAGATGCAGAGAAAGCTTTCGACAAAATTCAACACCCATTTATGATAAAAGCCCTGCAGAAAGTAGGCATAGAGGGAACTTTCCTCAACATAATAAAGGCCATATATGACAAACCCACAGCCAACATTGTCCTCAATGGTGAAAAACTGAAACCATTTCCACTAAGATCAGGAACAAGACAAGGTTGCCCACTCTCACCACTATTATTCAACATAGTTTTGGAAGTGTTAGCCACAGCAATCAGAGAAGACAAAGAAATAAAAGGAATCCAAATCGGAAAAGAAGAAGTAAAGCTGTCACTATTTGCAGATGACATGATACTATACATAGAGAATCCTAAAGATGCTACCAGAAAACTCCTAGAGCTAATCAATGAATTTGGTAAAGTAGCAGGATACAAAATAAATGCACAGAAATCTCTTGCATTTCTATACACTAATGACGAAAAATCTGAAAGTGAAATTAAGAAAACACTCCCATTTACCATTGCAACAAAAAGAATAAAATATCTAGGAATAAACCTACCTAAGGAGACAAAAGACCTGTATGCAGAAAATTATAAGACACTGATGAAAGAAATTAAAGATGATACAAATAGATGGAGAGATATACCATGTTCCTGGATTGGAAGAATCAACATTGTGAAAATGACTCTACTACCCAAAGCAATCTACAGATTCAATGCAATCCCTATCAAACTACCACTGGCATTTTTCACAGAACTAGAACAAAAAATTTCACAATTTGTATGGAAACACAAAAGACCCCGAATAGCCAAAGCAATCTTGAGAACGAAAAATGGAGCTGGGGGAATCAGGCTCCCTGACTTCAGACTATATTACAAAGCTTCAGTAATCAAGACAGTTTGGTACTGGCACAAAAACAGAAATATAGATCAATGGAACAGGATAGAAAGCCCAGAGATAAACCCACACACATATGGTCACCTTATCTTTGATAAAGGAGGCA
Source organism: Eschrichtius robustus (assembly GCF_028021215.1). Lineage (NCBI taxonomy): Eukaryota > Metazoa > Chordata > Mammalia > Artiodactyla > Eschrichtiidae > Eschrichtius > Eschrichtius robustus. The sequence goes on from NC_090831.1 coordinate 85,165,226, forward strand.
AGAATATACAGTGGAGAAAAGACAGCCTCTTCAATAAGTGGTGCTGGGAAAATTGGACAGGTACATGTAAAAGTATGAAATTAGAACACTCCCTGACACCATGCACAAAAATAAACTCAAAATGGATTAAAGACCTAAGTGTAAGGCCAGACACCATCAAACTCTTAGAGGAAAACATAGGCAGAACACTCTATGACATACATCACAGCAAGATTCTTTTTGACCCAGCTCCCAGAGAAATGGAAATAAGAACACAAATAAACAAATGGGACCTAATGAAACTTAAAAGCTTTTGCACAGCAAAGGAAACCATAAACAAGACCAAAAGACAACCATCAGAATGGGAGAAAATATTTGCAAATGAAGCAACTGACAAAGGATTAATCTCCAAGATTTACAAGCAGCTCATGCAGCTCAATATCAAAAAAACCAACAACCCAATCCAAAAATGGGCAGAAGACCTAAATAGACATTTCTCCAAAGAAGATATACAGATGGCCTACAGACACATGAAAGAATGCTCAACATCATTAATCATTAGAGAAATGCAAATCAAAACTACAATGAGATATCATGTCACACCGGTCAGAATGGCCATCATCAAAAAATCTAGAAACAATAAATGCTGGAGAGGGTGTGGAGGAAAGGGAACACTCTTGCACTGTTGGTGGGAATGTAAATTGATACAGCCACTATGGAGAACAGTATGGAGGTTCCTGAAAAAACTACAAATAGAACTACCATACGACCCAGCAATCCCAATACTGGGCATATACCCTGAGAAAACCATAGGTCAAAAAGAGTCATGTACCAAAATATTCATTGCAGCTCTATTTACAATAGCCAGGACATGGAAGCAACCTAAATGTCCATCGACAGATGAATGGATAAAGAAGATGTGGCACATATATACAATGGAATATTACTCAGCCATAAAAAGAAATGAAATGGAGGTATTTGTAGTGAGGTGGATGGAGTTAGAGTCTGTCATACAGAGTGAAGTAAGTCAGAAAGAGAAAAACAAATACAGTATGCTAACACATATATACGGAATCTAAGAAAAAAAAAAAAAAAAAAAGGCCATGAAGAACCTAGTGGCAAGACGGGAATAAAGACACAGACCTACTAGAGAATGGACTTGAGGATATGGGGAGGGGGTGGGGTGAGATGTGACAGGGTAAGAGAGTGTCATGGACATATATACACTACCAAATGTAAAATAGATAACTAGTGGGAAGCAGCCGCATAGCACAGGGAGATCAGCTTGGTGCTTTGTGACCACCTAGAGGGGTGGGATGGGGAGGGTGGGAGGGAGGGAGATGCAAGAGGGAAGAGAAATGGGAACATATTGTATATGTATAACTGATTCACTTTGTTATAAAGCAGAAGCTAACACACCATTGTAAGGCAATTATACTTCAATAAAGATGTTTAAAAAAAATATATATATTACTTGACTTGCTTAAAATGAGAGCTGCTATATAACTAAGGACCGGACTAAGCACTGATCGTTCATTACCTAATTTTATCTTCACAGCAACTCTCTGAGGTTGTCACTATTATTTCCCTATTTTCCAGATACGGAAACTGAGTCTTTGAGAACTTAAGTAAATTCCCTGTGATGAAACAACTAGTGAATGGCAGATTGGAAACTGAATCCAGTAGCACCTTATTCCAGAGCCAGTGCTCTTAACCTGCATGCTACCCATCACACTTTTAGCATGTGAGTATCAGTACTGTTTGACGAGCCTTACTGCCAAGAAACCCAGCCCTGGCAGGAGAACCCCTTGCCTCCCCTCCACTGAGCCTCAGGTCAGAAGCACCACAGAGGGAGACACTCTGTTCTCCTGCTCCATGAACAGAACAGAGCTCTGCAGTCCAACTGGACTGTGCACCCCAGAGACATAAAAGGCCTCGCCACCCCTCAGCCTGTTCCTTTCTCCACTTCTTTATTCAGAAATGCTCGGCATTGCCTCATTATACCTTTTGGGCCCATCTGCCTGTCAAATCGACTCCGAATCAGGCTCTTGCACAAAAGAAAATAAAACCTAGTTGTAGTGATGACTCATCAGTGCTGATAATTTGAGAGTGGAAGGGATGGTGCACCTTCCAGGCCCTTCTCTCCTGGAGTAATGGGCAAATCCTTGCAGAGGGCAAGGCTTGCCTGCCAGAGGGCAGAGTGGTTCGCCAGCTCATTCAACCCAGGGTGCGATGAAATACAGACAGAGAGGAAAATCAAATAAGTCTTTGCCAACCTGAGAAGACAGCTTGGGAAACAGATTGCCCTTTATGTTTTTTTTTCATTAATTTGAAGGAATTGGGGTCATACGAAAAAGCTCATGTAATATATTTCTTTCCTCCCTGGTCCTAATTGTATACATTTGTTTATTTATCTATATCCAACCTCACTCCACAAATTATATTTTATTTCTATTTTGCTCTGTACACCAATCCTTTATGTAAGAAAGTGGGATATTAATAAAAGTGAATTTTATGTTTTTCAATCACTTCCTGGCTCCCTTTCCCTGGCCTCTCTTTCCAAGTTGCCAGGTTTCAGACTGACTTTCCAGGGCTTCCAGTTACTCAGATCAAACAATCTATTAACCTCTACTGAGCACTCACTCCCTGAGCCCCTTCCTCCCCATGTCTTGCTGGACTCAAGGATGGATACAAATGGTCCTTGGGTGGGCAGGAGTCCACTGAGACCGAAGGCCTGGCACTGAGCTTCCTGACACAGATTACTGGAGTTATTGCAATACAAATTTATTACGGTACCTGGTATTTCTGCAGAAACCACCTGGCCAAGCTACCAGGTCCTGACCTCAGGAAGCCCGAGCCCAAGTTGGGGAAACATAATATTAATACATGACATGATCTAAACTCTGCTGAATGCCAAATGAAGGGTCCTTGTTCACAGAAGGTAGAGACTGTGGTGGTCTGGAGTGAGGAGAACAGAAGGCTTCTAGGAGACCCGGGGCAGGTGAGAGCCAGGGAGGTGGAGAGAATGATGGGATCTGTTCCAGGGAAGGGGGAGAAGTGTGGTACATTCAAGGCCTGGGAGCAGACTGAGATGGACCAAGCCTACCCTAAATCTCTCCCTTTCTCAGGCAAGAAAAGCTTTTAATTGAGGGAGGGGGTAGTAAAAAGCAGAGAAAAGAGCTCTCTCCTCTCTTGATACATTATAAAATGCCTCTCACTGCAACTCTGCCTTCTTTCCTATTCCCATCTACAAAAGTGTTGCATCTGCAGATGGACACATGAATTTATCCAAGAGCAGATATGTCTAAACATGCTCTAAATTCAGGTGCTGGTACACCAGTCCAGAGTCAGCAGTCACTCCAAAGCACCACCACCCGACATGCACCCGGCTGCTTCCCAATGGTAACAGCCTGTGGGGCTCTGTCCAGCCCTCCTGGCTGATGCCCTGGTGACAACCACAGACCCCGGGCTGCAGGACTGCTGGCCCACAACAAGGGTGACGCCTGAGTGACCAAAGCAGTGCCCATACAGGGCCACCTTACTCCTCTGGCCTCATTAAAACACCCCAGTTGAGCAAACCAGTACCACTAGCAGTTAACAAGAAACAGAAATGAACAAGATTAAAATCCAGTATCAAGCCAGCTGTTCAAACTGTTAACTAATTAAGTCCAACCCAAATAAGGCAAAGGAAATAAGTACAGAGAAGAGGAAGGAAAAACACTGTAGTGTATGAAGCCTTACTTCATGCCAGGCACTGGCAAGAACTTTACACCCATAATTTTTTATACCCATAATTTTTATTTAATTTTCACACCATCCCATGAGGTGAGTATTATTATTCCCATTTTCAGATAAGGAAACTGAGGCTTAGAAAAGTTAAATAACTTGCCCAAATCAGGTCTAGTAAATGGGAATGCTGGAACTGAACCCAGTTCTGTGAGCCCTTTTCTTTTCTCGACAGTTCACAGGACTGGAACTGGTCCAGCTCCACATGTCCTGCTTAGACCCCCTGCAACCTCCCAAACAAGGGCAGGTCCAGCTCATGCCTGGACTGCCCCTACAGATGGCAGCTCAGCCCCTGTGGAGATAGGCCCCCGTTCACCTCTAATTAGTTCTGCAACCTTAGCAAGGTCTTCTTCATGATTATGGAATCCTTCTGAAGGTCTTCCTTCTGCCCTCACAGAACAAGCCTGATTCCCATTCCTCCTCAGGGTCCTTCCAACATTTGATGACAACGATCATGGCCTCAGCCCTTTGAGCCCCCACTTCTCCAGACTGACAAGCCCCATTCACTCTTCATTTGACAAAAATATCCCAAACCCTTTACCCACAAAAGTAAAATCACTTAAATCATTGCCAAAAGAAAAGAGAGATGTTTTTATTTTAAATAAGCCTCAGCAACCCACTGGTTAACATTCACTTCCACAATGATCTCCAGGCGAAGCCAAATCTCCACCTCCTCAGCCAAGCCTCTTTTTTTTGCTTGATTCTCAGGAGATACACAGGGCGCCTGGGAACCTTCTTCTGCGCTGTACATTCAGGAGCCATCCAAAGGGACTGAATTTTCCAGAAGGTTGCCTTCCAAAACACTGCATCTCAGACTTCCCCAGGCATGAAAACCACTTGGGGATCCTGTTAAACTGCAGATTCTGTCTCAGTCGGTTTCGGGTGGGGCCTGCGATTCTGCATCTCAAACGAGCTCCCAGGTGGTGCTGATGGTACTGGTCCAGAAGCAAGGCGTTGAAGGATGTAACCCACCTTGAAAAGGAACAGCCAAGCACACTTTCTAAGAGCTCCCTGACAAGCTCCTGGGTGGTTTTGAAAATGCACAACTATTGAATTCAATGTCCAATTCCCTTGGTTTCTTTCAGCCATGCTGTGAGAAAGAACAGTTACAAGCACGACTTTGAAACCTACTTGAGGATAGATGCTGAGAGGGTGTGCATGTGAGAAGGAGGGTCCAAGCAGAGAGGGCAAGGGAAACGCACCCCCCTCCGCAGGCATTAAATAGAACAGCTGACCTAGAAGATCACTGCCCACCCTGGCCAAGCCACCAGCAGGGCGCAAAGCCCGAAACAAACAAGGAGGTCCTCAGATCTCCGGGGTACGAGTCAACCACACAGCCACGACTCACCAGAGCTGCTCCATTTCTCTCCAAGCACCTTGCAGTAAGTTGAGCTCATGAGAGCCAATGTGCCCGGGCACGAGTGCGAGCACACACCACACACACACACACACACACACACACACACACACACACACACCCTAAACATTGCTCAGACATGCACTGCCAGCACTGTGACATCCAGCACCATAAATCACCGCATCGTTACCAGCTGCCTGCAGGCTGAACATATCAAATGCACCCAATAAATAAAACTAGCACACAAGTATCTACTGTATAGCACAGAAAGACCCTGTAAATAAATGAATGTGGCTGAACACCAGAACACTGAATTCTGTTGGGGAAACGTGATATCGGCCTCTAAGACGGCTCCCAGTGAGCCTCACCTCCTAATGCTCACACCCTTGTGTGCTCCCTTCTCACACTGAGTCAGTAGTAAACCAGGGACCAGCAAAATACTGGGGTAGGGATGGTGTATGACTTCCAAGTCCTGGTCATAGAAACATTGCTACTCACACCTTGCTCTCTCTTGGATTCTTTCTCTGGGGAAACCAGGCAGCCATGCTGTGAAGACACTCAAGCAGCCCTGTGGAGAGGTCCACATGGTGAAGAGCTGAGGCCTCCCACCAAAAGCCAACGTCAACTTGCCAGTCGTGTGAGCGGCCATATGGAAACAGGTCCTCCAGGCCTAGTCAAGGCTTCAGATGAATGCAGCCCCAGCTGACATCTTGAATGTGACTTCATGAGAGACCCTGAGCCAAAACCCACCTAGCTAATCTGATTCTAGATTCTTGACCCACAGAACTGAGTGAAATATGTGTTCATTGTTGCTTTCAGCTACTAAGCTGCAGCGTAATTTGTTACTCAGCAATAGATAACTGATACGGGAAAGGACTAGAGAACCTTCAGAGAACTTTGGGCTTTGAAGAACAAGGAGGATTTCACCAGGCCCAGAAGAGACAAACACTGTATTTCCTGCAGAGGGGAAAAAATAAGGAAAGGCATGGAGAGTGCATGTGTGTTTTGGAAATGGGAGAGCATCTCAGATGGCCAGAGTGCAAGGTACCAGGAATGATACTGAAAAGGTAGGTTGGGGCTGGGTCCTGACGGTCCTTGAATATTAAACTAAAGGGTCTGAACTCTTTAGAGGTGGGAATAATAATTATTTACATCTTATAAGTGAAGCAATTGAAGCTCAGAAAGGTTAAGGAATTTGTCCAAGGGCACCTGCCTTCTTTTTGTATCCTTTCGTGGATGAGAGACAGGGGTGGGGAAAGGAGGGCTAGCTCTCTTCCTCTTCATATAACGACACTAATTCCATCACAGGGGCTACACTCTCATGACCTAATTACCTCTCAAAGGCCCCACCTCCAAATACCATCACATTCATTGATTCATATCACTTGGGAGGGGGGCGAGGACAAAAGTAGCAGTCTTGAAACTCAAAGGCAGGAGGAACTAACACCAGAGCCGGTGCTCTTACCAACACCTCTGTGTTAGGAAAGCTCCATGACTCCAACCAGGGGCCACAGCAGCCTCCACCCCAGCTCCCCTGTCTCAGTGGGCAACCAGTGCTTCTGCCCTACCTGCCGGGAGGAGCAGGACAAGGCATGAACTGCCTGTGTGTCTCGCTTGCCCTGCCCATGCAGAGGGCTCTCCAGGGTATCCCCAGGCCAGGCAAGAACTCCTTGCAGTCTGTGCCACTCGTCCTTTCTGGCCTGGCTCTCCTGAGCCTCCCCACTGCCTCGCAATAGTGACGCCACTCTATGCCCCAGGTAATTGCCCTGCCACTGGGGGCAAACCAAGGCAACATTCCAAGGCATCTTGGAATGAACTCCCAAGACAGCATCGGAAGCTGAGGCAAACTGACAGAATGTGATTCCAAGCTCCAAACCCACCTTGGAAACACTAAGCTACCACCTGCTGCTCTTTTGGGAGGAGGAGGTGTTTGGGCCCTGAAGACTACATCCCAGGAAGACTAGTCCTCGAAAAAGAAAAGGGAAATTTATATTTCCAGAGCAACTATTCTATACGAGCCCTGGGCTTTTTACACACAATTCTATCCTCACCACTACCCTGTGAGATAGACATCATATCTTCTTTTTCCAGATGAGCAAACAGAGTTCCAAAGAGGTTGAGTAACTTGCCCAAGGACACAGACAGCTGTTGTGTACAGCTGGCCAGGTTGGGCACTGCACAACTCTAGGAAGCACAAGTCACATCATAGTCACTGTAGATTTATATATTTGTCATGAAAATTTTCCAGCAGAAAGTGACTTCAGAAATCTTTTTCTAATCTGCACAAAGGCTCATATGAGTCAGCAATGGTTCTACTAGATAACCACCACCTTGCTGGTAGGTGGGGATTTGACCCTATGTATGTCTGATTCCAAAGCCCTTGCTCTTTCCCCCAGATGTCTATACCTTCCTTAGGATAACTCCAAGCATTTCCATATCTTCACAGTTCAACTGGCAGAGATGGAGTCATAGACCTCAAGACCATCTCAGCTGGAAAAAATGTTGACAATCAATAATCTACCTCAAAACTTTCCTTCTGCATTGAAAGAATACAAGGCCCAGAGAGGGGAAGTGAGCTGCCCAAGATCACACAGCTAGCTATGACACAGCTTGGACTTGCATCTTGTGCAACTAAAGGCAGGTCCAGCCCTGATACAAAGTTATTCTAAGCACAACCAAAGATGATCAGAGCTAGATTATCTAGACTAGAGTCTCAACTTCTTGCATCAGAATCACTTTTTTTTGTAGGTGGAGGCAGTGAGTGAATGGTCTTAGCGGGTATCCCTTACCAGACAACTTTCTGAAGTCCAAGCTTAAGAACAAAGGAGGTTGGAGGGAAGGGGGAGCTGAAGGGGCCACAGCTCAGAAGACTCTCCAGCATAGGCAAGAAGTACATTCCTCTGTAGGCCTGCCAGGTCCTGGGAGGGAAACTGTTGCTAGGTGGAAGCTTCCGGGCCCTCCCCAGTGGTTCTCAAGGCAGTAGGCATCCACCTTGAAGGGAGAACTCAGACTCTGCACAGGCCTCCCTGGGAGCCCCTAAAAACCATGGTGACGGTCCCCAAGCAGCAACTCAGTTCTGTCTGGGCTCCAGCCAGCATGACAGGGGCCAAGGGAGAAAGAACACAGGTAGGAAATCTGAGCACTTAATTTCCTATTCCGTGGAAGATGCCAATTAAAACGCTTCACCCTTCTGAGGCTGCTTTCAGCCCTGCTCCTGTTGGTGCCTCATTAACAGCCCCTTCCAGACACCCTAAGGCCCACCCAGCTTCCTTCCCAGGCAGTGGAGCCCAAGAATCCCCAAGGTAGGCTAAACAGCATGATGGCCTTAAAAACCTCTAGAACCATGGAGACTCCCCTGGACACTGAAGCTTAGGGAGCCAGCGTGACCTGCTCGAAATCACTGAGCTGGTCCTTCCTGGCTCAACAGCATTCACGAGATGACATTTTAGACATCACTGAACACAGTCACGCCCATCTTCCATGAAGCTGGCCCATCCATTCTCTGCTTGAGTCACTGACACTGACCCAGCACACAGCTAGTTAGGAACCAGGCAGGAAGAAGATCCAGGACTCCAGGCTCCCAGGTTCCACACCTTGCACACAGCCCAGGAGGGAAGAGACTAGTGAGTTACCTGCAAACTGATGCTGGAAGAAGCTTTTATGTAACTCCTAGAAGAAGGGTCTAGTGACTACTAACAGTTCTCTCTGTACAGCTGTCTTCTAGTTTAGCACGCTTCCATTACACTTAGAGTCCAATTTTTATAAAGTAGGAAGACCAGCTTACCTTTTCACAGGGGCAAAGTAAATCTTAAAGCCGGCATGTGGGGATAATTATTTAAAAGAGAAATACATTGAAAGAGTATGGGAAAGTTTAATATTTTCATGTTACTAACATAAACATGCACATAGGTGAAATAATAGTAAAAAAAACACCAGAGCCAACACCAGTTAGTAAACTGAAAGCAAAACTGTTTTTTATAATACAGCTTAAACAAATTCTGCTTCTCACAGAGGTGTAAGAATAATATTAGAGAATCTATTAATCTTATAATTTAGCATACTAAGAAATTATAGAAGAAAACAAAAATACCATATCCATAGATGTAGGAAGAGTCTTTGAAAAAAATCAAAGAATACTTATTCATGAATAAAAGAAAAGAATAAACAACAAGGTCCTACTGTATAGCACAGGAAACTATATTCAATATCCTGAGATAAACCATAATGGAAAAAAGAATATAAAAAAGAATGTGTGTGTGTATATATATATATAACCGAGTCACTTTGCTGTACAGCAGAAATTAACACAACATTGTAAATCAACTATACTTCAATTTTTTAAAATGAATAAAAGAACACAAACAAAAACAAAACAAAAATGATGATCCAGCAATTCCACTCCTAGGTATATACCCAAAAGAACTGAAAGCCAGGATTCAAAGTGATACTTGTATACCAATGTTCATAGTAGCATTATTTACAATAGCCAAAAAATGGAAACAACTCAAATGTCCATCAACAGATGAATAAATAAACAAAATGTAGTACACCCATATAGTGGAACATTTTTCATTCATAAAAAGGAATGGAATTCTGATACTGATACATGCTACAACATGTATATACCTTGAAAGCATTATGCTAAGTAATGTAAGCCAGACACAAAAGGACAAATGTTGTATGATTCTACTTATATGAGGTACCCAGAACGGCCAAATTCATAGAGATAGAGGGCAGAATATAGGTTACCAGGGAGTGGAGGGAGCAGGGAATGGGGAGTTATTATATAATGGGTACTATTTCTGTTTGGGCTGATGAAAGAGTTCTGGAAATAGATGGTGGTGATGGTTGTACAACATTGGGAATGTACTTAATGCCACTAAGTTATAAACTTAAAAACGGTTAAAATGGTAAATTTTATGTTATGTAAATTTTACCATAATTTTTTAAAAACCCAATAGTAGGAAAAGAAACAACACAATTAAAAACTGGGCAAAAACACAGCCACTTCACCAAAAAATATATACAGTAGGCTTAAAAAGCACATAAAAAGATGATCAACATGATTAGCCATTAGAGAAGTACAAATTAAAACCACTACGAGATATCACTACACACTTCTTAGGACAAATAAGATGGCTAAAATAAAAAACTTTGACAATATGAAGTGCTAGCGAAAGTGCAGAGCAACTGAAACTCTCAAACATGGTGAGAATGCAAACTGGTAGAGCCACTCTGGAAAATAACCTGGCACCTCCTTACAAAGTTCCACATACACTTAAGTATTTATCTAAGGAAATGAAAATTTAGGCCACACAAAAACCTGTATACAAATGTTTATCACAGCTCTACTCATAATCATCAAAACCCAGAAACAACCCATATGCCCTTCAGTGAGTAAACAGACAAACAGACTGTGGTACCTCCACGCAATGGGTTACTGCTCAGCCACACAACAAACTTCTGATATTTGCAGCTTGGATGAATCTCACAGGCATTAGGCCAAATGAAAAAAGTCTCAAAGGTTATATACTGTAAGATTCCAATCATGTATCATTCTTGAAAAGAATAAAATCATAGTGACAGAGAAGAGATTAGTGGTTGCCAGACGTTAGAGCTGGAGAGAGGGTTTAAAGAATAGCATGAGGGAGGTATTTGGGACGATAGAACTGTTCTATAAACTCACTGGCAGTGCTTATACAAATCTAAGCATAAGTTAAAATATTTAGAACCATACACCAGAAAAAATTCTATATTAAAAAATAAAATTCAAAACAAAACAAAACTCTCTCAGCAAACTAAAATTATAAGGATACTTCCTTAATCTGATAAAAAGAACCTACCAGACAACTACAGAAAACTTATCCTTAGTGGTGAAAAATGAGAAAGATTCTCTTTAAAGTCAGTAATGAAGTAAAGATGCCCGTTATCACCACTTCTGCTCAACCAGGAGTCCTAACCAGCAGAGGTTATAATTTTCACCTAGGAAATCCAAGAAAATTCACAGGCAAGTAATTATAATTAACAAGAGAGTTAAGCAAAGTTGCTGGATTTAAGGTTAACAATAAGAATCTATTTGCACTGGCTTCCTTTACACCAGCAATGTACAATTAGGAAGTGTAATTTTTCAAATGATATCCTCTACAACAGCAATAAAAATTTACAAAGTGCCAAGGAATAAATCTAGCTGAACAATCAAGATCATTATGGAGAAAATTATAAAATGTTATTAAAAGATATTAAAGAAGGCCAGATCTTTGCCACGAATGGGAAGACTCAACAGCATAAAGATGTCAATTCTCTCCAAATAAAAGTATAAGTTTTAACTGAGTAAGTATTCATAAAGCATTTAGAACAGTGCCTGGCACATAATAAGTGATATATAACTGTTGTTAAACAAATAAATCAAAATTCCAACAAGGCTTTCCATGGAACTTGACAAGCTTGTTGTAAAAATTTTTAAGGCAGAACAATGGTCCAAAAATAGCCAAAGCAATCTTGAAGAACAGAGGTGGGAAGAAGGATAATTCTCATTCTATTAGACATTAGCACTTAATTATGAAGCCATTAAGAATGTTTTAATTAGCCCCGGAGCAGACACACAGAGTAATGGAACAGAATAAAGAGTCCTGGAATATTTGCTATATGAAAACTTGATATATAAGAGAAAAAGCATTATAAATTAGTGGATGCTGGAACTGTTCATTACCCTTACTGGAGAAGAAATAAAGTCCTAATTCACACCATGTACAACTTTCAACTCAAGGTAGAATAAAGACCTATATTTGAAAAGCAAAACTTTCAAAAGAAAGTATTATTTCCTCAGGGTAGGAAAAGATTTCTTAAGCAAGATGCAAAAATCACAAACCATAAAACAAAAGATTAAAAAGTAAACAGTAAAGTGTTTTAAAACTGTGTTTCAAAAGATTCCATAAATAAAGGGTAATATAAACCATGGAGTAGAATATATTTATAACAAATAACCAAGAGAGTGCTAGTATCCAAAATACATAAAGAACTCTACTAAATCAATATAAAAGCAACAAATAATATAATTTTTTAAATTATATATGTTTATATAAACAGGCAACTCACAAAAGAGAAAACCAAAATAGTTAATAAATATAAAATGATGCTCAACTTCAATAATAATCAGGGAAATAAAAATTAATACAATGAGATATCACCAAATTAAGCATAGTGATAGTCTCTACAGACAGGGAAAAATGAGGCCAAGAAGGGGTTCACAGAGGGCTATAACTATATGTGTAAATGTGACAGTTATTAGACCTATTCATAAATGTTTGAGTTCCCCTCCTCCGAGCACACAGTAGGATTGCACTTCCCCACCCTGTTAAGCTAGGCAAGTATGTGTGATTTGCTTCTGCCAAGCAAGTGTATGCAGAGGTGTCACTTGTAGGTAGAAACCTTTGAGTCAGTATGCAATCTGTCATCTCTCTTTCCCTTTGCATGACTGACAACAATGCTCTCAGCCTGGACCCTGGACTGGGCCTCTGCCAGCCCATGAATGGACTTGCAACATGACTACTTGTTTATTTGTTTGTCTTAAGCCACTTAAATGTAAGAGCTGTGATGCTTTGTGACCACCTAGAGGGGTGGGTTAGGGAGGGTGGGAGGGAGATGCAAGAGGGAGGGGATATGGGGATATATGTATACGTATAGCTGACTCACTTTGTTATACAGCAGAAACTAACACACCATTGTAAAGCAATTATACTCCAATAAAGATGTTAAATAAATAAATAAATAAAAATAAATGTGAGAGCTGTTTGTTACAGCAGCATAAACTAGCTCCCTGATTTCATGCTCCCTGATTTCAAACTCTATTACAAAGTTATAGTAATCAAAACAGTATGGTACTGGCACAAAAACAGACACAGATCAATGGAACAGAATAGACAGCCCAGAAATAAACTCATGCTTATAGGGTCAATTAATCTATGAAAAGGAGAATTGGGAGACTGGGATTGACATATATACTCTACTATGTATAAAATAAATAACTAATGAGAACCTTCTGTATAGCACAGGGAACTCTACTCAGTGCTCTGTGGTGACCTAAATGGGAAGGAAATCTAGAAAAGAGGGGATACATGTATATGTATAACTGATTCACTTTGCTGTAGAGCAGAAACTAACACAACATTGTAAAGCAACTATACTCCAATAAAAATTAATTTTTTTTAAATCTCCAAAAAGAGGTAAGGGTATATGATGGGGAAAAGACAGCCTCTTCAATAAATGGGGTTTCCTCTTCAATAAAAGTTGAGGAAACTCAACTTTTGCAACATGCAAAAGAATCAAACTGGAGTACTTTATCACATCGTATACAAAAATAAACTCAAAATGGATTAAAGACTTTAATGTATTTGCAAATGATATATCCAATAAGGAGTTAATCCAAAATATACAAAGAATTCATACCACCCAACACCAAAAAAAAAAAAAAACTTGATTAAAAAACGAGTAGAGAACCTGAAGAGACGTTTTTCCAAAGAAGACCACCTGGCCAACAGGCACATGAAAAGATGCTCGATATACCAATCATCAGGAAAATGCAAATCAAAACCACAACAAGGTACCTCCTCATACCTGTCAGAATGGCTATCATCAAAAAGGCAACAACTAACAAGTATTGGCAAGGATGAGAAGAAAAGGGAACCCTCGTGCACTGTTGGTGAGAATGTAACTTGGGGCAGGCACTATGGAAAACAATAAGGAGGTTTCTCAAAAAATTATAAATAGGGCTGCCCTGGTGGCACAGTGGTTAAGAATCCGCCTGCCAATGCAGGGGACATGGGTTTGAGCCCTGGTCCGGGAAGATCCCACATGCCACAGAGCAACAAAGCCCGTGTGCCACAACTACTGAGCCTGCGCTCTGGAACCCGCGAGCCACAACTACTGAGCCTGCGAGCCACAACTACTGAAGCCCATGCACCTAGAGCCCGTGCTCCACAACAAGAGAAGCCACTGCAATGAGATGCCCGTGCACCGCAACAAAGAGTAGCCCCCACTCACCGCAACTAGAGAAAGCCCGCGCGCAGCAACGAAGACCCGACACAGCCAAAAATAAAAATAAATAAAAGAAAAGGAAATTTGACTTTAAAAAAAAATTATAAATAGAACTACCATATGACCCAGCAATTTCACTTCTGGGTATTTACCCAAAGAAAACAAAAAACACTAATTTGAAAAGATATATGCACCCCAATGTTCACTGCAGCGCTATTTACAATAGCCAAGATATGGGAGCAACTTCAGTGTCCATCAACAGATGAATGGATAAAGAAAATGTGGTATATATATACAATAGAATATTATTCAGCCAACAAAAAAATGAAATCTTGCCATTTGTGACAACATGGATGGATCTAGAGTGTATTTTGCTAAGTGAAATAAGACAGAGAAAGACAAATACCATATGATTTCACTATTTGTGGAATCTAAAAAACAAAATAAACAAACAAAATGAAAATAGCCTCATAAATGCAGAGAACAAACATGAGGTTGCCAGAAGGGAGGGAGGTCAGGAATGGCAGAAATTAGGTGAAGGGGATTAAGAGGTATAAACCTCCAGCTATAAAATAAATAAGCCATGGGGATGCAATATATAGCATAAGAAATATGGTCAATAATACTGTAATAACTTTGTATGGGGACAGATGGTTACCAGACTTACCGCGGTTATCACTTCATAATGAATGCAAATGTCAAATCACTATGTAGTACACCTGAAGCAAACATAATACTACATGTCAACTATATTTCAATTGAAAAAAAGAGAAAACTGAGTCAGCATGTATAAAAATTATGCTGAGAAATTTTTCTATCAAGGAGATCCAAGAAATGGGGCAATCACTGGAGGAGAATGTTATGTTCACACAGGATTTCTTTCTTTCTTTTTAAGACAGAAGCTTTTAGAGCATGTTTGCATGCTGGTGAGAATGACCCCATGGAAAAAGAAAAACTGATGAAGAAATGGAGGAGAATTATTGTGAGCAAAGTTCCTGAGAAGGTGAGAGGATACAGGGTCCACTGCACAAGTGGAGATGTTAGCCTTAGACACAGTCCATGTGCTGTACCAGGAGAGAGTACGTGGGGAGAAACAGCAGGTGTAGGATATAAACGCAGAGTCTATGAGTACAAATGCAGGAGGGTGGAAGACGTGGCAATGGGAGCATGTGGAAGTTCTCTTCTGATTGCTTCTATTTTCTCAGGGAAATAAGAGGTAAGGTCATCAGTAGAGAATGAGGAGGAGATAGAGTGAAAATTTTGAGGAGAGAAGAGAGTATATAAAACAGTTGTCTCTCACAGTGGGAGAAGGTATTAAGATTTGCCAGGAAGTATAAGCATCCAATATGAGATTCATTCATGGTCATGAATTTTTCTTACTGAGGTATAACTGTTGTATAATATTATATGTTTCAGGTATACAACAGAGTGATTCACAATTTTTAAAGGTTATATTCCATTTATAGTGATTATAAAATAGTGGCTACATTCCCTGTGTTGTACTATATATCCTTGTAGCTTATCTATTTCATACATAGTAGTTTGTACTTCTTAAGCTCCTACTCCTATCGCCTGCCCCTTCCCTCTCCTCACTAGTAAACCACTAGTTTGTTCTCTATATCTGTGAGTCTATTTCATTTTTGTTATGCTCACTAGTTTGTTTTATTTTTTAGATTCCATATATAAGTGATATCATACAGTATTTGTCTTTCTCTGTCTGACTTATTTCACTTAGCATAATACCCTCCAAGTCCATCTCGTGGTCATGAATTTTTAAATAAGACAGTCAGCCTGGTTATATGTTCTTCTCAGCCACATTCAGCTGCCAGAGAGCAGGCGGAGGGTTGCTGGCTTACCTGGCTATGGGGTTGTGCTAAGCAAGTAAAATAGAGGGTAAGTAGAAACGGTAGGCAAAGGAGTGATTATAATGGTGGCCCGTGGAAACGATATGGGTAAGAAGGAAACTGATGATCTGACAGGGGCAATGGCCAGTGAAAAGAAAGTAGGTTCAATAGTTTGGAGTTGCCAGGGGGCTGAATAATTGTTGGAAGTGGGCTTCTAGAAGGAATGATCCGGAAGGAAGGAAAGGATCAGTCAACGAGTGGGATATTGTTAGTGAAACTATGGGTTGGGGATGGAGAGTACAATCATTGGTAGCAACAAAGTCTGGGGTATACCCAAGGGAATGAGTGGCTGAGAAAAGACAAGATCATTCAAGGTGAGGAAATAAATTAATAGAGATCAAGGATCACCTACTTGTTATCTCAAAACCACCAAAAACTGTGACAAGAGTAGTGAATCAGGTACAGAAGTCTGCAAGGAATGACTAGAGAGGGTTTATAGATGACTATAATGAGGAAGAGTGGTAGACAGTACCAACTGAGGCAGGAGCTTCAAAAGACCTGGGGGCTTCTCAGGAGGAGGCAAGAACAATGGCCTGACGTGGCCATGAGGAGTGAGAAGTTCACGTACACGCCGCTGAGCCTGGTGGGCATGGGAGAATAAAACCGCCAGTGGAAGCAATGTCCTCAGAAGACAGCCCAGTTTAAATTGGAGCAAAAAAGGTAAAGTGGTCATTCAAAGAAAAGACTGAGGACACAGGGGATTTTACTGATAAGATACTGAGGGTTCCATAGGGCCCTGTGGAAGGTTTAAGGGAACAGGGAGAAGAGAGAGATTTAGTCCAGTTAAAAGATACAAGAGCCATATGGAGATGAGTGGCCAGGAGATGGTGATGGATGACCCAGAGTCTTGACTTCCTGGAGTGCCTGATACAAATGAGTTACTCCCAATGGACAACTAGGGAGAGATGGTCTATTGGGCAGATTGGGGTGGGAAGTGGGGGGACAGTTAGGAGGAGGGAGAGTGGGGCTTGCCTGGATCACATGGGCACTACACACTCTTGCGCAGTGAACACATGCATGATGTATTTTTTTAGGGAAATGGCTCCAAGACAAATAGCTTTTTACATACGAATGCTGTAAAAGGCGGCTCCACGCACAGGCAGTGCCTGTCTTCCTGGGTTGACGTGCACAGACTACTTAAAAGGCAGGGAGAACAAGGAACACTCAGATTAGCCCTTTGAGTCCTTAAATATCAGCAGCTTGGGGTGATGTTTTTGAGTGGGAGGAAGCTGATGACACTAGTTTAAAATGGAATGTGGAAATCATCTGTGGTTTTCAATGAGTCACACTTTCCTTGACCGACCTGTCACGGGAACTGGCTCTGGGTGGACTTAAAATCGTTCAAACTGCACATCAGAAATAACAAAACACTGTATGTCAATTATACCTCAATAAAACTGGAAGGAAAAAAATAAAAACAAACAAACAAAAAAAATAACAAAACAGTCCTCTTCCATCACACAGATCAGCAGGAGAGTCACGTCTTCAAGAACATTGTGGTTGGGGGGAGAGTTGGTGATAGTGGGGCCTGGAAAAGTCCTTCTAATAATCAACAGCTGAAGGTAAGAGTCAGTAGGCCTGGGTCCAAATCCGGCCTCTTTCCTGGGGGAAGTCATTTCTCCAAGTTCTAGTTCCTCTCCATGTAAATATAGGGGATAATGATATTTACATTTGAGAGTAGCTGTGAAGAGAAAGTCTACTGAGCTCTTAGGACTAAATCAGTGCTAGCTTTCTTTATCACCTTCTTTCCCAGAAAGAAACACTGAAATCTGGGACATACAGACCTGAGTAAGAGGACAAGAAAATATCGGTGTTTCTGATCAGGAAGCACACTTAGCCACAAGAGTTTCTGAACTGGCTGTAGAACGAAGCACGTCTCAAAAGCCTTCAAGATGAGGATTTATGTGTCAGTGGGTTTCCAAGGAGATAAACATTACAAAAGCTACTATGAGACTCACTTCCTCTACAAAAACAAGATAACATCACGCTCCTGCTCTCCGAGAGCTCTTTCTACATTCTGACCATCGATGGAAATGTAGGAGGAGAAGGCCTAGAAGCAGGATGCGAAGGCAACACCTCCACGCCCAATTTGTGGAATGAATGAATGAATGCTGTGTTTTTCCTTCACGCAGAGATGGGGGGAAGAGAAAGGAGAAGGACATGTAAAAGTAGCCACATGGGGCCCCAGGCAGGAGGACAGAGGCAGCAGGCACAAGTAGTAGTGCTAGATAACAAGAAACAAGACAAGAGCCCAGACTGGTTCTTAAAGCTTCCAGTGCAGTTGAAGGCCATGCAGCCATGCAGCCAAAAATCACACGTGGAAGCGGACCTCCAGAGCACACTCAGTATTCCAGAACCTACTGCCCCGACCTGGGCCAGTTCTGCACTAAAGCAGCATTCTGACAGCAGGTGTCTGTGAGCCCTGACATTGAACGTGGGAAATGGAGTCCACTTTAGTTCTTTTTCCTTTGTGGGTGTTCACTATTTCTACCTAATCACTGGCTCCCTCAGCCTGGGGCACCATTTTCCAATGAGCATTCTATGGAATACCAACACTGCAAGACAGTCCATGCAGGAAGGGTGTCTTCCCACCAAACAGACCTAAGCTAAAGATTTGGACTCTGCAAAAGCGAGGAGACTCTGAATTCCTTCATCCCACAAATAAACAGGAAGAATGCAAAGATTCTTTAAAAGATGTTGGCGTCATAAAAGAGGAACAGACAAGATGCTATAGGACTTCAGAAGAGGGGAAGGTTGACAATTTCGCTGAACTGAGAATATTCTTAGAAGGAGGCATCGTGAAGACCATATCAATTTTAAGGTTTCTCTTTGATTGTCACATGAGTAACTAGGGCCATTAACCAACCTCACTGTGAGGATAGGTACTTTATACCTGTTCCTCAAAACTACCATTTTTCCCATAAATCCATGGATTGAAAAATATCACATGAATTAAAAGACTGGGGGTAAAAATGTTGTTAACGGAAGTAGGGCAAATATTTCTCAGTGTGTCATCACCCTACCTCCTGTGCTGGAATCACAAAAGAAGCTTGATAAAATGCACATTCCCAAGTCCACTCAGACCTTCTGGATCAGAATTCGGGGGGAGGGTGTCCGAGGAATCTGCATTTTAAGCAGGCTTCCCCCACATGATTCTGATCCATGCTTGTGTCTGAAAACCACTGAACCCGGGACTTCCAAAACTATTAAGAGTTCACAACACAACACTGTAAATCAACTACACTTCAATTTAAAAAAAAAAAAAAGAATCATAAAAAAAATGGAGTTCACAAAGAGTTTTGGGGAAAGGCATGACTTTAAGAAACCAAGAGCAGAAACTGATGGCATCAAATTCATGGTGACTAACAACAAAGGAAGCCCAAGAAAAGGAACGAACGTGTCAGTTACACGCCAGAACACCAACACTTTTCGGGAAACTGCCTTGACAACAGCCAGTATTTTTACAGTCCCACCAGCAGGGACACTCCCAGGTGGAAGCAAGCTGCCTCAGCTGGTCACAACTTGACAAGAGGAGCCATTAAAAGCATATATTTTTCAATGGGAACTCTATAATCTCAGCAAGCACACTTCCAAGGGTCACATGGCTTTTCACATAAACTGTCAAACTGAAGAGCTAATCTCTCTGAGCACAGCCTCCCGTTGGAGCAGTGCTGGGTGCTCTGCACATGTTAGCTCATGGGGACCCTGGGAAAGCCCTGCAAGGCGGCCCTCTCTCCTCGTGCTGTTGGACTGGGCCAAGCTTGCACAACCAGTGTGTGGCAGGGCAGGATCCAGCCAAGGCTAGAGGGAACCCAAAGGCCGCGCTCTCTCCTTTGCCATGTGTGCTCCCCAGGAGAAAATGCACTGGCCTCAACACGACAGTGCTAGTGCCCTTGGAAGTTAAATTTCTCCCTGTAAATAAGTAAATTGGTGGGAGCCGTGGTAACCCTGTCCTGGCACTGCCATCCAGTCTTGCCCAAGCAGACAGACAGACAGCTCCTCTCTTGGCTTTTCTTTAGCTGAAACAGCAAAACCTCTAAGACCCCTTCCAATCCTGAAATACCCTGCATTTATAAAATAATTATGCAATATAATGAGCTCCTTGGTTGCACAAAGCTAATCCTAAGTCCATTTATGAAGAAAGCAGAATTCACTTCTGTGAGCTCTGCTGCCTCATGCCATTTTCTGGCCCTAGTCCAGCCCAGCCCCTTCCACTCCCCCCTCTCACCCCCGCCCCCTCCCATCCCACCTCTGCTCTCTGCTCACCAGCGAATGACAGCCCACTGAGCATTCTGTGCTCCTGTGTTCTCTTCCAAGTGCATCAGGCATGGACTCAAACTCATGATGAAAGAAGGGCTTTGCCCCCTTAGAGGCAGGTCAGAGGCAGGAGCAGGGGATGGGGTGTATACTCTCCCTGCCCCAAAGCCAACTAGATAATGCCAAGAAAACCTGGATGTTCAGAGCTCCTGCAGGGAACACAGCCCTAATTGGCTATTGGCCATACTATTCCATGTTTATGTATTTGGAATCTTCTTAGAACCCAGAGAAGCAGCACTTGGCAAAAGTGAGCCAGTGGTATAGAAACCTGGAAATGTATAACTTCTGGAAAGTCGTGTCATTGACACAGTCAAGAAATATCTATTGCAAGAGGCAGGGAGGCACATTTGTGAAGAACAGGGGCTCTGGAGTCCAAGAGATGAGCGGTCAACCCTGGCTCTCCTAATTACCAGCTGTGTGACCTTAGGCACGTTAACGTTGTAAAGCCTCAGCTTCCTCAGGTGTAAATGGGTTTCATAATAATGTCTCCCTCAGAAGACCGCTATGAAAACAAAATGAGATAACTCGTGTTAATAACTTCTTGTCACAATGCACAGCACTTAAGAGGTCAATAAACAATGGCTATAATTTTTATTAAATGAACTGGGTGACTTCTCTGTGCCAAGCACAATACTGTGCTGAGGCTGATGAGATACATAAAACATACTGCCTGCCTTCAAGAAGCACTCAGTGGGGACTTCCCTGTTGGTCCAGTGGTTAAGAATCCACCTTCCAATGCAGGGGATGTGGGTTCGATCCCTGGTCGGGGAACTAAGATGCCACATGCCGTGGAGCAACTAAGCCCACGTGCCACAACTACTGAGCCCACGAGCTCTGGAGCCTGCACATCACAACTAGAGAGAAGCCTGCATGCCGTAATGAAGATCCTGCATGCTGCAACTAAGACCCGATGCAGCCTAATTAATTAATTAATTAATTTTTAAAAATGCTCGTTAAGAAGCACTCAGTGGAAGAGACAGTCATGTAAACAAATAATCATAACCTTACAGGTTCAATAATAGAAGTACAAAAGTTAGTGCTGTGGAGATCCGGAAGGAGTGACTAACCTCCTTGGGAAAGTTAAGGAAGGCTCCACAGAAGACATGACACTTGAACCTATAAAGGAGAAGTAGGAGTTAATAGATGAAAAAAAGAGTTCAGCATGTGCAAAGGCCAAGAAGCATTTATGAGTGTGGTGTGTTTGGGAATGACTAGCAGAGATGCTGTATAAGATGGAGCAGGGAACAAGGGCTAGGGCTTGAGAGCCAAGGGCCTTGTTGGCCACGCTCAGGATTTTTGATTTATTGCCTGTCTCTCCAAACAATGTCAGCTCTATGGTAGTAGGGAGGGCCTCCAGGGAGGCATGACTGCAGGGATGGAGAGGAGAGAATGGATTTCACAGACATTTCCAAAGTTGGATTACCTCAACTCAATAAATAACTGAATATACTATATGGGTTATGGTCAAGGGCTGGCTGTTAGTTGAAGTAAGATATGTTGCCATGCAGGACAGGCTTGGGTGGCCCAGGTGAGGGTTTAAAAGATACTTAGTTAATATGGTATATGTTGCATTTGAGGTCCCTGGGGGATGTATAAATAGAGAGATTCCGGTGACAATGGGACGCATGGGTCTGCGGTTTGATATAGGCAACGAGGGACTCCATACAGAAACCACTGCAACAGGTGAGGTTCCAAAGGAAAAGAATTTAGTATTGAAGGGAAGACCAAATCCTCTTCAAATCAATATCATAGTCATTGAACACCAAGAATGTGAAAATCAATGGACTAGAAATACTCATATGTACAAGCCAGAATCCTGACCTTAAATGAGCTTACAATCTAGCAGGGGAGTCAAGAGAGAAACATATGGAGAATGAAAACAGCATGTAAAATTGAAACAACAGCTTGATTCAGCCCCAGAAGGGATTTCCCAGGACCTGGAAGAATGCCTACACAGTGAATTACATAGATACAAAGCCAGATGACATGACAGAATGACAGGAGACCTCCAGAGGAGGTAAGCTCAGCAGAGACCTAGAGGGACAGGTAAGATTCACTACAGAAAAATACAACCTCTACAAATAACCACTACTGCCTCTCATCAAACAGACATGCCAGGACCCACTGCTGCAGCAAATACTCTCTGACCCAGATGTTGCAGCATTATTAACTTCTAACCATACCGATGGGCAAAATGGCATCAACACTTAGGAAACAAAACACTTGGAGAGAATGACGTTGTGAAAAGCTTCCTTTTGTTTCTGTGCATTGCACATACGTAAAGAACAGGCAGGAGACATGTTGGGTGGGAGCAGCAGTAAAGTTGTTTATGCTCAAGAAGAGAAGTATCTACAGTCTTCAAATGTATGAAAGGCTGCCATGCAGAAGAGGGACTGGACATAGGTTCTAAGGTACCAATGGATGGAAGCTCTTGGGAGTTAAATGTTTCATGAAACATTATAAAGAAAAGAAAATATCCAATAGTCAAAGATATTCAGAAGAAAGTGGGCCACCTTGGGCGAAAACAGGACAAGTGATTCCCTGTCATCACTGGAATTGTCCAAGCAGGGTCTGGACAACCTCTTATCAGGGACGCTATGAAGCACATTCCAGTATGTCACAGAAAATCCCTTCTAAGATTCTAAGGTTTTATAGTTCTTAAGCAAAGAATCTAGATCATTTCACTGAAGGTGGTGCTTCTAAATGCTTCAAAATATGGCTTGGAGAACCAGCGGTGGGTCTCGCCTTTCCTTACAGTGGGTAAATGCAGGCCCACAGAAGTGGGCATTTAACTGCACATTAGAGGATCTGGTCAACAATAACGTCCACACCTTACTTGGACCGTGGGAAATGGCACTAGTGCTGTAAATAAGGGTGTCCCCTCAGTTCCTCCATGGGATGCTGGGGGAAAGGAGAAAGGCCCCTTGAACACCAGCCTAATAAAAATGCTATTCACAGCTGTGGGAAGGGGCCAAAAGATGCCCCGATCAGTTTCTGGGAGTTGATCATAAAGGGCCATCCCACCACACTGGTGACTATTTTTGTCAATTCTACTTTGGACTAATTTAAAACTTTTTCTTTTTAAGAAATAAGTGCCTTTCACAACCGCGATCTCATGTATCCACCCAACATCCCATGAGATGGTTTCAATTTTGCAGATTAAAAAAAAAAAAATCAAGGCACAAAAATAAGTCAATCATTGTGTCTTAAGTATAGCGGAGTCAGTCACACCTTCCGTGGGGGTGAGGTTCTAAAGTTAGCTCAGAAGACAAATATCACATGTGCTCAAGCATTGCCTTTGAAGATCCCTTAAATCAATTGTAGAGTCTCTTTGCTCTTACGTATACAATCCTAAACAGTGCCTGAGATCAATGCATGCAGTTAGGTAGAGTGTTTATAAAGAATATACATGCAAACTATAAATTTGGAGAATTTTAAATTACATAAAAGAGAGGAAAATGAGCATGTACAGTTAAGTTTTTGTAAATCAAGCATGCATATGCTACCACTCCACCATATGCATAGCCTATTAAACTCTATAGCTTTGTATTAAGACAGAGGAGCTGCCCTATGTCGGCTAGCCTGGCAGGAGCTGAATGGTTTCCATTTACTGGGCACCTATACTGCCTGCTAAGCTCTGCGCTGAGCATTTTATTGAATCCTCTCTACCACCCATCTACGGGGTAGACACTGCTCCTATCCTCATTTTACAGATGACACATTTGAGGCTATAAGGAAGCAGTGACCCCGGGTCACACACACAGCCAATAAGTAGCAGAGCTGGAGCCAAAGGTCTGTATGATTCAAAAACATGGGCTTACAGGTGTGATTCTCAAATCAGGTGATTCTGCATCAGAATCACCTAGGGAGCAAAATGTTAAAAATGGAGTTTCCTAGGTCCATCTCAGACCAATGGACTCAGAATCCTGGCTCCCTTCCCCAGTGGATTCTGTCTGATGTGGACAAACCACCGACCACACTTTGAGAAATCCTGCTGTAGGCTCTAACTCCCTGCTTTATACACTTCCTACTAAACCACATGTTTGTGCTGCCTGCCTGCCTGTCTGCAGGGCTATTAATAAAATGCTTGATGATGATGACTGATAATACTATAGCCACATCTTCTTACCACTCATCTCGGAGGCAACGTGCCCTGAGTCCTTCCAAAAGCACATCCGGCTGCCCAGGGTCTACTTTAATGATTCAGGACAGAGTAAAGCCCCTGAAACTGTGAGAACTTTTCCTTCATGAAGTCTGTTTTATGGTTAATCCAAACAAGCTTTTTACTTAAAAGATACCCCCAAGGCTGATTACAAGTTCGAGTTTGGCCATAACACACCATGAAGGCATTCAGTCATGGACTTACATTTCTGAATGGAATCATTCCACTCTTTTTGATTGAAAAGGCACACGATCTAGTGCCAGATGGTGACATTTGTACAAGTCAAGCTAGATTAAGTCAAGAGCTTTAGTGAAGCATGATGCAGATAAAGGAAATGATGGACTAAACACACATACACACACACACACACACACACACACACGCACACACGGCTAACGCTAAATTCTTTGAACTGTGGCGGCAGAATCCCCATCAGCCTAGCTCTGCTCCCGGCCTCTGCAGTCCCCAGCCCCTCACAGCTGGATATTCTTCTGCATCCATTCACCTGCAGCTGGCATGTCCACAGACAAGTACACGTAGGCCTAAGGCAAACAACCCAGGCTAAGCCCCTTAGGTCCTCTTCCAACCCACCCCTGCCTGCACATTTGAAGCTGGGTTGGCCCAATCTAAGCATAGCACAAGCAGCCGGAAGCTGCAGCTCAGGGAAAGGCACCATCATCCACCCAGCTTTCCAGACCAGGCACCTAAGTCATCCACCATCCTTCGCTCCTTTTCCCTCACCTTCCACAACGAATCCATCACCAACTCCTGTCAATTCTACCTAGTCTGTCTGCCTCTTTCCATCCCACCACTACCAGGACGATCCTAGCTTCCTGTTCTAGCCGCTATGCTCCCTCACAGGATTACTGTAACAGTCTCCTAACTGCGCTCCTGCCTCAAGATTCTTCCCTGTCTTGTGGATTGCTCTCTCCCCAGCACCTGCACAGAGGAGGTACCTGGCTCAGAGGAGGGTGATATGCACACTAAACCATAGATCCATGAATAACAAAGACCTAATTAAAATATTTATAGCCTCTTGCCCTTCCCCCATTCTCCATTCTCTACTCCAAACCCCTTAAACTTTCACAGCTCCCTCGTGCTATTAAAATAAAGCCCAAGCTCCTTGTGATTGCTTACAAAGGTTGGTCATAGTCATCTCTCCAGGTATGTATGTTGTTTGCCACTTCCCTCATCCCACTCTACACTCCAGCCAAAGTGAAATTCTTTTAGCTGAGATCTCATCTGATGGACTGTATCAATCAGATTTCAGCCTGGGGTTGTAAAGAAACCCAGCTGATGGCTAATGTGTCCAGGGAGGATTCCATTTTGTATTTCTCTATTATACTCAGGGATTATGAGTATTTTAGGCAAATTCTAATTATTCCAGGGGTGATGATCTAATCGTGTGATGTACAGATCACCTGCATCCCATCCTCTCTCACTTGCCTACTCTTAGGCAACTGCTCTCTTGTTTTAAAATTATAGCCAATATAATCAGATAAACAATGGGTACCAAGAACATTTGCCAATTGATTCTGCATTCACTCACTCAGTAACTTTATTGAGCATATACTAGGTGCCTGGCACTGTGCACTATCCCAAGATTACAGGGCAGTCTGCAAAGCAGGAACAGCCCCTTTCCTCATGGAACAATATCCTAGTCGGAAAATAGGCTTTAAACAAGTTATACAATTAATTATTTGATGATGATTTTGTAAAGTATTATAAAGAAGAACCAGGTGCAAGGAGAGCATATAACTAGCCAGTCTGGAGGGAAAAAGAAAAAAAGAAGACTTCTTTGGGAAATTGATGAGTGAGCTGAGACCTGAAGAATAAGCGGGAACTAAATCCGTGGGGAAGACAGGCAGGGAGGAAGCATTCCAAGCAGAGGGAACAGCGTCTCTAAATCTCCACGTGGAAGGAGAATGAACGCGAGGAGGCCAGTGTGGCTGCAGCACAAAGGAGGATGTGAGAGGACCTCTAGGGAGGCAGGCAGGGCCAGAACTTTCAGACCTTGCAGGCCAGTGCTGCTCAAACGTATTGCCAATGTGTCCCAGACTGACACTTTTATAAAATAGCATAAAAATTAAAAGACATAGAAAATACAAGCCCAATTTTTTTCACTATTAGATTTAACAGACATAAAATGATTCTGCCAGTTACTATAAGAGCTTCTAAATGCTTGCTCTCAACGTGTGTCCTTTCTCAGGGCTTATTGGTAACAAGCGGGCACTTGTCCACAGACCACATTTTGAGAGGCACGGTGGATGGGAAGCCATCAAAGGCTTTAAGCCTGGGTAAGGTAAGTTCAGAATTGGGTTTCAGAAATCACTCTGGCTGGTGTGTGGGTAACGCCTTTGGGGCCAGAGGGGCAACTGGGGCTCTTGCAGATGTCTTGGTGAGAGATGATATTCCTTAGCGGGAATGATATTTAACACTTGCAATAACCTACGAAGTAGTCATCAACATTCATTATTAAGTGAGATTTAAGGTCATCTCCAGAAGTAGCATTCACATTTCCCAAAACCTGGTAAATCCAGGCTCTCTGAAGCCTTATTTAAATACAGTTCTTAGGGCCACCTTATTGGTGACCTTATAACAAGATCTTTATTGCTGCTTCTGTAAATAGCCTTTCTATGCCATCTACAGCCGACTGGCCTTTACTGAAACCCCACAGTGATCCATCAGCATTACCCAGCCTTCCAGAGAACACAGCTGCCATCCTTCATGCAAATGCCTTGCAGTGAATGAAACCCCAGAGGTAGAAAGAGAATCTGCTTATAATGGGCTGTGCTTTTCACCATTTTCTCATCTCTCTTAAGCTGATGGATTTCCAAAAGGTCCTGATGACTTTTAAAAGGAGACAATTGAGTTTATGCAGCTGGGGAAGGGAAGGGTTCAGGGGGGCCAAGAAGCAGCCCAGCTCAGGAACAAGAGCAGAGGACTCTGCCTTTACAGATGGGAGGCACCTGAGACCCGCCTCTATCATGCATCTGCTGCAAGACCCAGTGCCCATCACTCAGCCTCTCTGAGACTTGGTTTCCTCATCTACAAAATGGAGCCAGTGATCTCTGCTCTGGCTCACTCACAGGGCTCATGTAAAGATGGTTTCAATTTCATTCAAACAAACATTGCTGTGGCACGAGCAATGTGCCAGGCATTGAGCTGGACCCTGAGCTTACAGACACAGGGCGACAATGTGTAAATAATAAAAGGCAATGCTGCAGGGTGAATGCCCTACACAGACACACACACCTGGAAGAGGGAGTGTCCACTCTGAGGGCAGGGGACAGTGGGTCAGGGAAGCCTTCCTGGATGAGGTGGTGGCTGATCTTTAAAGCAGGGAAAGGAATTTCCCAAGCAGACACTCCTAAGAACACCACCCTGGGCAGCGAGATCAGCAATGATGCATTTGGAAACCACAGGAAGCTCACTACCGTGAAAATGTATGGGAATAAGGGAAAAGGAATAAGGCAGGACAAGGACAGGGGTATCACAAAGGGCCTTGTGCACCAATGAAACAAGGAGATGAGACAATACAGAGCATGTCTGAGGATCTGGGCTGGACCAGACTCCACATTTGAGTGTGGGTAATTTTTGGCATTATTTGTTGTAGCTGAAAGAGCACCAAAAAGTGGTTGTGTACTCATGACACCCCTTCGTGGATACCTCCAGAAACAACGGTGAGACTCTGAGGGGGCTGGAAGTCCTATGATATGCAGGTTGGGGCAAAAGCCAGTGACATCTGACTTGCTAATGTGACCTCACGGGTACTGACAGATCCAGGAAACTCAGGTTCTCTGCACATTTATAAGAAGGTACAAAACTCTGGGTGGTGCCCGGTGGGAAAGAACAACTTTTCTCTACTCAGCCCCCTGAGAGAGCAAGGAAAAAACGCTCACCCTTCCTCCCAACTTTAAAATGTAGCCAGAAAGCCCAACAGCTTCCTTCAGTGATATCACCAGATTCCCAAAGCAATCAATAAATGCTATTTTTTAGGCAGATGGGGAAGAGAGAAAGATCCTGACTTTTTCTCTCTACTATCCATCAGAAATAGCATCTACTTAGGGAAATCCATCCACAGTGGGTGAATGTGTGTGTGGTGTGGGGGGGGAGACATGTGCATGTCTCTGTGCACTGGCATGTGTGTATGTGTATGCACATGTGAACGTGTGTGCATGTCTGAGTGCATGTACATGCACGTGTGTGCACACATGTGTAGGTCAGCAAGGGGAGCGCAGAGGACATCTCAGAGACCCCCGCTAGGAGAAGCTGTCCACTTCTAGGAAGGACTGCCGTAGAAAGGGGTCTAGGACCCTACAATCAACTCTATGCTTCCAACACAGCCTTTCCTGCTGATGAAATTCTCTCAGGAAATACAGGCTCCCCCAGAAAGTCGAAAGCACATTCTTAAATCTGACTTGGAGAAACACCTTTCCCTACTCTTAGAAGTCTGTCAAAAGCAGCCATTCTAAAGTAACCGAAACACTCAACCTTTTCCGTTTGCCAAACTGTTCCTAGAAGAGCTATGAAACCCAAGACTCTCTGTTGTGGAAATCACCCACATTGATAACAACAGGTCCCAGAGGTGGGTGAGAGCCCAGAGCATGAACCCAGGGTGGCTGACATCGCCTTGCACAGCTGTTAAGAGCATTAATGAGTTAACGGGGGTCAAGGCCACTCAGATGGGAGACACCAACATAAACTGCCCAGATTTATTTCTACGCCAGAGGGGTCCTTTCCCACATCCTTCCCTTTTCTCGCTGAGAGAGCACACACAGGGAGGGAAGGAGAAGGCTTCGGAGATGCGTATACCTCAGTTTCAATATGGCCAGCATGCTTAAAATTCTTAAACTTGAGTGTCCATCAGAGCTGCCTGGAGAGCTTGTTAAAACACAGATTCCTGGGCCTCACCCCTAGAGTTTCTGATTCAGTGAGGCTGGTGTAGGCCTGAGAATTTGCATTTTGCCCGAGCTCCCAGGTGAGGCCAGTGCAGCCCAGCCTGTGGACCACATTTTGAGCAGCCCTGGGCTACCACTTACTACCTCTGTGACCTGTGCCAAGTTACCTAACTTCCCTAGGCCTCAGTTTCCTCATCTTTTGGGTTTTTTTTTAATTGGAGTATAATTGCTTTACAAAGTTGTGTTAGTTTCTGCTGTATAATGAAGCGAATCAGCTATATGTATACATATATCCCCTCCCTCTTGGACCTCCCTCCTATCCCCGCCCCGTCCCACCCATCTAGGTCGTCACAGGGCACCAAGCTGAGCTCCCTGTGCTATATAGCAGGTTCCCACTAGCTATTTTACACATGGTAGTGTATTTATGTCAAATCTAATCTCCCAATTCGTCCCACCCTCCCCTTCCCACCTTGTGTCCACACGTCCATTCTCTATGTCTACGTCTCTATTCCTGCCCTACAAAAAGGTTCACCCGTACCATTTTTCTAGATTCCACATATCTGCGTTAATATATGATATTTGTTTTCCTCTTTCTGGCTTACTTCACTCTGTATGACAGACTCTAGGTCCATCCACCTCACTACAAATGGCCCAATTTCGTTCCCTTTTATGGCTGAGTAATATTCCATTGTATATATGTACCACATCTTCTTTATCCACTCATCTATCATTGGACATTTAGGTTGCTTGCAAGTCCTAGCTATTGCAAATAGTGCTGCAATGAACATTGGGGTACATGTGTCCTTTTGAATTACGGTTTTCTCAGGGTATATGCCAAGTAGTGGGATTGCTGGGTCGTATGGTAGTTCTATTTTTAGTTCTTTAAGGAACCTCCATACTGTTCTCCATAGTGGCTGTATCAATTTACATTCTCACCAACACTGCAAAAGGGTTCCCTTTTCTCCACACCCTCTCCAGCATTTATTGTTTGTAGATTTTTTGATGATGGCCATTCTGACTGGTGTGAGGTGATATCTCATTGTAGTTTTGATTTGCATTTCTCTAGTAATTAGTGATGCTGAACAGCTTTTCATGTGCCCCTTGGCCATCTGTATGTCTTCTTTGGTGAAATGTCTATTTAGGTCTTTAACTGGGTTGTTTACTTTTTTGATATTGAGCCCCATGAGCTGTTTGTATATTTTGGAAATTTCAGTTTCCTCATCTTCTGAATGAGCATAACAGTACCTGTCACCTAGAGTCACCATGGGCATCGCATGGGAGAACCTGTCTTTCAGTGACTAGCACGTCAGAAGCATTCCATAAATGGAATCTAGACTTTTAAATGGAATCTAGAATTTTACACCAAGAGAGCCACAAGCTCCCAAGGTACTAATACAAGTGGAATCCTGGGGCCCTGAAGCCCGAATCTCAGAAATAAATTATTGTGCGCGTGCGTGCGTGTGCACATACACACACACACACACACACACACACACACATGCCCCTTCATTTACTAAAATATTATCAAATCTCTGGGTTCCTTGAGGTTTACCTCTTCTTGAGAAGAAAGAACGCAGCTACAGAGGACAGCCCTACTGGACTCTGGCTTCACCATCATCTAGTCATGAAACATTCATCAGAAGGAGCCACAGTCTGTGCTGGGCACTGGGGACTGAGCTGAAGAGGCCCCCTCTCCCGTCCCTGAGAATATCATGGAGCCAGGCACAAGCAGATGACTAAAATGCATTGTTTTAAGTACAACATTGGAAATATTATGAAATGCTATGGAAACCAAAGAAGAGAGTATATTTGTCCTGCCTGCAAGGAAGCAAAGAATTTGAAAAGCTTCACCGAGGAAGGTGCATTGCAACAAGCCTTGAAGGATCCACAGGAAGAGGAGAAAGGACACCCCAGGCGAAAACAAGAGCACAGGCAGGACAAGAGATGGCAAGCCTGGGAGTGAACTGGCTCGTACTGTTGTGTGTCCAGACACACGTAAGTATGCGTGGACAGGAGGGGCAGAGGCTAGTTCAGACATAGGAAGGGCCTGGTAGACTGTGCTGAGACATACCTCAGGATTTCAGGGGAATAAAGACACACGGAATGTTGAAGCAAAGAAGTGACACAATCATACCTGTGTTTTGGACTGAGCACTGTGGCCACTGTGGAGGTGGGTTGGAGGACCAAGATTAGAAGTAGGAAAACCTTTCAGGGGGCAAGATGGCAAAAGTCTGACCCAGAGTCATTACATGGGGAAGGAGATGCGGGAAGGAAACCAAAAGACATTTCACAAGACTTGCCCTCACTGCTTCCTATGTGTTTTATTAGTTCACGTAAGGCAAGGTTCACATAAGGAGTTAATCCTCAGAGACCTAAGCACCTGAACTTCAACAAACGGAATCTCCCAGAAGGTTTCACTCAAGTGGATACAAGGTATAAGCAGCTTGTTTAATGAAGCTTTCTGAAAGCTTAGTGTAGACCTCCTATTTGGAGTTAGAGATAAGGGGCTCCCACTGTGAGTCTGGCAGTATGACTGTCCTGCCAGCTGACAAGAGTGGAAGGCCCAAGAGAGGGAGTGCCAAGCCAGCTGTCCAGTGGCAAAGCCCTAGGCATCCACATCCTAGCTCCCCTTCCTCCAAAGCATGAGCTAAATGGCAGCCAACTCACCAGGGGGCCTGTATGTCTGTCACAAGCAGCCAGTTCCCTCTGCCGACACTTTTACCAGCCTAGCCAAGGGATTCCTGCTGCCCACTCAGCCTCACCTGGCCACAGGGGTGCTCAGCGGCTCACCTGGCACCCCTGCCCTACTCCGGGTCTGGCCAGTCCCAAGGAGTAGTAGGAAAACCACTGGATACACAGTAGTGTGACCTTGGGCAAGTCACTTCTCCTGCCCTCAGTTTCCTCATCTGTAAAATGGAAGCAGGAGCATCTGCTCTACCCCTAAAGTGGACTATTGTGAGGATTAAACATGATAATGTATATAAAAATGTTTTCTGATCTGCAAATCAGTAAATGGTCCATTCTTTCTACTTCCAACCCAGCCTCCTAGTTTCAGCTTCTTGTTTGTCACTTTTAGCCAATTCATCAGTCCATCCGTCCATCCCTCCACCACCCTGTTCTACAAACATGTACCGAGAATAGTTTACGCATCAAGCTTTGTGCAGCTGCTGAGATGACTAGGCACACGGTTCCCGACCTCCAGGAGCTCACAGAGAAGCCTCTCAGCCAGAGTCTGATGACCAGAGAGGCTCGATGAAGACTTATTTATACTTAAATGATGCATCAGAAACCAACTCCCTAAATTCAAATCCCAGTTACATCATTTACTGGGTGATCATGGGCAAATCATGTGACTTGTCTATGCCTCGGCATCTTCATCTATAAAAGAGATAGATGATGGTTGCACCTACTTTCAAGTGTTGTTGTGAAGATTAAAATGAGTAAATATTTATAAAATGCTCAGAACAGTGCTTGGCAACATAATCATTCTATGCGTGTTTTTATTATTGTTGTCATCATTATTATTACTATTATTATTATCAATTCTTAAGCAATCGTGAAATGGAAGAGGTGGCGGCTGTCTCTTGGGCAGCAGGACAGACGGTGCACTCAAGTTCACGTTCATCTCAATTGCCCAAGCCCAGCACAGGCTCCTGGCGAGACTAGAGCCCCAGTGGCGGGGGGTGGGGGTGGGGCTGCCCCCAGCCTACCAGACACCAGAAAAGCCCTGCCTGGCACTCTCTGACTTTGCTTGGCCACATTCTGTCTCTGGGAGCGGAACCAAATACGTTCACTGCATCCTGACAATGCATCTGCAAGAAACAGACAGAGACCAGCCCTAAACAGGGCCGTCCTGCAGCCAAGGAGATAGGTTCAGCAGGCTACGTGCTATCCATCCCATCTACATGCCTGGCAAGTTGGCTGATCTCCAAGGAGCCAGCCAGACAGACTCAAAGACACCAGACCCCTCTGCAGAGTTTCCAGGGGCAGCAAATGAAGGAACAAGTGCCCCAAAGGTACAGGACAAATGCCTCTGAATTCGACTTTGCTCTCAGCCTCCCACCAGCTGGGGCCCTTGGGCAAGTTCCCTAACCTCTTAGAATCCATGTGTCTTCATCTATATAATGCGGATAAAAAAAAAAACTTCTCAAAATTAAATCATGTCATAGCACAAGGTCCAGCACATCAGAGACATTCCAAACTGTAAGAGGAAATGGAATCTGTACGGAATCTGGTATGAATATCGGCCCTTGTCTGTTAACCTGCCAATTCAAAACACAGAAGCCTGACAATGACTCTCTCACCAACACATCTTCCATGCGCTTCCCTTCTCCCTCGTGAGAGCTGGGCCCCTGCACGTGGCATGACGGGGATGACTGGTGTGCAGAGGGACAAGGGCAAGGGCATACCCTTCGCGAATTCTCAGCTAACAAGCTTTGCGTGCCGAGCACACCCTGTGCCAGCCAAGGGAATTCAAGATTTTGGGGTCTCTGAGGAATCATCATGTTTTTAAAAAAATAGCCAGGCCAGTGAATGCAAGTGACTCAATTTAGGGACTTGATCACACATGGAAGCTCCAGGAAACCCAGTAGGCAAGGCAGTCAACTTCCTGAAACTTTATTCCGGCCAAGCTTGCAGCCTTCTGTCATTTTTTTTTTACTGAAGCCAAAGAATATCCTTCGTCATAACCTCAAAGAATTCTCCAAAAGAATCAGCTCCTTCGTGGGGCAGCTCTTGCTCTCAAAAGGCCTGCTAGACCCAAGTCAGTGACCCTCCCGGAGCCTCAGTCTTCTCATCTGTGAATTGGAAACAACTGGATCTACCTCTCAGAACAACTATGGGATTGAAGGAGCTGACATATTCGTCATGCCCAGCGCGGAGGTCCTCAGCAGGTCCCCTACCTCACTCTATGGTTTGGACCTCGATGGACCATCGCACATGGTAGGCAATCAGCAAAAGTTTATCAAAGAGAAAAAGACATTTCTACAGTCCTGATTTTTAAACATTTCATATGGTGTGTGTTTCCCAACGCCCCAGACTCAGAGGTGACGCCAGCATTTTTATCCTGCCAAAAAGAATTTTTGATAAACTGCTGTCCCGTACTCTAAACAAGGAGGAGGACAGGGCCAAGGCTGGTGAGGGGCAGCAGCGAGACCCCAGCTGGAGCATTTCCCTCTCCTGCCTTTTTCTTCCTTCTCCTCTCTGCCTTCGTCAGCACATCCTTAAATTCCACCCATGCACTGGCACAGGTAGGCATGACTGGACAAGTGCCCCAAAGGTACAGGACAAATGCCTCATGTTCGTAGGCCCGGGACAAGTCTCTGCTCCAGACAGGATACTGCCTTGGAATCAGGACAAGTGCATCCAATTTGGGCTCCACCTCTCAGCAGCAGGGGGACCTTGGGCAAGTTCTCAAACCTCTACGTGTCCTCGTAGGGAGGATGAGGTATTCCTGGGACTTGAATCTTGATCTGACTTAAAATCTCACAGTTTCCTCACTACACTGGATTTAAGTTTTAAAAAGCAAAACAAACAAACAAACAAACAAGCAGAAACACTGCCCTTCAGGAAGGCTTTTACTTATTCTCTCATCCACTCCCAGAGAAACGCCTTGTACAAACATCGTCACATTTCCACCCTGTGATATCGAGACAACGGTAGCCAAAGTGGACCCAATTAATCTAAAGATAGAGAACACTGTCAACAGAGGCCACCTGTCACCCCAACTCGCTCCTCCAGCCTCCAAACAGAGGATGAGTCGATTTATTCTGCAGGCTGACTTCTCGGCACTTCCGCTCCGCACATCTGTCAGAGTCACTGCACAAACAAACTCCTAGCGTGTCCTTTCTTTCACCCAGTCATGGACGGGCGCCCAGAAATTCTCTGTCCCACCTAAACAGTGGGCTGTTCCCCAAGAACTGTGGTCAGACCCCAAGGACTGGGCCTAATCAGTCTCCTGAGAGGTGCTACGTGGATCTTCCTGTGTCCAGGCTCACTGACGAGGGTCACCTCGCCAGAGGAGACTTCAGTGATTAGGACTTTGGCTTCAAGTGTCTGACCCCAAGCAGGAAGTCTGTGAATATTAGAGTCAAGGTCGGGGAGGGAGGCAATGACGGGAGGGGCAGTAACTGAATTTAACACCGTCCAACTGAAAGTAAGTGAACTAACCAGTCAGCAGTGGAGAGGTAAGCAAGCCTGGCTCCACCCCTCATGAGCTACATGACCTTGGAAAAGCCATGCGATTTTCTGGGCCTCAGTGTTCCCATGTGCAAAATGGGGATGAGTAATTACCTCTACTCTTCAGGACTGCTGTAAGCATTATGGGACGACGTATCAGTAAAACACGTGGCACAGAGAAGGTCCCGACGAAACATGAGTCACTTTTCCCTCAAATTCCACCCACCCCAATTCTTTGTTTCATGGGCAGAGCGGTCAGCCCGTGGAGGGCAACCCTCCATGGGTTTTCTCTGGGGAGAGATCTCATCTTCCTCACCCCTGGGGGACTGAGAGGAGCCAGAAAGTTCCCATCTCTGCACAGTGAGTTCACTTCTGGCCTCTAGGATCAGAAGCCAGAAATTAAGTCAACTGTGATTTTTATACTGAACCTGCCAGTAAGTGTCTAGTCACGTGACAGGAAAACAATGGGGATCAAAAGAGCTACACAGACATTTTGGTGGGTGTAAGTCATTCACTACTTTGAAATCATTCATTCCCTCCGCATCAGTTCAATATCACTACTTTGTAGAGTTTCCTTTTAATATGCCACCAGTCTTAAAGTATTGTCCTTAGTGAAAAAAAAAATCCCTGATGGACTAAAATTATCCTGAGCCTTCCATTCTGAACACCAAAATATTTATAAAATTGTGTGCTGACCCCAAAACAGAAGGTTCACACCTGGGGCTGCTGTGAGATTTTTCAGATGTGACACCTAGTGGCTGGTGAGAAAACAGCTTCTAAAGACCAGGTAGAACTGCCCCTGATTTGCCCGTATTGATGGGAATATTTTTAAAATTTGAAATTGGACTATGTATACATAGGAGATAAAAAGTTACATGTCAAGATATTTTTTGACATTCATTTTTTTTTCCCTGTGGTTCCCACCTCCACCTCACACCCAATTCCAAGCAAGTAACTAGGTGGCTAAGTCTGTGGTCCCATCTTGTCTTTTGTAAAATCCTAAACTCACTGAAAAAATTATGCTGATGGGTGAGTAGCTAGTCTGGGAGGATGGCACAGAGGACGCTGTGTAACTTTGAAGGTTCTGAAGAAGGAAAGGCAGACAATCCCCCAGATGGTAAGTGATCCAGACTGGGGATGGGGTCCCATGGGGAGCAGTGGCCCACACCCTGCCATGTGGCAGTGCACCAGGGTGGTAGTGGGAGGAGCTCACAGGAGTGACCGCAAGAGTCCCCCAGCATGGCAGCACCCCTGGCACACAGGTGCCCAGACTGGCCAAAGACTCCCTGTGTATTGAACATGGTGGAGAATCAGCCAGCCAAGCCACCAACCAGGGTGGGACCTGCAGGGAACCAGGCTGGGACCAGGCAACTCCACGGTCCCCAGTGTGGAACTCCTCCCCAGTGAGGACCAGTGACACTCTCATCCCTAGGACCTAGGAAGTGGAGCCCCCGTAATGACTCTGAACTTCCTGCCAACCAACTGGGATAGGAGATTGGAATAAAGCTTTAAATGATTTTTAGAAAGATAATATGTCTTGCACACCTAGGTGTGCGGGTGAAAATTTCTACCCAAAGGCTCTCCTTGCCCCTTACGGCCTCGATTCCCTCTTTCTTTCCTGGATCCTCTAGTCCTCAGTCACAAATACCGTTTCATTCAAGACTCTGCAAAATTATGATTGTTGATTTTACCACCTCTAAGTCGTGATTAAAGAACTAAGATGTCAAGTGGGATTCCTCCCGCAGAGTCCAGCTCCCACCTTTCAATCAGGCATGGTTGGGAGGATATCAGAATCACCTTGACAGTTTTCCTTATGCACACCTGTTCATCTCCACCACGCCAACATCCTTTGTGCTCCAGGTCTCTGGGGGCAGGGAAGGTGAGAAAAGCATGATGAATTATTTTTAAATGTTGAGAAATTTTGCAAAAAGTTGCCAAAAAAATGGTACGAGGAACACCCATAAACACTTCACCCAGATTCACCTATTGTTAACATTTTACCTCATTTGCTTTCCTTTCTCTCTCTCTCTCTCTCTCTCTCTCTCTCTCTCAGCCGTCCCTTCTCCTCTCTCCTCTCTCCATATGTATATGTTCATTTATATGTAATGTGTATATATGGGTGTGGGTGTAGCTGTGGATATATGTATAAATTTATTTTTCTGAACCATTCTGGAGTCAGTTACATACATTATGGCCTTTTACTCCTAAATGCTTATGGGTATATTTGCTAACAATAGGAATAACCACTATACAGTTTTCACCTTCATAAATTTACACTGACAGTGCTTTTATCTAACTGACCATCCATATTCCAATTTTTTCAGCTGACCTAATAACATCCTTTATGGCCTTTCCCATGCATAACAGGATCCAGTTTAGGGTCAGGCATTGCATTTAACTGTCATGCCTCCTTAGCCTTCTTGAATCTGGAACGTTTCCAATAGCCTTTGCTTATCTTTTTATGACATTGACATTTTTGAAGACTACAGCTCCACCCATGCACATTTGTTTTTTTATTTTTGAATTAAATTTAATTTATTTAGTACAGCAAGTTCTTATTAGTAATCTATTTTATACATATTAGTGTATATATGTCAATCCCAATCTCCCAGTTCATCCCAAAACCACCCCCCACCCCACTTTCCCCCTTTGGTGTCCAGATGTTTGTTCTCTACATGTTTCTGTTTCTGCCCTGCAAACCGGTTCATCTGTATCATTTTTCTAGATTCCACATATATGCGTTAATATACGATATTTGTCTTTATCTTTCTGACTTACTTCACTCTTTTTTTTTTTAATTTTTTTTTTATTTATTTCTTTTATTTATTTTTGGCTGTGTTGGGTCTTCGTTTCTGTGAGAGGGCTTTCTCTAGTTGTGGCAAGCGGGGACCACCCTTCATCGCGGTGCACGGGCCTCTCACTATCGCGGCCTCTCTTGTTGCGGAGCACAGGCTCCAGACGTGCAGGCCCAGTATTTGTGGCTCACAGGCCTAGTTGCTCCGCGGCATGTGGGATCTTCCCAGACCAG
Source organism: Eschrichtius robustus (assembly GCF_028021215.1). Classification (NCBI taxonomy): domain Eukaryota; kingdom Metazoa; phylum Chordata; class Mammalia; order Artiodactyla; family Eschrichtiidae; genus Eschrichtius; species Eschrichtius robustus. The sequence goes on from NC_090831.1 coordinate 85,203,870, forward strand.
GGCTCGAACCCGTGTCCCCTGCATTGGCAGGCAGACTCTCAACCACTGCACCACCAGGCAAGACCCCACTTCACACTTTATGACAGTCTCTAGGTCCATCCACATCTCTACAAATGACCCAATTCGTTCTTTTTTATGGCTGAGTAATATTCCATTGTATATATATACCACATCTTCTTTATCCATTCGTCTGTTGATGGGCATTTAGGTTGCTTCCATGACCTGGCTATTGTAAACAGAGCTGCAATGAACATTGGGCTGCATGTGTCTTTTTGAATTATGGTTTTCTCTGGGTATAAGCCCAGGAGTGGGACTGCTGAGTCATACAGTAATTCTATTTTTAGATTTTTAAGGAACCTCCATACTGTTCTCCATAGTGACTGTATCAATTTACATTCCCACCAACAGTGCAAGAGGGTTCCCTTTTCTCCACACCCTCTCCAGCATTTATTGTTTGTAGATTTTCTGATGATGCCCGTTCTAACTGGCGTGAGGTGATACCTCATTGTAGTTTTGATTTGCATTTCTCTAATAATTAGTGATGTTGAGCAGCTTTTCATGTGCCCCTTGGCCATCTGTATATCTTCTTCGGAGAAATATCTATTTAGGTCTTCTGCCCATTTTTTCATTCGGTTGTTTGTTTTCTTGGTATTGAGCTGCATGAGCTGCTTGTATATTTTGGAGATTAATCCTTTGTCCGTTGATTTGTTTGCAAATATTTTCTTCCATTCTGAGGGCTGTCTTTTTGTCTTGTTTATAATTTCCTTTACTGTGCAAAACCTTTGAAGTTTCATTAGGTCCCATTTGTTTATTTTTGTTTTTATTTCCATTACTCGAGGAGGTGGGTTAAAAAAGATCTTGCTGTGATTTATGTCAAAGAGTGTTCTTCCTATGTTTTCCTCTAAGAGTTTTAGAGTGTCCGGTCTTACATTTAGGTCTCTAATCCATTTTGAGTTTATTTTTGTGTATGGTGTTAGGGAATGTTCTAATTTCATTCTTTTACACGTAGCTGACCAGTTTTCCCAGCACCACTTATTGAAGAGACTGCCTTTTCTCCATTGTATATTCTTGCCTCCTTTGTCAAGGATAGGTGACCATATGTGTGTGGGTTTATCTCTGGGCTTTCTATCCTGTTCCACTGATCAATATTTCTGTTTTGTGCCAGTACCATATTGTCTTGATTACTGTAGCTTTGTAGTATAGTCTGAAGTTAGGGCGTATGATTCCTCCAGCTCCGTTTTTTTCCCTCAAGATTGCTTTGGCTATTCGGGGTCTTTTGTGTCTCCATACAAACTTTAAGATTTTTTGTTCTAGTTCTGTAAAAAAATGCCATTGGTAATCTGATAGGGATTGCATTGAATCTGTAGATTGCTTTGGGTAGTATAGTCATTTTCACAATATTGATTCTTCCAAGAACAGGGTATATCTCTCCATCTGTTTGTGTCATCTTTGATTTCTTTCATCAGTGTCTTATACTTTTCTGAGTACAGGTTTTTTACCTCCTCAGGTAGGTTTATTCCTAGGTGTTTTATTCTTTTTGTTGCAATAGTGAATGGGATTGTTTCCTTAAATTCTCTTTCTGACCTTTCATTGTTAGTGTATAGAAATGCAAGAGACTTCTGTGCATTAATTTTGTATCCTGCAATTTTACCAAATTCATTGATTAGCTCTAGTAGTTTTCTGGTGGCATCTTTAGGATTCTCTATGTATAGTATCATGTCATCTGCAAACAGAGACAGTTTTACTTCTTCTTTTCCGATTTGGATTCCTTTCTTTTTCTTCTCTGATTGCCGTGGCTAGGACTTCCAAAACTATGTTGAATAACAGTGGTGAGAGTGGACATCCCTATCTTGTTCCTGACCTTAGAGTAAATGCTTTCAGTTTCTCACCATTGAGAATGATGTTTGCTGTGGGTTTGCTGTATATGGCTTTTATTATGTTGAGGTAGGTTCTCTCTATGCCCACTTTCTGGAGAGTTTTTATCAGAAATATCAAAAGCTTTTCCTGCATCTATTGAGATGATCATATGGTTTTTATTCTTCAATTTGTTAATATGGTGTATCACATTGATTTGCATACACTGAAGAATCCTTGCATCCCTGGGATAAATCCCACTTGATCATGGTGTATGATCCTTTTAATGTGTTGTTGGATTCTGTTTGCTAGTATTTTGTTGAGGATTTTTGCATCTATATTCATCAGTGATACTGGTCTGTAATTTTCTTTTTTTGTAGTATCTTTGTCTGGTTTTGGTATCAGGGTGATTGTGGCCTCATAGAATGAGTTTGGGAGTGTTCCTTCCTCTGCAATTTTTTGGAAGAGTTTGAGAAGGATGGGTGTTAGCTCTTCTCTAAATGTTTGATAGAATTCACCTGTGAAGCCATCTAGTCCTGGACTTCTGTTTGTTGGAAGATTTTTCAATTTCATTACTTGTGATTGGTCTGTTCATATTTTCTATTTCTTCCTGGTTCAGTCTTGGAAGGTTATACCTTTCTAAGAATTTGTCCATTTCTTCCAGGTTGTCCATTTTATTGGCATAGAGTTGCTTGTAGTAGTCTCTTAGGATGCTTTGTATTTCTGCGGTGTCTGTTGTAACTTCTCCTTTTTCATTTCTAATTTTATTGAGCCCTCTCCCTCTTTTTCTTGATGAGTCTGGATAAAGGTCTATCAATTTTGTTTATCTTCTCAAAGAACCAGCTTTTAGTTTTACTGGTCTTTGCTATTGTTTTCTTTGTTTCTATTTCATTTATTTCTGCTCTGATCTTTATGATTTCTTTCCTTCTACTAACTCTGGGTTTTGTTTGTTCTTCTTTCTCTAGTTCCTTTAGGTGTAATGTTAGCTTGTTTATTTGAGATTTTTCTTGTTTCTTGAGGTAGGCTTGTATTGCTATAAACTTCCCTCTTAGAACTGCTTTTGCTGCATCCCATAGGTTTTGGATTGTCGTGTTTTCACTAGGTACTTTTGTCTCTAGGTACTTTTTTATTTTCTCTTTGATTTCTTCAGTGATCTCTTGGTTATTCAGTAACGTATTGTTTAGCCTCCATGTGTTTGTGTTTTTTACGCTTTTTTCCCTGTTATTGATTTCTAATCGCATAGTGTTGTGGTCAGAAAAGATGCTTGATATGATTTCAATTTTCTTAAATTTACTGAGGCTTGATTTGTGACCCAAGATGTGATCTATCCTGGAGAACGTTCTGTGCACACTTGAGAAGAAAGTGTAATCTGCTGTTTTCAGATGAAATGTCCTACAAATATCAATTAAATCTATCTGGTCTATTGTGTCATTTAGAGCTTGTGTTTCCTTATTAATTTTCTGTCTGACTGATCTGTCCATTGGTGTAAGTGAGGTGTTAAAGTCCCCCACTATGATTGTGTTACTGTCGATTTCCTCTTTTATAGCTGTTAGCAGTTGCCTTATGTATTGAGGTGCTCCTAGGTTGTGTGCATATATATTTATAATTGTTATATCTTCTTCTTGGATTGATTCCTTGATCATTATGTAGTGTCCTTCCTTGTCTCCTGTTACATTCTTTATTTTAAAGTCTATTTTATCTGATATGAGTATAGCTACTCCAGCTTTCTTTTGATTTCCATTTGCATGGAATATCTTTTTCCATCCCCTCACTTTCAGTCTGTATGTGTCCCTAGGTCTAAAGTGGGTCTCTTGTAGACAGCATATATATGGGTCTTGTTTTTGTATCCATTCAGCGAGCCTTTGTCTTTTGGTTGGAGCATTTAATCCATTCACATTTAAGGTAATTATTGATATGTATCTTCCTATGACCATTTTCTTAATTGTTTTGGGTTTGTTTCTGTAGGTCCTTTTCTTCTCTTGAGTTTCCCACTTAGAGAAGTTCCTTTAGCATTTGTTGTAGAGCTGGTTTGGTGCTGCTGAATTCTCTTAGTTTTTGCTTGTCTGTAAAGCTTTTGATTTCTCCATTGAATCTGAATGAGATCTTTGCCTGGAAGAGTAATCTTGGTTGTAGGTCCTTCCCTTTCATCACTTTAAATATGTAGTGCCACTCCCTTCTGGCTTGTAGAGTTTCTGCTGAGATATCAGCTGTTAACCTTATGCAAATTCCCTTGTATGGTATTTGTCGTTTTTCCCTTGTTGCTTTTAATAATTTTTCTTTGTCTTTAATTTTTGTGAACTTGATTACTATGTGTCTCGGTGTGTTTCTCCTTGTGTCTATCCTGCCTGGGACTCTCTGCACTTCCTGGACTTGGGTGGCTATTTCCTTTCCCATGTTAGGAAAGTTTTCGACTATAATTTCTTCAAATATTTTCTTGGGTCCTTTCTCTCTCTCTTCTTCTGGGACCCCTATAATGCAAATGTTGGTGCACTTAATGTTGTCCCAGAGGTCTCTTAGACTGTCTTCATTTCTTTGCATTCTTTCTTCTTTATTCTGTTCTTTACAGTGGCAGTGAATTCCACCATTCTGTCTTCCAGGGCACTTATCTGTTCTTCTGCCTCAGTTATTCTGCTACTGATTCCTTCTAGTGTATTTTTCATTTCAGTTATTATATTGTTCATCTCTGTTTATTTGTTCTTTAATTCTTCTAGGTGTTTGTTCTTTAATTCTTCTAGGTCTTTGTTAAACATTTCTTGCATCTTCTCGATCTTTGCCTCCATTCTTTTTCCGAGGTCCTGGATCATCTTATCATTATTCTGAATTCTTTTTCTGGAAGGTTGCCTATCTCCACTTCAATTAGTTGTTTTTCTGGGGTTTTATCTTTTTCCTTCATCTGGTACACAGTCCTCTGTCTTTTCATTTTGTCTGTCTTTCTGTGAATGTGGTTTTCATTCCACAGGCTGCAGGATTGTAGTTCTTCTTGCTTCTGCTCTCTGCCCTCTGGTGGATGAGGCTATCTAAGAGGCTTGTGCAAGCTTCCTGATGGGAGTCAGTGGTGGTGGTAGAGCTGGGTGTTGCTCTGGTAGGCAGAGCTCAGTAAAACTTTAATCCGCTTGTCTGCTGATGGGTGGGGCTGAGTTCCCTCCCTGTTGTTTGTTTGGCCTGAGGCGACTCAGCATTGGAGGCTACAGGCTCTTTAGTGGGACTAATGGCGGACTCCAGGAGAGCTCATGCCAAGGAGTACTTCCCAGAACTTCTGCTGCCAGTGTCCTTGTCCCTGCAGTGAGCCACAGCCACCCCCTGCCTCTGCAGGAGACCCTCCAACACTAGCAGGTAGGTCTGGTTCAGTCTCCTATCAGGTCACTGCTCCTTCCCCCTGGGTCCCGATGCACACACTACTTTGTGTGTGCCCTCAAAGAGTGGGGTCTCTGTTTCCCCCAGTCCTGTCAAAGTCCCGCAATCATACCCCACTAGCCTTCAAAGTCTGATTCTCTAGGAATTCCTCCTCCCGTTGCCAGACACTCAGGTTGGGAAGCTTGATGTGGGGCTCAGAATCTTCACGCCAGTGGGTGGGCTTCTGTGGTATAATTCTTCTCCAGTTTGTGAGTTACCCACCCAGCGGTTATGGGATTTGATTTTATTGTGATTGTGCCTCTCCTACTGTCTCACTGCAGCTTCTCCTTTGTCTTTGGATGTGGGGTATCTTTTTTGGTGAGTTCCAGTGTCTTCCTGTTGATGACTGTTCAGCAGTTAGTTGTGATTCTGGTGCTCTCACAAGAGAGAGATGTCCACCATCTTGAGCCAATCTCCTTTTTCTTTATTATAAGAGAATGTTCCTCATTTTGTGTGTCTGAAGTTTCCTTGTGATTAGATTGAGGTTTGCATTCTCAGCCAGAACACTGCACAGACATTTCCCTCTATGGGTCTCACAGTCAGAGGCACGTGATGTCCATCTGTCCTTCATAAGTCATTTTAATTTTGAACACTTGATCAAGGGGGATGTCAGATTTTTTTCTCAATATCCCTATTGTTTTATTTCTTCCCTTGCAAGATGCTTTAGGACCATGCAAATATCCTTCATCAAAACCCCACCCAACCCCCTAGATTTAGTACATATCCACTGATGATTCTTGCCTGATCCAATCTTTACTATGATGTTTGCAAAATTATGATTAAATGCTCCCACTTCCCACAGAGAGGTCTCTAGGGTATCACTATCCTCCAAACAATTGAGAACCACTAGGTAGAGAACTCCAAAAACACTGGCAGGTGTTGAAGATTTAATGTGCAAACTACAGGGGTCATAAAAGATAACGTTTGAAGGAACGGAAGCCAACATTTATCAAGTACCTACTATTTTCAAGCTCTTTATATACATTATCTCAATGACCCTATGAGGTAGGTGTTTTTATTTTTTCACAGATTAACACACTCAGGCTCAGAGGGATTAGCTAACATGCCCAGAGTCAAACAACTACCAAGTGACTGCAGTGAGATTTTAATGTAGGTCCATCTGACTCAAAAGACTGTGCCTTTGACACACTACTACTTTCACAGCTAGTTTCTGATTCCCTCCAAAATGGATACAAGCTGTTAGGTCTCATCACACTGTGTCCACTGGGGTTGGAGACCTCAGTCAGGAACACCCCATGCCACCCAGGACTCTGGCTGGGTGCAGCCCACGTACAATGCTCAAGGAATGGCCAATAAAGTCCACCAGGAAGGGACTTCCCTGGTGGCGCAGTGGTTAAGAATCTGTCTGCCAATGCAGGGGACACGAGTTCGATCCCTAGGCCAGGAAGATCCCACATGCCACAAAGCAACTAAGCCCGTGTGCCACAACTACTGAGCCTGCGCTCTAGAGCCCGCGAGCCACAACTCAGCCACAACTACAGCTACTGAAGCCCGTGCGCCTAGAGCCTGTGCTCCACAACAAGAGAAGCCACCGCAGTGAGAAGCCCGTGCACCACAACGAAGAGTAGCCCTCGCTTGCCGCAACTAGAGAAAGCTCATGTGCAGCAACAAAGACCCAACGCAGCCAAAGATAAATAAATAAAATAAAATAAATTTATTTTAAAAAAAAAAAGCCCACCAGTAATTATTCAAATGGATCCACCGGATTCGGTGCTCACATTGATCCTATCCTTTTTCCTATCTGTCCTAACGTTGATGAACCAGAGTGTTCCACACCCCACATTCTCTAGGCCTATCATGGAGCTAGAAAACAACCAACCATCCAGCACTAACAAAGGTCCTGCCTAGAAGCCTTCTGAACTTCTACCTCCCTTTTCAAGCAGGCTTTTCCAAAATGCCAGAACAGATGCTTTTTTGTTCCTCCAGTTCATACTACAATGCCCCCTCTTGTTCTTTAATCCAAATTACATTTCCCTTTGGAATCCGGGCTGACTTTGCCAAGAAACGGGCAATAGTCCAGTTTGTGAAAAAACTCATTCAGATATATAAAATTAAGAATAGTCATAAACATTGGACACCTGAACTAATATAATGTTATGTCAATTATACCTCAATAAAAAAAATTTTTTAATAAGTGTTTTTTAAAAACGAGTATTAATGGGTTTAAGCAGTTAACAAAACAGAATAGCTGGACCACTCAGAGAAGGCAAGATTAGCAAGAAAGAAGAGAGAAGGGAATTCATTTCACCAGCACTCTGAGCTGTCTCACTACCCTTTGGCTCAGATAATTACATTGCTACTAACAGCTAATGAGCAAATCTAGGCAGGGCACACACTCAAGCCCTCTCACTTGATGAGGTTTGATGAAGCTCCTCAGCTCTAGGGGTGGTCACCTGATTTAAGCCTAGCCAATCAGGGCATCCTGATGAGAAACACAGATAAGAAAGAGGCTGTAGGGATGGAGAGAAGGGTGGATTTGAGAATATGTAAGAGAGGAAATCTCCAGGAGAGGAATCAAGGATGAATACCAACTTTCTGATTAAGGTAAAGGTAGGGTGAGCAAGTGGCCCCATTAGCAGAAGCAGAAGAGAGACCTGGAAAAGAACAAATTAACAATTCAAGAAACCATTTTGGAAAAACCTGCCATATGCAGGCAGTGTTCCTTACACTGGAACCCAGGTGAGAACAAGACAGACAAAATCCCTGTCCTTTTAGAGCTTACATTCTAATTGATGGGTGAGGGAGAGGAGTAGCAACAAAGGCAAGTTTGGCAAATAAAAAGAATTCAGAAGGCTGGGAAGGAATTAAAATCCATGATGTGACAGATAAGGTCAGTGGCCAGGGGTGAGGGGTGGCCTTCTTTCTTCTTTAGATACAAAGGTCAGAGCAGGCCTCTCTGAGGACACGGCATTTGAGCAGAGACCTGAATGAGGAGATGAGCTGGCCCTGAGGATGAACACTCAAGGCAGAGGGAACCACAAGCGCAAAGGCCCTGGGGTGTGAATGAGTGTGTTAGCTCAATCCTCAGTGCAAAATGGGATTAAACAGGCAAGAATATCATGAGATGAGATGCCTGTGAGTAAAGAGAGGGAGGGAGCTGGAGAGGCTGGAAGAGCCCACTGACTGTGCAATGCAAGAGCTTGACCCCAGGGGGGGAGGGTGGAAGAGAAGGCTGGGTGGAGGTATCCTAGACCACCGAGCAGTCTAAAGGAGGCCTGGCAGGGCAGTACCGGAGCCAGAGTCAGCAGTCAGAGGAGTCCCTGGCTCGGCTCAGGGAACCTGTCTGCCTCGGTCTCCCTGCAGCTCAGTCACTGGCTGGGAGAGGCCCTGGGAGCCACATCCTCAGCACCAATGCCACTAAACACTGCAGAGCGGCCCTCGGTCAGTTACTCTCCTTAGTTACAGATCTGGTGAGGGGGAAAGCCTCTGTGAGCAAGGCCTACCTAGTGTGGAGATGGGGTCAGAAAGGGATGCACAGGCCAGACCACAGGCTGGGGTTAGGGGACCTCATCTAAGGGCAGAGGGAGAACGGGAGTGTGTTCAGTTTGGGGCAAGTTGAGCGGGACGCGTCTAGGGACACGAGGGTGGAGATGTCCAGTGGGCGGCGGGGAGCAGGGGTCAGGAGTTTGAGAGAGATCTCGGGGCTGGGGAGGGAGCTCTGGGAATCTCTGGCACAACCTTGAAGTGGATGGGAACCCTCAGATTGTGTACTGCGAAAAGAGGGTGAGCTGAGACCCAAACCCAGGGCACCTCCATGTAAGGAACAGGTCGAGAAACAGGAGCCAGGTAGAAGGGGGGCATCCATCAAGCACTGGAGGCAGGGAAGCTTCCGGGAGGAGAGGGAGCCAAAGGGCCTTTTCCCCTCAAACTGCAGAAAAATCCCTCTCTCTCTCTCTGTCTCTCTCACTGTCTCTCTCCCTGTAACATCCCAGCAAATGACACCCTCAACCACCCGAAGTGGAGTCTCTTCTCACACCCTTGGCAGGGAAGGGATATAATGTCACAGTGGAGGAAATCCCCTCCAAAATCACTTCTTTTTCTCCTGGTCACCGTCTCCTTTCTCTATCCAGCAGGGGCCACCCACAAACAGCAATCACAATACCTCCTCTACCAGAGCACTCGGCACTTTAACATTCATTATTATTTTTAATCGTCACAGCACTCCTAGGAATTAGGGATTATTCTCCCCACTTTACAGAAGTGGAAACAGAGGCTCAGAGAGGCTTAGTGAGGACAACTGTCCTAAAAGTGATACCATGTGCCCGTCAGTAAAGAAAGAGGCTGGCAGTGCTCCGGGGACATGGCAAGCGCACCAGATATGGTCACAGGGAGCTGGGGAAGCAGCAGGCTCCTGCAGGGCTGCCAACCCGGCCACACGGGCTGCGCCCGACGCGGAGCCCCAGCTGTGGTCGTTCTTTCCTAGACCTTGCCTTGAGGTACTGAGGGTAAGACCTGATGTCAGGAATTTAAATTCAGTTTGGTCTCGACGTTTCTGAAGGATTCATCCCTACATTTTCCCAAAAGGCTTAGGAGGCTGCCTTGCTGAGCACAGATTGGGTCAGGGGCGGGGCGGGAAGTGGAGACAGACCTGGGTTTCAACTCTAGCCCCACCGAATACTGACCCTATGGCTATGGGCCAATCACCAACCGCTCCAGCCCCTGTTCCTTTACTAGAAAAATGAGACTAATGATACCTCTCCTTTTGGAATGATGGAAGGATTGAATAACAATATATAAAGCACAGCATTTGGAGGATACAGGAAATGCTACAGTTAAAAAAAACAAAAAGTAGAGGCTCTGCATTTATTTATTTCTACCTTGCCTTGTTCTAAAGACAGTTAAGGCAGCTGGCACATGATAAATATTTGTTGACTGAGTAAATGTGAAAGAGAGACTAATGAGCCTGCTCTCCCACAGAGAGACTCAAGGAGAAAATGAGGAAAAATTACCTACAGTGAAATTCGTTAGGTTGTTTTTAATATCAATGATTTGAATTCCAGCCTTTCACTGGGAAGGGGAGAAATAGTCTAGTGTTTAAATGCACTTAGGATAATAGGTAACATTTCAAATAACATGCAGCTTTTCACTAATTCATAGCATTGAACTAAATCTCTCGTCCCCCATCCTCAAACTCATGCACATGAAGGGATGCATGGATGCCGGTCAGGGAGGGGGCAAGAGAGGACACAGAACCAGCTAGCACCCCCGATGATGAATTATTAATTATCCTGACTTGGCGAGAACCTCTCAAATCTTGTGAATTCTTTCCCCATGAGGCCTCAAAGAGTCAGTGAGTTATAAAACACTAGTTGCCAGAAAGTGCTGAACTCACGTTGCCATGACAGCTTTGACAATGCAGTATATAGAGACCTCCTGAAAAATGCCTGCTAAACATGTGTTCATCACAGTGTTGTTTATAGTTAAAAGACTGGAATGTTCCACGAGGAAGACTGCATTCAACCAGTGTTCCTCACGCATTAATGTGACACGAATCACCTGGGAGTCGTGCTAAACTGCAGATTCCAAGCCAGCAGACCTGGCTGTAGCAAGATTCTGCATTTCTAACAAGCTTCCTGATGAGACAACACTGCTGACCCACAAACCACACTTTGAGTAGCAAAACCTTGCTTACACAATAACCAATGTATATAGGAATAATGTGCACCTGTTAAAAATGATGATGTGGATCTACATATATTCATACAGACAGGTGTTTAGGATATATTGTTAGGCAATAAAAGGAGGCCATCCGATTAAAAAGATTTAAAAGCAGAGCATAAACAGTATATACATAACAATTCTATTTTATATGCAAATTTTGCATGTAAAAAATCTAAAATAATACACTACAAAATCTAACAGTATTTATCTCCAGGTGGTGGACTTTAGAGTGATTTTAATTAATTTTTCTGTTTGTGCAACTGTATTTTCTAACGTTTTTTTCTTTTTACAATAATCAAGTAGCATTTGAGTTGAAAGAGAGAGAGAGAGGAAGAGAGGGAGGGAAGGAGGAAGAAAACAGTGGGGGAGAGAGAGCAAGAAAGAAATCTGCAAAAGGTTCTGAGGCCAAGGACAAGGCTTTCTCACTGGATTAATAGGCAAGAATACATCTACAAGCAGAGTCAAGAAAGGAGAGATGAAAGAGTTCTCGGGAAGTCAGGCTGATTTCAAATGTGCCCACGCTGCCCATCAAGGTCCCCCAAAAGGCCTTTAGAAAACGAAATTGGTCTCCAGGGGCCTGACCTGAGGAAAGAACTTTATACATGAAAACTCAAAACTCCACAAATAAGGAGCTGGTTAGGAACAGCGGCCAAGGTGCCACCTGGCCTCGAAAACTGAGGCACCCCTAAGCCTGGATGCCGTGACCCTCAAGATCCTAGTCAACAATCTTCTGGCACACGGGCTGCACGGTGCAGGGGCATGGGCTTTGGAGTGGCTGGGACCCAGATTCAGATCCAGCTTTGCCATTTGGCAGAAGTCCTTTAACTGCTCTCTATGTCTCCATTTCCTCACATGCAATATAGAGGTACAAACAGGGCTTGGATGAATTGTGCAATGAGAGACCTTTGAGAAGTCCCCTCCACAATGCTGGCCCTCTGGACAACCTAATCAACTTCAGGCAGTGCCCATGGAGGAAATTTTTTTTTTAACTTTTTATTTTATATTGGAGTATAAGTGATGTTGTGATAGTTTCAGATGCACAGCAAAGCAACAACCATACATATACACGTATCCATTCTCCCCCAGACTCCCCTCCCATCCAGGCTGCCACATAACATTGAGCAGAGTTCCCTGTGCTATACAGTAGGTCCTTGTTGGTTATCCTTTTTAAATATAGCAGTGTGTACATGTCAATCCCAAACTCCCTAACTATCCCTTCCCTCCACCCTTCCCCCAACCCCCGCCCCAGTAACCATAAGTTCATTCTCTAAGTCTTTGAGTCCATTTCTGTTTGGTAAATACGTTCATTTGTATCATTTCTTTTTAGATTCCACATGTAAGCAATATCATACAATATTTCTCTTTCTCTGTCTGACTTACTTCACTCAGTATGACAATCTCTGGGTCCATCCATGTTGCTGCAAATGGCATTATTTCATTCTTTTTTATGGCTGAGTAATATTCCATTGTATATATATACCACATCTTCTTTATCCACTCCCCTGTCGATGGACATTTAGGTTGCTTCCATGTCTTGGCTACTGTAAACAGTGCTGCAATGAACACTGGGGTGTATGTATCCTTTCAGATTTTTTTAACCTAAGTACATATTGTTGCGCCAAACCGGGTAAACATCCCTTCCTTTGAATGAGTGTGTAGGAGGATAGAATGCTATGATATTCTAGAATAAACAAGAAGAGCTACCATTTTTTAAAGAAATATTTGTAAGAGAAAATGTTTAAAAATAAGAATTTTTTCTACAAACAATAAATGCTGGAGAGGGTGTGGAGAAAAGGGAACCCTCATACACTGTTGGTGGGAATGTAAATTGATACAGCCACTATGGAGAACAGTATGGAGGTTCCTTAAAAAACTAAAAATAGAACTACGATACGACCCAGCAATTCCACTACTGGGCATATATCCTGAGAAAACCATAATTCAAAAAGAGTCATGTACCACAATGTTCATTGCAGCTCTATTTACAATAGCCAGGACATGGAAGCAACCTAAGTGTCCATCGACAGATGAATGGATAAAGAAAATGTGGCACATATATACAATGGAATATTACTCAGCCATAAAAAGAAACGAAATTGAGTTATTTGTAGTGAGGTGGATGAACCTAGAGTCTGTCATACAGAGTGAAGTAAGTCAGAAAGAGAAAAACAAATACCGTATGCTAACACGTATATATGGAATCTAAAAAAAAAAAAAAAGTGGTCATGAAGAACCTAGGGGCAAGACGGGAATAAAGACGCAGACCTACTAGAGAATGGACTTGAGGACGTGGGGAGGGGGAAGGGTAAGCTGGGACAAAGTGAGAGAGTGGCAGGGACATATATACACTACCAAGTGTAAAATAGATAGCTAGTGGGAAGCAGTCGCATAGCACAGGGAGATCAGCTCGGTGCTTTGTGACCACCTAGAGGGGTGGGATAGGGAGGGTGGGAGGGAGACGCAAGTGGGAGGGGATATGGGGATATATGTATATGTATAACTGATTCACTTTGTTATAAAGCAGAAACTAACACACCATTATAAAGCAATTATACTCCAATAAAAATGTTAAAATAAAATAAAATAAATAAAAATAAGAATTTTTTTATCCAGGAACACAATCACTTCTGAAATAGGAATGATGCTATGAAATGGGTAATTTTCATCAGAATGAAATCCATTACATCAGAGGAAGTTATGGTATCAGATTAGTTAGTTGAACTTAAATAAATTACTTGTCAAAATATGGAAAATTAATAGTCCCACAAGACCTTATGGACAAATAGGCAAAACAGGAAGAAGCTGGCACACCTGTCTCAGGTTTTGCACCAACCTTTCCTGACTAGACAACAGGGCCTCTAGCTTAGGATAATGACAAATGGGAAAATGCTTGCAAATGAAATGAATGCCAGGCAGAGGTGCAGCCTCCTGTGGTCTATCTAGCTCCACCTTGGAGAACATCTGGGGAGGTAACTGGGAGGGCTTTTTTTTGCAAATAAAGGATGAAGCAATGAAGGGAAGAATTTGAGGACATAAAGTGGGCCTTCTTGCTGGAGAACTTCTGGGATACTGCAGACCTGCTGTTTCTTCCACTGATTTAGTTGCACCAAGTACCTATAAATCGCCTCCACTTTGTCTCACCTGTTCACCCCAGCAGCATCATTTATTACATAGCCTGGGAGGGACCCTGCCTGAGAAGTGAAGATGCTCATTAGCTTGGGTGAGTAGATTGGAGAGTGCAGCAATGTAGCGTCCTGAAACTTAGCCAGATCTCCCTGCCCCTTGTGATCAGTCAAGAGGATGGAGACTAGACAGATGGGTTCGAAAGAGCGGCAGGGCCAGGAGTGAATGATGAGGCACGTGGAGCAGGGTGAGATCCAGACTTAGTGGGAGCTCTCATAACCCAGCTTGACTGACCTGTGCTGGGGGATGCAGCCAGACTAAGAAGTGACTAAATTCTCACACATCCAGCACAAACATTCCAAACATCCCATCAGACCAGATCATACATATATACACCCACCTGTTTCACAGGGAAATTTCGGAAACTAAGTTACATCACACTGAACCAACAAAGATGTAATTCTCCCATTTTTAAGTAAATTCTGAAAATTCTAAACACTTATTTGCACAAATCAGTAGAGTCTCAAGGCCAAAGTTCATTGCCTGCAGTGAGATTTATTACATAGCAAAAACTTTGACTTTTCAACCAGAAAAATATTCAGAGTTAGGTTGCCTGTTGTCTAACCAAAAGCCATTCTCCCTTCAAAGACTAGCAAACAGAATCCTGATTATGTTTGGGTGCAATGGACCCAGTCCATGGAATGACTCATGACTGGTCTAAGTGAACAATGACAACTAAGCCAGTGATTGGCCTAGGAATGTGCATGTGACCCAGTTGTAGCCAATGAGATTTAAGGGGATAACTGCTGAGGCATCCACATGGCCACTATTAAGTGATGAGCTGGAGAACAAAAGCTGAGAATTGAAAAGTTTTCTAATTGGACATACATGTCAAATGTAACAATGTAAAAGAATACAATTGGTAAAAGGCCCATGCTATAATTTTAACAAGTGTTTATTAAGCATCTACCATACGCTTAGTTAACCCTATGATATTAGATACAGAATAATTAATCAGTAACCTCTGTAGCATCAGCCTCAAAATGGAGATGGGGGGCAGGTTATTAAACAGGAAATGCCCTAACACCTGGCAATGGAGAAATCTACTTCAGCTTGGAGCTTACCCAGGGAGTGACTCTTGCAGCACAGCACTCAAATAATATTAGTTGCAAAAAAGAACAATAGTTGCAGTAGCAGCAATGACAGACATGGGGTAAAGGGTGCCCAGTCAGAGGCTGATAATGTAGAGCCTGCCTTACTTCCTACCAGCGAAGTAGGCAGCCAATATTTTGCAAAACGTATCAGAGGAAAGCAAAACCATTCATAAAAAATTAATTGATAAAGTTTTGGTCCTGTGCTTTGAGTCAATGTATAAACATAAACCAAGAACTTCCTGTAATTACAGTGCTTCTGAAAGTATTTTGGGGCTACAGCAAAGGATAGATGTCATCCCACAACTATTTCCTTAGCCACAGCAGACACAGAGTTATCACAGTGAGAACTGGAACTCAGTTTCAAAACCCACTGGGTCTTTGCATTTGTTTGATAGTAAGACAGAATTCACTTTAGGGCTCAGTCGACTGGACAGCTGAGCATAGTGATGATCAGAGAAGGACATCCTTGAGACTCAGAGGATGAAGTTTGAATTTTGCCTTCAAAGGCTAGTACAACCAATTCATGGAAGCACTGCAGCCGTAGTTGTGTCTGTAGTCAGCATGAAGCCGACTGATTTGTTAACAAAATCAACTGTGTAGACACCATAATTGTGGTGACACAAAAGTCAAATATGAAAGTGCCCCAAATCTAAAAACACTGATTCCTAGTAGCACCACCTCATTGGGTTCCTAAGGAGAATAATGCACTTAGAATATCAACTCCTGCTGCTGGCTCTTTTCTAGAGATCTCAAAACATGATGTGAGCACTATTCTCACCACAGAAGAGGGAAACGAAGGATTGCGTAGTGACAAACATATACCAAAGGACAACAGGAAGGCTTAACATTAAATCTTAAGAGGGTTTTAGAATAGAAGGACACTTAGAACCGTCCAGTATGTCTCAAATATATATATTTTTTTATCTTTAATTTCTTTCATCAGTGTCTTATAGTTTTCTGCATACAGGTCTTTTGTCTCCCTAGGTAGGTTTATTCCTAGGTATTTTATTCTTTTTGTTGCAATGGTAAATGGGAGTGTTTCCATAATTTCTCTTTCAGATTTTTCATCATTAGTGTATAGGAATGCAAGAGATTTCTGTGCATTAATTTTGTATCCTACAACTTTACCGTATTCATTAATTAGCTCTAGCAGTTTTCTGGTGGCAGTTTTAGGATTCTCTATGTATAGTATCATGTCATCCGCAAACAGTGACAGTTTTACTTCTTCTTTTCCAATTTGTATTCCTTTTATTTCTTTTTCTTCTCTGATTGCCGTGGCTAGGACTTCCAGAACTATGTTGAATAATAGTGGTGAGAGTGGACATCCTTGTCTCGTTCCTGATCTTAGAGGAAATGCTTTCAGTTTTTCACCATTGAGAATGATGTTTGCTGTGGGTTTGTCATATATGGCCTTTATTATGTTGAGGTAGGTTCCCTCTATGCCCTTTCTGGAGAGTTTTTATCATAAATGGGTGTTGAATTTTGTCGAAAGCTTTTTCTGCATCTATTGAGATGATCATATGGTTTTTATTCTTCAGTTTGTTAATATGGTGTATCACATTGATTGATTTGCGTATATTGAAGAATCCTTGCATCCCTGGGATAAATCCCACTTGATCGTGGTGTATGATCCTTTTAATGTGTTCTTGGATTCTGTTTGCTAGTATTTTGTTGAGGATTTTTGCATCTATATTCATCAGTGATATTGGTCTGTAATTTTCTTTTTTTGTACTGTCTTTGTCTGGTTTTGGTATCAGGGTGATGGTGGCCTCATAGAATGAGTTTGGGAGTGTTCCTTCCTCTGCAATTTTTTGGAAGAGTTTGAGAAGGATAGGTGTTAGCTCTTCTCTAAATGTTTGATAGAATTCACCTGTGAAGCCATCTGGTCCTGGACTTTTGTTTGTTGGAAGATTTTTAATCACAGTTTCAATTTCATTACTTGTGATTGGTCTGTTCATATTTTCTGTTTCTTCCTGGTTCAGTCTTGGAAGGTTATACCTTTCTAAAAATTTGTCCATTTCTTCCAGGTTGTCCATTTTATTGGCATAAAGTTGCTTGTAGTAGTCTCTTAGGATGCTTTGTATTTCTGCAGTGTCTGTTGTAACTTCTTTTTCATTTCTGATTTTATTGATTTGAGTCCTCTCCCTCTTTTTCTTGATGAATCTGGCTAATGGCTTATCAATTTTGTTTATCTTCTCAAAGAACCAACTTTTAGTTTTATTGATCTTTGCTATTGTTTTCTTTGTTTCTATTTCATTTATTTCTGCTCTGATCTTTATGATTTCTTTCCTTCTGCTAACTTTGGGTTTTGTTTGTTCTTCTTTCTCTACTTTCTTTAGGTGTAGGGTTAGATTGTGTACTTGAGATTTTTCTTGTTTCTTTAGGTAGGCTTGTATAGCTATAAACTTCCCTCTTAGAACTGCTTTCGCTGCATCCCATAGGTTTTGGGTCGTCGTGTTTTCATTGTCATTTGTCTCTAGGTATTTTTTTATTTCCTCTTTGATTTCTTCAGTGGTTATTTAGTAACGTATTGTTTAGCCTCCATGTGTTTGTCTTTTTTACATTTTTTTCCCTGTAATTCATTTCTAATCTCATAGCGTTGTGGTCAGAAAAGATGCTTGATATGATTTCAATTTTCTTAAATTTACTGAGGCTTGATTTGTGACCCAAGATGTGATCTATCCTGGAGAATGTTCCGTGCGCACTTGAGAAGAACGTGTAATCTGCTGTTTTTGGATGGAATGTCCTATATATATCAATTAAGTCTATCTGGTCTATTGTGTCATTTAAAGCTTCTGTTTCCTTATTTATTTTCATTTTGGATGATCTGTCCATTGGTGTAAGTGAGGTGTTAAAGTCCCCCACTATGATTGTGTTACTGTCAATTTCCTCTTTTATAGCTGTTAGCAGTTGCCTTATGTATTGAGGTGCTCCTATGTTGGGTGCATATATATTTATAATTGTTATATCTTCTTCTTGGATTGATCCCTTGATCATTATGTAGTGTCCTTCCTTGTCTCTTGTAACATTCTTTATTTTAAAGTCTATTTTATCTGATATGAGTATAGCTACTCCAGCTTTCTTTTGATTTCCATTTGCATGGAATATCTTTTTCCATCCCCTCACTTTCAGTCTGTATGTGTCCCTAGGTCTAAAGTGGGTCTCTTGTAGACAGCATATATATGGGTCTTGTTTTTGTATCCATTCAGCCAGTCTATGTCTTTTGGTTGGGGCATTTAATCCATTCACGTTTAAGGTAATTATCGATATGTATGTTCCTATGACCATTTTCTTAATTGTTTTGGGTTTGTTTTTGTAGGTCCTTTTCTTCTCTTGTGTTTCCCACTTAGAGAAGTTCCTTTAGCATTTGTTGTAGAGCTGGTTTGGTGGTGCTGAATTCTCGTAGCTTTTGCTTGTCTGCAAAGCTTTTGATTTCTCCATCAAACCTAAATGAGATCCTTGCCGGGTAGAGTAATCTTGGTTGTAGGTTCTTCCCTTTCATCACTTTAAGTATATCATGCCACTCCCTTCTGGCTTGCAGAGTTTCTGCTGAGAAATCAGCTGTTAACCTTGTGGGAGTTCCCTTGTATGTTATTTGTCGTTTTTCCCTTGCTGCTTTCAATAATTTTTCTTTGTCTTTAAGTTTTGCCACTTTGATTACTATGTGTCTCGGCGTGTTTCTCCTTGGGTTTATCCTGTATGGGACTCGCTGCGCTTCCTGGACTTGGGTGGCTATTTCCTTTCCCATGTTAGGGAAGTTTTCGACTATAATCTCTTCAAATATTTTCTCTGGTCCTTTCTCTCTCTCTTCACCTTCTGGGACCCCTATAATGCGAACGTTGTTGCGTTTAATGTTGTCCCAGAGGTCTCTTAAGCTGTCTTCATTTCTTTTCATTCTTTTTTCTTTAGTCTGTTCCGCAGCAGTGAATTCCACCATTCTGTCTTCCAGGTCACTTATCCGTTCTTCTGCCTCAGTTATTCTGCTATTGATTCCTTCTAG
Source organism: Eschrichtius robustus (assembly GCF_028021215.1). Classification (NCBI taxonomy): domain Eukaryota; kingdom Metazoa; phylum Chordata; class Mammalia; order Artiodactyla; family Eschrichtiidae; genus Eschrichtius; species Eschrichtius robustus. Next base: position 85,223,076 of record NC_090831.1, read on the forward strand.
TGTACTTTTCATTTCAGTTATTGTATTGTTCATCTTTGTTTGTTTGCTCCTTAATTCTTCTAGGTCTTTGTTAATCATTTCTTGCATCTTCTCGATCTTTGCCTCCATTCTTTTTCCGAGATCCTGGATCATCTTCACTATCATTATTCTGAATTCTTTTTCTGGAAGGTTGCCTATCTCCACTTCATTTAGTTGTTTTTCTGGGTTTTTTTCTTGTTCCTTCATCTGGTACATAGCCCTCTGCCTTTTCATCTTGTCTATCTTTCTGTAACTGTGGTTTTTGGTCCACAGGCTGCAGGATTGTAGTTTTTCTTGCTTCTACTGTCTGCCCTCTGGTGGTTGACTCAAATATTTTTAACAGTAAAACTTTTATTCAAATCGAATTTTACACAGAACCCCAATATGGATATAATGGTATTTACTTATCATCATTTTATTTAAAAGTGAAAACTTTTATATTTACTGTTAAGTAGGCAAATGAGATCAACTAGACGCTATTTTGTTGGATGTGAAATTTTCAAACTGGGGGTTAAGGATGATCGTTATGTGTTATATCCGCTTCAGCACCCAGTGTATTTCTCTGTCATGTACTGGTTACACAGGATCCCTCCCCAAAAAAACTGATTGGTACTTATCAGTAGGAACAAACTGGAGGAGTTTTGCTACTCACCCTGCAATCTCAAATAAATTGAAATAATAGAAAAAGCTTTATTTCAAGTTCCACTAGAAAAACAACTAATCTTGCAACATAAGTTAACATGTTTACAATTGCTGATGTGTCCAAGAAAATTGGTATATTTGGGTAAAAACATCCAGCAAATTCATTGACATAATGACATGATACATGATTCATGCTCACTTAGTAAGACCCTATAATTGCTGGTAAACAATCATCAAGTTGGCAGACCTTAATTATGAACTGCAAGGTATCCAGTTTATGAAAATGCAAACATATTTTCACTTACTTGGGGCATAAATGGCTATAATGAAAGTAGAAAACTGTATTACAATAATACTACTAATATTATCAATAATAGCTGGATTTATTGATCATTTACCATGTACCAGTTATAAGCACTCTACATTTATTACCTCTTTAATTTTCACTGTAACCCTAAGAAATAGATACTACTACTAGCCCCATTTTACAGCAAAGAAAACTGAGCCAAAGACAAGAAATGAAATATCAGAACTGACAAAAACAAGTATAAACTGAACTTAAATGAACATGTGCCTTTTCCTATGTAGATATTAACTGGTATCTACCCATGACTCAAAAAACATGGTAGAGAAAAAGCTTAAACATCCCAAACATCATCTTCAGCTCTTCTGTTAACACAAGTGAGAGACATTTTAACGCAAGAACAGAAAGTCATTAAATGATAGAGTTAGGGGTTAAATGGAACCTCAGGATCTAGGAGGAGGGCTGAGTAACTACAGGAAAGGCAACTATTTTGAGAGACTGTGCTATGTGATGGTTAGGAGTTGGGGCCCCAGAGCCAGACAGCCTGGCTTCCAACCCTGGCTCTGCCACTTATAAGCTCTGGGATCTTAAGCAAATCGTTTGACCTTTCTGTGGGAATAATACTAACAACTATCTCACAGGGTTGTTGTGTGGATTAAATGAGCTACTACACGTGAAGCCTTAACATGGTACCTGGTCCACAAGAACCACTCAACCAACACCAGTTACCACTACTACCACCACTGGAGAAAGAAAGAACTGGAAAATGTGGCTTTGGTTAGCATAGAAAGAACAAAATCCTGGCTTCTATAAAGCAACTGTTCACTATTCTGCTCCTAGATACACTCTTAAAGAAAAAAAAAAAATCCCTACACCCCATGCCACTTAAAAACTGCATCCATGCCAAGTTTTCCCACAATAAGCAACATATGACACTACTCAGATATAGTTATCTCTTTTAATCTTCTATAAACCTCACTTTTACAAAGTCTTCACAAATTGCCAAGTGGCATTTTAAAAGTTTTACAATAGTCTTAGAAAACCAAATACGATGCTTCTGGCCCAAAACGGTAGAAAGCCACAAGTCCTCAATGCAGATGCTCCTTTGTTCTCATTAACAGCAAAGAAGGCATAGAAAAAAGTCGTAACAAAACTAAAATTGATCACAGCCCAATACCAGAACCTGGGAGCAACTGATGAGGATTATAGAATAGATGGCACTGGATTAAGACAACAGCTGCTGAGACTTCAGCTCTTGACACAGCGGCTCTGATGAATGAAACAAAGACCACAAGACGAGAGAGAGAGAGAGAGAGAAGCTTCAAACTTCCCCTTTCATCTTAGTCTCAGGTTCTGTTGCCTTATCCTCATCCCCAACTGCACCCCCTACCTCTTCCAAATGTAAGCAGAAACCACAAATCCTAGAAAGTACGACACTGATGTGGGTGAGAAGAGACTTAATGACAGCACAGTACATACCTCTTAGATGAAGGCATTGTACCGTCAGGATGAGCCCTGATAGCAGTGCATGCTGGTAACTGTGGCTTGTTCATGCTCAGAGTGCCAGAGAATCAGGCAATGAGAGGAGATAAAAGATGCCACATCACAGAGCAGGACTCACAGGTAATGGCCTAATGGAAACGGGAAACGGTACTGAGAGTGAGGCACACCAGCATGCCCCAAACACGGTAAGAGGATCAGACTATATGGCAAAAAAAAAAAAGTAGAAACATGAACAGATGGAAATTAAAATGCAATTAAAATTGCAAAGAAAACAAATGCAGAAGAGAAAGAAGGATTCCAAGAAAAAAAATTCAATAGCGGAAGTAATGTACACACTGGAAACAGTTAAAGAAACGAATTGATGCTGTAGGAAATCCATTCAGTGGTCAAATCAAAGAGGAATTAGAGGGGAAGAACATGGAACCTAAAGTGATTCTAGTTGTGGAAAACAGAGAATGGAAAGTCAATATAGGAATGATGGGTCTTCCTGAAGGAGAATTTAGAACAAATGGAAAAGAATAATCAAAGATATAATAGAAGAAATCATTCCTAACCTCAAGAGAAACTGCATTAGCAGATCAAATGGGCCTTTTGGATTCCTTTAAAAGTCAATTAGAAACCAGGGACTCGTGCACAGAGGGATGACCACATGACGAGTACAAGCTAAGAAGGCCTCGGGAGACAACAACACTGCTGGCATCTTGATCTTGGACTTTCAGCCTCCAGAACTCATTCTTGATAGATGGTCACCCAGAATTTCTGCTTGAATATCTCCGTGCCTGTGTGTCACCACCCGAGGATGCATATCCCTTATTATTATTTTAACCTTGTCCTCCAACGCCAGTGTTTGAAGTGGAAAGTCAAAAAACAACTTTTAGGTGTACCCTGAGACCTAAACTCTCACTCTGATTTTCAAAGATCTAGAAGAAAAAGGAACAACTCCTCATTGATAGAAACAATGGAATTTGTCCAACTTTCTCTGGAGGATAGTTTCATAGAGTGATTTCCTGCTCAACAATTTACTCTGTCTTTCCCTGGTGCATAGTGACTTGATCGATAAATACTTGTTGGCTGGTAATTTCTGGGGGGGAGCTTCAAGATGGCGGAAGAGTAAGACGTGGAGATCACCTTCCTCCCCACAAATACATAATACATCTACAAGTGGAACAACTCCTACAGAACATCTTCTGAACGCTGGCAGAAAACCTGAGACCTCCCAAAAGGCAAGAAACTCCCCACGTACCTGGGTAGGGCAAAAGAAAAAAGAAAAAAACAGAGACAAAAGAATAGGGATAGGACCTGCACCAGTGGGAGGGAGCTGTGCAGGAGGAAAGGTTTCCACACAATAGGAGCCCCTTCGCGGGTGGAGACTGCGGGTGGCGGAGGGGGGAAGCTTCGGAGCCACAGAGGAGAGCACAGCAACAGGGGTGCGGAGGGCAAAGCGGAGAGATTCCCGCACAGAGGATCTGTGCCGACCAGCACTCACCAGCCCGAGAGGCTTGTCTGCTCACCCGCCGGGACGGGCAGGGGCTGGGAGCTGAGGCTCGGGCTTCGGAGGTTGGATCCCAGGGACACGACTGAGGTTGGCTGCCTGAACGCAGCCTGAAGGGGGCTAGTGTGCCACGGCTAGCCAGGAGGGAGCCAGGGTAAAAGTCTGGAGCTGCTGAAGAAGCAAGAGACTTTTTCTTGCCTCTTTGTTTCCTGGTGCGCGAGGAGAGGGGATTCAGAGCGCCACTTAATGGAGCTCCAGAGACGGGCGCGAGCCGTGGCTATCAGCACAGACCCCAGAGATGGGCATGGGACGCTAAGGCTGCTGCTGCAGCCACCAAGAAGCCTGTGTGCAAGCCCAGGTCACTGTCCACACCTCCCCTCCCGGGAGCCTGTGCAGCCTGCCAGGGTCCCGTGATCCAGGTATAACTTCCTGGGAGAACACACGGTGCACCTCAGGCTGCTGCAACGTCATGCCGGCCTCTGCCGCCGCAGGCTCACCCCGCATCCGTACCCCTCCCTCCCCCCGGCCTGAGTGAGCCAGAGCCCCCGAATCAGCTGTTCCTTTACCCTGTCCTGTCTGAGCGAAGAACAGAAGCCCTCAGGCGACCTACACGCAGAGGCGGGGCCAAATCCAAAGCTGAATCCCAGGAGCTATGCGAACAAAGAAGAGAAAGGGAAATCTCTCCCAGCAGCCTCAGGGGCAGCAGATTAAATTTCCACAATCCACTTGATGTACCCTGCATCTGTGGAATACCTGAATAGACAACGAATCATCCCAAATTGAGGAGGTGGACTTTGGGAGCAATGATATATATTTTCTTTTCCCTTTTTCTCTTTTGTGAGTGTGTATGTGTATGCTTCTGTGTGTGATTTTGTCTGTATAGCTTTGCTCTTACCATTTGTCCTAGGGTTCTGTCTGTCTGGTTTCTTTTTGGTTTTTTTGTTTTTTTTTAGTATAGATGTTAGCGCTTGTTATCATTGGTGGATTTGTTTTTTTGGTTTGGTTGCTCTCTTCTTTCTTTCTTTTTTTTATTACGTTTTAAAAAATTTTTTTAATATTTATTTTTTATTTTAATAACCTTTATTTTATTTTATTTTACCTTCTTCTATCTTCTTTATTTACTCCCTTTTATTCTGAGCCGTGTGGATGACAGGCTGTTGGTGCTCCAGCCAGGCGTCAGGGCTGTGCCTCTGAGGTGGAAGAGCCAAGTTCAGGACATGGGTTCACCAGAGACCTCCCAGCTCCATGTAATATCAAACGGCGAAAATGTCCCAGAGATCTCCATCTCCACGCCAAGACCCACCTCCACTCAACGACCAGCAACCTACACTGCTGGACACCCTATGCCAAACAACTAGCAAGACAGGAACACAACTCCACCCTTTAGCAGAGAGGCTGCCTAAAATCATAACAAGGCCACAGACACCCCAAAACACACCACCAGACGTGGACCTGCCCACCAGAAAGACAAGATCCAGCCTCATCCACCAGAACACAGGGACCAGTCCCCTCCACCAGGAAGCCTACACAACCCACTGAACCAACCTTGGCCACTGGGGACAGACACCAAAAACAACAGGAACTACGAACCTGGAGCCTGCGAAAAGGAGACCCCAAACACAGTAAGTTAAGCAAAATGAGAAGACAGAAAAACACACTGCAGATGAAGGAGCAAGGCAAAAACCCACCAGACCTAACAAATGAAGAGGAAATAGGCAGTCTACCTGAAAAAGATTTCAGAATAATGATAGTAAAGATGATCCAAAATCTGGGAAATACAATGGAGAAAATACAAGAAACGTTTAACAAGGACCTAGAAGAACTAAAGAGCAAACAAACAGTGATGAACAACACAATAAATGAAATTAAAAATTCTCTAGAAGGGATCAATAGCAGAATAACTGAGGCAGAAGAACGGATAAGTGACCTGGAAGATAAAATAGTGGAAATAACTACTGCAGAGCAGAATAAAGAAAAAGAATGAGAAGAATTGAGGACAATCTCAGAGACCTCTGGGACAACATTAAACTCACCAACGTTCGAATTATAGGGGTCCCAGAAGAAGAAGAGAAAAAGAAAGGGACTGAGAAAATATTTGAAGAGATTATAGTTGAAAACTTCTCTAATATGGGAAAGGAAATAGTTAATCAAGTCCAGGAATCACAGAGAGTCCCATACAGGATAAATCCAAGGAGAAACACACCAAGACACATATTAATCAAACTATCAAAAATTAAATACAAAGAAAAAATATTAAAAGCAGCAAGGGAAAAACAACAAATAACACACAACGGAATCCGCATAAGGTTAACATCTGATCTTTCAGCAGAAACTCTGCAAGCCAGAAGGGAGTGGCAGGACATATTTAAAGTGATGAAGGGGAAAAACCTACAACCAAGATTACTCTACAAGCAAGGATCTCATTCAGATTTGATGCAGAAATCAAAGCCTTTACAGACAAGCAAAACCTAAGAGAATTCAGCACCACCAAACCAGTTTTACAACAAATGCTAAAGGAACTTCTCTAGGCAGGAAACACAAGAGAAGAAAAAGACCTACAATAACAAACTCAAAAGAATTAAGAAAATGATAATAGGAACATACATACCGACAATTACCTTAAATGTAAATAGATTAAATGCTCCAACCAAAAGACACAGACTGGCTGAATGGATACAAAAACAAGACCTGTATATATGCTGTCTACAAGAGACCCACTTCAGACCTAGGGACACATATAGACTGAAAGTGAGGGGATGGAAAAAGATATTCCATGCAAATGGAAATCAAAAGAAAGCTGGAGGAGCAATTCTCATATTAGACAAAATAGACTTTAAAACAAAGACTATTACAAGAGACACAGAAGGACACTACATAATGATCAAGGGATCAATCCAAGAAGAAGATATAACAATTGTAAATATAAATGCACCCAACAGAGGAGCACCTCAATACATAGGGCAAATACCAACAGCCATAAAAGGGGAAATTGACAGTAACACAATCATAGTAGGGGACTTTAACACCCCACTTTCACCAAAGGACAAATCATCCAAAATGAAAAAAAATAAGGACACACAAGCTTTAAATGATACATTAAACAAGATGGACTTAACTGGTGTTTATAGGCCTTTCCATCCAAAAAGAATAGAATACACTTTCTTCTCAAGTGCTCATGGGACATTCTCCAGGATAGATCATATCTTGGGTCACAAATCAAGCCTTGGTAAATTTAAGAAAAATCTCAAATAAACAACCTAACCTTACACCTAAAGCAATTAGAGAAAGAAGAACAAAAAAAAACCAAAGTTAGCAGAAGGAAAGAAATCATAAAGATCAGATCAGAAATAAAGGAAAAAGAAATGAAGGAAATGATAGCAAAGATCAATAAAACTAAAAGCTGGTTCTTTGAGAAGATAAACAAAATTGATAAACCATTAGCCAGACTCATCAAGAAAAAAAGGGAGAAGACTCAAATCAATAGAATTAGAAATGAAAAAGGAGAAGTAACAACTGACACTGCAGAAATACAAAGGATCATGAGAGATTACTACAAGCAACTATATTCCAATAAAATGGACAACCTGGAAGAAATGGCCAAATTCTTAGAAAAGCACAACCTTCCAAGACTGAACCAGGAAGAAATAGAAAATATGAACAGACCAATCACAAGTAATGAAATTGAAACTGTGATTAAAAATCTTCCAACAAACAAAAGCCCAGGACCAGATGGCTTCACAGGCGAATTCTACCAAACATTTAGAGAAGACCTAACACCTATCCTTCTCAAACTCTTCCAAAATATAGCAGAGGGAGGAACACTCCCAAACTCATTCTACAAGGCTACCATCACCCTGATACCAAAACCAGACAAAGATGTCACAAAGAAAGAAAACTACAGGCCAATATCACTGATGAACACAGATGCAAAAAACCTCAACAAAATACTAGCAAACAGAATCCAACAGCACATCAAAAGGATCATACACCATGATCAAGTGGGGTTTAACCCAGGAATGCAAGGATTCTTCAATATAGGCAAATCAATCAATGGGATACACCATATTAACAAATTGAAGGAGAAAAACCATATGATCATCTCAATAGATGCAGAGAAAGCTTTCGATAAAATTCAACACCCATTTATGACAAAAAACCTCCAAAAAGTAGGCATAGAGGGACCTTACCTCAACATAATAAAGGCCATATATGACAAACCCACAGCCAACATCGTCCTCAATGGTGAAAAACTGAAACCATTTCCACTAAGATCAGGAACAAGACAAGATTGCCCACTCTCACCACTATTACTCAACATAGTTTTGGAAGTTTTAACCACGGCAATCAAAGAAGAAAAAGAAATAAAAGGAATCCAAATCGGAAAAGAAGAAGTAAAACTGTCGCTGTTTGCAGATGACATGATACTGTACATAGAGAATCCTAAAGATGCTACCAGAAAACTCCTAGAGCTAATCAATGAATTTGGTAAAGTAGCAGGATACAAAATTAATGCACAGAAATCTCTTGCATTCCTATACACTAATGATGAAAAATCTGAAAGTGAAATTAAGAAAACACTCCCATTTACCACTGCAACAAAAAGAATAAAATATCTAGGAATAAACCTACCCAAGGAGACAAAAGACCTGTATGCAGAAAATTATAAGACACTGATGAAAGAAATTAAACATGATACAAATAGGTGGAGAGATATACCATGTTCTTGGATTGGAAATATCAACATTGTGAAACTGACTATGCCCCCAAAGCAATCTACAGATTCAAAGCAATCCCTATCAAACTACCAATGGCATTTTTCACAGAACTAGAACAAAAAATTTCACAATTTGTATGGAAACACAAAAGATAGCCAAAGCAATCTTCAGAAAGAAAAACGGAGCTGGAGGAATCAGGCTCCCTGACTTCAGACTATACTACAAAGCTACAGTAACCAAGACAGTATGGTACTGGCACAAAAAGAGAAATATAGATCAATGGAACAGGATAGAAAGCCCAGAGATAAACCCACGCACATATGTTCATCTTATTTTTGATAAAGGAGGCAAGGATGTACAGTGGAGAAAAGACAGCCTCTTCAATAAGTGGTGCTGGGAAAACTGGACAGCTACATGTAAAAGAATGAAATTAGAACACTCCCTAACACCATACACACAACTAAACTCAAAATGGATTAAAGACCTAAATGCAAGGCCAGACACTATCAAACTGTTAGAGGAATACATAAGCAAAATATTCTCTGACATAAATCACAGCAAGATCCTTTTTGACCCACCTCCTAGAGGAATGGAAATTACAACAAAAATAAACAAATGGGACCTAATGAAACTTAAAAGCTTTTGCACAGCAAGGGAAACCATAAACAAGATGAAAAGACAACCCTCAGAATGGGAGAAAATATTTGCAAATGAAGCAACTGACAAAGGATTAACCTCCAAAATTTACAGCAGCAGCTCATGCAGCTCAATATCAAAAAAACAAACAACCCAATCCAAAAATGAGCAGAAGACCTAAATAGACATTTCTCCAAGGAAGATATACAGATTGCCAACAAACACATGAAAGAATGCTCAACATCATTAATCATTAGAGAAATGCAAATCAAAACTACAATGAGATATCATCTCACACCAGTCAGAATGGTCATCGAAAAATCCACAAACAATAAATGCTGGAGAGGGTGTGGAGAAAAGGGAACCCTCTTGCACTGTTGGTGGGAATGTAAATTGATACAGCCACTATGGAGAACAGTATGGAGGTTCCCTAAAAAACTAAAAATAGAACTACGATACAACCCAGCAATCCCACTACTGGGCATATACCCTGAAAACCATAATTCAAAAAGAGTCATGTACCATAGTGTTCATTGCAGCTCTATTTACAATAGCCAGGACATGGAAGCAACCTAAGTGTGCATCGACAGATGAATGGATAAAGAAGATGTGGCACATATATACAATGGAATATTACTCAGCCATAAAAAGAAACGAAATTGAGTTATTTGTTGTGAGGTGGATGGACCTAGAGTCTATCATACAGAGTGAAGTAAGTCAGAAAGAGAAAAACAAATACTGTATGCTAACACATACATATGGAATCTACAAAAAAAATGTTTATGAAGAACCTAGGGGCAAGACAGGAATAAAGACGCAGACCTACTAGAGAATGGACTTGAGGACACGGGGAGGGGGAAGGGTAAGCTGGGACAAAGTGAGAGAGTAGCATGGACATATATACACTACCAAATGTAAAACAGATAGCTAGTGGGAAGCAGCCACATAGCACAAGAAGATCAGCTAGGTGCTGTGTGACCACCTAGAGGGGTGGGATAGGGAGGATGGGAGGGAGGGAGACGCAAGAGGGAAGAGATATGGGGATATATGTATATGTATAACTGATACACATTGTTATAAAGCAGAAACTAACACACCATTGTAAAGCAATTATACTCCAATAAAGATGTTTAAAAAAAAAAATGTCAATTAAGAGAAACCCACAACTACACATGCTTGCACAACTATTTAATTACAAGGATAAATTTTTTAATTAAAAAAATATTTAAGTACTCAGGCAGATAAACCAGCTTGCCTAGAAAATATGAAAAATTAGTCAGGCCCCAGATTTCCCCAATGCTAGGCTAAATTCAAGGAGATACTGAATCAATGCTTACAGAATTTTAAAGAAGAAAAAAGTTACCATGCAGCAATTTTATGCCACCAATTTATTTGTTATGTTAGGAAGGGATTTTCAGGTATGTGAGCTCTTAAGCTCACACAGGAGCTTCTAGAAAATCTCTTGAATTTGTAATCCAACAATCTGAATATTAAGACAAGAGTTCCAGAAAGGCACGAAAGTGACTGGCAGTAAAAAGTAAAACTAGTTAAAGAGATAATCAATTGGCAGAAAGCTGGCTATGAAACCAGATTCAAGTACTACAAATGGTTATAAGAGCTCTCTGGGGGGTGATGGAAATGTTCTAAAATTGGATGGTAGTGATGGTGACACAATTCTGTAAATTTACTAAAAATCATTTAGTTGTATTCTTTTTTTTTCCTTATAAATTTATTTATTTATTTATTTATTTATTTTTGGCTGCATTGGGTCTTCGTTGCTGTGTGCAGGCTTTCTCTAGTTGCAGCGAGCAGGGGCTACTCTTCGTTGCGGTGCGTGGGCTACTCTTCGTTGCGGTGCATGGGCTTCTCATTGCGGTGGCTTCTCTTGTTGTGGAGCGCGGGCTCTAGGGCCCCGGGCTTCAGTAGTTGTGGCACGTGGGTTTCAGTAGTTGTGGCTCGTGGGCTCTAGAGCGCAGGCTCAGTAGTTGTGGCGCGCGGGCTTAACTGCTCTGCAGCATGTGGGATCTTCCCCACCCAGAGCTTGAACCTGTGTCCCCTGCATTGGCAGGCAGATTCTTAACCACTGCTCCACCAGGGAAGCCCATTTAGTTGTATTCTTAAAGTAGGTTAAGTTTATGGTAAATTACACCTTGATAAAGCTGTTTGTATTAATCTGAACTCTCCAAAGAAACAGAACCAATAGGCTACATATGGAGATATATAGGAGGAGATTTATTATAAGGAATTGGCTCACACAATCACGGAGGCAAGAAGTCCCATGATCTGCCACAAATTGGATGATGCCCAGCAGCACTAGTAAGGGTGGTCTATACTCAGTCTACCTATTCAAAAGCTAATCTTTTCCATAAACACCCTCACAGACACACCCAGAAATTATGTTTTTCCAGCTATCTGGGCATCCCTGAGCCCAGTCAAGTTGACACATAAAATTAACCATCACGTTGCTTTCAAAAATCAAATTTAAAAATGTATTCAAAGAGAAAAATTTATAATGCTAAAAATAATAATATAAAAATCATCTGGATTTTCAAAGCCAAGGTTATATCAACATAGCCTAAGAAGTGGGCAAGACAAGTAAAAGTGTGCCAAATACCTTATCACTAAAGGTACCATTTCACACTTGACTCTGACAATCTGAAAAAGTTGATTAAAGAAACTTTTGAAAAATGAAAGTTAACTACTAATATAATGCCTTCCAAACACTAGAAAAGATAAAAGAAAATGCAGTCCATATACCAAAAAAATAAATAGGAAAGAGAACGCAAGATTTTTTTTCAGTAGAAAATATTGTTCATGTTACAGAAATAAGAGCAACTATAAAGACTGTAATGATATTTATATTAGTCTCCCCAATTTAAAATTAAAACTATCAGATTGGAGCAAAAAACCAAAATACTGTACATAAAGCACAGTAAAACAAACAAGAAAAGGACAAAAAATGAGAAGCCTAATTGCTTGATCTGGTGAAAAATATAAACATTTCTTACCAAGAAGAACTTAATTTTAAATGGTTTTTTAAATGTCCATTGCAACAGAAAGATAACTACAACAAATTTTAAGTGGAAAAAAAATGCAGATTTCATACCAGCGTATACAGAATGACCCCATGGCAAATCGTGAATGTGTGTGTTCATGTGCACACACACCCAACAGAATAATAAAGGGTGTTCACCAAGATGTCAGAAGTAGGTTTAGGGAAAGTTTAATGCTTTTGGAAGTGGGGGGGAGGTTGTTTAACTTGCATTTTTAATAATGAAATATATTCACACACACACACGAAAGGATACTGTAAACTGAAAAAAGAAAATGGTAAACACCACTTAAGTGGTATGTATCCAGAGAATCATTTACACTGAAAAAGAACAAATTGATAATGAGTATATAATTCTCATAAATTCTACAAAACAAGTTACAGTGTACCAAAATATACATGAAGGCTAAAACTGAAAATATGACGAGAAATTTATTAAAAAACAAGTAGTCTTCTTCAGGTCAAGCAGCCAAAAAAATGGCAGGACCTGAATAATAGTATTAATATAATTACTAATCTATATAATTAGTCTGAATTATATAATTACAATATAATTAAATTAATTTAATAAATATATTGAATGATACACATGAAAACAGAAAATAACCTCCATTTTTCAGCACCCATGGCATATTTTTAAAAGTTTATTTAGAATTAGGCCACCTGGGAAGTTGCTAATTCATGCTCTTAACTACAACCTTATCAAAAATCCTAAGGACTTTAAAATGCAAACTAGCAAATTTAAAGTCCATCAAGAAGAAAAATAAGCAAGAATAGCCAATAACTTTTTGAAAAAGCTGAACGAGTATAGCCTTGCCATACTGGATATTAAAATGTATCACAAAGCTACAATAACTAAAGAGCATCACACCAGCATAGGAAAAGACTGACTGATAGAAGAATGGAATAGAAATTCCAAAGGGACACCTGAATGTGTGTATGTATGTGAGTGTAACATTACATTATAAAGTTAATATTTTAAATCAGTGCAGAGAAAAATGGATAAATTTACAGGGGAAACAAAATTAAATCTCTACCTCATCACAAAATGAATTTTAGATGAATTCAAAGATTTCAATCAAAAATTTTATAAAAATAAAACTATAAAGTACTAGAAGAAAAACAGTGATACATATTTTCATAATCTCTTCAATTTAGAAGGTTTTTCTAAATACGAACCAAAAATGGAAAAAAAAAACTGATTGGTTTATTTTTAAATTTAAACCCTGAACATAAAAAAGGGTTAAAAGGCATATTTACAAATGGTGAAAATTATTTGCAGCAAATATCACCAAAGTTTAAATAGCCTTAATATATAAAAAGTTTATAGAAATCAGAGAACTCCCCAATAGAAAAACAAGTATGCTATTTATAAAAGAAATAACAGATAAGAAATAAAGGTTCAAATTCACAAATAATCAAACAAATTAACAGAAGGGTTATATGCCATTTTTTGACCTACCAAATTATAGCTTTTTTTAAAGGTTGAGATCCAATATAAGGGTCAACAGGCAAAGTCACACTTGTGTGTGGAATTGTAAACTGGTTCAATACTGCAGGGGTAGAATATATATTTCAAATGCTTCAAAATTATTCAACTCCTTCTACTCAACAACTTTACTTCTAAGAATTTATCCTAAGGCAAAAAGGATTTATAGGGCTTCCCTGGTGGCACAGTGGTTACGAATCCACCTGCCAATGCAGGGGACACGGGTTCGAGCCCTGGTCCGGGAAGATCCCACATGCTGCAGAGCAACTAAGCCCGTGTGCCACAACTACTGAGCCTGTGCTCTAGAGCCCGCGAGCTACAACTACTGAGGCCGCGTGCCACGACTACTGAAGCCTGTGTGCCCAGAGCCCGTGCTCCGCAACAAGAGAAGCCACTGCAATAAGAAGCCCGCGCACCACAACTGCAATGAGAAGCCCGCGCACCACAACGAAGCCCGCGCGCCGCAACTAGAGAAAGCCCGTGCACAGCAACGAAGACCCAACGCAGCCAAAAATAAAAATTAAAAAAAAAAAAAAAAAGGATTTATAAAGATGTAAAAACGATGGTAGTCACTGAGCAGTATTTGTGACAGCAAGAAAGCAGAAAGAACTTAAACGTCCAACAATAGAGACCAGTTAAATAAACCATGGTACCTTAAAAACTCTGTTGAGGAAGACTATTGAAATGATTTAATTACACACTGTTAGGTAGGAGGAAAAAGTAAACAACAATACAATAATGGTCTCATATTTGAAAAAATAATAATGAATGTTCATATGTGTTAAAACTCAAGCAGAAAACACATTTCTCAAAATGTTAACAGTAATTCTCTGTACGTGTTGATATTATAAGTAGGATTTTGTGTTCTCTTTGCCAATCTTTATTTTATAAATTTTTCCACAATCAACATGTACAACTTGCATAATAATTGTTAAAATAATAACAACAATAGAAGTAATATCATGTTGAAAATCATTAAGCTTTATTCTCCTTTCAAAGAGCATTAATATGCTAGTTCTTTTTCTCCTCATCATGGAAGAAAGCACCATGAATTCCCATTAATGAAAAAAGATGTGGCTTGCCATCACCCTGAGGGACACTCTCAGTGAGATGATTACGCTGCTATGACAACAAGGGAAGGATGTGATGTCACATAATGATCCAGTGACTGCAATGTCCCTGTCCCAATGCAGAGCTCTCACTGACAGCTGGAAGTCCAGCAGAGACCTCATTAAGAGCATCTGTTCGGTAATTACTAGAAGTTTCCCCTCATCATGCATCCAACTCTGAAAACAGCCCTACCGCAGAACTCCCAACTCCTGATTCACAGAGGGCTTAATCTCCCCCTTCTGTACAGCGCAGACTGACAGCCACCAGAGATCCCGGCCAAGTGTTGGCACAGTCAGTAAATGCAACCTGGATCAACAGGGACCAGGAAAGAAGTAGCAGCCAGAGGACCTGCACTGAAGCAGACATAAAGTCTCAAGGTGTTTAGAATGTTTAAATATTGTCATTTCCATTAGAGAAAATCTAATACACCTCTCACCCACAGAAAGGAAGAGCAAATAGCAGTGATCACATAGCAAGCTGGAGAATCAAGTGTAATATGAAAATGCATAATGAATTCTTCTACAATGAATATGAAATCCCAAGACCCTGTTCACACAGTGCTCTGCACAGAGTTGGGGCAAATTGCTATAATGGAAAGAGCGAGACAAACCCGGTTTCAATTCCCAACCCTATTACTTAATCTCCTAAGCCTCAGTTTCCTTACCTGTAAACTGAGAATAATTAGGTTTAAAAAGGAGTGTTGAAAATTAAATATAAAGCTCTGAGCCTAGTGCCTGGTACTCAAGAAAAGTTAGTTCTCCTAAAAAATTTTCACAGAAAACTAAACGGATAGGTCAACGAATTAATTGGTCTTGACTGGACCAAGGCAAAAATCTCCTAACTGGCCTCTCTCTCTGGCCACTCCTACTGCTAACCATTCATTACAAGCACATATTATGCTCTTCTTACACATGCCATTTTCTCTGCCTAGAATTTTCCCAGAATCTCTCCCCTTCCCATCCCCTCCTGAACCTCATCCAGTTCAGTGATTCCCAAACAAAACCACACATCAGAGTTACTTAGACAGCTTCCTAAAAATGCACATGCCCAGGTCCCACTCCATAACTACAGAAGCAGAATCTCCAAAGCATGGGGCCCAGAAATCTTTAACAACCTCCCCATTTGGTTCGCATGCAGCCAGCCCTGCCCTTGCAGTATCTGAAAACCACTGATATAGCTAATTCCTATCTCTTTAAAACTTGGTTTAAAACCGGGACTCTCATACAAGCTGGTAGAATTGTAAAATGGTACAACCACTTTGGAAAACAGTTTGGCAGTTCATCAAAAGTTAAACATTAATTTATCATACAACCCAGCAATTCCACTCTTAGGAATCTACCCAAGAAAATGACAATACGTGTGCACACAAAGACTTGTATGTGAATGTTTATAGCAGCATTATTCGTAGTAGCCAAAAAATGGAAACAGTGAAGTAGTTATACATGGTAATGATTGCGCAACTCTGTAAATTTACTAAAAATCACGAACTGTACTTTTTAAATGGGTCAATTTTATGGTATGCAAATTGAATAAAAATTGAATAAATCTGAATGAATGGAAGGGAAGGGGGAGGGAAAAGGAAGACAAGATAAGACAGGAAGAAACTGGGTCCAAACTCCTGCAGGCAGTGAGCCCCTCCTGCGCTTGTGTTACCCTCGTTCTTCATAAATCCCTCAAACAACACTTGGCCCATGGATGTTATTTTTTTAATATCAGTCTCCTCACAAGCCCATACACTTTTCAAGAATGAGAAAATTGTCTAATGTCTCCTTATATTTGCAGGGCAGTCAAAGGGCGCCTAGCAAATGTTTGTAAGAGAAGGAATGAGTGGCTGACCAAGCTTTCTGTTGAAATAAACTCTAAGAAACATTCTGGTCCTAAGACCTTCATACGCAGTTGCCTCCCCCATTCAAGGTCATAAACCCTCTCACTGGGAGGCTAAGAGGAGATGCTGGATGTCCCAAAAGTGCTTTGAATTTTTACCAAAGGCGTGTGCCACAGGTGTAAGAAAGCCCTTCTTCTGACATCTCCCATGCATGGTCAGGCTCACACACAACCATGTTAGCTTCAGATGCCCCAGATTCAAGCCCTGGGCTCTTCACTTCCCAGGGCAAGTGTCTGTTTCCTCATCAGAAAATGGGGAATTAAATGAGCTAGTGTTTTCAAAGCCCTTAGAATACTGCCTGGCGAACAGCAAATGCTCAATCACAGAGAGAGAGAAAATAAGTGTAGGTGGTTATGTGTGTTTGTACATAAAATGTGTGTGTGTATAATTGGTGAGACAGCACTGCCCAAACAGGCCACATTGTGAGATGCTCAGATAAGTTTCACATGGTTCGTGAGGTATCCAGGTTGAAGAAGCCAAGAACAGCGCAAGAGAGGGCCAAGGCACTAAGAGAGAGAGGGAGCTGAGTAATTTTAAATGTCCATGCATACAATTAAGTTTTAAAATGCAGATAACAGAACAACATGGATGATCCCATTTAAATATAAAACTGCTATAGAATATTATGTGAATTTAAGATAAAAAAATATGGAAGCAGATTCACCTAAATATTAACAGAGGTCATCTCTGGATAATGAGTTTTTCTTTCCTGAGTTCCCAAAATGAATATGGATCATTTTTACAGGCAAATTAAATTAATAATCCCATCTTCATTGTGTTTAAAAAATGAATTAAGTAATTAGGAAAGTGAAGAAAGCCTCCTGCCCCCACGGACCACCTGCCTCTCTGGCAGCCTGAAAGTTTGTCTGGTTTGTTCCGAAGAGGGAATGAATACTCAGAAGGGTATAGGAAGGCCCAGATACAGAGGAGGAACGCCATGTGCACGGTAGTTGCCCATTATGACACAACAGCAGGACCAGTCAACAAACACTCACACAGTGATTCGCCCCAGTGCAGCCAGCCCCTGCATTTGTGAACACAAATCTGATCGAGTCACTTCTGCTTAGAACTATTAGTTGCCTCCCACTGCTCTTGGGAAAAAGACCAAACCCTTCAGCTGGTCCACAAGAACCTCTGCCCACCTTTCTGGACTCTTCTTAACCCATATTCCTCCTCTACCCACCCTCCAGGCGCAGAGCCTGGGCTGCCCGCTCCATCTGGATGCTTCCCCACCTCCTTCTCCCACCCCCTTCATGAGGGGAGCCCATCCCAACCCCCCCAGACTAGGTTCCATGCCATTTCCGGGCACTTGCACAGCACCCCAGCCATTCCATCAGAGCACAGTTACACCACTGTGGGCTCCACTGGACTGGTCAGTTTGACTCACATTGTATCCCTACTGCCTAACACAATAGCTGGCATGTGGTGGGCACCCCATAAAGAAAGGCCAAGTGAACGATTACCATCCACGGGTAGGCAGGGACACTGCAAAGTGTGAGCCTAGAGAAAAGACCAGATCACAGAAGGCCTGCAAGCCTTACTTGGGAATGTGGGCTTCATCCTGCACGCGACGGGAAGCTACTGAACGGTTTTAAACTGCAGGGCAGCAGGATCAGCTGTGTGTTCCAGAAGAACATTCTAGCTGTGGTGCTGAGAGGCGTTTGGAGGGGAGGCAAGTTGGGGAGGTGGGGAGACCACTTGGAAATATTGCAGTAGACTTGGGGAGAGAAAAGGGGGTCTAAACTAAGGCAGGGGAGATGGAGGGCAAAGTATGAAGAGGAAAGAGCTTAGAAGAAAATCCACAGGACCTGATGACTAACTAGATGTAGGGACACAGAAAAAGGAATCTATTAAGATGGTTCCCCGATTTCTGCTTCAGACGCATGAGCTTTCCAAAATGCAGAAACTGGATTTAGGTCACTGCTCTTGAAATAAGTCACTTTGACTTCTTGAAGCCCCCTTGAAATAGAGCTGCTCATAGTTCTCTTGCAGGGTTATTGGTAGAATCAAATGAGTTGCTGTTTGGAAAAGTGCTTCACAAATGGTAATACCTTATTATTATCATCATCAACATGGGGTAACAGCTTACAAAACAACTCCATAATGACCTCCAGAAAACAGCTTCCTTGGGGGACTTCCCCGGTGGCTCTGTGGTTAAGAATCCTCCTGCCAATGCAGGGGACAAGGGTTCGAGCCCGGGTCTGGGAAGATCCCACATGCCACGGAGCAACTAAGCCCATGCGCCACAACTACTGAGCCTGCACTCTAGAGCCCGCGAGCCACAACTACTGAGCCTGCAGGCTGCAACTACTGAAGCCCACACACCTAGAGCCCATGCTCTGCAACAAGAGAAGCCACCGCAATGAGAAGCCCACGCACCGCAACGAAGAGTAGCCTCCGCTCACCGCAACTAGAGAAAGCTGGCGCGCAGCAACGAAGACCCAACGCAGCCAAAAATAATTAATTAATTAATTTTTTAAAAAGAACACAACAAATACCTAGGAATAAATCTGAAAAAAGTTGTGCAAGACCACTATTCAAAAAAAAAAACAGCCTCCTTGGAATAGTCACCAAGATCAGGCTTATAGTCTTACACAACTGGCCAAATTTCTGCATCTTTTAAACTTTTAAAGTTTTAAACAGTTAGCCTCATGAATGACCCAGATAAGAAAAGAAGAAAAGGCATCTTGTTGGAAAGTTGGGTTTCTCTGGGGCCCTCCAGATGGCTGGGATCTGGTCCGGTTCAGAGTGCTGTTGGTTCTCTCTTTAAGAGACGCTGGATTCCCCTTCAATACTTACTGACTTGACAAATTTTGAAAATCTAAACTTCCAACTGTTAAAGAAAGATGAGTCACTAGACACAATGAGCCTTTCTTGGAAATTGTAAACTAATGACTTTAAAATAGAAATCCATCCACTTTCCCACTCGCTGCCTAAATCCCATGTGTTCATTTGGGATCCTCGTGCCCAGGAGTCAGGAGTAAATCAATGCCAGCTTTTTCCAGGGGGCCTCTCAGAGAGATGAAGTTTCCAAAGCGCTGGAGGGTTCCCATACTTTGTATCACAGGTGAACATCTAACCCAGCCAAAATGCCTTCAGGTTTGGCATGAGCTAAGGAAGGAGAATAGAGAAGGGAAAGGAATTAAGATTTATAAGTACCTGGGATGGTCTCATTACTAGGCCAGCACTTTATAAATGGCATAATCGAATATAGATATTATTATTCCTACCTTACAAGATTCAGGAAGGTGAAGACTGTAGTCAGATAGCTCATCAATGGTGAACATCAGAGCTCAGCAATTCAACTTCTGGTTTGTGCAAAAAAAACAAGCAGTCGATCCGTAGTTTCCCAACCAGGGATCGAACCCATGCCCCCTGCAGTGGAAGCTCGGAGTCTTAACCTCTGGACTGCCAGGGAAGTCCCCAGAGGTCCCTTTTTAAAGGCTAAACAAACACTGGTAGTTAGTAGTGATGCAAGTCCAGCATAGCTGATCCTTCTCCTACTTTCTTCTCCAAGCCCAGGGAATCACACCTGAGCCACTCTATGCTGTTATCAAGAAGAGAGGAAACACAGCTGTCTGAAGAAGCAAAGCGAAAAGGCAGGAATCAGCAAATCAATTAACGTGATTTCCTCTCCGAGAAATGAACCTCGGCAGCAGTGTTAGTGGACTAATACTCATAGATGGAGTCTTGAGTGGTTTGGACCTTCGTCCGGCAGATACTGCCCTCCGACAAGTAAAAACCAACTTCCAGCAGCTCGGCTTCCAAGACCCCCCAGTGCCCCTTGGGGAAGGCCTGGTTCTCAGGCCAAGCTGCTGCCACACTCCAGAGCCTGCCTGCCAAACAGCACAGGAAGTGCCAGCCAGCTCTCCCCAGAGTAGCTGGCACCAATTACCCAGAGCCAGCTGGAAACACTCGTCTGGGCTCCAGATCCCTGGCCTGATGGGAAATCCTACACTAAAACAAAGACAGCCTTGCAGCCGCGCCAGCATCCAACATAAGTGGCTGGTCGGGGGCTATGAGAGGCAGCCAGGGGGCAGGCCGGGGAGCACCAGCCAGGGAAGCAGCTGTGGGTCCGGGAGACTTGCCCGCTCCCTGATTTCAGAGCTTCTCCATAGTCACAACCAACAGCTACTGATTACTGGGCATCTACAGTATGCTGGGTTCCATCGTTGCCCATCCTACTGAATTCCCCCAACAACACAACAAAGAAGGAAGTGTTATCCTCATTTACAAATGAGGGACCCGAGGCTCAGAAAGATTGATGCTCTTTCCCACAGTCACAGAGACAGGAAGCCCCAGGGCTGGATCTAGAGCCCGGGTCTTCTGCCTCTCCTTCCTTTCCGCATCACATCCTGACCTAGGAGAGCTAACCGCCTAAAAAGGGCCTGGCAGTTAGGGACTCACTCTGCAAAGCCATCACAAGTGACACACTAAGTCCTAAAAGATGATTAACTGGTTAAGAAGATGGGAACATTTGTAGGTCCACCATGGATTCATCAAGAACAACTGTACAGCACTGGGACGCCAGTGTCCAAGAACACACAGAAGCGAATGCCTTTTGGCAGGAAATGCCAGTTTTGAACAACAGAAAGCAGAAGACTAAGGTCATCCCTACAGCTTTTCAAGGAACAGCATAAATGGGTGTTTGATCAAGCAGGACTCAGAGATGGTTATTATTATCTTCATGTTAATAATATTGTTATAGAAATTTATTATTATTATTACTACATACAGTATAAATATTATAATAATAATATGGAAAAATATCATAACATTTTATAGAGAACTTACTATGTACCAGGTGCTGTTCAGAGTGCTTGATGTACATTAACTCATTTAATCCTCCAACACCCTAGGGGACAGGTAATATAATTATCTCTATTTAACAGATGAGCACATTGAGATACAGAATGGGTAAGTAACTTGTCCAAGGTCACAGTGATCACACAGCTAATAAACTGTGAAGTCAAAATTCAAACCAAGGTAGTCAAGCTCCAGAATCCATACTCTTAACCTCTACACCTACTGCCTCTCAAATACAGCAAACATTTATTAAGCAGGATCCATGCTAGGTGCTTCCATGACTATTATCTATTATCACATTTATTGTTCATTACAAACAAATCTAGCAACATGAACGGAAGCCATGAAAGCTTCATAACACATCAGAATGGAGCTAACCCTGCAGGCAAGCAGAAACACTTGGAAATCTCCACGCAGCCCCCCCATTTCTCATTGGGATTTGATATCACAAAGGTGAAACAGCTGGAAGGCCCAGGCAGCTACACATTGACTTGTCTTTGGTTAGAGCTCAGCGGTTATCAAACTTCACTGTGAGTACAGTGAATTACCATACAAAGTTGCGTACACAAAATCTAGTCTACTTACTTCAAGAATAAGTTCAGCTCTTTGCTAGTCCCACATTCAATTTGCCTCTGCGTTGTTCTGAACTCTGCAAATTTCTTTCACCAGAAATCCTGAGAGTGCCTAACTTAGCCATTCCCCTGCACCTTCCGGCTCTGGGACGGCTACGGTGGCCTTCAGGACTCAAAGTTCACCGCCTTCCCTTCCCGGAGTGGCAGGAACCACAGAGATTTTTGTACCCAACCAGCTCACTTACAGGTGGAGAAACTGTCGCCCATGTTAAGAGACTTGCCCAGGAATACAGAGCGAGTTAGGAAGAAACTAACCCTAACTTTCAATTCTGAGTCTGGTATATGTTTTCCACTACACTGTGCATTTTTTTCCCCTGTGGCTCCCCTGGCCCTTCTACAGTGCTATATTCAGCAAATGTTTATTAACCCCCAATAATAATAGTGCTATAGACTGATTTTGTGTCCCTTCAAAATCATATGTTGTAACCTAATCCCCACTGTGATGGTATTAGGTGGTGGGGCCTTTGGAAGGTAATTAGGTCATGAGGGTGGAGCCTCAGAAATGGGATTAGCGCCCTTATAAAAGAGACCCCAGAGAGCTCCTTCACCCCTTCTGCCATGTGAGGACAGCCCACAGTGAGAAGACAGCCCTCTATGAACCAAAAGCAGGCCCTCACCAGACACCAAATCTTCCCAGCCTCCAGAGCTGTGAGAAATACATTTCTGTTAAGCCACCCCATCTATGGTATTCTGTTGTGGTAGCCTGAATGGACTAAGATAATGCCTAGGAGCTCTGCTTGCATTATCTCATTTAATTGCCCAACCCAGCAAGGTAGGTACTATATGTATTATGTCCATTTTACAGCTTAAACCACTAAACTTTAGCCATTTCATGCCACCTCTCCAAGACCATGGCAAAAGATGAGGTTCAGAATCTGAACCCCAAGTGTCTAACCCCAGAGCTTGTTATATTCTGGACTCTATTAGGCCCAATTTCACCATCCCGGTCCCCTTTTCTTTCTCTGTCCCACGGCCAATCCCCAAGTCAAGTTCAGAAGCTCTTTCCTGCAATGCTGTTCTCCCCACTACCCCCAACGTCCCCATGGCCCCGGGTGGACTGTGCCCATTGCTCTGCTAGGTCCATGAGGCTTGGTAGACATGCCAGGGACACCGTGTGGCCCCGGAAGGTGCTTGGTCCATGGGAGGGCAGGAGGGTGTCCAGTGCCCACTCTGCTCTTGTTCCCATCTGGCGTCAGGGGCCAGGATACAGTACAGGGTTTCCTGGTGGCCACGCCCACACCAGCACAGACCAGTAGTGACCCACGTCTAAGCCTGCCCCAGAACACACCCACAAACCCTCAGGATCACACCACCGACCCTCACCTACTCGCAGCCAGAGCCAGCTCTAGTCAGTATAATTTCAGGGGAAGGGAAGGGTTGCTGAGCAAACACGCAGTGTGACAGCAGGCACTGTGCATAGAACTTCACTCCCCAGGCCACGTTCACGCACGAGGAAGGTGTCACTAGCCCCGTTTATTCTAAGAAGGAAACCGAGGCTCAGAGAAGCTAACTGACTTGCCTGACCAGCACAGTAAGTCTTTGTGTGACTCCAAAGCCCAGGGTTTCCCACTACAAATGCCCCCTCTCAGCTGACAGACATCCCTAAAGCTATGCACTCCAGTTGCTGGCTGACAATCAGAACCCCGTCATGAGAGCCTCATTCCTCAAGCTTCCCTTTGTTGAAGTGCAAATGCTGTGCAGAGGGGTGCACAAGTTTTAACCAGTATTTAAGTCTCCCCTAATAACAAGAAGCATTTTAATGGCATTTCAGGGTTAACAATTTTTTCATGCGTAACTTCACTTGATCCTCACCACATCCCGTAACTAAGGATCACACTCCGCATCTTACCTGTGAGGAACTGAGGCTCAGATGCAGGAGGGGGGATCGAGGGGGGCAGGTGAGAGCCAGAGTGGAGACTGCAGTCCCAGTTTGCATGAGCCCTCAGTCCACACACCACCTCACCTCACTCTGCTCCAGTCTTCCCAGGGATGTGAGGAGGAGGAGGGAATTAGGGCAACAGGCACTGGGAGGTGGCGGTAGGATAGTTTGCCTTGGATCCTTATTCAGTTCCTTGCGACACACCATCACCCCCAACCAGGCGTACAATGCCCAAAGGTCTCGCCTCCACCCAGACAAACTAGCAGGCAGACGTGACACTCAGCCAAGAGAGCACTGAGACCGGTCTGGGCTGAGAAAGTCCCCAGCCATACGCACCTAGGGAGGCCAGGGGCCGCTATGCCTGGGCTGGAGAGGGGCCACACCCCCGGTGCATGCAGCCCCATCACCCCAGCCACCCATGGAGCCCTGCCCACCCAGAACCCCTGTGAAAGGAGCAACCTCCAGCAGACCTCCCCACTTAGCAGGACTTCCCAGCACCCAGCAGTCCCAGGGTGGGACAGGGAACCCTCACTCCTAGCCCCTTGGGCCTCTGATTGCTGTCTAGGGGCCCCTTGTTTTTCCTCCTCTGGGACAACCCTGCAGAGAGAAACACAGGGGCAAGGGAGCCAGTGGCAGCTGCTACAGGAAACGTATCCCTCTGTTAGCAACACTTCTTCAGTACAGGCCTAGAATTTTCCACAACACCACCAGGTTCATTTTCGAAGGAGGCAGCTTCTTTTCCATACGTCCCACCAACTTCACATCCTCCCAGCCCACGGCTTCACCCACTTCCTTCTGACACCCTGGAGGTCATCGCCGAGGGGAGAAGGGGAAATGAGGATCCCTCAAGCCCAATTTTCTCAGCTATAAACTGAGTGGTGAGTAGCACCAAGGGAGATCAAGGGAGGTCCCCTCAGGAGGCTGGGGAAAAAAAAAAAGTGCTTTTGTTTTCTGCGGACATACTTCACTTTGGGGGAAAAGGTGTGTGCTTGTACTTCAGGCAGCCTCATGGAGAAAGTAAGAATCTGCAAATCCACTGAATACAAACCTAAACATATAACCAAGCCCCCGAAGACGAGGAAAGTTCTTCTGGAAACCAGCGATACTGCAACTCCCACAACAACCGTTCATTTCATATTCAAATGCGAGTTCACAGTCAAACTACACTTGAACTTCTACATATGGGCTTCAATTAATGTTAACAGTTATAATCGTTGGCTACAATCATAACTTCAGTGGTTTCCTAGGGATGGGACCCTCAAATCACGAAGGCTGATGACAGTAGTGCCCTCTGGATGTGGCATGTGTTCAAGCTCATGGTCTCGTTTCCCAGACCTCTTGACCGCATACCTGATTTCATGAACTGAGAACATCACACAGAGAGGACACAAGACCATTTCCCAGGTACATGAGGGGAGCGCTGAACAGGCGGCCCTGGTGGGAGGCGGATTATCAAGCCTATTTCTTCAACCTGATCTTCCTCTCAGGAGCAGCCCTCCCCTACCTGTGACAATGGTCCATCTTTTTCTGGTTTTGCCCCAGCCTGTGCTCGCTCATCAGACCTTGGCAAACTCCCTGACCTGTCCTCATGGGGATGATGGGCTGGTCCCAAGGCTCAGGCACAAATAAAGTCCACCATGGGAGGGAGCACGGTTGGGACAAACCCTGGGCTGAGGAGTCAGGGCAGATGTGGTCTGAATCCAACTCTGCCACTTTAGCTTGTGACTTCCGGCAGATTACTTCCTCTCGGAGTCTCAGGAGGTTCTTCTCCTAAAATGGGGGTCATGACACATACCTTTCAGAGTCGTTGTGAAAGGTGGTCAAATGAGCTGAGTAGAGCACCTAGCTCAGTGCCTGGCCCACACCCCATAGGTATGCATGGCAAATGGCAGGGCCTGTTCTTCCTGCAGCCTTGACCGTCAGTGTCCCAGAGTCCCTGCAGCCAGGGCATAGGCCAGCTCAGGAGCCCCAGGCTTCCATGTCAGAGGGAACCCTCACAGGGTTTCTCCCTGGGGGTGTCACTGGCATTTAGGGCAATTCCTCACTGTGCAGGACTGCCCCTCACACTGCAGAACATTTAACCCCTCTGACCTCTGCTCACTAACTGTCTGTAGAGCCTGTCCCCAGCCCCTTAGAACTCAACTACTAATAGTGTACCATGTGTGTCCAAACACCCCCTGGGGAGTATCATTGCAGGCAGAGAACCACAGCTGAAGCCTTCTTCCTGCCAATCTGAACCACAAGTCTCTGAGCCAGATGCCTCCTCTTATCCCAGAGACATCCATTTAACAGAGAGAAGTTCTGTCAGGAGCCCTCCAAGGAAACGTGATCCTTGACCTTGCCACAGGGGTGGGTCACGCCTCCCCTTCTGAAGAACCCTCAAGACCCCCATTGTCCTCATAAGCCTCCCCTGGTAAGAATCTCTTGACTCGCCAGGACCATGACATAGATTCCTTTAGTAAAGTTCTTTGACCTGGAAATTTTGCGTAATTAACAGACTGGAAGAGAAGGTGATTCTTGATGACAGAATGTCAGACACTTGAGAAAGGGAGTGATCTGGGCACCAGGATCTCTTCAGGATTCTTCTCTCACGTGGTAAGAGGGGGACTGCCCACCTATTACACCCTGCTGAAACCATGGGACAAGCTGGCAACCATGGGCACGGGCTACAAGATATCTGTATGTCCTGAAATCAAGTCCTACCTGCCACACACTGACGTTGCAGTAATATGAAGTCCCCTGTAACATATATGACAGACAGCACTTGCAAATCATACACACACGTACATGTTTGTATATGTGTATTATTATACATATTAATTATATAATTATGTGATTAGTATATTGTATAATTAATATATGGTGATTATAATTATATATTACGTGTAATTAATATATTGATTATATGTATAACTAACATGTATTATGTACATTAAGAGTACAGTTGACTCTTGAACAACTCAGGGGTTATGGTTAGTTGAAAATCTGCATTATAACTAACTGTCAGCCTTCCCTATATGTGATTCCTCCATATCCCCAATTCCACATCCGCAGATTCAGCCAAATGCGGATCATATAGTACCGTAATATTTACTATAGAAAAAAATTCTCGTGTAAGTGGACCTGCGCAATTCAAACCTACGTTGTTCAAGGGTCAACTGTACTTGCAAATTAAAAATAAATGATGAAATTCCCCCAGAGGAAAAACATACAGGCAAAGAACATAAAATGGCAATTTCACAAAATAAGTGAAATAACATGTGGAAGTAAGATACTACCTTCCACCTCTCAAACCAACAGCTTTTGAAAAATTATAGTGTCCGGTCT
Organism: Eschrichtius robustus; assembly: GCF_028021215.1. Lineage (NCBI taxonomy): Eukaryota > Metazoa > Chordata > Mammalia > Artiodactyla > Eschrichtiidae > Eschrichtius > Eschrichtius robustus. The sequence goes on from NC_090831.1 coordinate 85,250,566, forward strand.
CATGAGCGTGTGTGAGCACCTGATATGTTGCTGATGGGAGTGTAAGTTGGTATTTCCAGAGGGTAGTTGAGCAATATGTTTTAAAATCCCTAAAAATATACATAGTCTTGGACCAAGCAATCGTACTTCTAGAAATTTATTCTCAGAAGTATTAACGGATGTACTCAAAGATTGAGCCTGTTTTCATTGTCTATTATGGCAAAAATTAAAAGCAACCTAAATAGCCAAGAATAGAAAATTTTTTAAATAAAAACTCTGTATATAGCTTGAAACAAAGCTACTATGATATTAAATAACATTACCAAACATTATGACTGCATTTTGTTTAAAAAAACTGTGTATATACAAAAAAAGTACTGGAAGTCTATACAATATTAATAATGTTTAGCACTGGGTGATAAAATTACAAGTGATTTTCTTTCTTTCTTTTTGATTATCTGTTTGCTAAAATGTCTATATTGGCCTAAAACTTCTAAAATGTCTCTTATGGCATTTAGTAGCTTCTACTTTGTAAAATGTTATGTATGAACACATTGCATCACCCCAAGAGTACAAATTCCTTGAACACTGGGTTCTAAGTCTGATTCATCATCATAAACTCCCCACGATATTAGCTTAGGGCCTTGAATAATTACATCAATTACAATTTATTGAATGTTTGCCATATGGCAGGCATTGTACTAAATTGTATCTTTTAATACAGTAAAATTCAATAAGCATTTTTTGAAGAAGGGAGGAAAGGAGGAGGGCAGATGGAAAGGAGTGAATGAATAAATGCCCAAAGATCTGAAACAAGCTAGCAGCTCTCTCACCAGGAAGTGACCTGCTCACTTTTGAGATCCCTTCTGACTAGCAGACCACACCAATGTGCCAGACCATTTCCTCTAGTGAGGATGGGAGCAAAAAGAGGGGAGGGGAGGGTTACACTGTAAACCTGCGTTTTAGAAGCCACACTTTTGGAAGATAAGATTTCACAGGGAACTGCCAGGTAAAACTTCAAAATCATTTTTGGGAGCTTCCTTATCAGATTCAAAAAAACTAACATTAACACGGCAACGGTCTTTTTTTTTAACGGTCTTTTAATGAATCACTTTTGACCTTGGCAACCTTTAATTCATTCCTACAAAAACTCCCAAGTACCCATCATCACCATTATGAAAGATAAATCAGACACAGTCTCATCCTTAAGGAATCTGTAATGCAAGAAGACAATGAATAGTTGCTGAAATAAGTGATTCAAGGCCGGGTGTGAGCTCTCACAGAGGACTAAGAGGCTGAGAGGAGTGCAGAGGGAGAAATTCTTTCTGATGGGGAAGAAGAGCAGAGAAGGTGGCAAGTGAGAGCCAGGATAGACAAGATTTCTCAAAGCAGAGTCGGGGGAAATGGCATTCTTGGCTGAGGGAACAGCCTGAGCAGAGGCTCTGAGGGGTGGGATGTGGGCAAGGGCAAACAATCACGAGTGTGTGGAAGAAACAGGTTTGAAGTGACAGTTGAGGCAGGAAAAGCAAGTTCAAGCCAGAATGGAGAGGCTTGGGAAGCAGGCAAAGGAGTTTAGACTTAATTCTGGTAATATTTGTTCAGCCCATGCCCCCCAAATCTTGGGCCACTTCGTTAGAAGGAGCAAAAGTGGTCCAGAGATGAGCTCCCATCCATCAGCCTCTTCTTGCCCCTGGCAAATTCCTGCTACACTTCCAAAAAGCACATTAATACACCCCTCACTTTCAAAGGCTCTGGGGTGAAGTTCAGATTTAAAGCCATAGTGACCTGAGCACACACAGAAGTAGAAATGCTGAAGCAGCTCCTTGACACCTGGCTCTGCCCTGCCATTCTCCAAACTCTGACATTCCAGAGAGGAACCTACCCTGGCTTAGCCCATCTCCTGGGAAGATGAGGAGGCAATCCCTGGACCAGCTGGTGTACAGCATGGAATGGGCAGTAAAAGCACCAAGAACTGAGCTCTTCAAATTCAGCTTCCAGAGGGTCAGCCCTGTGGTCCTGCTCCCTCTAATAGCCATGAAGACACCCCCAGCCCCCTCTGGTACCCCTCTTGGTAAAGGGTTTGGGAAAGGAGCCACTAGGAGTCCAGAGGACAGCAAACAGATTTTTCTCAAATATTTCAGTAGCATGATATATCCTTCCCTCCCTGCCTTCTCTCTCTCTCTCTAAATGTGCCTCTTTTTCTGCTTTATCTTCACTCTCTCCCTCCCTCCCTCCTTCCTGTCTCTTTCTCTCTCTCTGTGTCCCTTTCTCTTCTTGCTTCAATTTTTGTAGAACCTATCCTTCAGTCTCTTTCTCTGAATCTCTCTATCTCTATGTGTCTGTCTCTCAAAGCCTCTGCCTCTCTGTTTCTATAACTGTCTCCACGTCTTTGACATTCTATCAGTCACTCTCTGTCTTGGCATCTCCGACTTTGTATTTCTGACCTGCCGTCTAGGTGTTTCTACTAATGTCTCTGTCTAGATGTCTCTGTCATTCTGTCTCTCTATGTGTCTCTGTGTCTCTGTCTTAGTGCCTGTCATGCCCCCGTCTTTCTGTCACTCTCTCTCTCTCCTGGTACTTCCATCTCTCTGCCTCCATCTCTGTCTCTATTCCTCCTCTCCCGGCTTGTGTTACTAAAATCGCAAAGAGGATATCGAGCAGTTCCAAAAACTGTGACCCTAAAAACCAGCTTCAGCAGGATGTCGGGCTAGAGCGGCGGGAGGGGCACCGCGGGGACAGCCCCGGTGAGGCGGCCGGGCCACACACGCGACTTCCCGGCCCCGTTGCCGCACCCCGGGTCTCCCGCCTGGCGAGCGCCTCGCCTCGTCTCGCGGCCCAGCCCGACCCCGAGGACCCTCGGCGCCACCGGAGAGGGGGTTTGCCCCGGCCGGGAGTAGAACAGAGGTAGGAAAGTTCTCACCGATGGTGAAGCTGTAGCCATCGATGCTGAAAGTGGCACTTCGGCATTTTTTGAAGCCCTCTTTCCTGTTGCTGGCGTCCGTCATGGCTCGGCCGGCGGCGTCCCGGGGTCCCTCGCGGCGCAGCGCGCAGCCCCGCGCCGGCGCCCCGCGCTCAGCCGCGTCCCCTCCTCCTGCGCGCCGCGCGCTGTCCCCACTGGTCCGCCGCTCGCTGCGAGCGGAGCGCGCCGGCTGCAGGCGCCGCGGCCGCGAGGTCGACTAACGCACTAGGCACACGGCGTAGGCAGCGAGCGTCGCAACTGCTCCATCTCCAGTGCCAGGTTCCAGATACCACGAGAGGAATGCTAAGAAAGGCAGGCGACGCGGACCGGTGCGCGTGGACGCAGGCCGGTGGGTGGGTGGGTGCCGAAATCCCTGTCTTTGCCACCCTACTCCCTGGGAGCCGCTGAAGCCGGCACGCTTCAGGCACGCCTGTTTTCTCTCAGCTTCGCCTTCCCCTCTCTGGAGGCTGGTGGGGTTTGGGGACTCTAGGGAATGGCTAAGATTTGGCGTCGGGCTTCTTCTAGATGTTTTCTCTGGCGGACAGGAGAGCTCCCAAAAAGCACATCAACAGATTGAAAAGCAAACATCTAAGCCGGTCAGATGCTGCCAAAGTTTGCTCCAAACAAGGAAGTCGGGAAAATCGCCACGCCCACTTCCTCCCAGCAGCTGTCTCCGTAACTAGCTTGGAACCCCGGTAAGATTACTTCTCGGCAGTCCCTGGCCAGAAAGTAATTATCAAAGTAACCCATATTTGTGGCTAAGCGCTTTCACACAGAGGCTCTAAGATGTGCAAGTTCTAGTCGATTCCAAACAAGTTGTCCAAGCTCTTTCCAATTTGGTTTTGCCAAATAGAGACTCCTGGAATGTGTTGCCAAGTAAAGATTCCTGGAATTTGTGGAGGTGGCAGAAATTTAACCAATCCTACAGCTAACCCGTCTTGTTACAGAAGAGGAAACTGAGGTCGAAGGGGGCTTGACTGAGGTCCTACAGGTAAAAAGTGGCAGCGTTTGGACAGAGGAGTTTCACTTTATGACATCAAATCAATCACTGGTCCTTCCAGTACCTGAAATGACTGAGTTAGGCAAGGTTTGTACAGGGGAAATCATCCCCTCCAACCAGCAAGCAATTGCTAAGGATTTACAGCTGCAGTGTTCTGTGTCAGGGGCTGGGGAGCTCATGTAATGAGGAGACCAGAGCTGAGTCCCTTGGGTGGGGTCCACGCAGTGTAGTACATGGAATGACAGTGCTACGCTCAGGTTATTAAGGGACTACAGTTAATTTAACCTCATTTGTCATGATGGAATTTGACACAATTACCAAACACTTGTCAATACTAACAGAGTCAATCAGGTATATTCCTCGTTGTTTCTGAGAGAACAGTGGGTCCACACGTCTTCAGAATCTAACTAAAATTATGTCTTCTCCAAAAAAAAAGGCACATATACACACATGTGCAGTATTCCACATGCAATTTCAGGGGACCCATAAAACCCTCAAGCCCACTGGCAACCAGGTTAGTGAATATCTCAGGAATTGAATCTTCTTCAATTTACCATATATTTTTAGAGAAATGGGTATTTTTTTAATGTCAGATGTAGTTGGAACGTCAATTATAAATTCTCTCTGGTAAGACCTAGAACCACATTAATAGTTTTCTCGGGTCAGTGGCAAGATTAATTGATCCAAAAGGCAATGGATGTCACAGACTCCGTGTTACACAGAATGGCATGTCCCAGCTTGGAAGTAAGAGAGTGCTTCAAACCCTGAGGCACTCCTTGAGACTGGAACTTGTTACAACACAAAAGCATGAAAAAGGCTCTAGGAACAAACAGACCTGGGTCTGAAATGTGGCTCCACCACTTACCACTTACCAGCTATATGACCTTGAGCAAGAAGCTAGACCTCCCTGAGTCTGCTTTCCTCATCTTACAATGTGAATTAAGGAGAGGAAATGGGTGAAACCTAGGCATGCAGTGGGCATTCAGTTATTGCAATCACCAGGTGACTCCCAAGTTTCATTATGTAGACAGTGCAGAAAATTCTTCACAGCAATAATATATTTTCATTACTGTTATCATTAATTTTTTTTTTTTTTTTTTTGGCTGCATTGGGTCTTCATTGCTGCGCACAGGCTTTCTCTAGTTGCAGGGAGCAGGGGCTACTCTTCGTTGTAGTGCACGGTCTTCTCCTTGCGGTGGCTTCTCGTTGCGGTGGCTTCTCGTTGCAGAGCACGGGCTCTAGGCATGCGGGCTTCAGTAGTTGTGGCACACGGGCTCAGTATTTGTGACTCGTGGGCTCTGGAGCGCAGGCTCAGTAGTTGTGGAACATGGGCTTAGTTGCTCCACAGCATGTGGGATCTTCCCAGACCCGGGCTCGAACCCGTGTCCCCTGCATTGGCAGGCGGATTCTTAACCACTGAGCCACCAGGGAAGTCCCTGTTATCATTAATTTTATAAGAAAATGTTATACGTAAAATGTTTATATATATTATATATAATGTATTTTAAATATAGTACCCCCAAAAGTTTCTTATCGTTCTCATTTCCCTGTATTTCTCCCACTTTCCCAAACCTTCAGCAGAATCACATGCCTTCTTTTCTGGCTCTGTAAGTTCTGGAATGAGTATCCTGAAAGCCCTGAGTTATAGTCTCCTATGGTTAAGTTATCAAGAAAAAAAAATCCTAATGTGATGGAAAATTTTCCCTGAGTGAGTGAAATTAAAACTTGGTATTTAAGCACTCTTAGCAGAAAAGCTTTTTGAAATATAATCTATAAAAATAATAACAATGTGATCATTTATCTGTCCCCTAAAGACTGGTAAAAATAACTTGCCTGAACAATTAGAACTGTTTTTAAATTGCTTCTCCCCAGAATCTTCTCTCTCTCCCTGGTTTTAGAGATTGCACACCTACAGAACCACTGAATGCACTGCTTCAAGTGCAAAGTCTGAAAGCAGCCTTCTCAGTGTGGGGCTCTTACACGAAACCAAGTGAAGTCGAGTGCTGACATTACGTAAGCCGAGAAAGAATGAGTTCAAGACTAAGATCAAAAGAAGCATTGCTTTTGCTTGTTCTTTCAGAAATGCTCCTTTAAGAATGCCTGTGAAGTAAGGAAACTAAACCAAGATACCCAAGCAGATGGGTGAATCCTATGCTCTTATTGTTAGAGCAGGGGTCAGCAAACAGACCTGCAGGTCAGATCCAGCCTGTCACCTGTTTTTGTAGAGTCTTCAAGCTAAGAAGTGATTAAGTGATTGAAAAAAAAATTCAAAAGAACATGTGACACATTAAAACTGCATGAAATTCTAATTTCAGTGTCCACAAATAAAGTTTTATTGGAACATAACTACGCTCATTTATTTACATATTGTGTATGGCTGCTTTGAAACCAACAGGCAGAGTTGAGCAGTTGTGCCCAAAACTTCATGGCCTACAAAGCCAAAAAAGGCTGTCTGTCCCTTTACGGAAAATGTTTGCTGACTCCTAGATTATAGTAAATATCTTACACCTGTCCAGGCTTAGATAACTTCTAGTTTTATTATATTTACTTTAAAATAAGTTTGGAAAATCATTGATCTGCTTTTAATTACTGGAATGGATTCTAACAAGGAAGGCACAGTAACAAATGCTTGATGAATGAAAGAAGGAAGGAAAGAAACAATATACATAATAATAGTTTGATCCAGTTATTAGCCAAGATTAATTAGGTTAGAATTAATTTCTCCCAAGATAATGCATGACCCTGGTTTCATCCCAAGAAAGCAGAATAGGAAATGAATTCAGTACCTAAATTAGTTCATAGCTCATGGATCAAATAATGTCCTTCAAACTATAACAACTATAAAAGAAAAATTTTAATCTGGCAGGATACTCCTCTGACTCAGGTGCTAATATCATGTCCTTTGATACTCCTTGTGAAGGGGCTTATAACTGTTTCTATGTAAGAGAAAGAGTGTCAGTGGAAAGTACTTATTGTTCATTGGTTTTAAACCTCTAGAAAAAGATGAGCATATATATATGTGTAGCATATGTTATCAAAAAAGTCAGTTTTCTAAGAAAATAACTTTTTATTTGTCATACCAAAAGAAGACAGCTACTCAGTGCTTCATTAATGCATTTCAACCGTTCTCAGATAGGAAGCCATCTACCATTTGGAATTTTCCCAACAGCCAATGGCCCAAGAATTGTAAACCCAAGTTGCCCCTATAAGAGCATTGTTTATACCCCTCATGGACATCCTCAGCTCTCTGACAACTACTCCAGTTTTTGGAGAGGACCCCCTTGCATTCACATCATCACAGAAATGGCTACAGGCAATGAAGTTTCTGAATTGCAGCCCTGTTCTTCTGGCTGTAACTGGTACAGTCCAGATAAGGCTAATGAGTATCTTTGCTGAGAGTAGGAATTGTGAGAGGTGAAGAGAAAGTTCCAGGAAATTCCAGTCCCTGTTCCAGCCTGCATCTAAAAATCAGCTCCTCCCAAATTCTATGAGATGCCCTAGTACCTTTTACTACATTCCCTTTTTGTGAGTGACCCAGCATAAGGGAGTTTCTGCTGCTTGCAAACATGAGTCCTAACTAATCTATCAAACACGCTCCCTTTCAAGGAGAGAAGGAAAAAATAAACAGAGAAAGAAAGGGTGGAATTAAATTAACATTACTGAGTGCCAACTATGTGTTAGGCATTGTGCTAACCAAGAAACAGTCCCTGCCTTTGAGGACTTTACAAGAAGAGAAAGTCCCAGAACATTCTCTGGAACCAGGGGTCCAAACAAGAGAGCAGTCTCAGAAAATCTGTATCTATGGAAGCGACTCCCTTCAGCTGTCACTAACACCCTTCTCTGTTTCATTTTGCTTCTACCTTACTGCTTCCCTAGAGCCTATTCTTTGTTTCTCGTATTAATTAGGCCCAGGGATTGCAGCAACTATCTAAATAGAGAGAATAAAAAGCAAAGGGCCTACACACTTGAGGGTCAGAGAAAGTTCCCAGAAAGATGACTTGAAAGCCCTGATGGAAATTACAGAATTCTATTTGCACAATGAGGCAATTTTTCTTTGTGATAGGAATGGCCACTGTTTATTTTTCAACTTTTTTTCTAAGTTTACACATCATTAGTGCATCCGTGGAGATGACTGTTTTTCTATACCTGCCTTCAGTGTCTCAAAAAATCCCTCCATGTCTCAAAAAATATTAGCTGAGCGATGCTTCCCCGATAACATCAGGAGCAAATTCGAGTAAATTAATTCATTTTTGCTTTAAGAATTTAGGGAGAATTTTCTGGTAGCCTTTGCAGTTAGGAGATTTTTAGAACTGGAGACAATCTGCAGTGGAAGTGGAAAGACCAAAATGATGGTCTTGAATTTCTTTTTCATAATCCTGAATATCAAGCCTGGACTATTCTCCCCCCCTCAGCCCACCTGGTTTGCCTAGAGACCTCCTCCTCATCCTTCAAGTCTCCGCTGATGTCCCAGGTCCTCCAGAAAGCATTTCCTGCCTGCCTCTTCTGGAGGGAGGTGGCCACTCCACTTTAAGCCTCCCCCGGACCCCATTCCACGTCTCCATACTAGAACCATCACATTGCACTCACACTGCTTGTTTGCACGCTGGTCACCCCACAAGGATATAAGCTGCTGGTAGCAGGGATGGGTCTTCCATCTCAGCCCCAGCAGTGCCTGGCACAGAGTAGGCCCTCGCTAAAACATCTGATCAATTAAGGAGTGAACACAGATGTAACATGCAATGCTGCGCAGCCAGCAGGTGACGTGACTGGGGCAGAAGAGTCATTCTCAGTCATTCCCTCTCTCCATTCACCCTCTATCTTCCTCTGTGATGAGCTTTGGAGCCAGCTCATAATAAACAGGTTAACAACATTTAAAACTAATAAATACAGGGAGATCAGCTTGGTGCTTTGTGACCACCTAGAGGGGTGGGTTAGGGAGGGTGGGAGGGAGACGCAAGAGGGAGGGGATATGGGGATATATGTATACGTATAGCTGATTCACTTTGTGATACAGCAGAAACTAACACACCATTGTAAAGCAATTATACTCTAATAAAGATGTTAAAAAAAAAACTAAAAACAAAAAGCTCCTCTGTTTGCTAGCTGTGTGACCTTGAGCAAGTTGCTTAGCCCCTCTGAGTCTCGATTTTTTCTTCTGTAAAACGGAGATGTAATAACTACCTTATAGGGAATATGTGAGTTATACCAAGATAAGTTAAAGACGTTCCCTGAACCTGACCCATAGTAAACTCTCAATATATGGTGTATTGTTTTTTTTTTTAATTTGGCCACACCGTGCGGCTTGCAGGATCTTAGTTCCCCTACCAGGGATTGAACCCACACCCTCAGCAGTGAGAGCGTGGAGTCCTAACCACTGGACCGCCAGGGAATTCCCATCAATATATGTTATTTTTAAACATCATCATCATCACTAGGACACTAGGTCCCTTTTGTGCTTGTTTCCTGCATAGAGTGCTTGAGATAATGCATACTCAGAGGCAAGAGGAACAGGCTCAGAGCTCACTCACCCTGGGCCCAAGGCCCCAGAGTATCAATCACCCCGTGAGCAATGGAGCCAGAGGTTCTAAGCCTCCATCACTCAACTGAACTGCAGACACCCACGCCTCCTGAGAGCTGGAGTCTGGAGCATGGACAGGGCCTGGCTCAGAAAGCACCCTCAGGAAATGCTCAGGTACTCTCCCACCCACCAGCCTCTGTCCCCCTCCCTGTTCCACGACACTTCTGTCACCTAGGCATCACTGCATTTAGTGGACATGTTGTGGCCTTCATCTTCTCAGCCTCTCGGCAGCGTTTAACTCTGTGGACCACAGCTGCATCATTTAGGATTTCTTTTGTTCCCTGGGCATCCAGGGCACAACCTGCTCCTGGTTTTCCCTCTAGCCTTCTTAGCCACTTCCTTTACTGTTGTTAACCAGAGAAGCTCTTATCCAGGAACCTCTTCTCACTCTATTCCCTCTCCGCTGAGCAATCCTCTTCACTTTGATAGCTCTGTTAATGACTCTCAAGTATCTATTTCCAGCTCAGATCACTTCCCCAAGCAACAGGGTATCTCCTTTCTCTTCAGAAGGTCTTATAGGCACCTAACCTCGACTCATCCAAATCTGAACTCTTCATCTTCCTAATCCACCTCCAGAGTTCCCTTGGGGTGTTGCAGAAGGGGGATAATGCTTCTACTCCCCTTCCCAGGCCAGGCCCACCTTTATCACCCTCCTTCGAATTTCTTCTCTGGCTGATTAGGGTTCCAAGGCATTCCTCGGGCCAAATTCAGTAGGACAAGGATCTCTCCTAGGAAGAGCCACCCGGCACCTTTGTGAGAGTTAGAAAAGGGTCCCCTTCCCCTGGGGGAAGCAGCCCAGGCAAGGACGAGCACAGAGCTTGGTGAGTGGACATAGGCCAAGTGTTGCTCCCATACTGTCCTTGTAGTCCTCAGGCATTTGGGGGTTCCTCGCCATAATGCCTCCAGAATATCATCAAAGCCTCACTCTTAACCTCCAATTGCCCCATCTCTGTAAATGGTCCTCCCATGCACTCTACGATCGGATCAGAACCTTTGAGTCATGACTGTCCCCTCTGTCTCCTCATCTAAACAGCCACTAAGTCCTGACAGAACTACCACCTAAATGTCTGGCATCCATCCACCCCTCTCCATGCTCCCCCTCCCCAGTCCATGCTACACTGTCTCTCATGTGAACTGTCCCAACAGCCTCCTAACCCTGCAACCTGCTGACATTCTTGCTCCAAGACTTTGTCTATCCAGCAGCCAAGATGACCATTTTAAACAAAAATTTAGTCCTGTCCTTTCTCTGCCTAAAACACTTCAGAGACTCCCCAACACTCTAGAATAACTCTCAGGACAAAGTTAAATCTCTTAGAATAAACTAACAGAATAAACACTTAAAAGTTAGTTCAAACAAACAAACAAACAAAAAAACCACCTCCTTACCTTGGCTCATAAGGCCCTACAGAATCTTGGGGGGAACTGGGAGTGGTCCAGGGGAGTATAGGTGATACTGGGAGAGGTAAGTCTGAGTCAGATCATGAGGGACCTTGGTTTTCATGATGGGAAGTTTGGACTTTCCCCTATAGAAAGTAGAAAGCATGAAATGCTTTTATAGGAGATGGGGACTATCAGGAAGGGGGTGGGAAAGTTTGACAGGATAGGGAAAGCAGCAGTAAAGACAAGCTAGTTCTGTGGGCAACTGCAGCTTAATCCTCTACACAACATCAGGAGCCACTGTGAGGCACCTGCCTCAGTTGTCAACCAGAAGAGAGAAGGAGCCGGGGCATTCCTTCAGTCACTGGTGAAGGGCTGCTCCCAGAAGACACCAATTCCCTGGCACAGTCACCCCCTGCTGTCTGCAGGAGATTGATTCCAGAACCCCCCTCGGATGCCAAAATCCTCAGATGCTCAAGTATCACGTAAAAGGTATAGCATTCGCATATAACCTACACATATCCTCCCATAAACTTTAAATCATCTCTAGATTACTTATAATACCTAAAATGATATAAATGCTATATAAATAGTTGACTGAGCATGGCAAATTCAAGTTCTGCTTTTTAGGAACTTTCTGGAATTTTTTTTCAGATATTTTCAATATGCTGTTAGCTGAATCCACAGATGCAGAACTGTGGAAACAGAAGACGAACTGTATTCCTGGCCTGCTGAAATGGCAGCAGAGCAAGATCTGGTGGACAGATGAAGGTTTCAAGCAAAGAAATGCCAGTTCAGCAATTGGGAGTGGTAAAAGCATGGGACAGAGACAACCGGGCCTTGACAGAATCTGCTACATTGCGCTCATCTGATTTGCTTTGTATAAAGAAGACTCTAACTACAGTTGCAGAGAACAAGCCAGAGAATGGGCATTCGGATGTTTCATTTTTCATGCACACTTTGACAGGTAGAGAGTGCATGTGAGGGGCAAGAGGACTGTGATGGCTAATTTTACGTCAATTAGGCCAGGCCATGGTACCCAGCTCTGTGGTCAAACATTCTGGATGTTTTGTGAATATCTGGGGTGGTGGGGGGTGATGAGATTAACATTTAAATCAGTGGACTCTGAGGAAAGCTGATTACACTCCATAATGTAGGTGAGCCTCATCCAATCAGTTGAAGATCTTACTACAAAAAAGCCTGACCTCCCCCTAGCAAGAAGGAATACTACCAACAGACAGCCTTTGCACTCAAACTGCAACTCTTCCCTGGGTCTCCAGCCTGTCAATCTACCCTGCAAATTTTGGACTTGCCAAGCCTCTACAATCACATGAGCCAACTCCTTAAAATAAACCAACCTCTCTCTGGAGAGAGAGAGAGATAGACAGACAGACAGACAGACAGGTTGATAGATAGACGGATGGGTGCATCCTGTTGGTTCTGTTTCTCTGACTAATACAAAGGTAATAAGAAGGAATTTGGAGAAGATGGGAAATGGATACTAGTGGCCATCAAGCAGCTTGAGAGGACCCAGGAATCAGAGAACCTGCAGGGATCATATTCTACACCTCAAGGAAGGTCTGAATGCCAAGGACAAAAAAGTCATAGATGTCCCGGTGTGTTTGAGCCGTAATTTCTTCTGGCTGCAACTATCTCTGACCTTTATTGAGCATGCCATAATATTACTCAGTACCTTTGGGTCATCCAAGTATGCCTCACACTAGTACCCACTGCTCAGTAAAGATGAGGCACAGATGCTTCAATACTGTTCACAGCAGCGGTTCTCAACAACAACAGCATGCTGAAATCACCTGTGGAATGAGTCGATCATATAGACATCAGGGCTCACCAAAACAGATTCTGATTCACTGGTCTGAATGGGGATGGGAGGCTAAGCATTGGTATTTTTAAAAGCTCACCAGATGATTCTAGGGAGAAGCCAAGGATCAGAACCACTGCCAGTTTGCAACATTCATCCCAAATACTCCTGGTCTATTTCCAAACTGTTTCCATCATGATGTTCCTATCTGGTCCTGGCCCGAAGCCCTGTCTTCCTCGCAAACCCCACCATATGCCATTGGCGATGTATTTGGCTTTCCTGCTTGACTGCTGACTTTCTCTCAAGGGCTTTGCTTAGACGTATCAACTCTTCTCAGTTCAGATTTCCTTGAGAGGATTCTGACATTCTGTGCTTCCTGAGGACCAAAAGAAAAACACACTAATATTTACTGAACTAATATTCACGTGCCAAATCCTGTATTAGTTTGTGTAGCTAATTTCTATAACAACTACCCAAAGTCTCAGTGGCCTGACACCACTTAAAGGTTTATTTCTTGCCCATTACAAAGCCCTATATGCAGAGGGCAGGGAGAGATTGAAGAAAGAGGCAGACCACTCCAGACTGGTGGGTGGCAGGTTTAATAAACAAGAGAACTTTCTTACCAGGCCTGTCTTGGGTGGCCGCGAGATGAGTAAGTTTCCGCACACACCCGCCAAATCTTAAAAGTTTATATAGAGGACTCAGCTGGGTTCAGTCACATATACCATCCAGATAGTCTCAACACCACATTTCTACCTTAAGGCTGTATCCTTAGAGAAGCTTCTGAAAATGCAGAAGGCAAGGGGCCAAGGACAGGGGAGGTGGTGGGGAGCCTCCAGTTGCCTGGGTCCAGCTCACAGGTCAACCAGCGGTCACATCTCCTCAAAGACCTCCCCCAAGAGCCTAGAAGAAAACACATATCCCTTCTTCCTACATTCCATTAGCCAGAAATTAGTCATATGGCCCCATCAAACTGCAAGAGGGGCTCCAGGAAATGAAATTAGGAAAGAAAAGAGGGTTTGGTAAACATGTGGATCCGTTTGAAACCCTACCCTCTTCACCGTTTTGACCAAATTTCCAATTCACCAGGTGCAGACATAGTACACCTGTCTGCCAAGGGCTGAGGGAAAAATCTGCCCCCAAATCACAGCTGTAACCTTTCGGTCTGAAGTTGAAAAAAGTACCTAAGCCTATCGCCATGATATATAAATTAAAGCTTTGCCCCCAGAAAGAACACCTCTTTTTCATGTGGCCTGATGTTGGTATTATCACTTACAGAAGGTTTAAGATTATAGACAATTTTAATAGTACATTATAGCTCTGGCTTTAGTAAGCAAGCCAAAAGAATAATTCATTAGTAGTAGTTGAAAATTACATCATCTTATGACATATGATTTTTTCCTTTCTGTAAATAGAAAACATAAATATACAGAAATACAAAAATGTCAGTATGTTATGAGGCAAGGGGCAAAACAGAGGGAAACTCGGTGAAGAATCTTCTGTAGGCCAGCATAACCTGCCACGTCCAAGATGTCTGACGAGGCTCTGGGGAATAGGGATTAGAATAAATACAGAGCAGCCAGGGTTACAACTTGCACAGCAACAGGTCCCAGATGGATACCTGTTTGTGTAAAAGTAGAGTCAGCACGCACCTGCACTTGAACGTGGGGAAGGGAGCATGGTTTCTTAGGGGTCTAACATAGTGGCCTTAGGGATCTAACAGCCACCATGTGCCAGGCTCTGTGCTAAGTATTTTACACATGCATCTCATTTCAAGCCCTCCAATAACAAAGAATGGAATTATGGTGTTAGATTTAGTTAGAAAATCTTTCTTACTGTGGTTCTGAAATCCCTGGAGAAGGTAACTCCTCTCAGTGGCAACCTTGCAACAGAATCATCAAGAGCACCAAGAACACTGGAACCAAAGAGAACAGACAGGCAGCTCAAAAGGGGATTTCTGACACCAGAGTGGATCCAACTATTTGTGGGAATGACTTGTAATAGAGAGTTTCTCTCCCATCTGTTGTTCACTAGCAGCTAAATTCATCCAGGACTTTGTTCCAGCTTAGTGATTCACTTCAAACAGAATAACAAACATGTCCCTTATCACCAGCAAACACACACCCACACAGATATACACAGCTAGCTACACACACACACACACACACACACACACACCACCCACACTTTGTGTCCTGGATGTGGTCTCTGCTGCTGATGATAATGATAAGGATGCTGGGGTTTTGGAGAAAATGTCACAGAAAAACATAGTTAGTGAGAGTAAAAAACTATATTTAAGAAAAAGAGCAAAGTAGGATACAATATGGTCACAACTATGTAAAAAATGCACTTCAGAAAGACAGGTAGAAAACACACCAAAATGGTGATAGTGATTATAGTCTAGTGCTGGAATTACAGGTAACCTGGTTACGCAGAGGCAACAAGTTCAGGCTTATCCTCCCACCCAGGAACCTTGGTAGAATTTAGTTTCTTCTTTTTTGTGTCCTCCAAATTTTTTACTCTGCCCATTATTAGAAAAAAAGAAAAACATTTAAAAAGTCAGTTGTCAGGAATTCCCTGGCGGTCCAGTGGTTAGGACTCGGCACTTTCACTGCAGTGGCCCGGGTTCAATCCCTGGTCGGGGAACTAAGATCCTGCAAGCCTCAAGGAGCAGTCAAAAAAATAAAATAATAATAAAATAAATAAAAAGTCAGTTGTCAATGTAAACATGGGTCTGTAAATTATTTCCTGTATTTGTCCTGTTTTAAAATTTTTATGATTTAAAAAATATATTAAAGTAAATTATCCTGAGCCAGATCAATGACCCATGCCTAGACTGTAAGCTTCATGAGGGCTATGTCTGTTTTGTTCACTGATGTATTCCAAATACCTAGAACAATCTTGGCACTGAGTAGGCAGTTAATAAATACTTGTTGAATGAATATTCTGCTTCTGACAGTAGCTTTAAGAAGAAATACGGAAATTAACATGTCAGCCTTCTCGGTCAAGGATGTGCTCTAACCAGCCTCCATGAATCAGGATAAATGGTCCATCTTTACCACCAATTGCGTAAAGGAGAATTCATATTCATTGTCTAAAAACTCTTGGGCTCCTCTTCTCAGAAGAGATTTCATTCTTCCATCATACCACGACTTAATGGAAAAGTCCTGCTACCACATTATCAGTGACACCTTATTTACTGGTACTTTAAAAAAATATTAGGCATGTTCACCATACAAGGCAAGCTGGTGCAAAAAGAAAGAGATTGTAGACTTGTGTAGTGGAAATTCTAAATTACGATCTTAAATTATAAAAACCTTCATGGGTGGGGAAAGCACAAAGTCTCTACATTGACAAGATGACTGAAATCTCAGATCACAAGCACATTTTTCCAGATGTTGATTATGCTGCCGCCCAAAAACTCTACCAGAGAATCAGACAGTCTGTATTATCATGACAAAAGAAAGCAGTTATGTTGGCAGCAGGTGGGAGTATTAACGATTTAATGCTGAGATGCTTTTGTCAGGTATTTAAGTTACCAAAAGGCATTTTTTTAATTGTGATAAATTCTTACACATACATTTGGCAACTGAATTTTTAACAAAATGCCTCTCAGGCCAACAAAGGGCATTTGAGAGAATGGAAGCAATTTGGTTTCCTCTTTTCACATGAGTTGCCTCTTGGCTTAATTAATCTCCCTGTGATTTTGAAGATATGCTCCAAACCACAAAGCACTGTCACTGACACACGGTCTGCATTCAGCGAACGGTTATGGGATAGACTCAAAATGTGTGACAACTGAAGCAAATTACAAGAAAATTGAATTGTTGAAGTATGCTGGAAATCAAGACCACTTGTTGGAAATAAGAAGTGAAAAAGGGTAAAAATGAGGTGTTAACTCAGTGATTAAATTGAAAGAAGAGAAGAGTCAGTGGGTCCTCATTTTCAACTCCTGTTTGTCGAGGTCCTCACTGTGGTCCAACCACTGTGACATTCTTTCATCTCCAGAAAGAATCTTAGCCCTCACAACAATTCCCATGTTGCACATTAAGAAACTGAGGCCAGGTGCAGCAAGGTGGATGTGACATCTAAATGGAGACCAATCTGACTTCTCCCCAGACCTCCATCCACCATGCTAGGCTGCCTGTCTTCATCTTCTCAGAGGGTGCAAAGTTCCAGACACTCCCATCTGTGGGCCCTTCCACCCATTCTTACTTTTTCAACCTCTCCCTTGTTTAATCAAGTCCAAAGAAATAAATAAGCAGAGAGGAGACAGGTGCTAGTTAGAGCCCACAGAGTAGGCCCTATTCCTTTCCCATCTCCCACCTGGAAAACAGAACTGTGCCCTTGAGCTGTCCTTGAGGTTTCTGTCCCTGGGAGAGGAGCCCTTAGCCACCTCCCAAGCCTCTCCTCCAGCCCATCCTCCAAGTACCTTATGTGGTCCTGGTTCCCATCCACAATACTGGCCAGGCCCCAGCCGCACTGACCACCTTCAGCTTCCTGCTACACAAGGGGAAGTGAGAAAACCCAAGCGTCATGAAGATGACTCACCTAAAGTCAGCAGCCCCTTAGAGGACTGCAGACCTGCCTCCCTGATACCCAGATGGACCCTGGAAACCACTTAACAGGGACTCTCCTGGGAAGATGGGAGGGAGATCTAGTTGCCTCAAAGGAGTGGCCGGGAGAGAGGAAGGGGAGAAAATGCCAACAGTACCCACAGGCCCAGTGTCCAAGCTCCACAATCTACCTGCCAGGCTCATTGTCCCTGCCTTCAGGCAGCTCACTGTCTAGGTGGACTGACCCACAAGTGAACAAATGATAACTGAGCATAGACAGAGGGACGTCCAGGAGGTGGGGGGAGCCCAGCATGGGGCCGTTAGTCCAGCCCACAATTTCCTGGAGGAGATAACATCCACACTAGTCTCTTTTTTTTGAGATAAGAGTGATAAAAAGATGTGAGCAAAAATGATAAGGTCTCAGTTTGTCTTTTGTTTGTTTTTTTTTAATAACAATATTGGTGTCATTTTCACCCTAACCAGACTCATTTTCATCCTACCTCACTCATGTTAATGCAGTAAAACATCAACGATGAACAGCACAAGTTCTGAAGCTGACCTGCCAAGGTCAAATCCTGGTGCTGCTCTTACTGGCTGTATGCCCTTGGGCTTTGCCTCAGTTTCCTTATTTGACTGCTGTGAGGACTAAATGACTTAACACATGAAAGGTGCTTAGAGCGGTATCTAGCAAACAGTAACCACTCAACAAATATCAGCTGCTGCTATCATGTCATTGTTACTTTGTTTTCACACCTTATGCATTTCAGTGCACTTGTGCACAGTAGTAACCTGTGAAGGGTAGGAAGTCATAGGTGAAGTGGCAGGGTCAGAGAGGGAAACAGGTTGTCCTAACAACTAGTTAGCGCAGTTCCGGAACCAGAACTTCTGACAGCCCATGTTATTTCTAACGCTTCACAACACTTTATAAAATTGTTTTAAAAACCTGAACTCTTAACACAACATTGTAAATCAACTACAAAATACTACTTTTTTTAAAAAAAACCCTGAGCTCTTAGATGAAAGTTCCTTTAAAAGCCTTAATTTTCACATAAACAAGGAGGGAAACGGCACTAGGAGACAATGTGACTGTCAACATTCAACAGATTGGAGGACCCCACACCTAAGGTTAATTTGGGAATACTTAGAGTCCAAACCAAATGTCCTTCTGAGTGTGATAAAAATCCCTGCAAAGTCTCACGGGGTTCCTCTGTCCAACATCCCCCAAACTGCCACAGACCACAGCACCAGGAACCTCACTTTGGAAAACACAGGCTCTCCCTCCCCTGCCCAGGTCCTTAGGGTGCCGTCCACACAGCTGTGCTTACCGCCAGCACCGCTGGGGGGCGCCTGTGTGCTGGCAGGACTCCTAGCACAATTTCGGGCTGCCCCTGGTCTCTTCTCACCAGGACGAAGGGACCCCCCTCCTCCCCCGCCCGACTTAACTGGCAGAAGTGATCAGGGCGAAGGGCAGTGAGCACAGAAGCAGGAGTAAAGGCAAGAAATCATGAAGTGATTAGCCATGAGGATGTTAAGATGGACCACATTTGCTTGGCTATTTTTCCATGGGGAGAGACAGCATGGAGTCCTACATAGTGGCCTTTTGCGTGGCCAAGAGACCTGCAGGAAGCGCTGCACTGCTGCTTCGGTACACGCTTAGGAAACTCCCGAAAGACGCGGCCGGTTCAGTGAGAAGGGCTCAGGACTAAGGTACAGAAGAGGTGGATTCAAACCTAACTTCTCCATGGCTGAAAAAAAGCATTAGCACTCTGAGTCCCGATTTTTCCATCATTTCATTGAAACTGATAGTACTGGTCACTTCTGTGTTCCCTTAAGCTGTTGCAAGAGCTGAGGAAAGAAGAGTGTTTGGAGGATTCTGAACCAAGTCAGTTGCGCACAGGGGGACTGACCTTGCTCTCCTGCATCTTCGAGTTTCTCCTTGGTTTCCCCCGGGCTGTTCCACTCTTCTTCCACGGTTGTCCTCCTGGCTCCTGCCTCTATCCGCAAAGAAAAGAAACATGCCCGTCAGCCACCTGAAGATAACCAGAGGAGCCCATCCTCGCTGACCTCTCTGGGGTGTCTGCTGCAGTTGACTAGTTCTTCTGCCTTCACTTTCGACTTTGGGTCTTCCTGCACTCCCATGCCTAGCTCCCTCCTGGCTGGCCTTTGACCCTCCTCTGCACCCTAAACACTGGTGTTCTGTTCCAGACCCTTTTTCTCTTCTCACTCTCCAAGTGATGGCATCCACTCCCTCGGGTGCTATTGACTCCTAATCTCTTCAGCCAGCACAGGAAGGGACTGAGCCATCTGGGCAATGGGCAAACCAACCCTGGAAAGGGACCAGTTGGAAAAGTGAGAGGAGCTTCCTCCAGACCCTTGGAATGATCCCCACAAATCATTTTTCAGGAGGCAAATATTCCTGCACCTTGAGAGCACTGGTCCAGAGGAGACAGGAATAGAAACACAGGACAAACTTCAGTATAGAATATCACTTGCTGCAACTTTGTGAGTAGTTATGATGACTCCCATTTTTCAAGTGGAAAAATAAACTCAGAGAGGTTGAGTCATATGCTCAAGGTCACGGAGCTCATAAGAGGCAAGTCAGGGTTTGAACACGGGTCTTCAACAGGTCTAGCGCACTCTCTTCCTCCCCGCAGCCACCCCTCTGAATACGAAGGCTGGAAAGTTAAGTCCATTCTAAAGTGAAAATACTCCTACAGAAATTTTTCTTAAGATGGTGTTTAATTGCACGTATTTTACGATGACAAAGTATTTTCTCTGTTTTCTATAGTTTTTATGCCTCTCGGGCATAGATAAATAAAACATAATTATACATTTTTTTATCCCAAAATCCTAATGAACAGGGTGGGTAAAAGACCACCCAGAATGCCACGGCCTTGGACACAGAGCAAAGCTTCCCTGCCCACAACCCAGCCAACTTGTGATTTTAAGTCAATTCTATAATAATTTTATCATTTTAATAATTTTATCATTTTAAAAATGATAATTTCCCAAACAGTTAATCTTCAACCTGCTAATTGGCAGATTACTGACAGACTCTTGTCTATAGTGACATGCCGTAAAATTCACAAATTTGGGGTGTCACTGAGACTACACAATGCATACTATATTTTGAGAATGACAATTTGGGGTGTCACTGAGACTACACAATGCATACTATATTTTGAGAATGACAACTGCTTGTGTATTGTGAATTTCAAGTATCATGCTTGTCACAAATAGCAAAGATTTTGTAAGAATGGAATGGGGTTTTCTTGTCCGATGCCTTTTCAGACCTGTCTGCTACTTTTTTCTGTTCCTCTTTGTTAATGGATTTGCTTTCTTGATGGAAGAGAAGAAAAAGGGGGAGTTGAAGGTAGTATGCAAGTAATTGTTCTAGAAATATTGTCACTCTTGTACGTGCCTGCCCTCCAAGAGCAAACACACACATTTACACCCATAGTCCTGTACACATTCACACAATAGATGTTTCATCTGGATGTTAATTTTCACATATCTTTGTCAATTTAAATATGTTTAAGGAAAATCCTACCATTCATAGGACACTTTCTGGGAGAAAAAAAACTTTGAAACGTGAGGAAAGAAGCATTTCTTGAGCACCTACTAAGCCACTGGGGCTCTGCCTCATACTGTCACCGCAGAGCTCCATCTCACTGAAACCCACACCTCCAGCCAGGTAGGTGTCATAATCCCTGTTTACAGAAGACAAAAGTGAGGCTCAAAATAAAAGGTGCATCACAGGTCCTAGATCACTCACTGCAAAGTGACAGAGTCCTCATTCAAACCAGATCTGTCTTGCCCCAGAGGCTATGAATTTTGGAGTGGGGGGAAGACGAAGGATAAATTTCACAACAGTCCTGATTCTTTGTCTACAGCAGTCCTCATCCCCTTGCTCTGATCTACTCCTAGCAGCTGAAAAACAATTACTCAATGACAAAGGAATAAAAACCTCAAAGAGAATTATGTCAACCTCAATCACTGTGCAGGTCCTAAAAAAGGCAAATTAATACCCCGGGCCCTTCTGTGGGGAAGCAGCCTTTCTTTTAACACAATCACGGGGCAGAGCCATGCATTATTAGTTAGCTTGGCTTTGATTTGCCAAAAGACAGCACAAGTGAGTTCCGAAAGGAAAAATAATTCACAAAAGGCAAAGTGACAATGCACATGAGAATGGAAAGGGTCAAGGGGTCACAATCTCTCAGTCACTGTAAAATTACTTTTGGATGCTGTGGAAATGTCACCATCTTATGTTAATTTCTCCAGAATGCATAAAATTCATGCTCCAGAGTTACAGAACATTCCTGACTTCCTGCTTTCTCTTCAAGTGCATCGTTCAATAATTAAAATCTATTATATTCCTAAAGCAAAACACTTGGTAACACCTCAGCAGACACTGGGGAGGAGAGAAATGAAATTTTGATAGCAGGTCTGCTACTAACTTGAGATGAAATCAGCTTAATGCTAATTATTTTTCACATTCAGTTTCTATATTTACCAAATGGCCTAACTTTTGGAGTGCCAACTGAATTAACCATTAACTTTCCCCAGCTATCCACACTCAACCAACCCTTCAAGCCCTATTTCAAACCCCATCAGTTGTTCAAATCTCCTTACTACAGCCCGCAAGGATCACTCCCTTCTCTACCTCTATTTGTACTTTTGCTCATACAATTAGTATTTAATATACATATTAAATGTATTAAGTGTGTACCATACAACATGTGCCAGACAATAGATGGGAATTGAAAACAAAATGATTACCAATAATAGCTGAATTCACTGAATGCTTACTAAGGGCAGATATTGTTCTAGGTGCTTTTGTGTACGTGAAATTATTTAGTCCTTGCAAATCTGACCAATTATACAGATGAAGTAAACTGAGTTACTTAACAACTTGCTCAGGGTTACTCGGATCATAAGTGATAGAACCAGAATTTGGACCCAGACAGCCTGGCTCTATAGTCCTGGCAATTAATCACTACTCTACGGCTGCCTCTCCAGGCCCACATTCCAGGAGATCACAGTTGAATGAAAGACACACATAGAATCAGAAGATGACACAAAAGTGTGATATGATTGAACACACCAAGGAAGAGGGACCAACACAAACCGGGAGAGTCTAGTAGGAATGTGTCAGGAAGGTACAGGAGGGCGGTACCTTCCAGGCATTTTTAACAGTTGAGTAATTGACACTACACCTAGATCCAAATTTCTCCCAGGCTGAGTAGGGTTGTATAATATCCTAAAAAATAATCTTGCCTGGGCTTATAAAGAGTGCTGTGCCGGGTAAAACCGTTCTCCAGGGCAGAAATGGCCACAGCTGAGGGGAAGGGGCGGGGGGTGGTGCTGATTTGTATTTGCAGGTTTTCTTTGCCAATTACTATGGGGTAAATACTTCCACCACAGCAGATTTCAAGCTACCAACCAAACGTCACTGAACTCATTTGGGATGACATGTGTACGTTTGGGTCTCATGAGCCGATCTGCGCTGGCACCAGCACACCACTGTGTGAAGTTCCTCTAATGGGTGTCAGAAACTGAGGGAGCCGAGAGCTAGGTGGGTGGGGAAATACCACGCCCGAGGGAGACAGGCCAAGGGCACTCAGGAGGGAGAGAACACATGCTCAATCTCTAGGAGGCTGCAGCAGCCAGGAGGGTACTCGAAAGTTAAAGCCCCCAAAGTAAACTGGGGGCAAATGAGGATATAAAACCACAGAAACAAGTCAAGGAGGCAAAAGGAAAATAGTAGCACCAGAAAAGAGACTCTAGGTGAACACTAACGCCCAGTCAGAAGAGGAAACACTGAGTTCAGGCAGGCATACCCTCCAGGCAACATCCAACCAGGTCTTGAAGACAAAGCAGAGAATCCAGAGTGCCTTCGCTGTTAGCTCCCCTCCTAACCCATCTAACTCCCTCCCAGCGCCTCCTCTGGGCTCTCAGAGCATCCCGTGCTGACCTCCACTACAACCTTTTCCACAACACACTGTAATTACCCATGTAGATGTCTCCACTAGGCTGGGAGCTCCTGAAGGCATATAGCACATGATGTTGGCAAACCAGTGGGCCAAATGTGGCCCACCACTTGCTTTTAAAGGGTATGCAGGGACTTCCCTGGTGGCACACTGGTTAAGAATCCACCTGTAAATGCAGGGGACACAGGTTCGAGCCCTGGTCCGGGAAGATCCCACATGCCGTGGAGCAACTAAGCTCAGGCACCACAACTACTGAGCCTGCGCTCTAGAGCCCGCAAACCACAACTACTGAGCCTGCGTGCCACAACTGATGAAGCCCACGGACCTAGAGCCCATGCTCCACAACAAGAGAAGCCACCGCAATGAGAAGGCCATGCACTGCAACGAAGAGTAGCCCCCGCTCGCCGCAACTAGAGAAAGCCCGCGTGCAGCAACGAAGACCAACGCAGCCAAAAATAAATAAATAAATAAATAAATTGTTTTAAATAAATAAATAAATAAAGGGTATGCACGCCAAGAATGGTTTTTACAACTTTAAATGGTTGGGAAAAGAAAAATAATATTTTATGATACATGTAGATTATGTGAAATTCAAATTTCAGTATCCATAAACAAAGTTTTATTGAAACACAGCCATGCTCCTTCATTAATGTATTATCTATAGCTGCTTTCATACTACCATATGGCCCACAAAACCTAATATGCTTACTCTCTGGTCCTTTACAGAAAAAGTCTGCCAACTCTCAGCACGTAGATGCCACAAGGAAGGAAACATTGAACAAACGTTTGATTAATAATTATTTGACCCTCGATGCATTCCCAGCCATTCTTAATCTCGTAACTATCTAGACTTTCCTGGTTGGAGGACCCCACTCACCCTAGCAACTAGCTTTGTTTTCCAGCTCCTGCAAGCACTTTGCTCCTAGTGAGAGCCCAATCAAATCTTCCCAGATTGGTTGGTTCCAATCTGTCTATGTAAGTATTTCCAAGTTTGTAGTTCTATGGAATTTAACTAGAAGTTCCATTAAAAAAAAAAAGGATTCCACAACTAAATAAGCTTAATAAATGTTGAGCTAAACATGCTTCTTTAGCACAGAATCCCACAAAGCCTTTAAGATGCTGACGTTCCCTGTGAAACTCCAAGGAACATTTCCCAAACTCTTGGCCCATGAAATCGTTTTGCTGAGAACTGTTGCTCAGAATCCACTTTGGGAATCTGATTCTAAAGGAAGTAGGGATCTGACAAATATATTGCCATCAAGGCTACATGGAGAGCTCATTGTTCTGACCTAACTTATTTGGCTTAACCATGACCACCACTCCCACTCCTTGGCTGTGGGTAGCATAATCTCCATGGCAGCTTCAGCCTGCATCACGCTGGAGGGAGCAGCCACTGCTCCACTCCCAGCATGGCCACTGCCTGAAGACCTCATCACCACTGTCACTTGCAGTGCTAACTCCCCCCACTCCTACAAGGCTTTGCTGAGATATCACCTTCTCAGCAAGGCCACCTTATTTAAAACCACACTCTCGGACTTCCCTGGTGGCGCAGTGGTTAAGAATCCGCCTGCCAATGCAGGGGACACAGGTTTGAGCCCTGGTCCGGGAAGATCCCACATGCCGCGGAGCGACTAAGCCCGTGCGCCACAACTACTGAGCCTGCTCTCTGGAGCCCGCGAGCCACAACTACTGAGCCCGCACGCCTAGAGCCCGTGCTCCACAACAAGAGAAGCCACCACAATGAGAAGCCTGCACACCACAACAAAGAGTGGCCCCCACTCACTGCAACTAGAGAAAGCCTGTGTGCAGCAAGGAAGACCCAATGCGCCAAAAAATAATTAATTAATTAATTAATTAAATTTTAAAAAACCCAAAAGACCACACTCTCCCCCACCCAAGACTCTGGATTTTTCCTTACCCTAACTACTTTTTCCCCCAACACTTATTTCCTTCTAACAAATTATGTAATTTAGTTATTTACTATGTAAGTTCCATGAGGCAGAGACTTCTTATCTGATTTGTCACCAGCATGTCCCAAGCACCTAGAGGAGTGCCTGGCACGTGGCAGGCTCTCAATAACTATTTGTTGAAGGAATGACTGAATGAATAAATGGTTATAGCCACTGATTTCCCCCTCCAGTGTTTTACCCACTGGCTTTTTTTTTTTTTTTGAGGTGTCCACATATCTAATATTTTCTTTAATTTTTATTGGAGTATAGTTGATTTACAATGTTGTGTTAGTTTCAGGTGTACAGCAAAGTAAATCTGTTATACATATACATATATCCACTCTTTTTTAGATTCTTTTCCCATATAGGCCATGACAGAGTACTGAGTTCCCTGTGATATACAGTAGGTCCTTATTACTTATCTACTTTATATATAGTAATGTGTATATGTCAATCCAATCTCCCAATTTATCCCTCCCCACCCCACTTTCCCCTGGTAATCATAAGTGTGTTTTCTACATCTGTAACTCTATTTCTGTTTTGTAAATAAGTCCATTTGTACCATTTTTTTAGATTCCACATATAAGTTATATGATATTTGTCTTTCTCTGTCTGACTCACTTCACTCAGTATGACAATCTCTAGGTCCATCCATGTTGCTGCAAATGGCATTATTTAGTTCTTTTTTATGGCTGAGTAATATGCCATTGTATATATGTACCACATCTTTTTTATCCATTCCTCTGTTGATGGACATTTAGGTTTCTTCCATGTCCTGGCTATTGTAAACAGTGCTGCAATGAACATTGGGGTGCATGTATCTTTTCAAATGAGAGTTTTCTCCAGATATATGCCCAGGAGTGGGATTGCTGGATCATATGGTAGCTCTATTTTTAGTTTTTTTAAGGAACCTCTATACTGTTCTCCATAGTGGCTGTACCAATTTACATTCCCACCAACAGTGTAGGAGAGTTCCCTTTTCTCCACACCCTCTCCAGCATTTATTGTTTGTAGATTTCTTGATGATGGCCATTCTGAACGGTGTGTACCCACTGGCTTTGTACCCAGGATCTAAGAGGTAAAGGGAGGGGCCAGACTGTACAACGGTAAGAAAGTTTGCTTTCACTCTGAGATGGGGAAACATTGGAAGGTTTTGACCACAAGAGGTAGATAATGTGACAGCATTCTTAGCCAAGCTGCTGGGAAGTGATTGCAATAATTCAGACTAGAGAGATGGTGGCTTGGATCAGGGTGGAGGAGTGGAGGTGGGGAGAAGTGGTGAGATTCTATTATAACTTAAAGGAGGAGACAGCTGGATTTGCTGACAGGGCAGGTGTGGTCTGAGAGGGAAAAAAGGAGTCAAGGATAATGCCAAACTTTCTGACTTGAGCAACTGGAAAGATGGAATTGCCAAAAACTGAAATGGAAAAACTGCAGGTGAAGTAGGTCTGGGGGAAGAAGGGCGGGCTCCCACTGCATTCAGAATAAACCCAAGCACATAAACACAGCCTCCAAGTGCCTGCATGATCTGGCTTCTACCCACCTGTCCACTTCATCTCGCGCCAACCACACTCCCCATCTTTCGCTGTGCTCCAGGCACACCCGTCTCCTTCGCTGCCTGGAGCATGCAAAGCTCTGTCCCAGTTGAGGGGCTCTGCGTACGCTGTCCTCTCTGCCTGGAACACAGCCCCACTCTCCATCCCCCACCCCACCTTCTTGCTTTAATCCTTCAGGTCTCAACTTACAAGTCGCCTCCTTAGATGGGAACTCTTACCTGACTTCCCTATCAAGAGTTTATTTCCTCTGCAGCACCTACACATCTACACATCTTATTTCTTTATTTATTTGACCACATTCTGTCTTCTCCACCAGCTTATGAGGTCCGAGGCAGCAAGGACACGACTCTCTTGTTCACTGCTGCATACCCAGTACCTGGCACATAATAAGAACTCAATAAATTTTTATCAGCTGGTTGGTTTAAAAATAGTATCCCTATCTGGGGGGAATCTAAGCTAAGCAGGCATTTCTCACTGAGGAAAATAGAGAGAGCAAAATGTTCTGAGATCAACGGAAGAGAAGCATCATTCATTCATCACCTTAGCCACTGTTTACTGAGCACCTACTATGAATGGAATAAGCCTCTTGTACTCTGCAACAGAAATCACATTCATGTTCCCTCTTAATGCTGATGAGCTTTTAATCCAGTATGTATGACCTTGAGGTGCCCTGGGCCTCCTGCTCCCTGCTTCGACCACTTTACATAGGCTCACCCTTACTTCAGAAGTGCGGCAGCATTTAAATTAACTTGCCCGGTGTTTTAATTCAGAAAGTTTGGGGGGAAGGGGATTCTGATAATAATGCTAATAACTTATCACTTACAAAATGTGGGACATTGATGACAAAAATAATAACCATCCATACTTCTATTACCCAGGAAAAATCAGCAGATCTCTTCCAAGTCTTCGCTTTTTCTTTTTCCCTTTACTGTCAGTGTTGCTCTAAAGGCTCACAAGAGCACATGCCCAGAACTACTGAATAAAGTAGGGCATTTGGGGGATTCTAATTATTCAGGCCTGTGCTAGGAGTGGAGGGAATTAAAGTCCTCTACACCCATAAATGGTGGGAATTAATTGGGAATGAACTGAAGATAGATTATTAAAAGCTTCAGGGTTTGGGCCTGTTTCCAGCTCATTTGCTCAAATCAGCTTCTACACCTTGCCTTTGTCTCCCCATCAAGGATGCCAAGGAGGCTGGCAGTACCTTGCAGTACAGCAATTCGGCAAATACTGTCCTAGAATCAGGAGTAAATGTAGTTATCTCCCAGAACAACTGAAGGGATTCAGTAAGCCGTATTAGACCATCTTTCCCAGAAGGTGGGAGACTCTGTTTGGAAAAAGAATCATCTCATACAGGACACCTAGTCATACTAGCTACAGCGCTGGACACCTTCCATAACTTACTTAATCTTCACGATGGCCCTGGAGGTAAGAATTAGCTCCACTTTGCAGATGAGGACATTGAGTCTCAGCAAGGTAAGTGAATGTCTGGGGCCCCACTTGACAAGTGGCTTGATCAAGCTGGAATGCAGCTCTCTCTGGCTCCAAGGCCTTGTTGAGCTACACTGATAGACTTAGCCTTGGCTGTGAACTGTGGGGATACAAGGAGGACCTTTCCTGTGTTGGATTTAAAATTGCTCATGAACCCACAGTGCTCAGTACAGACTATCTAAAGGGAACTGGGGAAAACGTCAAATTAATTGAGATCATCACAGGGTGAGATTCCTACTTAATAGACTAACTAAACACTGGGGACACGGCCTCAATACAGCCAGAATTTCAAACTGCAGCCTTGTCTCTTTCAGGGGATGCATTTGGATATCTAGCTCCCTGCCACCACCTTTGATGAAAGTGAGTTCAGTAATCCACATTCGGGTAAGGAGCTGAGCCATTGAGAGATGGGTGAGGCCCATTTTGGAGCCCCAGGTCATGATGTGTTCCACTCTGGACCTCAGTTCCAGAGGGAGAGGTCAGAGGCATGGCATGGGAACAAGATCGACACCACCCCCCAAGCTTGTACTGCCCCCAGAACAGAAGTGCACTGTGTTCCCTAGAAACACTGTGGGTGGGAGGGAAGTTAGGGCCAAAGAGCCAGGAACTGCATCTGATGACTGAGGGGAGTTTTCCAACTAAAACAATTAAGCAAGGACATTGGTGCCTTGGGAAGATTTTCCTATTTCCGGTCTTACCGGGACCTCAGCCTTCCTTCAGCTTGCACACTTTGCCTCCTCTTTGAACACTGAAGTTAGGTATGTTGCTTTTCTTCCAAATACAGGACAGGTGGCCTCAGGGGTAGTGAGAACTCCATCCCTTGAAGTATCCAGAAGAGGCTGATAACCACCTGAAAGGGGCACTGGGGACTTGATTCAGATTTGACATGAGGTGTTCATTCAATCTCTCATGTTCAAATGCAACAACTATTGAGCTGCACTGGTATACAAAGTAGGTCTGATCCCTTCATGGAATTGACAGGTCAGTGGAGAAGACAGCCATGAAAACAAAGGCAGAAAGAAGCATGTAATTACCAATTGTGATAGCACTATGAGGGAAAGAAGAGGGGCTATGAGGAATAATAACAGGGAGAATAAAGAACTTCAAGGAAGGTTCACTTTGTGTTTTAAAACAGTTCACTGCGGCAGTTGGAGGCCCATTTGGAAGCCATCTCATTGGCCTCGGGGAAGAGCGATGTGCCTTGAACCAGATGCTGGTGGTAGAAGCGGGGCACAGTGATCCAACTGGATGCATATTTTGGACATAGAATCGCCAGGACTTGGTGGGACTGGAGAGGTGAGGGCTTGGAGGAGAGGTGAAGAAACAGAGACGACGCCCAAGTTTGGGACCGGACAAGAGCATCTGAAATTGTGAGTTGAGAATAATGTATAGATTCCCAGACGATGGGGCTTCAAAACCCAGATCAATAGGCAAGAGGTGGGGCCAGCCTACCCCTTGGTGAAGCACAGAGCCACCAGGGACTAAAGGCATCGCCGCCTAAAATACCTTTCCCATGTCAGGGCTGAAAGGAGAAGCAAATGGGGTTTTACCCAGGTGCCCCAACCTCCCTTCTGTTCTTCTCCCCTCGGCACCACACCTTCCAGGATCCCAGGACTTTCATGCTGCCTCTCGCTGCTACATTATCTGGGAGATATATATATATATAAAGAATTCCTTCAATCAATAAAAAAAACATAAACAACCCAATAGAAAATGGGCAAGAGATCTGAACAGGCATTTCACAAAAAAAGGATATCCAAGTTGCCAATAAACATATGAAAAGGTGCTCGACTTCATTAGTTATTAGAGAAACACAGACTAAAACCATAATGAGCCTACCCACTAAATAGCTAAGATGAAAAAGACTAACAGTATCGATTTTGGGCAAAGATCCAGAGCAGCAAAATCTCTTATATATTATGAATGGGAATTTAAATTGGTACAACTACTTTGGAAAAAAGTTTTTGGCAGCACCTCCTAAAGCTGACTATGTATATAGCCCATAACCCAGCAATCGACTCCTAGGCATTTATCCAATGAAATATATATGTATTTGTATCAGAAGATATGTATGAGAATGTTTTTAGGGGCACTATATATAATAGCCAAAAACGGGGGAAAACTCAAGTGTCCATCCATAAGAGAATGGATAAAATAAATTGTGACTTATTCAGACAAAGTAATGCTGTGTAGAAATGAAAGTGGATAAACAAATACTGCATGTAAGAGCATGGATGAATCTCACAAAATAACATTGAAAAATGAAACCAAATGCAAAATTTTCTATGAATCAACTTGCATGAAGTTCAAAAACAGGCAAAACTGGTGATAAAAGTCAGGAGAGTGGAAGCCTTTGGGGAGGGGGTGATGGTGATTAAGACTGGATATGAGGGCGTTTCTCTGATGCTGGTAATGTTCTTTTTCTTAATCTGGGTGTCAGCTATACGGGTGAGTCCATTTCATGAAAATCCATCAACCTGTACCTTGTGATCTGTCTACACTGAAACATATTTATGTTATACATCAAAAAAAAATGGACTCTAAAAAACATCTCGGGAAGAGTGTTGGCCTATGGCAGCCAGGGGCAATACGGCTGCAATAAATAACCAAAAGCATAGTCAAGGTAAACCAAGGTCATAGCCAATCAGTGCCAAGCACCAAGTTAAAAGAATGAGGATGAAAAAACAATAATAAATAGTAAAACCTTTTTATTTTCAAATATTAATTTTCTGAGCCTTGATGGACTGTTATTACAGCATTTGGCTGCCAACTTGTGTTCTGACTATAGGATTTGGCTGGGTTTTGGAGGTTTACAAAGGCATCATTCTATCCTTTTCAAGGTAGGCTTTTGTACCTGTATATATGTACACACCCATCTACCCCCAAGGATATATACTGTACATAATGTAAGTTTGTGACTATAAAACAATGAGAATGATTCCCATAACCGCCCACAAAATGAGTCTGATTATTTTATCATCACACCTGGTCTATGTGTGCATGCTCCTTGCCACTGAATGCCCGTTAAAGAAGTCCAAAAACGATCTGAGGAGCTGTGTCCTGGTCATCAAAAAACTGTGCTGTGTCATGAAGAAAAACACATGCTTTGGAGCCCACCACTTATCTATGTGCCTCTGGACAAGTGATTCAACCTCTTTGACTCAGTTTCTGCTCATATAAAATGGAGGAAATTCTACATAAATTGTGAGACTGGAGTGAGAATTAAATGAAATAATTTACAGGAAAGTGCCTGCCATGTATTAAGCCCTTGACAAATGCTAGAGAGTTGCAGTAACATAGCAGATAGTTGATCTTGCAATTCTACTCATTTTAAAGTAAACACATTAACATTCTCTATCTTCTCCACAACTTAATGAGGACAAAAGTTCAGGTCTTTTGAACTTGCTTCATAGACATTTTCAGAAAATGTTTAAAAACGTGCCAGGCCCTGTCATTTCAGAAAGAAAAGCAGACAAATACAAGGAGGAAAAGCATTGGAACCTTAAATTGGAATTCATGGAACAGATACCATTTCAGGTACACACACTAACACTAAAAATAAAATGAACCACCAATTAATGATTCAATGAAAAGAAGGTTCAAAATAAAAGTCATAAAAGTAAATTTACTCAAATTTCATAATTTAATCAAATTTCTTTCAATAAAACTAAACTACCTACAGTGACAATACATAATTAGTGAGAAAGAATAACTTCAATTGCAATTGTCTAAATAAAAGTCCTTAATTTGAGGGTAACTAAATATATAATATGTCCTTTAAAAATTTTTCCTGACCTATATTTTTTCAACATAATTTCACTAACATTTTGACCATATTTGTGATTAGAAAATGAACTTAGTGAAGAGGAGAAGGGAGCCACAGTGAGTTTCCAGCAGCCACATACCAGCCAAGCCTTGTCACTGAAAAGTTCCTGGGGCTGAAGAGCCAGCTGCATTGTCCCAAGATGACTATTTCAGTGGCAGAATTTTGCCCAAGCATTGCCAGTTTCAGTTCCTCAACAAGCCTCATTCAACAGGGTCACCTTTGAATCTGTCAGCTACCTAATACTCTTCCAATAAATGTATTTTATGCTTCAAAAATAAATAAATGAAATGGTAAAAAAAAGAAAACGAACTTACTTTACCTGAATACTAGGGTATTAATTAAATAAAGTGTGGCATATTTGTATAATGGACATTAAAAATGTAACCATAAGAGTTGCGTTTTCGGGCTTCCCCAGTGACGCAGTGGTTGGGAATCCACCTGCTAGTGCAGGGGATACGGGTTCGAGCCCTGGTCCGGGAGGATCCCACATGCCACAGAGCAACTAAGCCTGTGCGCCACAACTGCTGAGCCTGTGTGCCACAACTGCTGAGTCAGTGCACCTGGAGACTGTGCTCCGCAACAAGAGAAGCCAGCGCAATGAGAAGCTCGTGCACTGCAATGAAGAGTAGCTCGCTGCAACTGGAGGGGGCCTGCGTGCAGCGATGAAGACCCAACACAGCCAATAAATAAATAAATAAATAAAACAAATTTTTAAAAAAAGAGTTGCGTTTTCAAAGACTATTTGATGATTTGGGAGAATGTCCATAAAATACTTCCAAACGGGGACTTCCCGGGTGGCGCAGTGGTTGAGAATCTGCCTGCCAATGCAGGGAACACGGGTTCGAGCCCTGGTCCGGGAAGATCCCACATGCCACGGAACAACTAAGCCCGTGCGCCACTACTGAGCCTGCGCTCTAGAGCCCACGAGCCACAACTACTGAGCCCGCATGCCACAACTACCGAAGCCCGCGCACCTAGAGCCTGTGCTCTGCAACAAGAGAAGCCACTGTAATGAAAAGCCCGCACACCACCAGGAAGAGTAGCCCCGGCTCGCAGCAACTGGAGAAAGCCTGCATGTAGCAATGAAGACCCAACACAGCAAAAAATAAATAAATAAATAAAATTTAAAAATATATATATATATTTCCAAACGGATAAAATAGATGCTATAAAATTGTACGTGTACACTGTAATTTCATTTTTGTGATACATACGTATGTTTGCATAGGCATAGAATAAAATTTTGGAAAGACGGCTATTTAATTGTTCCTAAGAGTTATCTTTGAATGGTCAGATTGTGAGAGATACGTTTCTTTCTTTAAACTTTTGCCTTTTGCAAATGTTGCACCATAAATATTTATTACTTTTATAATAACATAAGAAAATATTCTTCTTTTTAAAAATGACCTGTAATTGATTTTTACTTTTTTGGTGTTTTTTACATCTTGGCAGAGATCTAAGTGTAGGTTTGTAATATCTCCCCTCCCCCATCATTGCTCTCTCCCTTACAACTTCTTTCATTTTGGCCATTCGTGTGAAAAGTTTAAGAACGTTATCATGAAATCTAAAGAAGGATAGCATCTGTTTGCAAGTGATTACATGGATGTATTCAAAATAGTATGCCTTAACCAGCATTTTATCAAATAGACTAAAAAATTGACAGGTCGAAATCTCTTAAGGGGGCTATGTGGTGAACAGTAAACTCAAGTCTACAATCTGGCCTCCTCCTGGGCGTGTGCCTCTGGGCAAGTCGTCCTACCACTCATAACCTCTATGCCTTGCTTGGGCCCTAAGGGAATGCTTCTCCACCTTTAAGGCCCAGAGGACCCTGCGAGGCTGAGAGGGTGTCTAAGGGGTCTCAGCAAGGCTGGTGGCGTTTGGTCAAGGAGCTCTGTATTAGTGTGCTGGGGCAGCCATAACCAAGTACCACAGACTGGGAGGCTTAAACAACAGAAATTAATGTTCAAACAGTTCTGCAGGCTAGAAGTCCTAGATCAAGATGTTGGCAGAATTGGTTTCTTCTGAGGCCTCTCTCTTTGGCTTGCAGATGGCCATCTCCTCCCTGGGTCTTCACATGGTTTTCCCTCTGTGTGTGTATGTCCTAATCGCCTCTTCTTAAAAGTCATATTGGATTGGGGCCCATCCATATAACCTCCTTTTACCGTAATTACTTCTTTAAATGCCTTATCTCCAAATACAGTCACATTCTAAGGTACTAGGGGCTAGGACTTCAACATTTGAATTCAGCTGGGGGGAGAGGGTGGAGCACAGTTCAGCCCATAACAGGTTCCTGTCAAAGAAACGAACATAGTGAGTAGAAAGACTAGCTCTGATAGAAGCAGGAGAGCCCAATTAAAGGCATTATACAGAACTACCTGCAAATTTCCTGAAATATAAGTAGAGTTCCATTTTCTTCGCAACCCTTTTACAGCAGGGCACTTCTTAACAAAGGTGCCCCTCAGCACGGGGGATCTTTTGTATATGACCCAACAAGCAAAACCGTTCAAACTGTCATGCCAGCCAACAGCTCATAGTTCAATTTTAGCAGCACCCCACTTCTATCCATTAGAGATTATTTACACACTTATTTGAATATTTTACTGCATTTTGCCCTTATTATGTCAAATAAAGGTGTAGACAATGGGAAAATGACAGACTGGAACTATAGTGATTAGACACATTAAGTCTCATAACCTTACTACAGTTGACACAAAAATGGGAATTGTCATTTGAGCTTGAATCAGGGACTCTCTCAACTGGAGTTCACTGAACTTAAGCTGATGTGTGCACATCTGTGACAGAAAAAGAAAAAAAGCTAAAGAACACAGATTAGGTTCTAAAACCAGGTGATCCAAGATTGGACCTAGAAGACAAGATGCAACTTGGGAAGTGTGTCTTAGCTCTCGGAGAATGGAGTTTCCCCTGTAGCATCCAAATACCTTATACAGCCTTCATACATTTAACATTTGTACAGTTTTTCAGGAACTGCCTATAGAAAAGAACTTTCCATAGCAAAAGAAATTTTCTACACAGAAGAAGAGAATTCTCTACAGAAAAGTAGGAAACCACCTAATATAGTTCTTTGCTAACAGTGTTTCAGTAAATTATATTAAACAACTCTGGTGAGCATGATTTATCAAGTACCAAGCCACATCACTGAAGCATACTTTCTGTACAAGTTCTGAGTCACCCCTCCCTCCTCATCCCCCATCCCCAGACATTCATATTCCATGGATTCAGCTTTCATGATTCTTAACTATATCTCTTCCTTTCCACCCCGACTTTTCTAGCTCAGATATTTATCACCTCTTATGTAGAGAGATTCCTAAATGAGTTCCCTAACTCCAGTCTCCTCACCTCTAGACCTCTCATACTCCACTGCCAGATCATTCATTCATTCAATCAACAGGTATTTATTGAGCCCCTACTATGTCCCAGACAATACGCTGAGGGCTGGGGATTCTATCTTGAACAAAGCAGGCACACCCCTGGAGGTGATAGTCTAGTGTAGGAGACAGCCAATTGCTAGAAACAAATAATTACGATAAACTAGAGTCATGAGTGCTTTGGTAGGTAAGAACACATGCTATGGGAGCAGGTAATTGGGAGACCCAAACCAGTGCAGTAAAATGAAAAAAAAAAAAGTTGCTGTTAAAAAATGATTATTGCTATACATATTCTTTCTTGGGAAAGATCAGCAAAGTGGGAGATGGTGGGAACAAGGAAGGAGCAGACTTTGACAGGGTAATCAATACTGTGAGGTTAAGATGTTTCTTATACATCTGAATGAAGATATCAAAAAGATAAGTGGATGTGTGAGCCCGGAATACAGGATCTGGGATGGAGATAGAGAATTGGGGGTTGTCATGATTTAAAGACATGGAATTGAATGAGATCACCTAGGGAAGGGAGGGAAGGGAGGGGAAAGAGACAGGTACTGAGCTTATAGAGATCCAGTATTTGGAGGTCAGAAAGAAGAGGAACCAGCATAATAGATGGAGAAGGAACAGTCATTGAGGTAAGAGGCAAGGCAGGAACATGCAGAATCACAGAGCACTAGAAAAGCAAGTGTTTGAGAAGTGAAGTGGAGTCTTTCAACAAATGGCACTGGGAAAATGAAATATCCACGTGCAAAAAAAAAAAAGAATTTGGATCCTTATGCTACATATCAAAATTAACTCAAAATGGATCAAAAATGTAGACATGAGGGCTAAAACTATAAAGCTCTCAGAAGAAAACATAGGGGGAAAGCTTCATGACATAGAATTGGCAATGATTTCTTGGATATGACACCAAAAGCACAGGCAACAAAAGAAAAAATAGATAAACTGGACTATATCAAAATTTAAAACTTCTGTGTGTCAAAGGACACAATCAGTAGAATGAGGAGACAACCTAAAGAATGGGAGAAGATATTTGCAAATCATATATCGGATAAGGAGTTAATACCTAGAATATATAAAGAACTCTCATTCAACTCAACAACAACAACAAACCCAACAATCCAATTTAAAAACGGATGAAGGACTTGAATAGACATTTCTCCAAGGAAGATATGGAAATGGCCAACAAGCACATGAAAAGATACTCAACATCACTAATTGTTAGAAAAATTAATATCAAAACCACAGTGAGATATCACCTCACACTCATTAGGACAGCTACTATCAAAAAAAAAAACAGAACATAACAAGCGTTGACAAGGATGTGGAGAAATTGGAACTCTTGTACACTGCTGGTTGGGATGTAAAATGACGCAGCCACTAAGGAAAAGAGTTTTGGAGGTTCATAAAAAAATTACGTATAGGATTACCATATGATCCAGCAATTCCACTTCTGGGTATATACTCCAAAGAACTGAAAGCAGGGACTTGAACAGATATTTGTACATCAACGGGTGGACGGATAAGGAAAATATACTATATACATACAATGGACTATTTCACAGCCTTAAAAAAGAAGGAAATCCTGCCACATGCTACCACATGCATGAACCTTGAGGACATTACGTTAAGTGAAATAAGTAAGTCACGAAAGGACAAATACTGTATGATTCCACTTATATGCAGTACTTAAAGTAGTCAAAACCACAGGGACAGAAAGTAGAATGCTGGTTGCCGGGGCTGGAGGGAGAGAGGAATGGGGAGTTGTTGTTTAATGGGTACAGAGAAAAGACTGCTGGAGACTGGCTGCCCAACAACGTGAATGTGCCTAACACTGCTGAACTGTGCATTTAAACATGGTTAATATGGTAAATTGTGCATCACATGTATTTTACCACAATTTTAATTTTTTTGAAGGATAAAAAAATGAATAAGTAGTCCATTTTACTAACAGGTTGAACAAGATGAGGACAGAACTGTCTGTGGCAAGATATGGCATTGGAGGCTTTGATAAAGCCCTTTCAGTATAGTGAGTTATGGAGCCTTATGGAAACGTAGGGAGGAGAGAGACCAGGAGGTGAGGAAATCAAGCGAGTGAGGACACATGACTTCTCAAACTTCTTAGCTTTGAACAGAAGCACAGAGATGCGGCCATAACTGGAGGAGGAGGCAGGGTCAAGGCTGGCAGGGTGAAGATGAGCAAGATTAAAGGCTGTTCGTGGGGAACCGTGGTGCCGCCGTTTGGGTTCTCCAGTCTTATGTATTGAAACAAGTGGTTATGGCCTTTTCT
This sequence comes from Eschrichtius robustus, assembly GCF_028021215.1. Classification (NCBI taxonomy): domain Eukaryota; kingdom Metazoa; phylum Chordata; class Mammalia; order Artiodactyla; family Eschrichtiidae; genus Eschrichtius; species Eschrichtius robustus. Next base: position 85,288,319 of record NC_090831.1, read on the forward strand.
CCAGCAGAGCACAGCTGCACAGGGGCAGGGGCAGAGTTAGTGGCTTTAACCTGGCTTTAACCAGGTTGTGGTTTTTTATAGGCAAGGACAATAGAGGAGAGAGAGAGGCAAGAGGTTTATAAGACTTTGCAAGGGAAGGCTTAAATGCCAGGCCATAGAATCTACGCTGCACAGAGAGGGAAGTGAGGGTATGAGGAGGGGGATGGGTACAGAAGTAGAGGCTGCACTGTGGTCTAGGACTTGCCTGGGTGGGAGTCCTGTTTAAACAAGTGAGCTGGAGACACAGGAGGGAAGGATCAGAGAGCAGGATGCCAGAAATCCAGATTTAAGAGGTGGGGCAGTTATTGTCCATGACTTTGTGAATGGGCGGCTTAATCAGGTCAAATGAAAGGTCTTTGGAGCCGGAGGTCAAGGAACTGAGAGTCCAGAATATTGAATGGACCACCTACATTGATGCTAAAGTCACCCTGAAGAATGACAAGACAGGAGGAGAACAAAGAACTAGAGTAGGGGGAGGATGTGAAGCCAGGGGGAAACAGCATGTGCAAAGGCCCTGGGGTAAGTGAGAATATGTCACTTTGAGGAACAGAAAGAAGTTCATTAAGGATGGAGAACTGAGTACCATGGGGAAGGTAATGGATAGAATGCAAGGCTATTTTTGTGAAGACTTTGGAACACATGCAAATGAGTTTATTTTTTATCCACAGGGAAGCTATTAAAGGATTTTAAGTAGAGAGAACTACAATCAGATTTGTGTTTTTGAAAGATCACTCTGATAAATAAACTGATACATCAGACAATGGAGTATTATTCAGTGCTAAAAAGAAATGAGCAATCAAGCCATGAAAAGACATGGAGGAACCTTAAAGGCATATTTCTAAGCGAAAGAAGCCAATCTGAAAAGGCTACATCCTGTATGAATCCAACTATGTGACATTCTGGAAAAGGCAAAACTATGGAGACAGGAAAAAGAAAAGATCAGCAGTTACCACGAGTTAGGGGAGAAAACGGAATGAATAGGCAGAGCACAGGGGCTTTTTAAGGCAGTGAAACTACTCTGTATGCTGCTGTAATGGTGGATACATGTCATTATAGATTTGTCCAAACCCACAGAACACACAACTCCAAGAGTGAACCCTAAGGTAAACTATGGACATGGGCAATAATGTGTCAACATAGGTTCATCAATTGTAACAAACGCACTCCTGGCAGAAGCCAGTGCAGGAAGCCGGCTGTGTGGAGGGGGCATATGAGAACTCTGTACTTTATGTTCTATTTTACTGTGAACCTAAAACTCCTAGAAAAATTTAAGTCTGTTTTTTTTTTAATCACTCTGGAGTGCTGTGTGGCGCATGGATGGGACAGGGGTAACCTTGGAGAAAGGAAGCCCTGACAAGAGACTGTTGTTGCCACCTGCTGAGACAGGGAGCAGAGAAAAGGAGTGAGTTTAGGGACTGGGGGAAGGGCATGGTGAGTTCAGTTGTGGGGTGGGGAGAGGCGTGTGAAATCTGAGCTTCCCGGAGCTGAAAGGAGTCCATGCCTAATACTTTCTCCATCATAAGCACTAAGCACAGAAAAAGCCATGCAGGGTGCACCCCTTTAGCTCTGTAAACACAATCATCATAGCCAAGGCCAGCTCAGGCCTGTTTGCACGAGGCCATGTAGCATGGTGGTTGAGCTCATGGACGCCAGAGCCAAACTTCCTGGTTTGAATCTTAGCTCTGCCAATTACCAGCTTGGACAATTTATTTAACCTCTGTGCCTCAGTTTCTTTACCTATAGAATGTTGAGTAAGAGCAGTACCTACCTCATAAGGTTGCTGTAGATTGAGTTAGTACATGTAAAGTAGCAAGGAAAGTAATGAACCATCAACAGCATATGAGCCTATTCTATCAATACTATGAATACTCACTACTTTGAATAAGGTTTAGCTCATATATTTACTCCATTATTCATTCATTCAATAAGTATTGATAGATTCCCCACTACTGGCACTCAAAGATAAATCATATCCTAATTCTACTCTCAAGAAAACTAGACACAGAGATTAAGACATGCAAACTTTACATTTTCAACCCCAATCTGAAGAACAACTTGAATTAATAAATGACAGCAAGTGTTATCGGAACATACGCATCATCACAAAGAAAAAAATTCAAATACTTTTGAAGTCAAAGCGATGTATTTATCTTCCTTCATATATATAATCTTCCTTTTTATATAGCTGTCTTTAAATGATATATTTAACTTAATATATATTTTAAGTGTGTGTACGCACAAATATACACAAGTATTTCACCTTGCTTTGCTTTTAAAAAGCAAAGTACCCAGAGAAAACCATAATTCAAAAAGACACATGCACCCCAATGTTCACTGCTGCACTCTTTACAAGAGCCAGGACATGGAAACAACCTAAAAGTTCAACAACAGAGGAATGGATAAAGAAGATGTGGTACATATATACAATGGTATACTACTCAGCCATAAAAAGGAATGAAATTGGGTTATTTGTAGAGATGTGGATGGACCTAGAGACTGTCATACAGAGTGAAGTAAGTCAGAAAGAGAAAAGCAAATATCGTATATTAATGCATATATGTGGAATCTGGAAAAATGTTATAGATCTTATTTGAAAAGCAGAAATAGAGACACAGACATAGAGAACAGCAAACGTATGGATACCAAGGGGGAAAGGCAGGGCGGGGGGAGCGGGGGGATGAACTGGGAGATTGGGATTGACATGTATACACTACTGATACTATGTATAAAATAGATAACTAATGAGAACCTACTGTATGGCACAGGGAACTCTACTGAATGCTCTATGGTGGCCTAAATGGGAAGGAAATCCAAAAAAGAGGGGATATATGTATATGTATAGTTGATTCACTTTGCTGTACAGCAGAAACTAACACAACACTGTAAAGCAACTATACTCCAAAAAAAATTAATAAAAATAAATAAATAATAAATAAAAATAAAAAGCAAAGTATTTGAAGAATGACAGTCAATGCTAGAGAACCAGGCATTGACAAAACCAACTGTGTACCCAGCCAAATAATCGATGGTATACTGTAGTGATTAAGAGCACAGAATCTGGAAGAAGACTTCCTGAGTTTAAAATCCCAGCTCTCCCACTTACTAGCTGTGTGACCTTGTGCAAATGAGACCTCTTTGTACCTCAGTTTCCCCTTCTGTAAAATGCACCTCATGCCTCTTCAATAAGTGGTGCTGGGAAAACTGGACAGCTACATGTAGAAAAATGAAATTAGAACACTCCCTAACACCATACACAAAAATAAACTCAAAATGGATTCAAGACCTAAATGTAAGGCCAGACACTATCAAACTCTTAGAGGAAAACATAGGCAGAACACTCTATGACATAAATCACAGCAAGATCCTTTTTGACCCACCTCCTAGAGAAATGGAAATAAAAACACAAATAAACAAATGGGACCTAATGAAACTTAAAAGCTTTTGCACAGCAAAGGAAACCATGAACAAGACAAAAAGACAACCCTCAGAATGGGAGAAAGTATTTGCAAATGAAGCAACTGACAAAGGATTAATCTCCAAAATTTACAAGCAGCTCATGCAGCTCAATATCAAAAAAACAAACAACCCAATCCAAAAATGGGCAGAAGACCTAAATAGACATTTCTTCAAAGAAGATATACAGATTGCCAACAAACACATGAAAGAATGCTCAATATTATAATCATTAGAGAAATGCAAGTCAAAACTACAATGAGATATCATCTCACATCAGTCAGAATGGCCATCATCAAAAAATCTACAAACAATAAATGCTGGAGAGGGTATGGAGAAAAGGGAACCCTCTTGCACTGTTGGTGGGAATGTGAATTGATACAGCTACTATGGAGAACAGTATGGAGGTTCCTTAAAAAACTAAAAATAGAACTACCATATGACCCAGCAATCCCACTACAGGGCATATACCCTGAGAAAACCATAATTCAAAAAGAGTCATGTACCACAATGTTCATTGCAGCTCTATTTACAATAGCCAGGACATGGAAGCAACCTAAGTGTCCATTGACAGATGAATGGATAAAGAAGATGTGGCACATATATACAATGGAATATTACTCAGCCATAAAAAGAAACGAAATTGAGTTGTTTGTAGTGAGGTGGATGGACCTAGAGTCTGTCATACAGAGTGAAGTAAGTCAGAAAGAGAAAAACAAATACCATATGCTAACACATATATATGGAATCTAAAAAAAAAAAAAAATGGTCATGAAGAACCTAGGGGCAGGACAGGAATAAAGACGCAGACCTACTAGAGAATGGACTTGAGGACGTGGGGAGGGGGAAGGGTAAGCTGGGATGAAGTGAGAGAGTGGCATGGACATATATACGCTACCAAATGTAAAACCGATAGCTAGTGGGAAGCAGCCGCATAGCACAGGGAGATCAGCTCGGTGCTTTGTGACCACCTAGAGGGGTGGGATAGGGAGGGTGGGAGGGAGACGTAAGAGGGAGGAGATATGGGGATATATGTATATGTATAGCTGATTCACTTTGTTATAAAGCAGAAACTAACACACCACTGTTAAGCAATTATACTCCAATAAAGATGTTTAAAATAATAATAATAATAGCACCTCATACAATTGTTATATGACTTAAATAAGTTAATAAACATGAAGCACTCAGAATAGTAAGAACCCCAAAAGTACTAGCTATTATCATGCAGAAATATTCCACGTGCTTCTTTATTTGTAAGCCCAAATCAGTGTTCAAGTAATTTTATTAAACTCTGGAATATGCATCACTAACAAAGGGAAATGCTAGATTTTACAAGCAGTGAGTTGGTACAGTCATTTCTCATGAAGTAAGGGCTGTTAGGCCATGTTAACTACAAGGTGTTGCCAGTCACTAGGCCTCATCTTGAATCTGCCACCAGAGGGCGCCAACAATGGGTTTCTGACAAAGCTGTGCAAAAATGAACACCCAGGGCCTTCCCTGGTGGCACAGTGGTTGAGAATCTGCCTGCCAGTTCAGGAAACACGGGTTTGAGCCCTGGTCTGGGAAGATCCCACATGCCGCGGAGCGGCTGGGCCCGTGAGCCACAACTACTGAGCCTGCGCTCCGGAGCCTGTGCTCCGCAACAGGAGAGGCCGCGATAGTGAGAGGCCCGCGCACCGCGATGAAGAGTGGCCCCTGCTTGCCGCAACTGGGGAAAGCCCTCGCACAGAAACGAAGACCCAACACAAAAAAATGAACACCCGGAAAGGCAGAAACAGGTCAATTTACACCAGAATGACTTCTGGGTCTACTCCAGTCCCTCTGAGGCAGGATATTTTCTTTACATTTAAAGGTCCAGTTTCGGCTTGGAGAACCTTCTGGTCTAAATAATTGATATTTGTTTGAGTTTTAAGCCACATAGCCCACACCTTTTTCTAAGAGTCACGTTGTCACCTGAGTTGTAGATCTGGTTGCAAGACGCATACTTTCTCGTACATGGTGAGCTGGGTTCACAAACCACCAACGGTGGGCCCAGCCCACTCCCTAAGGAGTTAGTGTGTTCATGCTGTACCTTTCTTCCCCCAGTGCACAGGGAGATACTCTGACTGAATCACTGTCCATATTATTCCATATTACTCAAGTATAAGTAAAAATATCTTTAAGCGTGCATCTTACTTGTACCTAATAATTGCATATTCTGGTGAGTCACTTTTTAAATCTACGACTTCACTGTAACATTGTACTTCCCCATTTATAGCCTGCTTTGTAATAAATTATCTTTTGTAATTTCCCAGTCTCCATTTTTAATAACCCATTTAAAACCTATTTCAAAGAAAATAGATGCATTTTTATATTTAAATTTTATTCATTTGTACATAGGCCAGTATTTTCATCTTTTTGGCAGCTCCATAATAACATTTTAGATCTACTTGTTATCTTTTATTATCCACCCAGCATCATTTGCCATTTTTAAAAGTTAACTATTATTCAGTCACGCACTGAACTCCTTGTATTGTTCGGGAAATCATTTGAGGAAAATGTAACTGTTAAACACCTGAATGGAAAAGAAACTTGGATATTACAGTTGCACAAAATGTGTTCTAGTTCACTCTCTGCAAGAGCTCACATCTTAATGGGTTTTGAGGCCGACATTATCCGGCCCCATTTCCTTTCTGGTGTGTCTCCTGCGTCACTCTTCCCTGCTCTTTCTACCCGGACCTCCACACCAGCCCATGAACACGCTGGGCAAACCATCGTCTTGGAGCTTCTGCACCGTCTGGGGCCTCTTCCTTTTTTGCTCTTTCCCCAGATAACACTTCCTTACTTCAAATAGCACCCTTCCAGTGAGTTCTCTCCTGACCACCCTATATGATATGAAACATCTTCAGCGCCCCTCACCCCCCATCCCCTGCTATTTTTTCCCATAACATCTGTCACTTCTATCATACTGTGTCATTTTCCTTACTTTTTATGTACTGTCTGTCTCCCCCTCCTGGAATATAAGCTCCACAAGAGCAAGGATTTTTGTTTGCTTTGTCCTTTTGAGGACAAAGGGAGCCTAGAACAGTGCCTGCACATAACGGGTGTTCAATAAATACTTTTTAAGCTAACTGAAAGATATTAATAATATAAAAATATCCCGAGTCATAAAATGTCTCTTCACCAATTTACATTATGAGTATCGCATCTATCATCCTATTTGCAGTTTTAGCTAAAACTGAGGTTTCTGCTAATCATTCACTTTGAATGGTGCTTAGATTTTGAAAAAAAAGAAAAACTAGAGCTTCAGCTTCAAACCATTCCCCTTCCAGCATAATCACGAGGTCAGACCTTCTGGAAAAATCCCTCATGCAGGGCCGGAGGATCCCACGATGCCTGAAATCTCCATGTGATGTTTTCCCTTTTCACGTGGAGAGTGGAACTGTCAGGCTATAACTCCTCTCCAGCATCTCTAAGTCTCCCCACAAGACTCTCCCCAGACACATTGTACTGCACGTCTGCAATGGGGAGGAAGGCAAGGGGAGGCTGCGAAAGTCCTGTTCATCTAAACATCACGTTCAGGGCTTCCCTGGTGGCGCAGTGGTTGAGAATCCGCCTGCCAATACAGGGGACACGGGTTCGAGCCCTGGTCTGGGAAGATCCCACGTGCCGCGGAGCGACTGGGCCCGTGAGCCACAGTTACTGAGCCTGGGCGTCTGGAGCCCGTGCTCCGCAACAAGAGAGGTCGCGATAGGGAGAGGCCCGCGCACCGCGATGAAGAGTGGCTCCCGCTCTCCGCAACTGGAGAAAGCCCTCGCACAGAAACGAAGACCCAACACAGTAATAAATAAATAAATAAATAAATAAATAAATAAATAAATAAATAAATAAATAAATAAATAAATAAATAAATAAATAAATAAATAAATAAATAAATAAATAAATAAATAAATAAATAAATAAATAAATCCTTTAAAAAAAAAATTCCTACTAGCTATAGGAGAAAAAAAAAAATCACGTTCATTTTCTCTGTGTTTCTATAAAACAATCAAGATAAATCAGTCCCTCAACGCCCCCAAACAAATAAGAAAGCAGTGACTGTCTTTCACCACGGCCCCCAATTTCTCCCCTGAAGAGAATAATAAAAAGAAGCAGATGTCACCAAAAGTATGGACCATAAAAGAAAAAAATTTTTCATTAATTGGACTTCATTAAAATTAAAAACATTTGCTGTTCAAAAGACAGCATTAAGAAAATGAAAAGATAAGTCACGGCCCAGGAGAAAATATTTACAAATCATATAACTAGAACAACTTGTATCCAGAACGTTTTTTTAATTCTCACAATTCAATAATAAGCCAAATAACCCGATGGGCAAAACAATGAGCAATGCCCAATGCCCAATGTTAAAGCAAATGGGCAAAAGATTTAAATAGATACTTCACCAAAGAAAATATATGGATAGCAAATAAATACATGAAAAGATGTTCAGTATCACTGGTCATTGTGAAAATGCAAATCAAAACCATAATGAAAAACCATCACAACTCCTCCAGCAGAAAGGCTATAATCAAAAAGACAGATAATAAGTGTTGGTGAGGATAGGAAGAAACCCTCAGACATTGCTAGTGGAAATGTAAAATGCTACAGCCACTTTGGAAAACAATTTGACAATTTCTCAAAAAGTTAAACCCACACTTTCCATATGACCCAGCAATTACACCCTTAGGTATCCACTCAAGAGGAAGGAAAACATGTCTACACGAAGGCTCTCATAAATGAATGTTCATAATGACTAAAAACTAGAACAACTTAAATGTCCATCATTTTCTGAATGGATAAACAAAATGATATATCAAACAGTGGAATCCGGGCCAGCTTCATGGGCAAGCAACCAGGGTAGATGCACGTGAACCACGCTCAGAAGGACCCCACACATAGGGTTTCATGCTCTGTGGTCACCATCTTGAACTTCTTAGTAAGTTTACCTTTGAATCTGTGTTTGGTAAGTGAAGTCCAATGGGACATGGGACAGATCTAGGTTTCCAGCACATCCCAGCATAAAGCTTGCACTACCCTTGGGGGTTACCTGTCCCCATGGGTTGGGGCAATAGATCCATGTGAAAGAGAGATGCCTGGCTCAACTTCCACACCCCCAGCCAAGCCACAGCACATTAGTCCAGTGGCTGGTGGGAAAGGCAACCCAGCAGCTGGAGGACCATGTGCACACAGTGAGCCATGGTAAGTATCCACGTGCTAAACACAACACCAAATAGCAAATAAAAAGCACCATGGCAGACTAAGAAAGAGACCGCAAGAAGAAAAGGAAAAGCTTTATATTTTAACACTGTTAATGGGACTTTTTCCTGCTTTTTGAACAAGGGGACTGGCATTTGCATTTTGCACTGGGCCTACAAGTTATGTAGCCAGACCTGAAAGAAATAGTATGCAGTAATAAAGAAGAATAAAGTAATGATACATGCAACAACATCAGTGAACCTCACAACCATTCTGCTTGATAAAACAAGCTGACACCAAAGACCACATATTACATGATTCTATTTATATAATATTTCTAGGGAAAAAAAGGCAAAACTATAGAGTCAGACAGCAGATCAGTGGTTATCTGGGGCTGGGGGGTGGGAGCAGAGATTGAGTACAAAAGGCTCAAGGGAACTTTCAGGGTAATGGAGGTATCCTAAAACTGGATTGTGATGCTGGTTTAAATGTATAAACAAATGAAAACTCATTGAACCGTACACTTAAGATGGGTAAATTTTATGGTATTCAAATTGTATCTCAATAAAGTTGCTTAAAAAAGAATCTGAAGTCCTCACTCCTATTTCCCACAACTGACGCACACATCTCGTAAGGTAGCCTGGTCAGGCCGGCAGACTCAGGTGAACAGGACAGGGAGACCTCAGTCCAAAGCCAAGGAAACACTATCAGCCCTGAGGCTGAGAACACCTGGGCAACTGAAGATCCCCCCCACCTTCTGCCGAGAGGGGGAACAGTACAGACCCGGGTAATAAGGGGTACTGAAATTTTTTAAGGAATCAAGGAAGAGTGGAACCCTATTTGCCAGTCTGTCTTTATGGAACCTGCATTTTCTGTGATACTGGAATGCAAAAGAATCAAGAACAATCTTACTGTGGTAGACAGAATTTTTAAGATGGCCCCCATGGATCCCTGACCCCTCGTGGTCATTCCCTATATAATCTCTTTCCTTCAGTGTGGGCGGGATCTGTGACTTGCTTCCAGCCAATAGAATATGGCAAAGGTGAAGACACTGCAGATGTAATTAAGGTTCCAAATCAGTTGATTTTGTGTTCATCGAAAGGGAGATTATCAAGGGTGGGCCTGGTTTAATCAGGTGAGAGCTTTTCCCGAGGTCAGGGATTCTCCTTGCTGGCTTAATGAAGTAAGCCAGCATGTCGAGGAAACCCACAGGCAGGGAGTTGCAGGTGAACTCTAGGATCTGAAGGCAGCCTTCAGCTGAAAGCCAGCAAAAAGCTGGAGCCCTCAGTTACAGGGCTGTAAGGAAATGAATTCTGCCAACAACCTGGAGGAGCTTAGAGGCAGATACTTCTCCAGATGAGAATGAAGTCCAGCCAACACCTTAACTGCAGCCTCATGAGCTCGCCAGCAGAGGACCCAGCTAAGCTATACTAACCTCCAGACCCACTGAAACTGGGAGATAATAAATGTATGTTGTTTTCAACAGCTATGTTAATGGTAATTCATTATCGTAAACAAGAAAGAAAGAAAAATATTCATTGCCCATACAAAAGAGGCATCCTTAACTCTGTCCAACCCTGAGACAGATTGTTACATCTTATCAAGGCACTTGAGCTGCTGTGCTCATGGGAGTACACTATAAGTGCGGCAACCGTGTTTACTGAACTGAATATTAGCATCCATAGTCTGAGAACTACAAGTGACTTTACAGGGGAAATGGGACTGGGTCTGAAATCAATTTTATCCCATGAACATCAGAATGGGTGGTTGCCATAGCTTAAAATGGGAAGGTATGTGAAAGGGCCTACAGCAATATCTGGCACACAACAGGTACGCAGTTAAGCGTTACTTTACTCTTTACTCATGTGAAGACTCCTCCTCTCTGCCTAACCCAAAATGTCAGTGTGCATTTTAACAGTGACCTTCTGGAGGCAATAGATCCAGCTTCGTTCTCTTATCTAGGGTAGGAGGACTCCCTAGGAGGTCAGCAAAGGATGTACCTTAAGCCAGTGACTCCCTGAAGCTCTTATTACAGAGCTGTACGTGGCCACCCCATTTGCACCATCCAATGGCCTGGCATATGCAGGTGGGCTCACCTATACTGGCCACTCCTACATTAAAGAGCAATTAATGACAAGAGCTGCCAGTTGCAGCTTGGATTTATGACAAAGGATTCTAAATTCTCTTCTCCCGCACAGCCCAAGCAGTGAATGACAGCTCCTTGAAGAAGCTATTCTAACAGCGAACCACCAGGGGGCGTCACACCATCAAAGAAACAACGAACCGGCTCCTCAAACAGGGATCACTTCAAATTCATTCTCAAATGTCAACGACCCTTTTTCCAAGCCCCTCCACAGAGGCAGCCCTCAGGGTGACCTGTGGCCTCCTGGGAGTCCTCTAGATATGGCAGAAAGTTCAGAGACTGGACCAAATGTTATTCAATTCAGTTCAGTTCATCTCTATTGAACCCCATGTTGCTCCAGGCCCTGGGCCGTGGCTGGGGACACAGAGTGGGATTGAGGCACATCCTTGCTCTTAAGGAACTCGGGACAGTAGGGCAGACCATGGCACAGGGCAAATATGCTTGATCTATAAAGACACAGATGAGGGAGGAGGAGTGGGGGAAAGAGCAGGACTGCCTGTTCCAGAGAGGAGATCCAAAATTAAATTCACCCAGAAACGTATGGGCTAAAGTTAACTTTTGTACTCTCTAGAGAACCGTCTTCCAAGAACACTGACAGCAAAGGATTTTCAAAACTGACCTTTATAACATCTATTAAGGAATGCATTTGTCAATTAGAGCTGTCTCCTCTATTCATTAAAGTGGATCCAAAAAAGCTCTGTTTAGAATATTCTGTGAGACCTACTGTATAGCACAGGAAACTATATTCAATATCTTATAATAACCTATAATGGAAAAGAATCTGAAAAAGAATATATATATATATATATATAAATCACTGTGCTGTACACTTGAAACACATTATAAATTAACTATGCTTCCATTTTTAAAAATGGTTCCTTTTTAACAAAAAAAATTTAATTTAAAAAAATCTTTAAAAAAATAATATTCTGCGAGCAATAAGTTTCTTTACTCTATGAACAACAGTATGTTCCTTACTTTGTATACATATCCCTGATATGTTATAATTACATGATACATAACCGTGTCCTGCCTTGTGGCGTTCCTCTGTATTGTCTTTTTTGGACATACCCAAAAGTAGACAAAACAATACGATGAACCCCCATGTACCCATTGACCAGCCCCAACTACCAGTAATCTACCACCAATTTTGTCCTCTATACACCTCCATCCAGCTCTCCCCCTCCGGTATCATTTTGAAGCAAACCCCAGACGTCATATCATTTCATCTTACATACTACAATACGTATCTCTAAAACATAAAGGGTCGCTCTCTTTTAATATAACCACAATACCATCACCATACTTAAACCAAGTGAAGAACAATTCCTTAATATCATCAAATATTCAGTGTTCTAATATCCAAATTGTCCCCTAAAAGTCAAATGGTTGCGGTGTTCCTTTTTAGTTTGTTAGAATCAGGGTCCAACTAAAGTCTGTACATGGCACTTGATTGATACTTGCTGAAATCTCTTTTAGTCTATAGGTATCACCTCCATTCTTTATTTTCCATGCAATTAATTTGCTGAGTATTATTTTGTTGCCTTTTAGATTGCTTAAATTTCGTATGTTACAGGATCTGAAGCTTGGAGGAGTCTATGAAATGATCTTAGAGAAGAAGATATTTTTCTCTTTCTCATATTAGTCTTATTTTAGAAATGTCCGTTTTGGAGCTGAGATAGGGACATTCGTATCCTCACTCCCAGTGTGCCCAACTGAGTATCATGACATCAATACAATCTCTTCTGATCCTACAAGTCAGATGTTGTCTCCTTCAAAGTCAATCCCGGATCTCAAAGGACCAAAACTACTGAGAGAGTGCCCCAGTGCAGGGAACAATGCACAACAATGGCAGGACTCTTGGGCATATTCATTCCTTTGACATTCACCTGTCCTCTTTCCTTCACAAGATTGTAATCCTCACTGATTAGTATGACATCTAAATCTCTTAGAAAAGACCTAACTACCAAATGATTGCAGGAGAATAAAATTCGCCAGACCCCAGGCCACCACCTTGAGCTCTGATAAAATGTAAATATCTGGCCAGTGAAGATGAACGTGGAGAATCCTCTTTTTCTCTTCATTCATGACATTTGTCAGGATGCTGTTATCTAGTTGTCTCCCAGAGATCTCTGAATTTTTCTGACTTTTATGAGGTTGTAAATACTCTCGTGTGGAAAGAGCCTATGCCCCATGGGTTCAGAACGGCCACGCCACGTGTCCCAAAGTTCCGCCCAGGAATCAGGAGATCTGGATTCTGTCGTTGCCACTCACCTCACATGAGACCCTTTCCCATTTGTCCAGAGCGTCCTCAAGCCAGCCTTCCAAACAACCACCACCATTCAATGAGAGACAGTACAAACGAGGAAACACACTTGCTGTCCCAGAGCTAGAAGATTTCTACAAGGTCTAAGAATCCTCACGACTCTTTAAGACTTTCTTTTTAATTCTAAAACCTTCTTTACAAAGTCTTTCTCAGGCCCTTCCAACCCCCTGAGGCTCTTGCAGCACTCAAAGGGTCGCAGGCAACTCACCGCAGCTCCTTCACCCACAAAGAAGTTCAGAAAGCCAGAGATGGCTCTGTCGGGTAAAGGGAGGCCTAAGTGTGAAAGCCAATCACCACCATTTAAACTGTACTTGCAGTTAAAAGGGGAGCTCTGAATTTTTGCTTAACTAAAGAATCTAGGTAAGGCAAGATTGCTGGGATCAGCCCAGTCCTGAAGCAAGCCAAGCCTCCCTTATTCCTCACCACAGACTTACCGTAAATAGAAAACACACAACCCCACCCAGGAGAGGCAGTCAGGCTCCAAGCATGCACTGCAGCACCTCACTAGGTGAAAGGATTTCTACCGAAACAAAGAGAAGGCATCATGGCACTCACTCCTTAAGAGTGTCACAATACTGTTCCCTTTCCTACTATGTGTCTCCACCTCACCAGTTCTCTTCCACTGCTTCTGCTTCTCCACCAAATCCAGTCAACTCCTCCCCATGTTTCAAGATCTAGGAAGTTCCATCATAAATAGCATTACCTGTCTTAGCTCTCCTTGCCTCTCCACACCTGGAGTGAACGCTCCAGGTGTGGAGCTCCCTCATCTGAGTTCCCTTAGCAGTTTGTTCCTATTTCTAAGATATCTCCCAATGTGCTGTACTATAGTTATTTGTTTATTCATCTGCATCCTAGGCAGACCATGAACTCCCCAGGGACAGGGATCTTATTTATCTTTGCAGCCTCCTGGTTTATCCCAGGGTCTGGCAAAAGGGAGGTACTCAACAAATGTCAGCTGAATTAAAATGAAATTGAATTACAGTCATTCTTATCACTGCAACTTTATGAAAGATATTTCCTAAAGGAGCTTCAAGGTTTTATAAGTATTAGAGATAGCTTTTCTCAAAGGCCCCATCTAAGCTAAGATATAAATTTATTCCCAAGTTCCCCCATGATACTCTTATTTTTTCTTTTTCACTTATTTATTTGGTTGTGCTGGGTCTTAATTGTGGCAGGCGGGCTCCTTAGTTGTGGCACATGGGCTCCTTAGTTGCAGCAGGCAAACTTTTAGTCGCGGCACGCATGTGGGATCTAGTGTCCTGACCAGGGATCGAACCCGGGCCCCCTGCATTGGGAGCATGGAGTCTCAACCACTGCGCCACCAGGAAAGTACCCCCCCCACGATACTCTTGAGTGTAAAATATAACTCACTTGGCCACCATTTTTCATTTCACTGGGATGTGTTCCTCATTGAGAAGAAGAAATCCATTGAAAATATCTTGAAAGATGATTGTACAATAGGATCTGACCCATGCACAAAGTGGCCATTAGGGGAACTAAGAAACACCTTCAGATGGAAAAAATTCTCTGTTCCATCAGAGAATGAATGGATGGTCTGTCAGAGGACGGGGATGGAATGTTGGAGCAGATGATCACCTAGGCTCTAGCCAACCCTCAGACTTTAGAACTACAGGAAATCCAAGACACTGGTCAACTGGCAAAGACACCATAATGTCTCCTTGGTAAACTTAGTGTTTCCCATGCACTGGGACAGCAAAGAAAGAAAAAACTTCTGCCCTTTGTTAATTACAATGACCTTGCCTTGATGGTATTAGGAGATAAGTGCCTGCTTAGTGAAATAAAACATTGCTGACTGGGAGCTGTTAAAAGCAGGCATAGTGGTCTGAGTGCGGGAGGGTGTGAGGGACCCCGGGGTGGACTAAATCAGCATTTGCTGGGGCCTCCTAAGCCCATATCTCTTTGTATAAACATAAAAATACAATGCCTTCCCCTTTTCAAAGATCCTCCTGTAGCCATTCCCTGAGTGTGGGCCCCCTTTAGGGGCCCAGGTAAGAATCACCCTGTTCCCTACTGCAGCCACCTCTCCCCCTACCCTTCCACTCTCCAGTCAATCTAAGCACGAAATGGAAAGGATGAGACAATGACCCCAGGATATTCAGTAGCTGAGCAAAGTGGAAGCTGCCCCAGGGTGGTCCAGATAGTCACAGTGGGTAAGGCTGAGTCTCTGGGAAGGAGATCGGGAACCCGGTAACCTCCCTCCCTGCCCACACCCTTCCCACCAAAAGCAGTGTTGAGCCTCACTCTGTTTTCCCAAGCACTTTGTTTATATCAACATTGTAACCACAGTGCATTGCAGTAAAATGCACCTGTGAAGCTTGCCTTAGATTAATGTGCACTTTCTATTAGCTATTTTAAAATAGTCTATGGGCCCCATCACTGCCTCTTTGGTACCCCAGTTGGGAAGGACTATTTTGGTGAGTCTTTTTATAGTCGCTTTGCCACTGAGAAGCATTTCATCCTTGCCCTCTGGTCCTCAAACGTTCCAAGTCACCGATAATAATAGGTAAGATGCAGTAAGTCCTACTATGACCAAGCCCTAGTCTAGGTACCCTACAGGTATTATTTCACTTAACCTTCACAGTAACAATATGATATAGGTTACTATTATTATCCTTATTTTAGAGATGAGGAAGTTGAAACAGGGGAGGTTCAGTAACTCGCCCAGAGTCACTAGTAAATGGTGGAGCTGGGATTCAGGCAATCCAGTTACAAAATGTGTGCTTTCCAACGCTATACGCTGCTACCTCTCATCGAGCAAAACAAAGCAGCAACAGAGGAAGGAAAGGTGGAAACAGCACATGAGTTTCCTCTTTGGTTTTGTCTCAATGGTCCACAGGCTGGGATTGTAATTTCTGGGTCACAAGAGTCCACAAAGAAAGATAATCCCTTCCTCTAGTCTCTACAAAGAGAGAATATTTCTGGGAGGAGGAAACAGTATTTAAAGTCACACCACTGCCAAGCCCCTACGTTTGGGAGAGTAAGGGGTTTGTATGAGGACTGAAGGAAATCAGGTTTGTGCAAGGAACTTCAGCAGCATCGTGTTCTGAAGCCGAGCTGGGAGTCCTGCCAACTGAGTGCATTTACTCCCTTTGATGTCTGCCTCCACATCTCCTCCGCCACCTCTTTGGCTCAGACAGGTGCAGAGATGAGCAAAGCCTCCTCACCGGTCTTCAGGTCCCCTCCAACCTGTGCTCCTCACAGCAGCAGCAGAAGCCAGAGAGATATGCAAATCTCAAAGGCAAAAATGATGTGTCATCGACCTTCTTAAAACCTCAATGGCTCCCCCTTGCCCTCAGCGTGAAGTCCCAGCTCTGGCCCGCCTACTTCCCCAGCTCCAGCTCCATCACACTTCAGCTCCAGCCCCGAAGGACTTGCAGTTCCCTGAGAGAAGGATGGTGACTCCCCGCTGCGGCTGGTCTCCCCACTGTACTGTCAGACCCTTGAGGGCATGTCCCAATTGTCTCTGAGTCCCCAAGGCCAAGCATAGCCCTGACCCAGCATAGAGTATCAATATAGGTATGAGGCTGGTCCAGGCAGCCAGGTGGATCTCCTCTGGGCTCAGGTAGGGCCTGGGGCACCATTCCTCTGCCAGTCAGATCTTGGGGCTGACAACCAGAAACTCAGTAGCCATACAGGGCAAGACCTGCAGGCAGGTAGGATAGACAGAGCCCAAGTCCAGACAACAGGACACCGCTTAGGACAGCATAGGTGGAGACCCCTTGAGCTAAGGACAGAAAGATCAGAGGTACCAACCAAGACGATCACTTGGGCTGCAAACCAAAGGGACAAAGAGGGAAGGTTGGGCTTTCAATAATGAAGAAAAACAGAAACAACCTCAGAAACAGAGACAGAACTGCTCTCAGCCACAGCAAAATCCCCAAATGCCCTGTTTGAGGACGACGCCACAAGCTACCCCAGCCAGTTTGCAAGGTTATAAGCCATAATTAGGGCTGGCAAATAGAGACTGCCTACAACTCAGGATTCCTGAAAATAAAAAGTGAAAGAAATTGTGCCTTGGGGTAAAAAAGTAAGACGCTTGCCCACGAGCTGCAGGAAGTTGTCTGCTATTTGAAGGGCCAGCCTCTCAGATTGTCAATTCCTGGCGTGGCGACGTTGACATAAAGCAGCCCAAGATTCCACCCTTAAAGAGTTGCCTAGAATATCTAAAAATAAGCCCAACGGGTGGACTTGCATCTCATTAATTTTCCTCAGGGTTTCACTCTGACCCTTTTTAATGCTGACGAACCACTGCTGCCTGAGAGCTTTAATTGAGCTGTTGATGGACAACTGCATAATTTGGAAGCCAAGAACTTCCTACAGCTGCTATTAGTGGCTGCCTTGTCTGGTTTCCGGTAATAAGTTCATCAGATTCACTGTACACGTAAGACCAAAACTCTGAAGCTATAAAAAGAATTTAGCGTTGGTCTCTGGAATGAGCCTTTCAACATTCTCTGCTGGACTCCCTGTGCCACCGCCGCCCCTCCCCCAGGAAGTGCCCAGTCAGCACCTAGGGCTCCATTGGGGGTGTCAGCAGCTGTGCAAGGCCAGCGCCTCCCCAGGGCACACAGGTCCGTCCCCTGTTGTCTACTCAAGGACACAGCTCCTGCCATTGCCCCCTGTCTCCTGCACTCTCAGTGTCCCTCCCTTTACTGGATCATTCTCATCAGCGCACAAATCTGTCATTTCTTCCATCATAAAGGAAAACCCTCTCTCGCTTGACTACACGCTCTTCCACATGCTGTTCCCTTCTCTGCTCCCTTTTATAATAACACTCTTCAGAGGACGTGTCTATAATTATCGCCTCTTCTCCTCTCTTCCCAGCCTCTCTTGAACCTGCCCCAGCTGGACTTTCACCCCACCACTCGTCTGGCGCTGCTCTTATCAAGCTCAGCAATGGCTCTGTGTTCCCAAATCAATGGTCAGCCTCAAGCCTCACCTCACGGGGCCTCCGAAGCCTGTGACATGTTTGATCGCTATCCCCTTCCGGAAACACGCACCTCACTGGCTTCCGGACACCATGCTCCTGGTTTTCCTCCCTCCTCACTGGCCATTCCTTCCCAGCCTCCTTTGAGGACTGTCCTCATCCTTCTGACCTCCAACTTCGGGGAGCCCCAGGGCTGAGTTCTTCTCTATTTAGTCTCACTCCCCAGGGGACTTGCCCACATACATGCTAACCATGCCCCGTTCCACACCTCCAGTTTCAGCCTCTCCCCTGAACAGCTTCCTGGCAACCTCAGTTAGACGTCTCCCACTATTCTCAAGCTTAACACGGCCAGAGCAGGACTGTTTTCCCCTCAACCCCTTCTCCTCCCCATCTTCTTTATATCCAAGGAGATAGGATACAGCAACTCCATTTTTCCAGTCGCTCAGACCGAAGGTGTTAAGAGTGATCCTTGACTCCACTCTTTCTTACTCCACATCCACTCTGCCTTCAAACTACATCAGAGTGTGGTTACTCCTTACCACCCACCACTTCTTCTCTAATTCAAGCCACCACTCTGTCTGGCCTGTACTACTGCAATAGCTTCAAAGGTTGCCCCATTTCCCCACCGCACCAGTCTATTCTCCACTCAGGCACCCTGGGTGAAACCGACAGCTCAACTGCTCAATTGCCTGCCCTCCATGGCCTTCCATCTCCCTTATAATCCTCACTGTGGCTTCGCCTGGGTCTATGTGCACTTGCCTCAATTACTTCTCCAACCTCACTCCCCACTGTCCTGCTGGCTCCCCCCCCAACTCCGGCTGCACTGGCCTCTTACTGTTTTCTGAACGCCCAAGCATGCTTCCACCTCAGGCCCCCCCAGTTACTCTTTCTTCAGCCTGGAAAGCTACTCTCCTCTAATATCCACACGACTCTCTCAATTACTCATGCCTCTTTTCAAGTCTCCTAGCCAGAGAGGCTTTCCCTGACCACTTCATCCAAAATACTTCCTCCAGGGCTTCCCTGGTGGTACAGTGGTTAAGAATCCGCCTGCCCATGCAGGGGACACGGGTTTGAACCCTGGTCCGAGAAGATCCCACATGCCTCAGAGCAACTAAGCCCGTGCGCCACAACTACTGAGCCTGCGCTCTAGAGCCCATGAGCCACAACTCCTGAGCCCACATGCCACAACTGCTGGGGCCCACGTGCCTGGAGCCCGTGCTCCGCATCGGGAGAGGCCACCGCAATGAGAGGTCTGTGCACCGCAGCGAGGAGTGGTCCCCACTCGCTGCAACTAGAGAAAGCCCGTGCACAGCAGCGAAGACCCAACACAGCCAAAGATAAATAAATAAATAAATATTTTAAAAAAAAATACTTCCTCCCCTTCGATCTTTCTGCCCAGCTCAGCCTGCCTTACCTATTATCCCTTAACAGTATATATGTATTTGTGTATTTGTTTATTATTTGTCTGCCCCCCCACACACACACACACATTTTCTCCATCTCTCTCTCTCTCTCTTTCTCTCCCCTCCCCCACCCCCCCCCCCTCTCTCGCGGAGTCATGAGGCAAGGCCTCAGCCAGTGCATGTCTCTGTTCAAAATTAACAGACATCTGCATTGGGGCATCTCAGGACTATCCCCATTTACATTTAATAATAACAATCAAGTTATTATCTTTGACACTAATTGCAGGAATTTGAACAGATAATCATAGCTCAGGACATGAACTTCTCTTTTGCTTACTAAAAATCACAGGGGACTTGCCTCTGACTGAGGCCTGAGTCATTCCATACACTGCCAGAGCTCCCAGCAGTGAGCAACAATCACAAGACTATCAACAAGCATTTCTTGAATACCTATTGCATACGAGGTGGCAAAGTCCAGTGGATAGAGCTCTGAACGGACTACTCAAAGGTCCAGGTTTGAGCTCCAGCTCAGTCACTTATTTGCTGTGTTACCTTGGGTAAGTCACTCTGTGTCTCTGAGCCTTGATGAAAAGAGAGATGGAACCAACCAGATTCTAATGAGATCTCTTCTACATTTGGCATTCTACGGAGAGGCAAAGAGGCTTCAGATCCCACACAGTAGGGGCCAAAGGAAAGATTTCTCTGGGGGAGTCTGCTGTCCATGGAAAACACGAGAAAGGATTGTTCTATGTTAGAGATGGCTGGCCTTTTGAATGGGAAATGCCTGATATACTAAAATAACTATCAGAATGATGGACAGATGCCTGTATGCACTCATTCACTCATTCATTCATTCAGGACGGGAGTGGCCAAACTGACCTTTACTCAGGTCCTGACTCTGGAAAAAGTTCCCAGCTTTGGAGTCAGCCACCCCTGGGTTGGAGTCACAGCTCCAACTCTTACAATCAGTGGAACCCTTGGCAAGTTGGTTAACCTCTCTGAACCTCAGTTTCTGCATCTTTAAAATGAAATAATTGTTCCCATCGCCTCCATTTCCCAGTCTCCAGAAGACTGAGAATAGACCTCTCTTTGAGCACACTCAGATTAAAGGGAGTAAAAGTTTGTCACCACCCCCCCCTTAATTCACCAAATAGGTCCTTTATATTCCATACTCATCATCAGTATACTTGGGGCTCCCCATCCATTTAACAAGTTTTTATTGAGTGTCATTTTTTTTCCTAATTATATATTTATTTTATATATCTTTTTTTAACATCTTTATTGGAGTATAATTGCTTTACAATGTTGTGCTAGTTTCTGCTGTATAACAAATTGAATCAGCTGTATGTATACATATATCCCCATATCTCTTCCCTCTTGCGTCTCCCTCCCTCCCATTCTCCCTATCCCACCCCTCTAAGGTGGTCACAAAGCACTGAGCTGATCTCCCTGTGCTATGCGGCTGTTTCCCACTAGCTATCTATTTTACATTTGGTAGTGTACATATGTCCATGCCACTCTCTCACTTCATCCCAGCTTACCCTTCCCCCTCCCCCTCCCCGTGTCCTCAAGTCCATTCTCTATGTCTGCATCTTTATTCCTGTCCTGCCGCTAGGTTCACCAAAAACATTTTTTTCTTTTAGATTCCATATACCTGTGTTAGCATACGGTATTTGTTTTTCTCTTTCTGACTTACTTCACTCTGTATGACAGACTCTAGGTCCATCAATCTCACAACAAATAGTTCAATTTCATTTGTTTTTATGGCTGAGTAATATTCCATTGTATATATGTACCACATCTTCTTTATCCATTCATCTGTCAATGGACACTTAGGTTGCTTTTCACGTCCTGGGCCTATTGTAAATAGTGCTGCAATGAACATTGTGGTACATGTCTCTTTTTGAATTATGGTTTTGTCAGGGTATATGCCCAATAGTGGGACTCCTGGGTCATATGGTAGTTCTATTTTTAGTTTTTTAAGGAACCTCCATAGTGGCTGTATCAATTTACATTCCCACCAACAGTTCAAGAGGGTTCCCTTTCTCCACACCCTCTCCAGCAGGAGATTTGTTGGTAGATTCTGTAGATTTTGTTTGTAGATTGTTTGTAGATTTTTTGATGATGCCCATTCTGACCGGTGTGAGGTGATACCTCATTGTAGTTTTGATTTGCATT
This sequence comes from Eschrichtius robustus, assembly GCF_028021215.1. NCBI lineage: Eukaryota > Metazoa > Chordata > Mammalia > Artiodactyla > Eschrichtiidae > Eschrichtius > Eschrichtius robustus. Next base: position 85,310,026 of record NC_090831.1, read on the forward strand.
TTTGAGTGTCATTTTGCTCCAGGTACTATGCTAGGTCTCAGGATCACAAGTGAATAAATAAACATGGCTTCCATCTACACTAAGCTTCAAGTCTAGAGGGGGAGACGGAGGTGAACACAGCACCTACAGGGTATTCTCAGCAGCTTGCATCCCAGCACAGAGCAAACAGGTACATGTACTGTATTATTTGATAAAGTTAAAAAAAGAATTAATTAGCAAGATAAGGGAAATCCATAGGAACACACAGAAGGGAAACCAAGATCAGATATGGGAGGTCACAAAGGCTTCCTTGGGGAAGAAATGTTTCAGAGAAAGAATATTCCAGGCAGAGGGAAAAGCACATGCAAATCCTGGAGAAAAGACACAGAGAACTGAAAGCGGGGCAGTGACTGTTGCTCAGAGGTCACCACAGTACCAAGAAAAGAGACGGATCTGCCTAGGTCCATAGGGACTAGATCTTAAAAGACATTACGGGCTCATTTAAGGAGGACGGATTTTCCTGAGGGCAGTAGAAAGCCTTTAAGGGATTTTACAAGGCAGAGATATCATGAGACATTTATTTTAGAGCTATGCTTCTCAAGTCCCAGTGTACTTAGGTATGTATCATCTGGGTGTTTTAGAAATGCAAATTCTGATTCAGCAGATCTGGGGTGGGGCCTAGGATTCTGCATTTCTAATGAGCTCCCAGGTGATGCTAATGGTGCTGGTCCATGGACCACACTTTGAGTACCAAGGTTTTAGAGTGATCACTCTAGCTAGTTTTGATAAATGAATTGGAAGAGAGCAGAACCAAGGAGACAGGGACACCAGCTGGATAAGTGATAGTGAGGAAATGGGCTGAGGAAGTGGCAAATGGAACAGAAATAGATGAGCAGAGATGGAATATTACAGGATTTGTCAGGGGAGAGGAAGCCAAGAATGACGTTCCTGTTCCTGGCTTAGGCATCTGTGTGAATCAAGGTGGCATTCACCGAGACAGGGGTCCAGAAGGAGAAGCCAAGTTCGGGAGAGAAGATGAATTTATCTTTGTACACACTGTTCTTATGAGGTTCCTCTAAAATTTTTAAGCAGAGATATCAAGTAAGCAGTTGAATATACAGACAGAGAGTTCAGAAGAGAGTTCTAGATCACAGACATATAACTGGGAGCCAGCAGCAGGTATATATTTTTTCTCTTCTCTGAAATGCCAAAGAAGCTAGAGCTGCAATGTCCTTCCTTCTGGCAGCTTCTGAAATACTTCCAATATAATGGGGCAGGGAGTGGGTAGCTGGTAGCTCCATGGCACTCCCCTTCTTAAACTTGTCTACTGCTCCCTCAAGGTTCCCCACAAGCAAACATGGTTGGGATCTGCTAGGGAGAAGAGTGCTCCCTCACAGAGGCTGGTGGGAAGCTCATCCGGGGACTTTATTTCTACCCACTGAAATCCAAATTCAATCTCCTTCATAGACTATTTGAGAAAAGGAAATAAGAGAAGATTATGAAGGGTGTCTGGCATAATGCCTAGCAGAGAGTGGAGAGAGGGAGCTAGGCTGTAGTCACATGCAGTACCATGTCCAGGAGGACTAGCAAGAACTTGGCAGGGCTTAAGTCCCAGAAGGTCAAATAAGCCCCAGAAAGGAGCAGGCACAGGAAACAAGAAATACAGGAGGAAGCCCCACATATACAGTCAATTAATATTTAACAAAGGATCCAAGAATACTCAGTGGGGAAGAAAATGGTCTCTTCAACAAATGGTGTAGGGAAACTGGATAACCACATGCAGAAAAATTAAACAGGACCCTTATCTTACACCACTCACAAAAGTTAACTTGAAATGAATGAAACACTTAAGCATAAGACCTGATACCATAAAATTCCTAAAGGAAAACTTAGGGAAGAAGCTCCTTAATGTTTGTCTAGGCGATGATTTTTTGAATGTGGGAATGGGACTGACCAAGACTGGGACCTGTTTCAAAGATTGGGGTGACCAAGTAGCTCTGACTGTAGGGTTGGAAAGATGCTATTTCACAACCCCCGCTGCCTTTACTGACTCAGCTCACTCCACTCTTTCCTTCGTCTCTCCACCCTTTCCTTTCAAACCCCAGCTCAAGTCAGCTTTTGCCAGAAGACTTCCCTGGACCCTCTGTTCATGTCTTTGTGTCCCCATTTACCCTGTATAGATGACCAACATATCCTCCACATCAATTTATTGTGTATAATGGTTTAATGACTACCTCCTTCAATAGATTGTGAGTTCCATATGGCTGTTGCACTGGAGTGATATCAAGATAACATCCAAATGTAATAGCCAAACTCTTCTGCTGAATATAAATAGACTGACTTTCATTTTCAACAATATGACAGACTTGGAAGTCAAGGAAAAAGACTCCTGACACAGGGATACCAAAAATGCTACTAAAACATTTTTAAACCTCTTCTCATTGACATGTCTGAGCTGGCATGAGAGTTATAGAAAGGCTCAGAGTTTAGGAACAATGAGAAACCAAAAATCCAGAGAGATAAGCAAGTACTGAAACTGGCATTCTCTCTGGAGAAATCTGTCAATCTCTGTTGGCTTAGGGACTGATTTTAATTGGCCTCATGAGCATGAGAGGACAGGAAATAAAGTCTGGAACCAAAAGGGGGTGGAATGCTAAAGTAGAGCTCTCACCAAAAAATTGGACCTCCAAAAAAAACACCATCCTCAATTGTATGAAGTAGATTTTTTTAAAAAAATCTTTCCCACAGTATGGGTAAACAGTGGATATCCTGACTGCTTTGACCTTGTCTCTGGCTAAAGTATGAAAAACGGGGAGGGGGAATCTCCCTAAAGAACTCTTCATCACAAGGCTTTACTCACGTGGATTCAGAGATGGAATCTACACTACCTGTGGGGACAAAAAAATCCCAACTCAAACATTAGTTTAAAGTGATCCCAGGTTAACCAGAAAATTCCAAGCAGAATGAAAACAAAAATACCATACCAAACACACTGTATTCAAACTATAAATCATTAAATATAGAGAGAAAATCTTAAAAAGCAGACAAAATGAAAAGGCTGATTATCTGTAGTCAAACAACCATTAGACTGACAGCTGACTTTTCTCCTAACAATGGAAGTTTAAAATGGTGGAATTACATGAAATGTATGAATTTCAGCCTATCTAGGCCCACCAGGTGATTAGCATACTCACCTCCCTTTCATATGGCATAAATCTCCTCCTGGAGAAGAGCAGGGAAGCACCCTCCTAGAGCCATCTCTTCTCTCTTGCTCTGTGGGTTCTATCTTCTTTTTTTTCCCCGATATTATTTCATTCAGCACAAAGGGAAACCTAAGAAATGTCAGTAATAATTCCTAATTTGGCTGTCATAGCTCCAGAGTAGAGGCCCAGTTAACCCTGTAACATTTTACTTTGGGTTAGGGTGGAAAAAGCATTATATTGAAAGTAAAGGAACATTGTTCTGGCACCACTATTTATTAGCTTTATGACTTTGTGTAAGTACCTTCTCTTCTCTGAGCCCTCAATTTTAAAAAACAGATTTGAATTTGAAGAGTTCTAAGGTCCCTCACAGGTCTGAAAGTTTCATTTATACTTCTATCTATGCCCTTAGCTTGCATTTGGCTCTTACTAGATGCTTTCTCTCAGAAATACAGTAACAGGGAGAGAACATTACCACACCTCCCTATAAGGCTACAATTTCCTCTCCTATATAGTAAATAATGCAAGGTTCCAACGTCTTCAGAGACAAAGAAAATTGTAACCATCCAAAGTGTGACAGAACTGTAAGGATGACAGTAACATGAAATCAGCTATATGAATTACAAAACATATCACAGTTCAGTTTGTTCCGTGATGGAACAAAAGACACATATTTTAAGAAATAACAGTAACTATGGGTGTCATTCATGGAAAGATCTATCACTAGCAGATCAGATTATGACCTTCCAGTCATAATTCTGGAACAGGGAGTAAACAAGAAGAGCAGGCCCCCAGGCAGTTCTATTTTTAAAAATCAGGGCATATGAATATATCAAGTATGAGGATAGTTATGATGACCAAAGGACAAAACGTTTTAAATTGGGAATAACCCAGAAAATTAAAGACACGGTTGTCTTATCAAAAGGTCAGAATGTGATATATCAAGATATATACATATATGTGTATTAACATACCAGGGGTAATAGAAAAATCATGAGCCCCTAAGTCAGACAGCCTTCATTCAAGTCCTAGTTCTACCATACATTTGCCATCCCTAAACCAGGCTGAATAACCTTTAACAAGTCAGTTCTGTCTGGGCATCAGGTCCCTAATCTGTAAAATGGAGATAATCACACCTTTCTCATACCATACCATGCTTATGAGGATTAAACAAGATCATGTTTGTAAAACACTGGCATAGTGCCTGATATTTAGTAGGTAGCCAATAATTGTTACTTTTTTCTCCCTCCCCCATTCTTCCCCCTCCCCCCCCACCCCACCCCACCGTGGGAAGGAAGAGGTGGGCAAGCAGAAAGACAAACCAGTCAGAAGCAAATGAAGCTGAGGAGAGCCCAGAAAGGCTTTACCTTGTCTGAGTTAACAGAAAGAAATGAAAGCCCTCCCTTTGAAGCCCAACTTACACCCTTTTTTCTCCCCCATCCACCTCCAGTCCTGACCTTGGAGGTGTCCACAGACATCACTCCTGGTCTCTGAGAGTGGGCTTTCTGGGAAGACCCCAGTCAGCTCCCTAGAGTTGGGCCCATTTCTCCTTGACTCCTGTCTTGAAGTCCAGGCCACAGCATTATTTTTGTGCCTAGTATTTTTAATTGTTTTAAGGGGAAAGTTTGGTTGAATTAACCTGATCCAACATATTCTTGGAAATGGGAATTGGATGTTTCTAATTTTTCACTCTCATAAATTATGTTGTAATGAAAATTGTATTAACCATATATTTATGTATACGCATGATTGGATCATTTGAATAATAGTATAATAACCAAATTATTCCTTAGTTAATCTTAAAACTCATAAGAGATTGTCACTCTCCCCCGCTCAGTAATTCCTGTGGCTTTCCCAGTACCTAAGCACCCCATTCAAGGCCTCTCACCACTGGGTCTTAAGGCAACTTTCAAATCTCACTACCAAAATATCCCTCAATGTGTCCTTACACAATATTACATAAATAAAAAGAATTATAAGGACTACTATAAAGAACTTTATGGCAACAAATTAGGCAAGTTAGCTGAAATGAACAAATTCCCAAAAAGATACAATTTACTGAAATTGACTCAAGCAGAAACAGATAATCTGAAAAAACATAAAGAAGTATCTAAAATATTTTACAGATTTCTTCTCCTTCTAACCTATCTAGTATGTTTAATGCTCTGCAGATCTAAAGAAAATTCTGTGGTCTATCATTTAATTGTTTTCATTGTTTAAATTAATCTACAAGGCTCTGACTTAAAGCGACAATACTGGCCTTTGTTTCAATTGTAAATTATTGCCATTTCCCTAGGAGGGATCAGCCATCCTATTCAGTAATTATTTCCTGAATAATTCCAGGAAGCATGCTTGCTTCAGCCACTAGGAGCCTGAAATACTCAGAATTTTTAGAAAGCATAGACCTGGCCTTCATATAACTTAAAAAAGTAACCTTCTACCACTTGAATTTGGAGTCCTCTTCAGAATTCCTGCCAAGTATTTTGCCTGAATTTGTGCCAACACTCAAATCATATATTTTTGTCTTATTGTTGCCAAGAGAACATTAACACTTTTATGTCTTCCCCTAACCACATTTTATGAGATACTTTCCCAATGTCACAAACAGTTCATTATTTATGGGAAATACCTTTTATGCTTTGCTTCAGAATGATAGAAAAAAAAAATCAGGTTACTAATGACTCAGAAATGACGTCATATAGAGCTGTCATTGTACAAGGCTGTTTGTGGAAAATTTAATTGTTGAGAAATAAGTACACAAAAAGCTTCTGGGTTGTCTGACCCTCCATTGGGACCCCTTGGGGTTAGTAATTAAGGTGCATGGTCTGCTAGTAAGGCAAAGGTTGTGGAAAACTACAAAATGGCTCTGGTTAAATGTTTCTTCGAACAGTAAGGGATTATCTGGAAAGAAAATCACAGGGGAAACTGTTAAAAGAGCTGAATAAAAGAGGCTGAAGAATAGGCATGACAGGGATCTCCAACTATTTGAAGGGCTGCTGTACAGAAAAGGTGATAAATTGGCCTGTAACTATTCATTTATTCAACAAACATTTGAGTACATACCATGTGCCAGGAACTATACTAGATGCTAGTAATACAAGAACGGGGAGAAACCACGCACAAAGGACAAAAAGACACGTAAAACACATCACCTCACCATGCCATAAAAGCAGCAGTCGAAACGGTATAGGGAAGAGTCTGCTATGACAGTAGATGTGCTGTGGTAAATCAGGGAAGGCTTCTTAGAAAAGGTGACTCTTCAACTGAGTTTACAGAGAGAAATCGAAGTTTACTAGAAAGACGAAGGGGCAAGGAACCACAGGCAAAGCCAGGAGGAGAGGCACAGAGGATGAAAAGGGGTGGGACGTGTGGGGATATTTGTGATTCCATATGCTAGGATGCAAAGTGAGGGTGGAAGGTAGTGGCAGAGGAGGTGAAGAGGTGCACAGAGGCCAATTAGGATGGGCTTAAACTCCTACCAGCAAACCAGGAAGGGAAAGTATAGTTCTTACATGTTATTCTAGTCGAGCTGAATGAAAACCTGGGGTAAAGTTGTAATACACAGGAAAAAAGATATTGGGTCAGTATAAGTTAATTATAAACTTTTAAATATTTTTAAAATATTTAAATTTTTATAATTCTCTAATTTTAAAAATAAATGCAATCACAATAAAAATAACTAACAAGGCTTTTTTTTAATAAAGCTAGAAAAATTAAGTCTAATGTTCATATGGAAAAAGAACATTTTTTCAATAGCTAGGAATAGCTAGGAAAATCCAAAGAAGAAAAGGTGTGAGGGGGAACTAGCCCTGCCAGATAGCAAAATATATTACTAAGCCTCTATAATTAAAACTGATATGCATATTGAAGTTGGGGGGAAGTGTTATAATGCCTGCAACTCCCCTGGAAATGCATCAAAAAATAAGATGGATTGATGAATGAACAGAGGGACAGATAGATGGATAGGTATGTGATATAGCAAGTATGGTGAAATGGTAGAATCTAATGGGTATGTAAGCAGGTATTCACTGTAAAATTCTTTCAACTTTTATGTATGTTTGAAAATTGTATAGTAAAATGTTGAAAAAAATCTGAAAAAAAAATGGCGTAACAATGTCACACCAGCACATGAATAGACACACAAGCAAGTACAATAAATTACAAATTCCAGAAATAGTTCCCAGTAAATACGGAAATTTAATATTTGATAAAGGTAGCATCTCAAACCACTTAAAGCAGAGATGGACATTTTAATAAATGACTTGGGAACAACTTGATAGCTATTTGGAAAAAGATGAAAATAGATCTGTATCTCACACCATAGACAAGGAAAAACTCCAAAAAGATCAGAGATCTAAAGGTAAAAAATGAAACCAAGCAAGTACTACATGAAAATATGGGTGAATTCCTCTATAACCTCAATGCAGGGAAAAGTTTCCTAACTATAACTCAAAAACCAGGTACAAAAAATAAAAAGAGAAATAAATTTGACTACATAGAAACATACTTTTACAAGACAAAAATATACCAAAACCAAAGCCAAAAGAAAAAAATTGCAACATATATCACAAAGGGCTAATGTCCTAATCTATTGTTAATTCTTAAAAATTGAGGAAAGAAATACCAGAAACATGATAGAAAAATAAGCAAAATACATGAACAGATAATTCATGCAAAAAGATATTAAACTTCATCCATAATTATTTTAATGCAAACTAAATCTACACTGACATACCATTTCTCACGTTACAGACTGACGAAAATTAAAACGCTTGACAGCATTCTATTGGCAAGGCTGGGGGCAAATAGACATTCTTATTCATTGCTGGTAGGAATGCAAACTGGTACAACTCTTATGGAGGGGAATTTAGTAATAAATTACATACGCGTTTGGCTTTTGATTCCGCAATCTCATTTCTAGACACTTACCCTGAAGATAATACCTCCAACAATATGATAATACCTCCAACAATATGAAAATACAACAATACGAAATGAATGCCCAAGGTTATTCATTACAGGTTTATTGGTAATTGCAATATGTTGGAAACAACCTAATGCCCATACATGGGAGAGTGGTTGAATAAACTCTGGGACATCCACACAATAGAAGATTCTGGAGCTGTTTAAATTTTTATAAAATGCAGGTGGGAGAAGACCACTATGAACAGACACGGAATGATTTCCAGGATCACTTGATAGGAGCTGTGACCTTCAGCTGAGGGACAGCTAGCCAACGGTGACCCCGCAGGGATTGAGCTGGAGGAATAAATGACCTGACATCACTCTCTTCCACCCTCCAACCTTCTGCATGTGCTTCTCATTGGTCCAACACAAACAGAAGTCAGAAGGTAAAAGCAGACAATAAAGGTCACCACCCAGACTAGAGGAGGGTGGAGAAGAGTAGCGGGTGGGTTTGGAAGATAAAACGGAAGATAACCAGCACATAATTTAACATTCCCTCTTGCCGGACATTCAATTTATATCCAATTCTTGACTATTATAAAGAGTGAACATCCTTATTTAGCACTATGCTGGTAAAAATTTAACAACTGGGACAGGGACCCTGATTTGTAGTGTCTTCCGTGGTGTAAATACTCTCATCATGGCTGATTTCAAGCTACCCTCATGAGGTCACTGAATGAGGAACTGGGAAGAGATGTGCACGAGGGGTTCTTACAAGAGGGCAAGCCATCTCTAACACACCACTGCTTGTCCTTAAAGCCTTGTCCGCACGTTGGATTCTATTCTTAAAATAAACTCATTGATGTAGAATGATGGAATAATAGATGCAAATACTTTGTGGAATCCTTATATGAACTGAACAAGACTCATTTTTAAAGTCCTGGAATAGCCTGATGTAGTAGATAGAGCTCTAAACCTGGAAAGTTCATTGTTCCCTTCTCTGAGGAACCTAGCATGCTGCGTATGTCTCTAAATTCACGCCATGTTATAACTGTCTCCCCAACAGAAGTGTAAGCCCTCCACAGAAAAAGACTCTTTCTTACTCAGGTTTATAGCACGGTACCTGGCACAGAAATGTCTGTCACAGAGAATGATTTTTTAATTGCATGAATGGAGAATGAAGACACCTGAGTTCTAATCCCAAATCTGCCTCTTACTCAAGGCATGACTTTTGGGAAATCAGTCTCCTTCTCTAAATCTGAATTTCCTCATCCATTTTTCCTAAGTGTATCCCATGGAGAAATGCTCTATGCAAAAAAAAAAAAAAAAAAAAGGAGGGGGGAATACTGGGAAATCTTCAGGCTAGATTCTGCTCTTGGAGTCACAATGCACATTTCTAGAACAAAGCATCTGAGAAGTCCAGCAGTGAGAAAACCTGTTTAACTTTGTCTTAACAGCAATTTTCACATGCATTTGGCCATGGAAATCTTTCTCTTCTCATGGAGTTAGTGGTGCTGGAAAATGCTGAACTAGAAAGGCATTCAAGGCTCTTTCCTGCTCTGACGTTTTACGGGTTTGTCACAGAATAGCTCCAAGTGAATTTGAAAAATACTCAAGCTAGACAGTGGAAATGAAATCACAAATGTTAAGACAGTGAAATCATGAACATACTGTTAGATAGCGTTTGTATTTGTAGGGTCATAATACAGAAGGTCCCCTTCCATGTCCCTGATATGGTCACTGCTGAGCAAGCTCCCACCTTCACACATCAAGCCAAAGTCACCCAGATGACCTGTGCTCTTCACTATAACTCTGAGAATCCACCTTCACTTTGCCTAAGTGGTTCTTGAGTAAAACGTATCAATCTTCCATCCAAGCTCCCAGCAATCAGCGGCTTCCCATTTGCTTACCCTTGGCAAATTGCCATGGACTGGACCTAAGTGATGTACCATTATCTAAACTAGTGGCCTCCAAAGTGCTTTTTTTCCTTTTCATTTTTAATATATATATATATATATATGTGTGTATATATATATATATATGTGTGTGTGTGTGTATCTATATGTGTGTGTGTGTGTATCTATATGTGTGTGTGTGTGTATCTATATGTGTGTGTGTGTGTGTGTGTATATATATATATATATATATATATTTTTTTTTTTTTTTTTGTGCCAGGTCTTAGTTGCAGCATGCAGGGTCTTCATTGAGGCACTCGGGCTTCTTAGTTGCAGCATGTGAACTCTTAGTTGCGGCAGGCATGCAGGATCTAGTTCCCTGACCAAGGATTGAACCTGGGCCCCCTGCTTTGGGAGCGTGGAGTCTTACCCACTGGACCATCAGGGAAGTCCGAAAGTGTTTTGATTGTATATGCAAACCAATAAAAATATTTTGATATGCACAATATATTTATTTATAAAGTATGGGTAAGTTCTGCTGTCCTAATACAGTATGACTTCATAAAATTCATGAAAATAGAAATGTAAATCAGATGAGGAAACAAACAGAAGTAAAAGTTCTAATGTTTCAGCAGGTTGCCTTGGGCTCCCCTGCTGTGCATGCTCCTCACTCTGGAGACTTCTGTGCTCAACACCAAGCTCTCCCAGAGGTTACCAGCCTAAAGGAAGCAAAAGGAGAGGCAGCCTCAGGCTCCCGAGCTGAGCAGACAAGCCCTGCTAAAGTGGCCCTTCTTACTTCTGAGAGAGGTGACCCAGCCTTTGTGGGAGAATCTGCAGCGTTTCAGCGGAGTGTGGGATAATATGGGCTTCAGCTTGAACTGGGCCTGTGTTCAAATTCTGATTGCATCTCCCTGCTGGCATGTGACTTTGGGCACATACCATTAAGTGCTAATAGTATCTCTCATTTATTAGGGATTTACTAGGTATCAGGCAGTCTGCTAAGCCCTTCGATACACATTAGCTATCTATCCTTATGTCTGTCATGCAATGAACTTACTGTTATCTCCATTTAATAACTCAGGAAACACAGGCACTAAAAGGCTACATCATTGGCCTAAAGCGAGGCCCATGTCTACCTGACTCCACATTCCTGACTCCTGACCTGCCCACTCTACTGCCTACCACACTCACCCTCTCTGAGCCTCTGTTGTTTCCTTTTTTTTTTTTTAATGTCTATTTTTTTTCTGAAAATTTTTTTTAACATCTTTATTGGAGTATAATTTCTTTACAATGGTGTGTTAGTTTCTACCGTATAACAAAGTGAATCAGCTATACATATACATATATCCCCATATCTCCTCCCTCTTGCGTCACCCGCCTCTGTTGTTTTCTATCTGAAATGGAGAGAAATAGGACTTGTACAGTGTGAGCACAGCACCTGGGTTCAATAAATGTCAGCAGGCATTGTTGAACCCCCAGGTGAGTTCCCAGAAAGGTGCCAAGGTGAGTCATCGGGATAAGAGTGTAAAGGAAGTTAATCATGTCAGGCCCTGGCTGACAAAAGAAGGTGTTAGAAAGGGGGTTACAGGGAGCCCCAGTGACGGCAAGAATGTGTGGGCATGTGCCCTGCCCTGCCCTATCCCGTGGCCAGGCAGACCCACCTGAATCGGAGATGGAAGCCTGGGACCTTCCCAGCTTCATGACTCCCGGCTTTAAGATCATCAGCTACTTCTACTCTGACTCCATGGTCATCACACAGATTTCTGAAAGCATTTCAGTTCTCCATAGAGAGAATTCACTGAGCAGGAATGTTCTATAACAGGGCAACTAAATTAATAAATTGACATCATTTAAACTCCAAGGTGTGGGAGAAAGACCATAAGCCTAAAGACCTGGACTCCTTGCCTCCTGGACAGCTATGTGATTTTACAGCATCATTTATTCCCACCTCTCTCTATTGCAGACTTCCACTTCCCCAAAATTTCTATTGTCCCTTTGCCCTTTTCTGAGTTCTAAAACTGTGGCACTTAAATCTGCCTCACCACTTTCTCGCTTATGAATGAATCAATGTTGGTTCCCAGCAATGAGAGGAGTGGTGACACTCATAAAGAAGAAGACATGTCATAAATGTAAACTAGTCCTAAAATCACTCATCACTTTAATCATTAAAGGTAACCTGAGGCATGGAAACATAAAGGTTTTTCAACAATCACACTCCTGTCCTCTCTAAATTTGTAGAAACATTGGCTCAGTTTGCCCTTCTCGGTTTGCCGTTGATTCGATTTGCAATCAACGTGAAAGCCCTCCATGATTCAATTTGACTCCATTCAATAAACATTTCTTATACCCCTACACTTTGGCAGGGAGCTCCCTAAATCACATTTTATGTTGACAGATTCAACAATGCATGCAGTAATCATTCTTATTTAGTACCAACCACGGTGTTAGGTACTGGGGGTGAGGGAGAGGGCTGTAAAAGGACAGATGTCCTTTTTTCCATTTCTTCTTTTTTTTTTTTTATTTTAAGGGTAGCAAGTTTAAGGAAAAATGAAATTACAATAATAATTCAAAACTTACTCGTATTACCACCCTGACACAAAAAAATTGTCACTAGTACATCAAATCCTCCATATTTCGATACATACATACATATTAGCCCAGTGACTAAGCGCCTGGGCTGGGGAGTGAACTGCTGGGTCTGGATCCTGTCTCCTCCAGTCAGGCAGGTGGACCTGAGACCTTGGACAAGTTCTCTGGACTCTGTGCTTCCCTTTACTTGTGGGTAAAATGGGAATCACAGTGGTGGTCCCTACCTCATAGAATAGTTATACATGTAAAGCGTTTGGAGAGTGCCTGCCACATAGCAATGAATAAATAAATGGGGGCTGTTAATTATGGCATCTACACTAGTGTTTAAACTTTCAATAGCTGTTATTTATTTGTCCACTGGCATTGATGACTCTACGTATTCTTTGTGCCCGTGTGCTCCATAGGGGTGCTCCTTGGAGTTGTTTGGTTTTTCTTGGCTGAAACAGGGAAGCAGGGAGACACGCCCTCCAGTCTAAATCCTGCACAGGGTGATGCAGAGTGAGTGGGCAGAAGAAGGAAGGAGCCAAGACTGTATAAACCTCTTTTTCATTTTTGCTTGTCCCTTTGCCCCTTTTCCTGGTACAGCACCCCCTCCAGATCACCATGTTAACGACTTAGGCATATCTTGTACTTTATTTATGCTTATCTCATCATATGCAAGCTTATACAGAGAGGGGTATATGTGAGTATGTGTCTGTGAGAGACAAGAGTGTTTGTTCTCTTAGAAATGGGATTATGCTATAATACGTTTCTATGCATCTTGCTTCTCTCATTTAAAATACCTCAGCTGAAGGTGGCTTGTTTCTTCGTAAGTCTGTACTTAACAATTTTAGATGGAGCATTTATTTCAGCAAGACTGTGGGAGCCCTGTGGGGCGTGGATTGAGGATACATCTCTCCAGCAAGTGTTAAATTTTCTTTGTATGGAACCCAGGAACTAGCAACCCAAGTCTACTTTATTTTGTATGTTACTGTATATTATACAAATGTACATATTTGCATTTTATACATATCAAATATTATAAAGTCTACTTTGCAATGTCCCAGAGCCTACAGGGAGTACAGGCTCAGGAATCAGGAGTTCAAACACAAGCAATAGCAAACCTGCAGAGATAAAGACTTAAAAGAGATTTTTTTTTCTCCACTCAAACCCAAGATAAAATAAATGACATATTTTTATTTTTTTCTTACTGCTGGTGGGCAAAATTTCTTTTAGCACATTTCTCCACAAGGGCCCTAGCTTTATACAGGGGTTTCAGTTCCCATCCCCTAGTTAACTCAGGCCTGAGGCCTTGTCTCCTGTCCCCCAGAGAGGTTAAACCCTGGTTACAGAGATCTGCAGCCCCACCTCACTTCTTTGGCCTCCAAGAGGTTCCCTGAATTTCCTGCAAGCTCAGCTCTGCATTTAAAAAGATGTTTGCTGTGCTTTATTAACTATTCTAGGAATTCGTAAGAAGACTTTTTCAGGATACCTATTTCACTGAAAAGATTGGATGGAACTCAGAAGCCTATTTGTACACCTGTGTACCCATCAGATGCACACCTGTCCCTCACACGTTAGATAAATGAGTCATCACGCTTGTGGAGCTCAGAATACTTTTATAAGTGCCTTGCATGCTTGTTATTTTCTTTGGTAAACTCAACAGCCCCATAAGGTAGACATTACAGGTATGATTATCTTCATTTTATAGAAAAGAAATAGATGCCTAGAGAAGCTACGTGTCTTATCTCACCGAGGCCAAAAAGCAACTGGAAGCAAAACCAGGAGCAGCCTCCTGGTTTCACCCACTGTCTTTCCACTGCACCATCAGGCTCCTGTCGTAGCAATACACTGAGATTTAGTCCCTGGTCTCGCCTATGGATTCTTCCTCCACACTTCCTGAGCTCCTACCACGAACCAGACTCAGGGTCAGGAACTGAGACTGAAAAACTAGAGAGAAGAAAAGGAAGTCCTTCCTAGGAGCTCCTAGGTTGGAAGAGGAAAATAAGTAAAATGCTCAAGTATACTCCACTCAGGTACAAACTGTAGAGAGAACAGTAAGGAGAAGAACACCAAATTTGCCTAGATGCCATTGATGACCTCTATTTCTAGTGTATGATGGAGAAAAAATTGCTATTCAAAGCTGGCTGCAGATTTTCTCTTGTTCAGCAGAACATATTGATGTTTACAATAAAACCCCGCCATATGCAAAAAATGGAATCCAGAAAATCCAACTGCATGAAATGCTTAAGTTGCATTATTGCAAGGTTAATGAAAAGCAATATTTTTCAGAAGAGTTTGCAGTTACTTTATAACGTGCATGTGCGTGGGACTGTGGGGATGCTCCTTGAAGCTGCTGGTCTTCTTGGCTGAGACAGGGACACAGGGAGACACAGCTCCAGTTAAAACCCTGCACAGCTCAGGAGAGGAAGGAAAGAGCCAGGATCACACAGGGCTCAGACTCTGCGCCTGACCAGCCAGGGAAGGCAGGGTGGTGGCCTCCTCCCCCTGGAAGACAGACAGTATCCTGATGAGGACATTTCTTGGCTCAGACAGGGAGTCAGGAACACTTGACATGAAACTGAGAAAGCTCCACGTGATCACAGAGGAGTCACTTCCACACCTCACCACACTCCCTCACCCCCACAAGTGACTGGAATTTAAAATCCAGCTGGGCAGAGGGAGGAAGAGATTGTCAGTTGTGTTACATCTGAATTTCATCATCCCAGGGTGCCATCATTGCTGGGCTTTATTATGTTTACTTGTGAAATGATCAGCTCCAGCATATCAACTGGAGAAGTAAGACTGAGAGAACTAGAAAACTATCCATAATAGGTAAGATGAATTCTGAGGGGTGGGAAGATGCTACTAGGCAGGAAAGAGAAAAGAGCAAAGCAACAAGAGGCAGGCCAAGAGATGAGGCGAAGAAAAAAACAGAGGAGTTTAACGTATGATTTTAAGCGGTTTGCTGTGCTAAGCTCAATGTTACCCATTTCCTCTGTCCCTAAAACTTCTGTAAACAGCTATGCCCACAATCCTGGGTCAGTGGTACTTTGGGGAGTGATGGAATCAGAGCAGTATCCCATGTGTCTTCAGTGTGGTGATGTGCAAGCGATAACATGCAGAGGGAAGAAATGGACAACTTTGCAGAATCTAGAAATCAGAAACTTGGGGTGACTGGGAGGAATATGCACAGCCTACTAATTGGTAGGGAATTCTGAGCGCACCCTGCTTAAACATTAAATAAAATTCAAAGAAGTATAAAAAACTAGTCAGCCCTAAATAAATACACCTTGAAATCTGAATGGAATATATAATTTTCTAGGAGAATATAGTTTGCCTAAAGATTTCTCAGAAGAAACCAAATATCTAACTGCTCCAGTTTCTGGAGAAGAAAGAAAGGAAGCTATCCAAAAAATTGCCTCTCAAAACAGCACCACGTCCAAGGTTTCCAGCAGAATTATACAAACTTTCAAAGAGCAGGTAATTTCAGTGGTATCTGAACTTGTCTAGAGTTTAGAAAGAAAAAGAAATCTTCTAAGTTATTTTTATAAAGAGAGTATTACATCGATATCAAAATCTAATAAATATTTCACATATTTCCCTGGTGGTCCAGTGGGTAAGGCTCCGTGCTCCCAATGCAGGGGGCCCGGGTTCGATCCCTGGTTGGGGAACTAGATCCCGTATGCATGCCGCAACTAAGAGTTCACATGCCACAACTAAGAGTTCACATGCCACAACTATGAGCCCTCATGCCACAATGAAGATCCCACATGCGGCAGCTAAGACCCAGAGCAGCCAAAATAAATAAATAAACAAATATTTTTAAAAAAAGAAAAAAGAAAAAAGAAAGCCAAATCCTCTTCTTAAAAAAAAAAAAATTCATATACATTAAAAACTAAAGACAAATGTCACTTAAGAATATCAATACAAAAATTCTAAATAAAATATTAACCAACAGAATGCAATACCACATTAAAACAATAATATGTCATATCCAAGTAAAGTTGATTCTACAAAGGCAGAAATGGTTCAATATTAGGAAATCTATTGATTATTTATATTTATTGATTCAAGGAGAAAAGTCAGACTGATTCCTTAGAGACTAAAAGGGAATTTGACAAACTTCAATGGCTATTCTTGATTTTTTAAGCCAAATAAAGTAGGAATCTTTGAATAACTCCATGTGTGTGCATGCATATGTGTGTGTATATATATATATATATGAAACACTTGAATAAATGTAAAGACATGTTCGTAGAAAGGACAATTCAGCATCATCGAGATGTCAATTTCCTCCTAGGCTAATACACAAATTTCTTAATCCAGACAAAAATATCAACAAATTGAGTTTTATCTCTATTTCATTTTTAACTAGACAAATTGATTCTAATATTCACATGGAAATTTAAACAGCCAGAAAATCTCTAAGGAAGGAAAGCAATGAGTAGGCACTACTCTTACTAAAGCCTCAATAATTAGAATAGTGTGGTTCTGGCACAGAACAGACAGGTGGACTTTCCTGCTTTTCCTCCACTGGCCATTACCCACACTTCATTTTCTGCCTTCTCTGCCCCTCCCCGGTTTTCCCCATGCATCAGTGGACCTTTGCCCTCTGGCTTCCTGTGGGTTCAGTCAAGAGGAGGTCCTGGCTGGATATCAGAGGGTGAGAGTAGAAAGGTCAGGGTGTTTCCCCCCTGATCCCTCACTGCTTTTCAGGCAATGGCTCTGCTCCCTCCATACTACTGGGTGCTCCCCCCTGCATAGCTCTCACAGGACCCTGATAACACTCTCTGTGCTCCCTTCTCCTTCAGGCCTAGGAGTGCAATGGCTTTCCACCACTGCTAGTCTCTGGATGCTTTATCATCCCTTGCAGGTTCCTTGAACCTTGACCACACTTCCATTAAAGTCCCTTCATTTGAACCATGTGAGTGGAATTCTGTTTCCTTCCAGGAACTTGACTGATAAATAGACAATGAAATGGAATAGACAATCCAGAAATAGACTCAAACGTATATAGGAAGTTAGTGTATAATAAAGTTAGCCTCTCAAATCAATGGAATAAAGATGGACATTTTAATAAATACCATTGAGATAAATGGAGAGCCATCTGGAAAAATATTAGGATAAACCCTTACCTGACATGGTACACCAGGGTAAACTCCAAATGTAATTAAATTGAAACAAAATAAAATCATAACTGTAGTATAGTCATACAACTCAGCTAAAGAAATGAATTGTTGATACACCCATCAACAGAGATGAATCTCAAAAACATGTGGAATGATAGAAGGTTTACATAAAATAATTTGTGCTGTATGATATTCCACTTTAGGACATTCTAGAAGAGGTAAAAATGAATTTAGAGTGGGGAAAAGTCAGAACAGTGAGTCAGAAGAGTGAATCTGTGGGTGGGAATGGGGTGGAGACTGGAAAGGGGCATAAGGGAACTTTCTGGGATGATGGTAAGCGTCTGTATCTTGATATGGGTTTAGGTTACATGAGTGTATGTGTTTCTCAAAACTCAGCAAACATACCGTTAATATTTTCATATTTTGTCATATGTAGATTTTACATCAAAACAAAAAAAGGGTCAGCAAATGTCAAACTCTAGTTAGTGGTATGCATGTGGATTTACTTAGGAAGGAGTGTACTGATATCTGCAATTTAATTTTAAATGCAAAAGTAAGATAAATGGGGCTTCCTTGGTGGCTCAGTGGTTGAGAATCTGCCTGCCAATGCAGGGGACACGGGTTCAAGCCCTGGTCTGGGAAAATCCCACATGCCGCGGAGCAACTAGGCCCGCGAGCCACAACAACTGAGCCTGTGCGTCTGGAGCCTGTGCTGTGCAACAAGAGAGGCCGCGATAGTCAGAGGCCCGCGCAAAGCAATGAAGAGTGGCCCCCGCTTGCCACAACTAGAAAGAAAAGCCCTCACACAGAAACGAAGACCCAATACAGCCAAAAATAAATAAATAAATAAATAATTTTAAAAAATAAAAAATAAAAAAATAAGATAAATGAAGGGATGAATAGAGGGACAGATAGATAGATACATGATAAAGCAAGTACAGTAAAATGTTAATGGTAGTATCTAGATGTTGGGTATAGGAGTGTTTCCTATAAAATTCTTTCAACTTTGCTCTATGTTTTAAATTTTTAATAAAAGGTTTTTTAAAAAAAATACTAGAAGAAAAAATTCTGACACTGCTACAACATGGATGAACCTCGAAGATATTATACTGAGTGAAATAAGCCAGTCACAAAAGGACAAATACCACGTGATTCCACTTACATATGGTAATATAGTCACTTTGTAGAGACTTGACTTCTGAAGTCTCTCCTTTCCAGCAGATTAAAACTCAGGCTTCACAAAAAGGGGAAGAGAGATGAATCTGAATGTAGAAAGTGGAATAGTGGTTGCCAGGGGATGGCAAGGGTGGTAATGGGGAGGTATTTCTCAATGGGAACAGAGTTTCAGTTTGACAAGATGAAAAAAGTTCTTTGGATGGATAGTGGTGATGGTTGAACAACAATGTGAATGCACTTAATGCCACTCACTAAACTGTACACTTTAAAATTATTCAAATGGTGAATTTTATGTTGTGCATATTTTACCAAAATAACAAAAATAATTTTTTAAAGTAAAAATAAAACTAGGAAAAATATGGGAGAATTCCTTTATAACCTTGGATAAGATGAGAAGGCCTTTATCTTTATAACTATGACTCAGAAACCAGAGATGTTTATCACAGAATTGTCTCTAATAAAGAAAACTGGCTCCGCAGGCAGCCCGCCGCCACCATCTTTAAGTGCCGGTGCTGCCTTTTCACGATCTGAAGCGCCGCATGCGAGGCCTCTGAACGTGGTCCCCTGTGAGCAAGTGAAACTAGACGAAGCACAAAGGAAAAGAAATAAAAAGATGCTTGTGCTTTTGATGTCAAATCCAAAAAAAATCATTGCCAAGACTGATGTCAAGGAGCTTCCTGAGCAGAAGCAAGAAGAACTACAATCCTGCAGCCTGTGGAACAAAAACCACATTCACAGAAAGACAGACAAGATGAAAAGGTAGAGGGCTATGTACCAGATGAAGGAACAACATAAAACCCCAGAAAAACAACTAAATGAAGTGGAGATAGGCAACCTTCCAGAAAAAGAATTCAGAATAATGATAGTGAAGATGATCCAGGACCTCGGAAAAAGAATGGAGGCAAAGATTGAGAAGATGCAAGAAATGATTAACAAAGACGTAGAAGAATTAAAGAACAAACCATCAGAGATGACCAATACAATAACTGAAATGAAAACTACACTAGAAGGAATCAATAGCAGAATAACTGAGGCAGAAGAACGGATAAGTGACCTGGAAGACAGAATGGTGGAATTCACTGCTGTGGAACAGAATAAAGAAAAAAGAATGAAAAGAAATGAAGACAGCCTAAGAGGCCTCTGGGACAACATTAAGTGCAACAACATTCGCATTATACGGGTCCCAGAAGGAGAAGAGAGAGAGAAAGGACCCGAGAAAATATTTGAAGAGATTATAGTCGAAAACTTCCCTAACATGGGAAAGGAAATAGCCACCCAAGTCCAGGAAGCGCAAAGAGTCCCATACAGGATAAACCCAAGGAGAAACACGCCAAGACACACAGTAATCAAATTGGCAAAAATTAAAGACAAAGAAAAATTATTGAAAGCAGCAAGGGAAAAATGACAAATCACATACAAGGGAACTCCCATAAGGTTAACAGCTGATTTCTCAGAAGAAACTCTACAAGCCAGAAGGGAGTGGCATGACATATTTAAAGTGATGAAAGGGAAGAACCTACAACCAAGATTACTCTACCCGGCAAGGATCTCATTCAGATCTGATGCAGAAATCAAAAGCTTTATAGACAAGCAAAAGCTAAGACAATTCAGTACCACGAAACCAGCTCTACAACAAATGCTAAAGGAACTTCTCTAAGTGGGAAACACAAGAGAAGAAAGGGACCTACAGAAACAAACCCAAAACAGTTAAGAAAATGGTCATAGGAACATACATATCGATAATTACCTTAAATGTGAACGGATTAAATGTCTCAACCAAAAGACAAAGGCTCGCTGAATGGATACAAAAACAAGACCCATATATATGACGTCTACAAGAGACCCACTTCAGACCTAGGGACACATACAGACTGAAAGTGAGGGGATGGAAAAAGATATTCCATGCAAATGGAAATCAAAAGAAAGCTGGAGTAGCTATACTCATATCAGATAAAATAGACTTTAAAATAAAGAATGTTACAAGAGACAAGGAAGGACACTACATAATGATCAAGGGATCAATCCAAGAAGAAGATATAACAATTATAAATATATATGCACCCAACATAGGAGCACCTCAATACATAAGGCAGCTGCTAACAGCTATAAAAGAGGAAATCGACAGTAACACAATAATGGTGGGGGACTTTAACACCTCACTTACACCAATGGACAGATCATCCAGACAGAAAATTAATAAGGAAACAGAAGCTTTAAATGACACAACAGACCAGATAGATTTAATTGATATTTATAGGACATTCCATCCAAAACCAGCAGATTACACTTTCTTCTCAAGTGCACACGGAACATTCTCCAGGATAGATCACATCTTGGCTCACAAATCAAGCCTCAGTAAATTTAAGAAAATTGAAATCATATCAAGCATCTTTTCTCACCACAATGCTATGAGATTAGAAATGAATTACAGGGAAAAAAACATAAAAAACACAAACACATGGAGGCTAAACAATACGTTACTAAATAACCAAGAGATCACTGAAGAATCAAAGAGGAAATCAGAAAATACCTAGAGACAAATGACAATGAAAACACGACGATCCAAAACCTATGGGATGCAGCAAAAGCAGTTCTAAGAGGGAAGTTTATAGCAATACAAGCCTACCTCAAGAAACAAGAAACAACTCAAATAAACAAGCTAACATTACATCTAAAGGAAGCAGAGAAAGAAGAACAAACAAAACCCAGTTAGCAGAAGGAAAGAAATCATAAAGATCAGAGCAGAAATAAACGAAATAGAAACAAAGAAAACAATAGCAAAGATCAATAAAACTAAAAGCTGGTTCTTTGAGAAGATAAACAAAATTGATAAACCATTAGCCAGACTCATCAAGAAAAAGAGGGAGAGGACTCAAATCAATAAAATTAGAAATGAAAAAGGAGAAGTTACAACAGACACCGCAGAAATACAAAGCATCCTAAGAGACTACTACAAGCAACTCTATGCCAATAAAATGGACAACCTGGAAGAAATGGACAAATTCTTAGAAAGGTATAACCTTCCAAGACTGAACCAGGAAGAAATAGAAAATATGAACAGACCAATCACAAGTAATGAAATTGAAACTGTGATTAAAAATCTTCCAACTGTCCAGGACCAGATGGCTTCACAGGTGAATTCTATCAAACATTTAGGGAAGAGCTAACACCCATCCTTCTCAAACTCTTCCAAAAAATTGCAGAGGAAGGAACACTCCCAAACTCATTCTATGAGGCCACCATCACCCTGATACCAAAACCAGACAAAGATAGTACAAAAAAAGAAAATCACAGACCAATATCACTGATGAATATAAATGCAAAAATCCTCAACAAAATACTAGCAAACAGAATCCAACAACACATTAAAAGGATCATACACCATGATCAAGTGAGATTTATCCCAGGGATGCAAGGATTCTTCAATATATGCAAATCAATCAATGTGATACACCATATTAACAAACTGAAGAAGGAAAACTATATGATCATCTCAATAGATGCAGAAAAAGCTTTTGACAAAATTCAACACCCATTTATGATAAAAACTCTCCAGAAAGTGGGCATAGAGGGAACCTACCTCAACATAATAAAGGCCATATACGACAAACCCACAGCAAACATCATTCTCAATGGTGAAAAACTGAAAGCATTTCCTCTAAGATCAGGAACAAGACAAGGATGTTCACTATTGCAACTATTATTCAACATAGTTTTGGAAGTCCTAGCCATGGCAATCAGAGAAGAAAAAGAAATAAAACGAATCCAAATTGGAAAAGAAGAAGTAAAACTGTCACTGTTTGCAGACGACGTGATACTATACATAGACAATCCTAAAGATACCACCAGAAAACTACTAGAGCTAATCAATGAATTTGGTAAAGTTGCATGATACAAAATTAATGCACAGAAATGTCTTGCAGTCCTATACACTATTGATGAAAAATCTGAAAGAGAAATAAGGAAACACTCCCATTTACTACTGCAACAAAAAGAATAAAATACCTAGGGAGACAAAAGACCTGTATGCAAAAAACTATAAGACACTGATGAAAAAAATTAAAGATGATACAAACAGATGGAGAGATATACCATGTTCTTGGCTTGGAAGAATCAATACTGTGAAAATGACTATACTACCCAAAGCAATCTACAGATTCAATGCAATCCCTATCAAATTATCAATGGTATTTTTTACGGAACTAGAACAAGAAATCTTAAAATTTGTAATGGAGACACAAAAGACCCCAAATAGCCAAAGCAGTCTTGAGGGATAAAAACGGAACTGGAGGAATCAGACTCCCTGACTTCAGACTATACTATAAAGCTACAGTAATCAAGACAATATGGTACTGGCACAAAAACAGAAACATACATCAATGGAACAAGATAGAAAGCCCAGAGATAAACCCATGCACCTATCATCAACTAATCTATGACAAAGGAGGCAAGGATATACAATGGAGAAAAGACAGTCTCTTCAATAAGTGGTGCTGGGAAAACTGGACAGCTACATGTAAAAGAATGAAATTAGAACACTCCCTAACACCATACACAAAAATAAACTCAAAATGGATTTGAGACCTAAATGTAAGACCCGACACTATAAAACTCTTAGAGGAAAACATAGGAAGAACATTCTTGGACATAAATCACAGCAAGATCTTTTTTGATCCACCTCCTAGAGTAATGGAAATAAAAACAAAAATAAATAAATGGGACCTAATGAAACTTAAAAGCTTTTGCACAGCAAAGGAAACCATAAACAAGATGAAAAGACAACCCTCAGAATGGGAGAAAATATTTGCAAACAAATCAGTGGACAAAGGACTAATCTCCAAAATATATAAACAGCTCATGAAGCTCAATATTAAAAAAAACAAACAACCCAATCCAAAAATGGGTAGAAGACCTAAATAGACATTTCTCCAAAGAAGACATACAGATGGCCAAGAAGCACATGAAAAGCTGCTCAACATCACTAATTATTAGAGAAATGCAAATCAAAACTACAATGAGGTATCACCTCACACCAGTTAGAATGGGCATCATCAGAAAATCTACAAACAACAAATGCTGGAGAGGGTGTGGAGAACAGGGAACCCTCTTGCACTCTTGGTGGGAATGTAAATTGATACAGCCACTATGGAGAACAGTATGGAGGTTACTTAAAAAACTAAAAATAGAATTACCATATGACCCAGCAATCCCACTACTGGGCATATACCCAGAGAAAACCATAATTCAAAAAGACACATGCACCCCAATGTTCATTGCAGCACTGTTTACAATAGCCAGGTCATGGAAGCAACCTAAATGCCCTTCGACAGACAAATGGATAAAGAAGTTGTGGTACATATTTACAATGGAATATTACTCAGCCATTAAAAGAGATGAAATTGGGTCATTTGTTGAGACATGGATGGATCTAGAGACTGTCATACAGAGTGAAGTAAGTCAGAAAGAGAAAAACAAATATGGTATATTAATGCATATATGTGGAACCTAGAAAAATGGTACAGATGAACAGGTTTGCAGGGCAGAAATTGAGACACAGATGTAGAGAACAAACGTATGGGCACCAAGGGGGAAAAGCAGCGGGGGTGGTGGTGCTGGTGTGATGAATTGGGGGATTGGGATTGACATGTATACACTGATGTGTATAAAATTGATAAAAAAGAAAAAAAAAAGAAAATAAAACTGGAGAGACTTCCCTGGTGGCGCAGAGGTTAAGAATCCGCCTGCCAATGTAGGGGACACAGGTTCAAGCCCTGGTCCAGGAAGATACCACATGCCGTGGAGCAACTAAGCCCGTGCACCACAACTACTGAGCCTGCGCTCTACAGCCCGCGTACCACAACTACTGAAGCCCACACACCTAGAGCCCGTGCTCCGCAACAAGAGAAGCCACTGCAATGAGAAGCCCGCGCAACGCAACGAAGAGTAGCCCCCACTCGCTGCAATTAGAGAAAGCCCGTGCACAGCAAGGAAGACCCAATGCAGCCAAAAATAAATAAATAAATAAATAAATTTATTTTTAAAAAAACTGGAAACAACCCCAAAATCCATCAATTGGAGAGTGAGAAGTAAATTATACCATATACACAGAAGAGCACCCTTTAAAAACAATGATGTTTATATTGATATGAATAATGCTCACAAAATATTATTGAGTGGAAAGCATTATATTATAAAATAGCATGTATAAAATGATATCATTTATGTAAAATGTGTGTGTGTGTGTGCGTGCGCACACGCCTAAAGAGATACTTGGAAGGATGTTCACCAAAATGTTAACAGTGGTTATCTTTGGCTGATAGTTTGTTACTGCTTTATTCTTTGCACTATTCTACATTTTTGACATTTTTCCAACAAGTTTGTATTATTTTTATAACAACAATAATGCCATTTTCAACTCATACTAAAATACTAAAAGAAGTTGGTACTATCTGCTACCAGACGATCTCCTTGGTCTCTTCCAGCTATGAAGATTCATTAATGCCATGTATGCCTAAATGACGAGCAAGGATTGTGTGCGTGTGTCTGTGCGTGTGTCTGTGCGCGCGCACGCACGCACGTCAAGTTAGCCCTCAGGAAAGAAGGGCTCACTGAAACTTGAGCCCTCAAGTCTCTCCTTTCTAGCAGGTTAGAGGTCAGACTTCACGAAAGGAGGAGGAGAAGTGAATCTGAGTGTCTGAAAGCTAAACCTCGGTCAGTCCATGCCTTGTAAAAGTTCCAGGGACAGCATTACTCACAGATTCCAACAGTGCTGTCATACAAACAGCTTAGACACAGGTGAAGATGATGTGCTCTGGAAAACTGTCAGATGATCCCAAAATGACTTCAGTAAAAAACAATAATACTAGTGATAAAAAGGCATGTAAGAAGAGCAAATAAATGTGTTTTGGGCACATAACGAACATGCAGATATCTGTTAAGTTATTGAATAAATCAGGTCTCGGGAAAACCAAAAAAAAAAAAAAGTGTTTTATGAAATGTAAGAGTGGAAAAAGGAATATTTTAAACTAATGTATTTTCTGCCTCTTGAGATTTTTAAATAGGTATAACAAAGTAAAATAAATATTAAAAATACATGTGATTTTTTTTCTAGTCCCCTCGAAGTCTGTATGTTCAAGTATGCCATTTAACAAATTTTTTTTGAGGAATCTTCTCAAAGGGGAAAAAGAGAACTCACCTTGTATTGGGGGTCATTTCATTATGAGACAGCTTGAAAAGCGACGTGGGGTGCAGGCAGTGATCTGGGGCCCCTACTTACCTGGCACTCTCATCCTCTCTCCCTTTCCCAACCCAGTGGAGCCCAAATCTCAGGACATAATAACAAAGCAAAAGGCTGGAAGCTGGAGAGGGCTGGAGCAGACAGCACATGCCTCCTTTCCTTCTCCCTGGGGAGGCCACAATTAGTATGGCTGTGGAAAAAGTGACAGGGCAGAAAAAGCAAAAACTCTTGCTGGCTGGCCTACAGGCTAGTCATTGCCAAGGCCACACGGTGAGTGAAAATCCCTGCAGAAGAAGAGTTTTCCCCTGAGTTGGGCAGGGGCTGGTTCTTAGGGAAGGGACCTCAGAATTCTGAAAAGCCAGGGCAGTGGGCGGAGGGCTGAGAGCTTTCCTCCGTCCCTCCCTCAGCAGTGCAGAGGGGCTGCGTGCTGCGTGGGACCCCCTCACCACCCCTGCAGCCTTCAGGTGTGATGAGACCCGATGTACCTGCCACTGGAGCCTTGGAGTGGGTCAGGGCGCTCAGGGCTGATGGGTGCTGATATGTAAATAGGGGTCTGGGCCGAGCTGACAGGACACATTGAGAATCTTAATCTAAGATCACAGGATCTTCCCAGAACCCTCCTCCCATCCTCTCTCCCTCCCTCTGGGATGCAGAGGCTCAGAGTGTGCTTGGGAATGACCTAGATATTTATTCAGGGGCGGGGGTGAGAAGGGCCTCTGGGAAATCCCTGCCCTCAGTGTGTGGTCTGGAAGGGAAAGAGAGGTGGAGACATCCCCTGCCCCGCTCCACTAGGAAACTCAAAATATAACCTTGGAGGGATTTGGCCAAGTGGTTACTCTCTACGAAGAAACACACCACACCCGTGCATTAGAAACAAAGGGACATTTTGATGTCCATTTTGACATGGTTGTCTTGTTTTTGGTTTTTGTCTTTGTTTTTTTTCTTTTTGACATGGCTGTTTTGATGTGGCCAACTGTTTTTTAAAACAGTTATTATAAGCAATATGCACAACTTAATCAGCTAGCCTCAGCCTTTGTCTCCCACCCAAATCAGAGACGTAGGATTAGGATGTCACTCAGGTATAGCACACTGGACTCGTCAGATTCTTACTCCTCGCTCATGCAAGGGCAGAAGTTCCCTGGCATACCTTCAACATCACTCATTGTGACCAATGAAAAATTATTCCCAATTACCTTTATTCTGATTTTAAAATCTTTAACACAATTAGGCATTACATAATTGGAACAGTTGGAGGAATAGATGAAGAATGTAGGAATACACTTCTTATTGAATATTTCTGAATAGGGTGTTAACTACCTGCCCCTAGAAAGCAGATTGAAACACACACACGCGCGCGCGCGCGCGCACACACACACACACACACACACACGCACCACTGCATAGGCTGAAGAGTTTGAGTAAATTACAGACAATGTAACATCAAGGGTGACATATGTATGTGGGATCTATGTCCTTACCCCAGAAGTAGACAATCGAGGGCCCCAGCCCCCTAACACCAAAGGCTTTGTGTTTTCTTGCTTTCTTCCCCTTTGTCTCCAGTATTTCTCTGGTTCTACATCCTTCTCTGTCCTATCTTTCTCACTACAGTTATTGTTTTATTTCCACAGAAGAATCACCATGACACTGTGAAAAGAGAACCGGACTAGAAATCAAAAGATCTCTACGCTAGCTCTGCCAGTGGGACTGTGGGACCCCAGGGGAGAGTCCCACATCTGTACATCTACATGTACAGAGTCTACATCTCTGATTGTTTATTTATCTGTAAAGGTAATTAATATTTAAATGAGTATCATGTCCCAAAGCATGTACTAAGTTCCTTGCATAAATTACCTTGTGTAGGTGTGGTCAATACCAATACCGTTTCCATTTCCATTTCCCAGATAAGGAAATGGGCCCAGAGAAGGCAAGTTCCTATAGCCAGGATGTATCAGAGCCAAGGATTAAGATTCCAGAGCCTATTTTCCTGGTACCCACTTGCTGGAAGAATTAACAATGGGCCACCTGAAAGTCTAACTAACTGCAAGTGATCTAGGATAAAACATGTCATCAATAAAAAATAAAAGTTGATTTAAATCTTTCTTTATTAAAGGCCAGCAATAAGGCCACGTGTCTCACCTACCACAGAAAGCTGTCCTGAAGATCAAAGATAAAGAGACTCTCTAGGGGATTTCTAAGCCGTAAAGTGCTGTACAGCTGTGAAGCATCCTTCCCCAAGTTCTCCACCCAACAGGAGCAAATACACCACTGGTGGCTCAGAGCTAAACAGGTTACTCAACCCTGCCCTAAGCTGAGACTGGCTTTGCAAGCAATGACTCAAGTAACTGCCAGGAAAGAGAATCAAAGGAAAGTGACTCAGAGAATTTTCAGCCTTGATAGGGCACTGGGACCCGGGCTGGCCTCCCTACCGGGAAGACAGTGTGGAAGTGGGGGCAGTTCCTGCAGGTAATGCCAAATCCACAGGGGTCCAGCACTTGCCCATCACACCTCCGTTCTCATCAGTATTGCCTGTCACTAACCTAAGCTTTTACAAGGCCATTTGTGTCTGTTTAAATTAACTTGGAACAGGGAAATACCTTAGAAGATGCTGTGAGTGTTAAAGATTAAGACACTAGTGGCATCACCATCCACCCTCTGGTCTTTAAAAATGATAAGACCTTTTGTTTTATTTTTATATTAATCAGTCCTTTTAGTTCGGCTAAAAATTTCCAAAAAATTTAATCCCAAATTAAAAGCATCACTGGTAAAGAATCATAATTATCCTGTCATTTTAGAAATTAGCAATAGTGGTTGCTAAGGGGCTGGGCAGGTGAAGCAAAGAGACCGGGCAAATGAAAGCTGCCTAGGATCCAGAGTCTCTTTTTGGGGATCTGTCAAGATCCCAAATCAAGAATTCAATAATGGCTATAACACAATGTATCTAAGAATATTGTTCCTTCTAGGTGGTTTCTATGCATTGACCAGTGTTTTTCAAAGTGTGATCCCTTGACCTGCATGCAGCATCAACAGCATTTCGGAACTTGTTATGAATGCAAATTCTCAGACTGCTTGCCAGACTTACTCATCAGAAACTCTGGAGTTGGGGCCCAGGAGCCTGTGCTCTGGCCAGCCTCCAGGTGACTATGAGACATATATTGGTGGTAACTGAGTCACCTGGGAAATTTGGTCAGAGTAATTAACACCCCCAGCCCTATCTCATACCCACAAGCCTGGGCTTCGGAAATGAGCTCTCCGAGTGATTAAGATAAACACCACGATTTGAAAACCACTGATCCTAACATATGAGAGGACTGAAGTTAGAGGCAAACAGTGATAAAGGGATTAATAGCCCACCAAAGTGGTATGACATTTACTTTAAACTGAAAACATCTGATCAGCAGCAACAGCAAGAAACACTTTCTAAACTTAAGCAGAGCCTCCCGAAAATACAGCTGCCCTCGACCACCACCCCCACCCTGAGGGAGTTTCCAGATTGGGAAAAGACCTAACCCTCAGCACTGGGAAGTACACAAATTCAGCTGTCCATTAGCATCAAAAAGCCCAATAAAACCTTTCATATTTTCCCATTGAAGGCCTAAACAGCCTCTCTTTTTTTGTCAAGTTGGTATATAAACCTTTATCTCTAGCTATTCAGCAAGTTACTCATTACTAAGTACTCCCTCAGGTGAATATAATTAAACCTTGTCTTTTCTCCTCTTAAACTACTGTCAGTTAATTTGCAGGCTCCTGACTATAATTCTATGTGGGCAGAAGAAAACTTTTCCTCCCAACAGCAGTAATCTTTTCTGGAGTCACAGAGGATTTAGATGAAAACCAAGAACCAGAAAATAAAATTCAGCAAGACAGGGAATTCCCTGGTGGTCCAGTGGTTAGGACTCGGTGCTTTCACTGCCAGGGCCCGGGTTTGGTCCCTGGTCGGGGAACTAAGATCCCACGAGCTGTGAGGCGTAGCCAAAAAAAAAAAAAAAAATTCAGCAAGACAATGTTCCAAGACCATCATTTGACAAATATCGGTTGCAGTATGAAACTACCTCTTGTAGGATACACCTTTTCCAAACGTTAAAACAGCAGGACAAAAAAAAGGCAGGGGGAAATAACAAATGAAAATTGAAAAAGCCCCAATAATTTTAATACACAGATTATTAACCAAAAACCATCTTAATCAATAATGTCAAAGTCTCTCCCCATACAGGGGAATTTCTGACAAAAGCTAGGAGCCTCAGATAATCTACTGCTGATTATTACACAACAGACAGGTAGCTGTGGAAGGTTTTTTGTTTACCTGGTTATTGGTTTATTCTGAGATACCTTTTTATTGAAAATGTATCAACCTGATCCTTACTTTCTACCAGTGAGCAGGGCCGCAAAGCTCTAAAATACAAACATACAAAACACCCATGCTTAATATAAGCCAGGTCCCCACTTGGGTTTTGATACCTTACCTTCACAATAGTATCATGAGAGAAGAGTAGGGAACTATCACCATCCGTAGTAAAATAAATCTCAGAGGCTCAACGCCTTTACTGAAGATGAGGAGAAACAGCTGGCCTTACTGCCCTGACTCTGCGCAGAGTCTTTCCGCTTAAAGTTTTTTCACTTTAATTACCACCACAATAATATCCAAGGTACCTGTTTCTTCCTTAATACTCTGACATCTCCCTCCCAGGACCAACGTACTTTCCCTTGGTTCCCCTGAGTATAGCTCAGACAAGACAAAGCTTTCAAAGGATGTTACTAAATACTAGTAAAGTAAAGGACTAGAAAATGGGAAATAAACCCATAGCACTTAAGACAAGTAGTATAGAGAAGTAGGTAAGAATATAATTCCAGAACTAGACTACCAAGGTTTAAATTCTGGCTGTCATTTACTAGCTGTGTGACCAGTTACTTAACCTCTCTGTGCCTTGATATCTTCATCTGTAAAATGATAATTAAAGGACCCATCCCACCATCTCATAAAATAACATCTGGCACATAGCACACATGTATATATTCAGTTTGGTTTGTAAAGTACAAGTTTTAGTTTGCAGCATATCTACTTTTCTCCCAGATTCACAAGTTCTGTGCTATTCGACCCAATATCTGGAGAAATCCAATCTAGTCCCACAAAGGGCCACCCAGATTCACAGGTAAGGGCAACTCACCTCACTTTTAAAGATGATAAAACTGAGCCTCATCTGCAATTCCAACTATCTAAACCCACCACACTTCAAAGATTCAAGCTCAAATACCATTCTTTTTTTTTTTTAAGAGCAAAATATAGCAATTGAATAACTTCGTGTATCCTAGGTGACATAAAACTCTGTTATCTTTCATTTGAGATATTCTTTATGAAATAAAATGGAGGGAATGGAAAAAAGGAATTCTCGTACAATCAAAAAGTTAAAGTTAAAAGTATTCCCAAGGTGTATTCATCAAATCCAGAACAGAAATTAATTCAATGCAAATTCCTAGAAATTAGTTTTCAGGAATTACAAATGTGTGAATTAACTGCAATATACAACTCTTCTGTCCACATCATAAAAAGCATGAGGTAAAAATATGGTAATATTCTTCCACAGACATATATATATTTGTAATTCAACTGATATCACACACACACAATCTAGTATTGAATTGTTTCATAAACAAAGTCCATGTTTCATCCAATGTAACTATGATAAGATTATATAAAAATGAAATTTCCATCCTACACATTAGAAAATATTGTCTCCAGATACTTTAATAATGCCTTACACTTGTATAGTACTTATAGTTCACAAACCAATTTTATCTCCATAATTTCCTTTCAGCTTCATGGCATAGGCGATGGCACAACTCTATTTGTACTCATTTTAAAAGAGCTGATAGTACAGGCTTAGAAAATGTAGGTCTCCTAGCCTAGGATGCAGGCCTTAGCAGGACCCAGATATCCTGACTCCAAATCTGGTTCTCTTTCCATTAACACCACAAGATATCTTATGAATGCAAAAAAACTAACATTTTATAATGATAAATCCCCCCTTGCAAGCATAATGTACATGTATCTTCTTTTAATTTTTGTTTTAAAACGCTGTTTGAGTGAAATGAGAACAAATAAAAGCTAATAGATAAACTCACACTATTTTTTTTTTTTTTAAAGGAAATTCTCAAGGGAATAAGGTTACACGTATACTGACCTCTCATGAGTCAGAGTGTGAGCCAATCCCCCTCTCCACTAACCTCATCTTTCTCTTCAGGGGAACTAATATTGCCCACTGAATCTACTGAATCCTTCTTGAACACTCAACAGACAATAGCAATGAGCATCACAACCTTGCCTGGGATGAAGTGGGGATTTATGTATGAGACCAAAAAGCCCAGCTGATGTATTTGGTAACTTTTCTAGTGTGATTTTTTTAATTACATGTACCAACTGAGAACTTTTCCTCCCACTTACACAAAACAGGACTTACCCTATGAAATGGACCTTTGAATATCTCAAACTAAAAATTGAAACGTTTCACAATCCCCTTCAGTTTCAGCTGAAGAGTTTTAGAGATCTGGTTCAGGCATCATACTCAGTATTTGCACAGCACTTGACAGTTTCAAAGTACTACTGCATGCACTGTGTCTGGTTAGATTTTCCAGCTACCTAGTGAGAAATGTATTATTATCATCCCTATGTCAGAGATGATACAACTGAGGCACAAGGAGGGTATCCTGCCCAAGACCACAATGAAAGCAGGAGATGGAGACTCAGACCCACCACCGACTCCAAATCTCATGTGCTCTTTTCACTTCTCCCTTGCTGCCTACCCTTAAAATGTCCTCCCCAGCCACACAACCCCCAAGTCCCTTCAGAAGAGACTAGCTCAAATACTGGTTTCCTTCTTCACACATGGATAAGTCTTGGACAAGCTGGAATCTCCTGCCCTTTTCCCACTTCCCCTGGGAGAAAGGTGCACCTCCTTTATCCTTGTCTTTCCAAGACAACAAGGAAGACGTCTCCCCATGGTGCCGACACCAGTACAAAGACGGGGAAAGGGATCCTTAGGGTGTAAACTGCCTTGCCAGCTTCTGTTTAAACCCCTGTGAAAGATGATCCTTATGAAATAACGCCTTATTGACATGAGTCAGAAATGAGTCTTAACCTTGGAAAGTTAATGGGCAAGTTTTATGGGCAAGAGGTTATGGGCAAGTTATGGGCAAGAGGACAAGAAAACCGAAATCCTGTTGGGAGACAGAGCCTTCATGTCTCCCCCTGACGGTAAAGAGGGCCCCCATAGGTCTCCACGGAGCAGCTCCCCGCGATCCTTACGCAAGAGAAGGAGACTTACCCGCGGCGCGGGGGCTTCCGGACACATGGGGCCGGGACATACTTGCCGCACGCTTCAGCACCGGGGACAGTTCCGAACTCTCTAACTTCTCGCGCCCTTCCGAGCTCGGCGCGGCCCGCTGTGCCTCCCCGGCTGCGGGCCGGAGGGCGGCCTCTCCACGCCCTGGTCCAAGCCTCCGGGTCTTGGGGAGCGCGACAGGGTCTCTGCGAGCAGCGGGAGCAGCCGGTGGCGCCTCGGGCTGCGGCGGCGACCAGCCCAACTGCACCGAGGCGCTGCGGGACCGCGCCAGCGCCGAGGAGACGGAGCCCATCTCGGAGGGCCGGGCTGGGCCCAGCGGAGCGGCCAAGGCTCCCGGTGGGACCCACACCCCTCGCCTGCCAAAGGTTCACTCTCTCCTCGCGCCGGAGCGCCCCCAGCCTGTGCTCCTCCTATGACTCCGCGGGTTGCAGCCCCTCCTCGGCGGAGGAGGAGGAGAAGGCTGCAGGGAGGGCTGCGCGCCCACGCCGGGGACTGAGGAAAACCCGGGCGGTGTCCGCGCCCGTCCGATAATCCGGGGTGGATGAGGACACTTGGAGGGGTCAGTGCGCAGAGATTGTCCAGAGGTTTTACTGGGGATTGTGGGGGGAAGCGGCGTAGCATTAAGTGAGGGATACCGTTTTTTTCTCTACTTTCTGCACTTTGTTCACCTGGGGCCGAAGGACTGGCACGTCCTTCCTGCTCCTTCTGACACATCTGGGCCGCCTCTGTCCCCCGAGAGGATGGAGGGCTGAGCGAGGGCAGAGGAGGAGCCTACATTCTTCTCAATTACTCTTCTTAGGGCCAATATCACTACTCTTCCAGGCTGTGCCTTCCCGCTGAGCCCGACTGGGCTCCTGGCCGTCCCTGAGGAAGGCTCAGCGATCCCCTTCCCCAGCGTACCTCCTCCCGTGCCCCTCATCCTGGGTGCCTCCCCCTTGTGGGGACCAAGAAGATGCCCACCCTTCCCATGGGGGATTGAGGCCAGAGAGGGCAGCCAAGGTGCAAGGGGAGGCAACTCTGCTAGTACTCCTCAGGAAAGCAGCCCTGGGGGCTCCCATGAAGGGAAGCCACAGCAGCCAGGGACCCTATTAATGGGCCTGCCCTGCTGGCCCCACCCCTTCTCTGACTGCAATAAGAAGGTGGTGACACCTAATGTGGAACCAGAAGCAGGAAGAGCAGCCTGGGATTAAGTTCCAGCTAAAACCCTGTTGCCCAGAGAGGTATTAGGTCTTGCCCAATGTCATAGCCAGTTAGTTAGTAGCAATGGAGTTGGATCTTGTGTCTGGGACTCCTCTTTTCTAAACCCAGTCTCCTATCCTCCCTGCTCCCCATCCTGAAGGTTTCAGGCATTGAATTATGAAGCAAGACAATTGTGAAATACACAGCCTATGAGGTTGGAATGTGTGAAGGAAGAGTGACTTTATCAGGGATTCCTCAGCTGGCCTGGGATCCAACCTCCCCTCCTCCCTCAATGCCCTGATATGACTCTTGGCACTGTCATCTGTGAAATGGCATACAAATAAGTATGCGGGAAGTAGTACTATCACAGAGGTGGCTTCCAGATCGACAAACCCCAAGGTAGGAGGAAGAGGAAAAAAGGTTTTAGAATGCTCAACGGGCATCTAAACCAGAGGATTAACTGAAGTGGGACAGCTGCAGGGCCAACACAGCTCTCTGTGCTTGGCATTGTTTCCTGTGAAGTGGGCAGAAGCTGAAGTCCTAGGCCCTGAGCTAACATTACATGGAGGCAAATGCACACCATGATCCCCATGCCATGCAAGGACCATCAGGAGTGTCCTCTCACCTCTGCTAACATCAGGAACCCATCTTCTCAGGGCACACAAAAGGAAAGCAACAGTGTCCCTCAACCCATCTGTGTGTATGGCTATATTAACTTCTTTATAATTTTTAAGTGCTTTTTATTCTTTCCTTGCTCACTTGACGGACAAGTAGAAATCCTCTCTCTGGGCAAAGGACCTTTTAGAAAGGGAGCTCCCTGGGCAGACATTTCCTATTCTTGTACCTTGACTTGATTTTCCTGCAAACCTGACATAGGCATCATTAGCAATAATGTAAATGTGGGCATAGGAGGAGGTGAGGAAGGAGGTATTTTGGACCTACTTAGGAGTACATACTCCACTTGACTGTACCCACTGGGAAAATATTTGCATAAACGTAAGACTTTTGAATGGCATGGTAAAGAGCTGCTACCCTAAACCTTCAGAGTGCCCTCTGCCACACTGATTGACCTATGCCTTTCCCCAGCACACACACACACACACACACACACACACACACACACACACACACATACCCTCCTCCAGGAAGGAAGCTAAACTCAACTAAGAGTTTGGTTGTTGACACTGCTGCTGATAATCAGATTCTCCCCAGTTCTCCTGTAAGTGGGAAGAGGTGAGCCTGAAACAATCTTCCCTGTTTCCTTTTCTACTTGCATTAAAAAAAAAAAAGCAAACAAAAAAAAACAAACCACGTATTGAAAGCTAGAGCTTGGTTAGAGGAAGCTGTTAGAAAATATGCCAGCTATAGGTGATGTCATTCTCATGCCCTTGCCTTTCCTCTTCCAGGCCACCGACCTCTTCCATCAAGGGCAGGAGCGCTACTATCCAGCCGGACTTCCACCAGTGGGTGGTCAGCAAAGTGTGCGTTGAGGGGCCTTGGAAAGATCTGGTTCACCCATGCTACAAGGTGAGTGACTTTGGATCTTGGAGGTTCTACCATTGACAGTGTTGAATATTACCTGAAACAGTGAAGGTGGAGAAATCCCCTGTCCTTTCATGTCCTGGAAAATAGCTTACAACAAAAAAAACCACCCTTTCCCAGATGACTTAGATAACACTCAAGGATGTCCCTTTGCTTATCTATGACAAGGGTAGACACTGACCCTACAAATTCCCATTCTTTGCCTCATAAATGATTAGCTGAACTGTTTCATCCCCACTGATCCACTGGACAAAATGCTTGTTAACCAGACTGTGGTTAAGCTTCTCTCTTTCCTCCAGGCCTCTGAACTTTGGCTCACTCTCAGCCTGAGCCAGCATACAGCCCTTCCTGAGAACTGAATTGGACACTAAAATTTGAATTTCATACAGTTTTCACTTGTCACAAAATATTATTCTTCTCTTGATTTTTTTCCCAACCATTAAAAAATGTAAAAAATCATTCTTAGCTTTAAGAGTGTACAAAAGCAGGCAGCAGGCTAGATTTGACCTGTGAGCTATAGTTTGCCAACCCCTGCTCTAGATATTCTAATGAAAAAGTTTACTGTGGAAAGGAAGAAAGTCTCCCTGGTGAAGTTTCCGGATCTGTGTGATTGGGAAAGCAAATTTACCATTGCTGAGATTTGTTTGGGGACAAGATATTCAGTTTCTTTTAAAATTTCAAATAACATTTTTAAAGGGCTTGAGATTTTTCTTTTTTTTCAAAAGGAGCATGGGTTCCCTTAGGTTGAGAAACACTCCTCACCACAATCACCTCACACCCAATAGGATGGCCACTATCCAAAAAAACCCATAAAATATTGTATTTTACAATATGTCCTTGTATTGGCAAGGATGTGGAAAAATTGGAACCCTGTGCACTGTTGATAGGAATGTAAAATGGCACAGCTGCTGTGGGAAACAGTATGGCAGTTCCTCAAAAAGTTAAGCATAGAATTATCATATGATTCAGCAATACCAGTTCTGGATATGTACCCAAAAGAATTGAAAGCAAGGTCTCGAAGAGATTTCCCTGTTCGTAGCAGCATTATTCACAAAAGCCAAAAGGTAGAAGCAACCCAAATGTCCATCAGTAGATGAATGGATAAAGAAAATGTGGTAAACACATACAGTGGAATATTATTCAGTCTTTAAAAAGAAGGAAATTCTGTCACACGCTATCATGTGGATGAATCTTGAGGACATTATGCTAAATGAAACAAGTCAGTCACAAAAGACAAATACTGTATAATTTCCCTTTTATGAAGTACCTAGAGTTGTCAAACTGATAGAAAAAGAAAGTAGAATGGTAGTTGACAGGGGCTGAGGGGAAGGAGAGATAGGGAGTTGTTTCATGGGTATAGAGTGTCAGTTTTGCAAGATGAAAAGTTCTGGAGATGGGTTGCACAGCAATGTGAATATACATACCACCACTGAATCGTACACTTATAAATGATTACAATGGTAAATTTTATGCTATGTGTATTCAACCACAATTTTTTAATCCAGTTATTTAAAAGGAAGAAACAAACGAAGAAAGATGCCCCCCAGAGTAACAGAGAATCAACCTGTGCCGCCTTCTAGGTGATAAAACTGTGAGTAGGGCTTCCCTGGTGGCGCAGTGGTTGAGAATCTGCCTGCCAATGCAGGGGACACGGGTTCGAGCCCTGGTCCGGGAGGATCCCACATGCCGCGGAGCAACTAGGCCCGTGAGCCACAACTACTGAGCCTGCGCGTCTGGAGCCTGTGCTCCGCAACAAGAGAGGCCACGATAGTGAGAGGCCCGCGCACCGCGATGAAGAGTGGCCCCCGCTTGCCGCAACTAGAGAAAGCCCTTGCACAGAAACGAAGACCCAACACAGCCATAAGTTAAATAAATAAATAAATATTAAAAAATAAACAGGAGCTGTTGTTTTAAAAAAAAAAAAAATGTGAGTATATGAAGACAGCTATAGTGCTCCCACAAACCTTCTCTCTTTCGAGCCAACTGCCCGCTTCATCAGCTCGTCCCCATATGACAGGCTGCTCAGACCCTTTGTTCCCCTCCATTGTGTTCCTTTTAATGCTCTCTAGTTGTTGTTGCTGGGGGTTGGGGGTGCTGAATTCCAAGACAGAAGACCATGATCCACGTGTGGTCTAATCAGGATAGAATGAATACTTTGGAACTGTTCCTTCCTATATAATCCAGCAAAGAATAAAAAAAAATAAAAATAAAAAACCACTAGATTTCATGGTCTAAGTAAAAAAAGACCAAATCTGAAAGTCACATGAAGCTCCCTTCCCAGCTTTTCAACTGTTCTTCACATGATAAATTGCAACAACTGAGCTTTCTTAGATCAAGATTGAGACAAAAATATCACATACATGGCCAATCAGTTTTGTTTAGTGTGCCTGCCTTTGATTGGTAGTGGCTGCCTGCAGCACTGTGTTTAGCAGGAATCTGGAGCCAGAGTGAAGGCACAGCAGGGAAGATGCAGGGATAGATTTAAGGTGTCTGTCAAAGACAGAGGTAGGGAGAGAGAGGCAAGTATGCCACTAATTTCCCAGCAAGGCGCCATGGGTTTTACTGTGGTTGAATTTATGCCAAAGGTCCTGTGATAGAAATCTAGAGGCTGTTAGCAGGGAGTGGTTCAATTGCTCTTAATTGTCATTACCCTGTGGTAGGAAATAAAGCTAGAAAAGGAAACATAATATCTGTAATTCCCTCAGACTTTAAAGGACATCTGCACTACTGGGCTGGTTATTCTGTTTTGTTCCCTCCCACCCAGTTCTGAGCCAGAATCTAAAACAGAAACAGGAAACATAATTCTAAAGGAAGCCAAAGACAGAGAAGACATCACGATGTTATTTTTAATTATCGATAATACATAAAACATATGTATGTGAAAATATTCTTTCAATTTTATATGAAATTTGTATGTGGGGTGTGTGTGTGTGTGTGTGTGTGTGTGTGTGTGTGTATGAATCTAGCCTCACTAAGATAGAAAGACATATACCTTGTACCATATACCATATACAAGGACATATAAAATCACAGCAGAAATACACAGGAAAAGGACCGAATAGTCTCAATATCATCTGTATTGCCAGCTGTTATATTTAAAGATATTCAGAGTATTTTTATGTTATGAGGCAAACAATGGCCCCCAAGCCAAATCTGGTCTGTCGCCTGTTTTTATACAGCCTGTGAGCTAAGAGTGTTTTTTATTTCTCCTAAATTGTTGGGAAAAAATAAAAAGAAGAATTTTTCATGATATGTGACAAGTATATGAAATTCAATTTTCAGGGTTCATAAACAAATTTTAGTACTGGAATAGACCAACACTCATTCCTTTACATGTTATCGCTTGTTGCTTTTGCTCTGCAACCCTCAAGTCAAGTCATTTTGACAAAGACTGAATGGCCCACAAAGCCAAAATATTCACTGTCTGGCCATTTACAGAAAAAGTTCTGAGGGAAAGTGGCCATGATCATGTCCAGGACTTCGTTTCTTTTACAGATTCAGCATTGAAACCTCGATTTTGGATCCAAAAGTAAGTAAGGTTTCAAGCAACCTGGGGTTTGTACTTACCCATGTAATTTTATTATAATACATCTTAATCTAAAACAATTTAATAAATAATAGATTGGTCTGAATGTTTTGATAAAATATCAAAATACAAATTGTTGTTATAATTAATATATTAAATATTAAAATTTTATTAATTAAAATATTACATTTAAGTTTTTAATTTTAAAAATTATTAAATGAAAATTATTACAACAACCATTTTCTTTTTAAGTAGTAAACAGCAAATAGCCTAACACCTGGCATATACTGGGCATTCAATGAATGTTTGCTGCATTTAATTAAAATAAATCTTCTATTTCAATTCATTAAATAAAGCAGATATTCCAAAGGCTATTATTTTCAGAGCCTGCTCTAGCAAAGGAGTCAGCCGCCATCACTCATGTTTTGGCAGAGAGTCAAAGTCAGGCAGAGGAGTGGAAAAGCTTTATGGTGGAAAAAAGGGAAGACCTCAGGCGTGCCCTTGACTGAAGGCTGTTGGCATGGGAAGCTGCAGGCAGGCTAACCAGAAGTGGAGCACCTTATGTGATTAGTTAGGGGAGCGTATTTGGCTTTCTCCAATCGGTCCAAAGTTGAAAGTAGGAGCAAAAATTAGAGAAGCTGTCAGTTATTAATCAAGTCTTGACCATTTTGGGCCAGTTGCTACGGGGGTTGTTTGATTTTCTGGACTGGCTGCTGTAGATAGAAAATCAGTTATATTTTCATATATGGTCTATTTGTATATTAATCTGTCAAATGCAAAAGACTAAAATTCACTTCAATCCCACAAACATTTACACAACCACCATCTACATGCCAGGAACTGCATCGAATGCTAGGAATAAAAAGATGAAGAGGACATGGCCACGGCCCTACACTGTGGGGGAGGGCCTATAAAAGAACCTATTAGGAGAACAGTCCATTCCCCTTATCTCTTGCAGACATGAATTAAAGCTTTTCTTTTTTTTTTTTTTATATATAAATTTATTTATTTTATTTATTTATTTTTGGCTGTGTTGGGTCTTCGTTGCTGTGCGTGGGCTTCTCTCCATTGCAGTACACTGGCTTCTAATTGTGGTGGCTTCTCTTTGCAGAGCACGGGCTCTAGGCGCTCAGGCTTCAGTAGTTGTGGCACACAGGCTCAGTAGCTGTAGCTTGTGGGCTCTAGAGCGCAGGCTCAGTAGTTGTGGTGCACAGGCTTAGTTGCTCTGCGGCATGTGGGATTTTCCCGGACCAGGGATCGAACCCGTGTCCCCTGCATTGGCAGGTGGATTCTTAACCACTGCGCCACCAGGGAAGCCCTAAAGCTTTTCTTAAATGAACTATTGACCTAGAACCCTCCAAAAGAAATTTCACTGCCTTCACGGTAATGCAAGGCCCTTAGAGTTAGGAAATGGTTTTCATATCTGTCTTGGTGTCAAGACAATATTCTCAAAGCTTACCCAGCGAAATGAGAAATCCATGAAATTTCTTTACTTAACATTTTTTAAAATTAAAGTTCTGCCATTTTTTCAAATGAAGTCTTTGATTCACTGTTGCTTCCACTCTCACAAACCAGAAAAGTGAAAACTCTATAAAAATTAGACTAAGCTAAGGTGCACCAGCTTCCCAAAACCAGTCTGTTGATTTTTTAGAAACATATTCTTGAATATTGAATGGCACCAGCCAATCAGCAATTGTTATACCCCTCTGTCCCAATCCCAATTTTCTACCTAGAGCCCTGCTTCTCCCTCCTCACTGTATTTAGGGCTGCTCCCTTCCTCTGTTCTTCTGGGACCTTACAAGTCCTGCTGGGTTCACTGAGGCTTATCAATGGCATCCATCACTTCTGCCTCA
Source organism: Eschrichtius robustus (assembly GCF_028021215.1). Taxonomy (NCBI): domain Eukaryota; kingdom Metazoa; phylum Chordata; class Mammalia; order Artiodactyla; family Eschrichtiidae; genus Eschrichtius; species Eschrichtius robustus. Next base: position 85,351,552 of record NC_090831.1, read on the forward strand.
TTTTATTGGCCAGAGCAAGTCACACAGCCAAACCCAAGTCAAGAAGGCAGGGAATGGGCTTTCAATACAGTATTCATATGAAGCAATAAATATTAATTTATGGAAAAAAAAAAAGAAGTCAGGGAAGTAGGCCCCACCCAAAGGGAGGAGTGAGGAACCGGGGCTGACAACGTAGTCTACCTCACAAGCATCTGTCTCTGCCTCTGCACACTGTTGTAAAAGCGTAAGCAATAAAGTTCATGTCATCTGTACTGCAGCTCCAGCCTCAAGCCTCCTCAAACTCATTAATAAAGCACAGCACAGGGCTTCCCTGGTGGCGCAGTGGTTAAGAATCCGCCTGCCAGTGCAGGGGACATGGGTTCGAGCCCTGGTCCGGGAAGATCCCACATGCTGTGGAGCAACTAAGCCCGTGCGCCACAACTACTGAGCCTGCACTCTAGAGCCCGCAAGCCACAACTACTGAGCCCACGAGCTGCAACTACTGAAGCCCGCGCGCCTAGAGCCCGTGCTCCGCACCAATAGAAGCCACCGCGATGAGAAGCCCGCGCACCGCAACGAAGAGTAGCCGCCGCTCGCCGCAACTAGAGAAAGCCCGCGTGCAGCAACAAAGACCCAACACAGCCAAAAATAAATAAATAAAATAAATAAATTAAAAAAAAAAAAAAGCACAGCACAGTAGCAAACTTGAGTTTGGGAATAGACAGATTTGGGTTTGTTACCTAGTTCTCACCATTTACACCATCAAAACCTTGGGCAAGTTACTTAACCTTTCTCTGACCCTCACTGGTTTCATCTGCAAAATAGAGATAACAACAATGCCTTCTTCTTTACATGTAAAACATGACATGTTTTTATCAGGATACAACAGGAAGCAGGCAGCACCCACAAACTGGGAAATATGACAAGAGTTTAACAAAGGGTCTCTTCTATAAAGGTGTGGGCAGAGTATAGAAAAACCAAGAAGCGATAGCATAGTATCCCAGGAATAGCAAGGGCAGGAGACTGGTACCAATCCTAGGGCTAAAAGAGTAAGGGAGGGACTTCCCTGGTGGTGTAGTGGTTAAGACTCCACCTCCCAATGCAGGGGACATGGGTTTGATCCCTGGTCCGGGAAGATCCCACATGCCACGGAGCAACAAAGCCCGTGCGCCACAACTACTGAGCCTGTGCTCTAGAGCCCGCGAGCCACAACTACTGAGCCCACATGCTGAAACTACAGAGCCCGTGCACCACAACTACTGAAGCCCACGCGCCTAGAGCCCGTGTGCTCCACAACAAGAGAAGCCACTGCAATGAGAAGCCCACTCACCGCAATGAAGAGTAGCCTCCGCTTGCCGTAACTAGAGAAAGCCCACACGCAGCAACGAAGACCCAATGCAGCCATAAATAAATAAATAAATAAATAAATAAATAAATAAATAAATAAATAAATAAATAAATAAAAAAGAGTAAGGGAAAGGAGCAGCTACCCATCCCCAGAGCGGTTGCCTACATGGACACAGCCAATCTGCAGTGAGCCTGAGGAGAATAATACCTCCACCTCCTCCTCTTCCAACCCCCTTCCTCCCACCAGTGCCTCCCACTGATCAAACACAATGGGAAGCCAGAGGACAGGAGCCTGTTGACGCAGCCTCCCAAACTAGGGTTGCCAGGTTTAATAATAATAATAATATAATAATATACAATGGAATATTAGCCATTAAAAAGAATGAAATCATGCCATCTGCAGCAACATGGATGGACCTGGAGATTATCATACTAAGTGAAGAAGTAAGTCACACAGAGAGAGACAAATATCATATGATATCACTTATATGCAGAATCTAAAAAAAAAAAAAAAGATACAAATTAACTCATTTACAAAACAGAAACAGACTCACAGACTCAGAGAACTGAACTTATAGTTACCGGGGGGAAAGGTAAGGGGGAGGGATAGATTGGAAGTTTGGGATTGACATGCACACACTGCTATATTTAAAACACATAACCTCGGGAATTCCCTGGAGGTCCCGTGGTTAGCACTCTCGCGCTTCCACTGCAGGGGGCCCGGGTTTGATCCCTGGTCGGGGAACTAAGACACCGCAAGCCTCGTGGAGTGGCCAAAAAAAAATAAAACAGATAACCAACAAGGCCTACTGTATAGCACAGGGAACTCTGCTCAGTAGTCTATAATAACCTAAATGGGAAAAGAATTTGAAAAAGAACAGATCCATGTATATGTATAACTGAATCACTTTGCTGTACACCTGAAACTAACACAACATTGTTAATCAACTATACTCCAATATAAAATAAAAATAAATAAAAAATACAGGAGCCCAGATATATTTAAATTTCAGATAAACAACAAATACCTTTCTGGTATAAGTATGTCCCAAATATTGCATGAGACACACTTATACTAAAAACCTGTTTGTTTACTAAAGTTCAAACTCAAATTAAACTGGGCCTCCTGTATTTCATCTACATCCCAGGGCACAGAGCAGGATAAAGAAGAGTAGAGCTTCCAGTAATGGTACCAAGTCCAGCCGCTTTGGCCACTGTGTGGGTCACTGCAGCTTCATCACTCACCCTGACTGGTCCAAGGATAGGAACTTCATCATGTCCAATTCTGGGGACTATGAGATCCTTTACTGGGACGTGGCTGGAGGCTGTAAGCTGCTGAGGAATCACTATGAGAGCTGAGACCGGGAGTGGGCCACCTACACCTGCGTGCTGGGCTTCCATGTCTATGGCATGTGGCCAGATGGCTCGGATGGAACCGACATCAATTCCCTGTGCTGCTCCCACAACAAGCGCACGGTGACTCTTTCCGACGACTTCTGCCAAGCAGACCTCTTCCAGTACCTGTGCGCGTGCGCCAAGGAGCCCAGCCTTGTGGACTGGGGTCACGGCAGCCACGTGACCAGCGTCCGGTTCACGCACAACGACTCGCACCTCGCCTCGCTGGGCGCCAAGGGCACCAGCAGTTTCCAAGGAGAAGTGCTGGGTGCTGGGGGCTTGGGGCCGGCGCCCACTACGCCCTCTCGAACGCCCTCCCTGTCTCCTACTTCCTCTCTCGACGTCTGACAGCTGCCTGATGGAACGCACTAGCCCTGCAGCCTGGCCCCATCTCACCCAAATCCCCCAGGACCTGGCCAACCATGTCCTTGCATTTACTTGGAGGGGGTGAACGGCACCCCTGCACACACTGTATAGACTCGCTGGCTGAGCCGGGCAGCCCCAGCCTGGGCCCTGATTCCCGGTGTCTGCTTAGGGGCGATAAACTAAAAGCAAAGTTAAAAAAAAAAAAAAAAAAAAAAAAAGAATGGAGGTGGATGGCCGGGGTGGGGAGAGAGGGGGGTACAAAATAAGACTCTTCAGAACAGCGCGCATGCGCCTTTTGTTAATAATCCTATTCTACCGGTTTCCCTTTCTCCTTGTTGGTTCTGAGTTTCTCAGGTCAGCTTTTGTTTCTATAAGTACTAACTAGAGAAAAATACCAGTCATGGCCATGAAAAAGAAATGCCGTCCCACCTGCTGATGACAGAAATCTCCACAAGCTAGGCCTCTCCTCCAGCTGCAGAAAAGCAGCAAAGACTCTGTCACAAAATTGCCCTTGCAGGTGGTTTTTCTACCAAAGAAGTCGTCTAAGACACCCCGACTATGAAAGAAAACTTTCACCTCTTAAAGTCTGTCATTTTACTTTCACCTCTTAAAGTCTGATCTCCTTTCTTAATAATGTATTGCCCTTGTAATGATATTTAAACTGATATTTTGTTTTCTGGAAGGTACAAATATTTGGAAATTTTCTTTAAGCTGGGAAAAGATTGATGGCACTTTCCTTTCCTCCCACATGCACAAGCTAAAATCAAACCTATGACTCTGGCTAGATTTTTTTTTTTACTTAAACAAAGAGTTTTAATGTCTGTGTCAAGATTAGAATTCATAATAGTATCTGTCTCATTATGAAAATTAAATGGGCTAATGCCTGGGAAGTAGTTAACGATTACACATAATAAACTCACTTATTCCAGACTGGCTATCGAACTCTCAAATTAAGTTTGTGCACCCGTGCATTAGAACAGAAACTCAGAAAGTGGAACAAACAAAACTAGGAGGGACATTACACATGGCCAGTGTGGGGCAGGCCCAGTGCCCAGCCCTGGGAGAGAGAGAAACCAGGTGGAGGAGCCTAGTTCCCGGGGCCTGTCTAGGCTTCATCAAGGGCATGAGTGGGCCCCAGCAGGAAGGCAAAAATGGTGACCGGGAGGCTGTAAGAAGCTGATACATAACAAGGACAAGTCGGCAGGCCACATCTGACAACAGGAAGTTGGGCCTCTTCTCCTCTTAAAATAATTTATATGATTACAAGTTATGTTATAAACTAAAACTAATTTTTTACATTCTGCAATGTCTTTGCATCTGTTAGCTTGTATTATTCTTATTTTACCATCTTTGGAGCATTTTAAGGAATTTTAAACAAATTCATCTAATGAGTCTTCAGACAATGTGCTTAATAACAATTGTTATCATAGATAGCCTTCCTTAAGCACTTTCTATGTGTTGGAGGATATATTAAATGCAGCACTTAGCTGACTGTTCAGAGCAGGGCTTCTGATGATGTCCTAGATTCAAAGCCCAGCTGCACAATTAATAGCTGTATGATGTTGGGAGATTATCTCACCTATTTTTTAGGTTCTTCATCTGTGAAATGGGTGAAGATAATAAGAAATTTGCCATCGAAATCTCTATATAAAATGCTGGCCCTAGTAAATTATCAACACCTGTTAGCATGTCATCACTCTATAGTCATGTCATCATTATAACAGTGAGGTCAAGCTTGGATTAATCCCATTTTATGTTCAGGGAGGTTAAGCTAGCTGTCCAAGTTTATGCAGGTTCAAATCTAGGTCTTTCTGACTCAGACCCACGCATGTTCTTAACCACTGTGCTATGTCAAACTCCCACCATTTATCAAATCTGAGCATTTTGAAAATGACAGAATTGTTTTAGATCCGTGCGCATTTACTTTGTCTATTTTTTAACATTTGAAGAACTTTTTTGCCAGTTTGTCCACAGGGCTATTTATTCAAAATGGAACTAGGGTCACAACAGACTATGAAGCCATGGCCTGACAAACGAAGGACCAGTCACCGGTTCTGCTGTATGAAGGGGGGCTGGGCCCCAGCAACCAGGGGGTGCCCAGTGGCATTCTAACCAGGACAGGAGGTGAAAGCAGGAGAAGCAGCAGTGCCCACCTGAGACCAGGGCGTTTACACTTCCTCTGGTCCCCACAGTAACAATTAAACACATGTGTGATTATCCAGCAACTTGGAAACCGTGAGATAGACATGTTAAATGACTTACCCTTTAAGTAAACGCTGCAGCAGGACTTGTACTAGAGCTTAAGGCGTGGGGCATGGAGTGGAAGAAAGGAAGGGGCAGACCACACAACAGAGAACGCCTCACAGGTGACCGAGGTGGTTGCAGGTGGAGTACTGCGTCTACACCCATGAGCTGTGGGGAACTCCTGGAGTCTTGTCTAGGTTGAAAGGATCTCAGCCAAAGTGGAACACACCGGGGTCCAGCTGGAGCATGAGCTGCCTCTGGGGTCTCCCTCCAAGCTAGGGGCTGCTGCCCCAGATGGCAAATGCCGTTCTTAGAGGAAGGAGGAAGGGAGTGCAAATGAAGGTAAAGTAAGGAGAGAGACAGCTCTGTGGGGACCAGACTCCAGTGTGATGACTAGCAACCAGAGCAGACCCAACATGACCCCAGAGCACGACCTCAATTCCGCAGCTGTCTCAGGCTGCAACTTGGAAACTCCAACTCCGCACTGCAGGTGAAGACAGTGAAGCATCCAACTTCATTAAGCCCATGAACAGAGTAGGGGGAAATACTTGGGTTCTGTATCAGCTGGGCATAACAGGAAAACCTGACCAACAGCGGCTTGCTTAACCACAAATGCATTGAACCGAGAGACTGGAGATAAAAGCTTGTCAGCGGGCGGAGCTTTGCTTTCTCCACCCACCCCCAGCTCTGGGGCACAGGAGCCTCCCGTCCTCCCGGCCCAGGTTCCCACGCAGCCCGGGTGGGTGAGCTTAGGGGGAGGGTGCTATGCTGTTGGCCATCAGGCTAAGCCTTCCTGTCCCTGCCTTATCCAAAAGGAAAGGCTCCAGCATCTTGCGAGCCTGGCGCCTCGAAGCTTCATTGACCCCCTGGGAGTGGCCAGCATTATGCTAGGCCCTGGCAATCCGACTATAGACAAAGCAAGTTTCCTCCCCTCTTAAGGAAAAGTCCCCTTTCACCCCGCACCTCCTTGTAATTGCAGCTCTGGGTTCCTACTTCCCTACGTAACAAAGTTTCATCCAAGAACAGGCTGTCACTGGCTGCAACTGTCTCATCTCCCACCACCTTTTAAGAATTTTTCTTTAATTTAAAAAAAATGTAGAGACTTCCCTGGTGGTGCAATGGTTAAGAATCTTCCTGCCAATGCAGGGGACACGGGTTGGATCTCTAGTCCAGGAAGATCCAACATGCCTTGGAGCAACTTAAGCCCTTGCACCACAGCTACTGAGCCTGTGCTCTAGAGCCTGGAAGCCACAACTACTGAGCCCACGTGCCACAACTACTGAAGCCCTCGCGCCTAGAGCCCATGCTCCGCAACAAAAAGAAGCCACCGCAATGAGAAGCCTGCACACCGCAACAAAGAGTAGCCCCCACTGGCCACAACTAGAGAAAGCCTGCGCGCAGCAACGAAGACCCAACGCAGCCAAAACTAAAATAAGTAAACAAATGAATTTATTTTTTTTTAAATGTAGAAAAGTAAAACAAAGCAAAACCACAAACGTATTTATTTATCTCATCTAAGAAAATATCTGGAGATAGGTAGTTCCAAGATTGTTCAGCTTTTCTGCACTTGTGTTGGCCTTCTCAGGATCACAAGATGGCTGCCAAAACGCCAAGCATTGCATAGTCACATAATAACAATCCAAGCAGGAAGGAAGAGGACTGGTGGGAAAGAGCCTTCTCTTAGTACATACCTCTTTTTTGTTAGGCAAAAAACTTGTCCCTAGAAATCACCTAGCAAATGTCCCCTCCTACATCTCACTGGCCAGCACCAGGTCATATGCCCAGTTCCCTAAAACACTAGCAAAGAGAAATGAGATCCCATGATTAGGTTAAGCCAATCCTGATTCCTCACCTGGGGCTGGGAATCGCCTCCCAAACAAAATCGGGCTTCTTTTAACAAGACTAGGCCAGCAGCAGTGGCTCCATCTCCTACTCCCAACCTACCCTTTACCCCTCCCCAAGAAGTCAGTCTTGATTTATCAAATCCATTTGGCCTATTCACAGAAGAAAAGAAGAGAGCTCTTCTTAATGAGTGCGGAGGCACTTTGTGTGAAGGCCAGTTTCTGCTAACTATACCACGGAAGTTCTTGCCACAAGCATTACCAATGGCACCCAGGTGGTGTGGTTTTCCATGGGAAGGCTCTGCTTCCCTCACACCCAAGAACTCAGCACTTTGATACATCTCAAAACAGACCAGTTCCTCAGCAAATTTACTGGCCATGGACATTTCACTGAAGAGTCCATAGAAGCAGACACAGAGGAGTGGAGAACCTCAGTGCACAGCCCTTCACCCCAACAATTCTCCCTTGAAACACCCCTCCAGACCTACCTCCCTGGTAACTCACCACCTCCCCTCTGCCCTTCCTTCACACACCCTCCACAGAAATCGCCCTGAGTAGTCTCTCTTGCCTTCAGCCCACTTTATCCACTCAGCCAAAGGCCCAACAGCCATTCCTGGGTTTGGAACCAAATATTATTCCTCAAGCAAAGCAATTAAAATTATTCAATATTATAGATGTTGATAAGTAGGATGAGTAGGAGAGCAAGGGATAAAGGGTGGAGATTAAGCCGAGTAATTTCTGATAGACAATATTGCAAAGAGAGTATTTATTGTTATATCTTCCAGCAGGTGTTTGTTTTTTAGGTCACCTAAGAGTAGCTAAGTTCTACAATTAAAATTCCTGGGACTTCCCTGGTGGTGCAGTGGTTGGGAATCCACTTGCCGACGTGAGGGATGTGGGTTCCAGCCCTGGTCCAGGAGGATCCCTCATGCTGTGCAGCAGTTAGGCCCATGCACCACAACTACTGGGCCTGAGCTCTAGAGCCCTCAAGCCACAACTACTGAGCCCGAGTGCCACAACTACTGAAGCCCACGTGCCTAGAGCCCGTGCTCCGCAACAAGAGAAGCCCACACACCACAACGAAGAGTGGCTCCTGCTCGCTGCTACTAGAGAGAGAGAGCCTGCACGCAGCAAAAAAGACCCAACGCAGCCATAAATAAATAAATAAATAAATAAATAAATATATAAAAAATAAAAATGAAAAAAATTTCCTGTCTCTGTGAGATGAAAAAATATACCCAAAGCAAGAACAAATCAAAGTCAATTAGGGTTGTCATACCTTATTTTCATTAGCCCTAATTTCATGTTCAAACTTTTTTTATATGTGTGTGTGTGTGTGTGTGTGTGTGTGTGTGTGTGTGTGTGTTAAATATAAAGAAAAATTAGCCAAATGGACCCAATTCCTCAAACCTCTCAAGAGCTTGCTATGGTGAAACCAATTTTACAGGCGTCTGTCTTACATAGACAGCCAATTATTGGGATCTCTCTAGAATCCCAATTGTACCTTAGGGCTTGCCATGTTTCCTTTCCCTCTGGTGAGATTCAGGCAGAACAGGCAGGGGATAAAGTATATGAGGTGCTCAAAGAACTATTGACTTTAGTCAGCTGAGATCTGAGGCTAAGACAGCTCACAAAGGGGGTGCACTTGCTACCTCACTGAAGATAGGAACTGTGGTTGAACAGAATCGCTGGGGCCATTGATTGAGAATTTTTCAAACAGTGAATTTGGCTCAGATGTACCCTTCCTGGTTGCCCTCTAGGAAAGCTGCTCTCACCCTATTTCAGTTTCAGTTTCCCTTTGCTGTATGAAACACACACATGCACACATGCAGCAAAACTTAGCAGCTTAAAATTATAACAATTTATCATTTCTCCTAAGTCTGGAAGACTGTGTCTCAGGTCACTCGTGCAGCCTACATTCAGCTGGGAGCTGGCAGGAACCCCAGTTCTCCTCTACATGGCTTTTCTTTTCATGTGCTATCTCCAACTCTGGCTCCTCCCAGGTGGCCTCTCTCCAACAGGGAAACCTAGACTTCAATAGAGCATGGTAGTTGGGTTCCAAGAGAGAATGTTCCAGAAGACAAACCCCAACACACAACTGTGTATCCAGCCTCTGCTTATACCATGCCTGATAATGTCCCATTGGCCAAAAAAGTCACAGGGTCAGTGTGGGAGGAGACTCCACAAGTGGTTCACTGGAGGCCCTGTTGAAACTGTCTACCACAACCTTAAAGCACCAATTTCTGAACTTACCTCTCTTTGAAGCATAATACTCTTTCTAGACAGGACAATTGTGAGACCCTATGGGCTAGAGCTTCTGAGTCAACAGAAGCAACGCTGTAACAATGAGTACAGAAAGAGGATTTTAGAATATGTGTTAAGATTTGGTACTCGGTGCTACCAAAAAAAATCATATTAATAAGGGTCAGTGAAAACATAAATCGAAAGCATTTAATCAGAGAGTTTAAAATTTTTTTGTGGGGGGGCTGTGTTGGGTCTTCGTTGCTGTTCACGGGCTTTCTCTAGTTGCGGCGAGCGGGGGCTACTCTTTGTTGCAGTGGCTTCTCTTGTTGCGGAGCACAGGCTCTAGGCACACAGGCTTCAGTAGTTGCGGCACGTGGGCTCAGTAGTTGTGGCTCGCGGGCTCTAGAGCTCAGGCTCAGTACTTGTGGCGCACGGGCTTCGTTGCTCCGCAGCATGTGGGATCTTCCTGGACCGGGGCTCGAACCCATGTCCCCTGCATTGGCAGGCGTATTCTTAACCACTGTGCCACCAGGGAAGTCCCAGAAAGTTTTAAATTATTGAGTCTGGAAGGTAGTGGGTGTGCCTAATTGAAACTTGTCTTCAGAAATGCTTCTCTGATCTCCTCTTTCCTTAAGTTAGTACTTAATTCGTCCATTTTGTTAATCTTTAAGTGTTTATGAAGCACCTGGCGTCACTACATGTTAAGGCTTTGGGCTGGGCCCTACTCCGTCTCCCACCTTCTCCTACCTGGACTCTGGCAGTGGCCCAATAGCTGGTCTCTCCACCCCAACCACATGTGTTTGTTTGAAAACACAAATCTAAACCCATTTTGTTTCTGCTTTGAAAACCTCTGACACTATTAAAATTTAAACCCTCTAAAGTGGATTTCAAGGCCCTTCAGAACTGAACTCTCATGTATTTTCCGTTAAAGTATCATTTTTCATAAAGGATAAAATCATGACTCAGACAAATATAAAGTAAGCACATGTCAAAGATTTTACTTAGCCATGAATTAATGAGGAACTTATAAGGCATTAAAACCCAATTCAAAGGAGTGTCCACAGAGCAGACACATACACAGGCACTCAGAAATGCTGAAAGGAATTCGTTAACAGGTGCAAAACTAGATGCTTCCAGCTGTAGGGTTTGGGGTGTTGAGGAGGCAGGGAATCAATTGCAACTCTGCCAGACAAAATTCGTTTTCATTTCTATAGACAAGAATCATTTGCATTGCTATCAGAGTTGCATAACTTACAATGTGTAAAAAAGGTCAAAGACACGGAAATGTGCAGACCACTATAGAACCAGATGGTATGGAAGAGGGCACAAGTCAATGCCCAGCATTCTATTGATATGACACCTCGTAATCTTTTCTTTTCCTTTCCTATTTCAAAGCCTTTGACAATTTTTTTACACTTTCCAGCCTTGGCAGCAGTGCCTCTAGCCCTCCACTCTAAACTGTAGCCATACTGTGCTCCTCATAATCACTCTGGAAAGCCCCAAGCACTTCTGACCACATTCCTGGGCATTTTCTGCATCCTCTGCATGGAGTGGACCCATCTTTATTTGGAGATCTATCCATAATTTTTTTTTTGATTCCGCATATACTTCCTTCTACACCAATAATAGGCCAAGCAGTGAGGATTCAGAAGTGAAGAAAACAGACGAGGTCCCAGCCTAGACTGGGAATTGTACTTTGGGTGTTGCTGTTTACCTTGAATCATCCGGACTTCAGGAAATACTCTGATGTCTAACCATTGTGTAACTGTGAGTGGTGATGGGGCTTCCCTTGCAGTACATGGACATTTCCGCTGTTGATCATTCTGAGTTAAGAGGAGCCCTCAAAGGAGACTGAGGAGGAACATTCAGAGAAGGAGTAGGATCAGGAGAGACCAGGACAGGCAACCAGAGGAAGTTGGATGGTGGTCAACAACGCAACCACCATGGAGAGGTCCGATAAGAATATGATTAAATATGCCCATGTGTTCTAAAAACTGCCCTTTGCAGAGTGTTTCAATGGAAAGATGGAAGCAGAAATCATATTACTCTGGCTATAAAATGAAATAGGGGTATAGAATTTCAGAGATTGGCTGTGGTTTTTTCTTTCGAAGGAATACGGATTCTACTGTGGAGCTAGAAAGTGGAGGATCATGGGAAGAGGAAGTGTAGTGTAGGCTAAGTCATCCCCCAAAGAAAATCAGCTATGTTGCGATAGAGAAAAAGCACTGGATATGGAGGCAAAAACTTACATTCAAACCCTGGTTACAAGATTTGGGGCTTGTTTTGCAATCTCGTTAGACCTTAGTAAAATTGGAATAGTAATACCTCGAAATATCTTTCGATGACATAATCTTTATAAAAGAACATAGTACAGGGGCTTCCCTGGTGGCACAGTGGTTGAGAATCCGCCTGCCAATGCAGGGGACACGGGTTCGAGCCCTGGTCTGGGAAGATCCCACATGCCGCGGAGCAACTGGGCCCGTCAGCCACATCTACTGAGCCTGCGCGTCTGGAGCTTGTGCTCCGCAACAAGAGAGGCCGCGACAGTGAGAGGCCCGCGCACCGTGATGAAGAGTGGCCCCCGCTCGCCGCAACTAGAGGAAGCCCTTGCACAGAAACGAAGACCCAACACGGCCAAAAATAAATTGATTAATTAATGAAAAAAAAAAAAGAACATAGTACAAAGCTTAATACATCCTATCTGCCCAATGTGTGTTATTTTAAGCCTCAACAAGAGAGCAACTACTACCCTAGGTAATCAGGTCAATAATCTTGACAAATACCCATTGCATTCCTTGAGGTTTTTGTTTTGTTTTGTTTTTTATATACTGTCTGAGTGGGGTTTCAGAAGTGAAGAGTAAGGGACTTTGCTGGTGGTGCAGTGGTTTAGACTCCACCTGCCAATGCAGGGGACACGTGTTCTAGCCCTAGTCCGGGAAAGATCCCACATGCCGCAGAGCAACTAAGCCCGTGCACCACAACTACTGAAGCCCACGCGCCTAGAACCCGTGCTCCACAACAAGAGAAGCCACTGCAATGAGAAGCCTGTGCACCGCAACCAAGAGTAGCCCCCGCTTGCCGCAACTAGAGAAAGCCCGTGCACAGCAACGAAGACCCAACACAGCCAAAAATAAATAAATTAAATAAATAAATAAATAAATAAAATTTTTTTTAAAAGTGAAGAGTAAAAGAGCACACTGTCCAAATGCTTTGAACACTTTGTTAATAAGAGTTTGTTTCAGGATCTGTTTCTAAATAAGGACCTGGGAGATGATCCTGCTTTGCTCTGATTTACCTTACTGAAGAGCAAGGCCCAAGAAAGAGATCCCAGTGCAGACCCTAGAAACCAGGTCTCCTGAGAATAGTCCACTGCCCTTTCCACCTTACTGATTAGACCCCAGAAAGATTCTGTGATGGACTCGAATGGGAAATATGAACAGCTTCCTTTTATCACCAAGGAGACAAAGCCACAAAGAACCAAAGCATCTTGCGGTAGAATTGATACAAACCCCATGCCTCCTATGACTAACATTCCACCCACCACCCTCTCCCAAACCCACCACTCCCACCCCCCAGAAGAAGAATAAACTACTTGGAACAGATGAGTTTAGGTTTCTCTTCTGTCCTAAAGAAGGGAAAACAACTTCACTTTCTCTCCTCTAGACAGCATCCTAATTTGTCTCCACTTAGCTACATAGCTCAGGACAAGAGCTTTTGAAATTAATGATGCTTTTCTAAGAGTAATTGCTTCTGCTCTAATCACATGATAGTTCTTGCTGCTCACGGGGCTCAGCATTAAGATTGCCTAAAGGAATCATCAAACTGCCCGAAATGCACTGCTCTCAAGCTCCCAGGTTGCTTAATAAACGATGATGAGTCACCCTAAGCCAGATAGTCACCTCACACACCTCTCTTAAAATGTGAGCTTTCACATCGATATGCTCCCTAGGATGCAAATCAAAATATGGGGCTGATGACTTCCCTGGTGGTACAGTGGTTAAGAATCCGCCTGCCAATGAAGGGGACAAAATGTTCGAGCCCTGGTCCGGGAAGATCTCACATGCCACAGAGCAACTAAGCCTGTGTGCCACAACTATTGAGCTTGTGCTCTAGGGCCCACAAGCCACAACTACTGAGCCTGTGCTCTAGAGCCCACATGCCACAACTACTGAAGCTCGTGTGCCTAGAGCCCGTGCTCTGCAACAAGAGAAGCCACCACAATGAGAAGCCCACGCACTGCAACAAAGTGTAGCCCCCGCTCGCCGCAACTAGAGAAAGCCGGTGCAGCAACGAAGACCCAATGCAGCCAAAAAAAATTAACAATTTTTTTTTAAAAAAGAGAGCATCTGGGACTTCCCTGGTGGCACAGTGGTTAAGAATCTGCCTGCCAGTGCAGGGGACACGGGTTCGAGCCCCGGTCCGGGAAGATCCCACATGCTACGGAGCAACTAAGCCCGTGCACCACAACTACTAAGCCTGCACTCTACAGCCCGCGAGCCACAATTACTGAAGCCCACGCGCCTAGAGCCCGTGGTCTGCCACAACAAGAGAAGCCACTGCAATGAGAAGCCTGCGCACCGCAACGAAGAGTAGCCCCCGCTCACCACAACTAGAGAAAGCCTCACGCAGCAACGAAGACCCAACGCAGCCAAAAAAAATAAAAAAGAAATTAAAAAAGAAAAGTGAACATTTAAAAAAAAATATGGAGTTGAGAAAACTAGGGGCTCAGATTTGTTAGAAACCTTCCCTGCTCATTTTTTTTTAATGGAGAGGAAATTCACAAAACATACAATTAACCATTTTAAAGTATACAGTTCAGTGGTATTTTGTATATTCACAACATTGTGCAACCACCAGCTCTCTCTAGTTTCAAAACGTTTTCATCACCCCATAAAAAACACCCTGTACCCATTAGGTAGTCACTCCCCATTCTCCCCTACCCCATCCCTGATAACCTCTGATCTCTATGGGTTTTCCCAAATCTATGGATTTGCCTATTCTGGATGTATCATATAAAAGAAATCATGCAATATGTGCCTTTTGTGCCTGGCTTCTTTTACTTCACATGATGTTTTCAAGGTTCATCCATGCTGTAGCATGTATCAATACTTCTTTCCTTTTCATGGCTGAATAATATTCCATTGTATGGATATACCATTAATTTTCTGTTCATCTATTGATGGGGCATTTGGATTGTTTCCACCTTTTGGTTATTATGGATAATGCTCTATGAACATTCTTGTATAAATTTCTGTGAATCCCAACTGTTTTTGATATACTTCTTTGCTCCTTCAGCTCATAGAGATCACTTGACTAGAACAACTTCCAAGAAACCCCCAGTAAGAAGAAATAAGATATTCTTAAGAAGAAAGGGATGTTCTTCTTTGTCGTTTTGTTTTCAGTTTGCTACATGATTTTATTGAAAATGTTTAGCATGGTATTGGGGGAACATTGTATTCCAAACAGACATGACAGTACCACTATTCCTGGATATTGTTGGCATATAATATAATCTAATATGAATATCTGTAAGTTGGTTGTTGTAATGTAAGTTTGGGTTCAATGACTTTTGCATGTTCATATTTTCCTGACTCCCTTATTTGACTAGATAAAAGTTGAGTCTCTTTGCATTCAACAGAGTTAGATGTGACCAGAAAATGTGGTCGGTCTCACAGATTCTGGATCAGTGAGGAGCAAGAGATGGGGAAGCACTGAGACCTGCTGCTTACAATCTTTATCAACTGGATTGGATTGCAACCCTCAAATCTCCTTAAAAATTTGGCCCCTGAGACCTAATGAAACTTAAAAGCTTTTGCACAGCAAAGGAAACCATAAACAAGACCAAAAGACAACCCTCAGAATGGGAGAAAATATTTGCAAATGAAGCAACTGACAAAGGATTAATCTCCAAGATTTACAAGCAGCTCATGCAGCTCAATAACAAAAAAACAAACAACCCAATCCAAAAATGGGCAGAAGACCTAAATAGACATTTCTCCAAAGAAGATATACAGATGGCCAACAGACACATGAAAGAATGCTCAACATCGTTAATCATTAGAGAAATGCAAATCAAAACTACAATGAGGTATCATCTCATACCAGTCAGAATGGCCATCATCAAAAAATCTACAAACAATAAATGCTGGAGAGGGTGTGGAGAAAAGGGAACACTCTTGCACTGTTGGTGGGAATGTAAATTGATACAGCCACTATGGAGAACAGTATGGAGGTTCCTTAAAAAACTACAAATAGAACTACCATACGACCCAGCAATCCCACTACTGGGCATATACCCTGAGAAAACCATAGGTCAAAAAGAGTCATGTACCAAAATGTTCATTGCAGCTCTATTTACAATAGCCAGGACATGGAAGCAACCTAAATGTCCATCGACAGATGAATGGATAAAGAAGATGTGGCACATATATACAATGGAATATTACTCAGCCATAAAAAGAAATGAAATGGAGGTATTTGTAATGAGGTGGATGGAGTTAGAGTCTGTCATACAGAGTGAAGTAAGTCAGAAAGAGAAAAACAAATACAGTATGCTAACACATATATACGGAATCTAAGGGAAAAAAAAAAAAAAAAGGCCATGAAGAACCTAGTGGCAAGACGGGAATAAAGACACAGACCTACTAGAGAATGGACTTGAGGATATGGGGAGGGGGTGGGGTGAGATGTGACAGGGTGAGAGAGCGTCATGGACATACATACACTACCAAACATAAAATAGATAGCTAGTGGGAAGCAGCCGCATAGCACAGGGAGATCAGCTCGGTGCTTTGTGACCACCTAGAGGGGTGGGATGGGGAGGGTGGGAGGGAGGGAGATGCAAGAGGGAAGAGATATGGGAACATATTGTATATGTATAACTGATTCACTTTGTTATAAAGCAGAAGCTAACACACCATTGTAAGGCAATTATACTTCAATAAAGATGTTTAAAAAAAAAAAAATTTGGCCCCTGAGTATGCTAAATCTAGCCTAATTAATTCACAAATGTGTATAAAATACTTTAAAACACAAAAGTAATGTTAAGTAATGATAGAACAATAAATTCAAGCCAGGGAAAGACAATACAGGTTGTTGTCATATATTCTGTCTGAGGATCATTTTTTTTCCAAGTTCATAATTTATTGTACAAACTGAGTATCACATGATGAGTTAACATTAGCTTCCCCAGACATAGGAACTTAGATGAGTACATTTAGAACCTGTTTATGTTGCTTTCACAGCTGGAGGCTTTTTTTTTTTTTTTAAACATATTTTTGGCTGTGTTGGGTCTTTGTTTCTGTGCGAAGGCTTTCTCTAGTTGCTGCGAGCGGGGGCCACTCTTCATCGCGGTGCGCGGGCCTCTCACTGTCGCGGCCTCTCTTGTTGCGGAGCACAGGCTCCAGTCGCGCAGGCTCAGCAGTTGTAGCACACGGGCTTAGTTGTTCCGCGGCACGTGGGATCTTCCCGGACCAGGGCTCGAACCCGTGTCCCCTGCATTGGCAGGCAGACTCTCAACCGCTGCGCCACCAGGGAAGCCCCCAATTCACAGAATTTAGATCAGGATGTATTCTCTCCCTTTTTTAAGATTCGGCAGAATGAAAGTTCCTAGGTTTTGTCTACCCAGGCAAATCCCCTCCTCTCTTTCTGATCTGAATTATTCAGGTTGGAGGTCCAGCCAATCTGTATATAAAATTCAACCTTCTCTTCAGCTGTGTAGGCAGTATGGCGTCTCACTTAGGAAAAAATTGTAAACTGCCAGCTTGTGAATAACAAAATCCTCAGTGAGCTTTTCCCTACCATCACCTTTACTTTGGGCAATTCTTGAACATTTTCCTAATGAAACAATTAAGGCTTACTTATTAGTACTTTTTTCTTGACATTCTCCAACCTGTATTTTTCAGGTAAAATCTGGTAGCTAAAACAATCATTTTCCTAAGAGACTTGCCACTTCATAATACAAAAAGCAAAAGCATATTTAATATGAATGAACTAATCAGACACCGAAAGAAACAAAGAAAAGGGATAGTGTTTATGCATTTGGAGACACTCATAACAAAGTCATCTATTTCTTATATGAAAAAGCAAAATAAAGCATCAGACTGGATAAATTCTAATGGATTTTAATAGTCTTCATTTTGAGGGAAATCCACAACATAAAATTACAGAGGGAAAACGGAAGGGTAGAAGCTAAAAATACAATGTAAATGAACAAAATGGAAGGATATATTAAAATGCATCTCAAAGAACTAGGAAATACTGTACATCTTCCAACTTCCATTTGCAACTCACTAAGACAGTCAGAATTTGCTCATCAATTTGATGATAAGTTTAAAGCAAGTAGCTCTACTGCTGTACATAACTGGAATTTTAAGATTTAGAAGTTCAAGTTAAGTGTGAGTAGTTATCACATGTTTTAAGAAGTGGTGGTTTAAAAGTTATGATGATTTCCCAGTTGAATTAGAGGCAATTCATAAAACTGCATTTACTTATAATTACATCACACCTGATTTTTCTAATTCATATGAGAAAATAAATGAGTCACTGGCCATTTTTAGCTAAATAAAGTTTGGTTCAAATTAAGCAAAATAGCTAAACTGGTTTATTTGACCCTGAAAGTCAACATTCAAGGTATTTCATGATTTCCTAATGTTCACTCAAAATAAAGGGTTAATTATTCAAATGTTCATAACAGGTAAACTAGTACACAAAGTGCTTTAATAGGAAGTTATCTTTCTTCTCTTTTCTTTTATTTATTTTTGGCTGTGTTGGGTCTTTGTTGCTGCGTGAGGCTTTCTCTAGTTGCGGTGAGCGGGGGCTACTCTTCGTTGCGGTGCGCAGGGTTCTCATTGTGGTGGCTTCTCTTGTTGCGGAGCACGGGCTCTAGGCGTGCGGGCTTCAGTAGTTGTGGCTCGCGGGCTCAGTAGTTGTGGCTCGCAGGCTCTAGAGCGCAGGCTCAGTAGTTATGGTACACGGGCTTAGTTGCTCTGTGGCATATGGGAACTTCCGGGACCAGGGCTTGAACCCATGTGCCCTGCAGTGGCAGGTGGATTCTTAACCACTGCGCCACCAGGGAAGTCCGATAGGATGTTATCTTTGACAACCTCAGAAATATGTAAACTCTGAATTTACACAAGGGGGGTTTATGTTACATAAGGAAATTATATAATTATATACAATTATATTATATGATTGTCGTCTCAAAGTACTGTAAGAGCAAAGGTAAAAGTTACCTGCCACAACAAGGAAAAATAACACAGACATTTCTTATTCAAGATAATTCAATTAAAAACAACACAAATGGTCCTCTATCCCTATTCATTCTCCTAAACCCATAAAGATATGTTCCAAGGCTTAATTTTTTTTTTTTTTTTTTTTTCTGGCCATGCCGTGCAGCTAGCGGGATCTTAGTTCCCTGACCAGGGATTGAACCTGAGCCGCAGCAGTGAAAGGGCCGAGTCCTAACCATTGGACCACCAGGGAATTCCTTTTTCCAAGGTTTAAAACAGAGATCTGATGCTTTAATATTCATCCTTCTGTTTTTTATTGAGTTCTAAAGTCAAACATTTTTTTTAATTCAGAGTATAATTCGTAGTAGCAAAGAAAAGGACTACAACATAAAAAGAAAATGATCTGAGAATAATTTAGTACAGACGATAAAACCACTACTGTTGGAGCTTTTCTGAGATTTCTTGAACCACTGTAATTTCCCCATATGTGTTACTTTGGCCGCTCCTTCCCTATGATTAGCAGGAAAACCTTTAAGACAAAAAAGGCCTGTGTGTTTATTTAGCCCCTGTACCAAGAGCCCTCGAGTTCAGGCACATCCTTGTGCTACTCCTGCCAGAGAGGATGTAGACCATATTACAGGAAATGTCACAGTGTTATGCAATGGGGTGGGGATGTCATTCTGTGCCCAGACAAGACTCCCATCAGAAAGGATCTCTTCTTGCCACAGAGAGTACAGCAGTAAAGCAGAGAAAGTTCACTGAGGTTGAGAACAGTCACCGACGAAGCATCAGATGGAGAGTGCTTCTCAGCAAAGCAAAAAGATAAGAGCCTCTCCCGGAAAAGCAAAAACAGAACGACCTCAGCATTTTGCAAAACAGATTGGAGGAAACAACCCTTAATAGAAATCGATTGATGAAAATCGCAGTAAACATGAACTTTTTGCAAACAACTGCAAAAGTAGAGTCAGAGGCCTTGATATGAGAATACCATCTACTGGGATTAATCCCAATAGAATGAGAAAAACATAGGACAAATGGAAGAGGGGTGACAGATTCTGGATACAGAAGACTTGATCTGAACAAGATTATTCTTGTGGTTCATTGGTTGAGAGTTCTGTATTGATTAGCATACTTCCAGCAGCAAAACAACAATAAAATAGAAAATTCCAACACAAATTAGCTTAAATTATTATAAGGAATGCATTCCTTCCACTAAACTGCAAGACCAGAAGTAGGGTGGCTCTTTCTCCATTTCTTTGACCTCCTCCATGTCTTAGCTTCATTCTCAGACTGGCAAGGAGATAGCTACAGCAGGTGCCAGCCTCACACCCACACATAACAAAGCCCTGAGAAAGAAGAACAAAGCATGCTCACCAGGCCAGAGAAAACCTTTAAACAGAAAGAATCATGTGCTTGAGGTAGGAGGTCATTGGTGTGATATGGAAAACTCCGCCCAAGTTACAAGTGACCTCCAGGTCCAAGGGGATCATTACAAGGGGCATTGACAGCATCCACTACATTTCCCAGAACCCACTCCCCAGGCAGGCCCCTCAATTTCCACACCTCAACCACAGTCTCTCCTCTCAGATGTTCCTGGTGTCCATTCTAACTAGATTTCATCTAGATTCAATCAGCAACAGGGGAGACATGGCTTGGGCCAGCCCCCAGCAGTGGTTCTGGAAAGGATAAGACTCGACATGTACTGAGTACCTACTACAGGCCCAGTTCTGTACATATATTGTCTCATGGTGATGCTCAAAACAGCCCTATGTTTTTCACAATGTCCTCCCAATGCTATATATTGTACATATACATACACATACCCATATACTTATATATACAGATATACATATACACATACATATATATATGGAAACAGACCTGGAAAGGGTAGTAACTTGCTCCATCTCAAATGTCTAGGAATTGACACAGCCAAGACTCAAACCACGCATGGTTAACTCCAAAACCTCACACCCTTTCCTCCTAACACATGACGAGAAGCCAGTGCCTCTTCACCTCTCAGCACATTTCCCTTAGATCAAAAGACCCAAGTTTACATTCTTGGGAACTTCAGAAAGCCCCAGTCCTCCCAGAGCCAAAGGTAAAATAAACCTGATTGTTTGCCAGGATATCTTCTACTGATACTAAGATATTAGTACCTAAACCCTGCCTACAGGTAAACCTCTCCTTAAGACACATCCACTTAATACAAAGCCCTTTTCATGTCAGGCCAGCTATTTTGCTGCTTTGGGTTTATATGAGGAGGGATTGATGTAGAACCAACCAGAGAAGGAACCTACTCATGTTACCTCCCTCCAGGGGAACACTTGCCAAGGCTGGGGACTAAAGGAATTCAGTACTCATTAAGTGGAGAGACTTTGCCTACAGGACGAGCAAGCTTTAAAGAGTCCAGGTGACATATGTGGCAGTGTTTTCCAGCCTGGGAGTGTGTTGCACCAAAGGAGTGGATAATTTTAGCAAGTTCACCTGCAGATGATTTCCCCAATGAGTCTCTGGAGAAGACTCCTCCCTCCCTCTCAGGGCAACATGAGCTGGGATTATTCTTTCAGCTCCTGCAAGAGATTGGATCCCATATAAAATCCTTTGCCCCGCCCAAGAAGCTCTTAGCAACCATCACCTTGGTCTCACGTTTCACCACTGGGCAATAATTCCATTGATTCATAGGCATTTAATGGGTATTAACTGCTCCCAGCCCTGTGAAAAGCAACAAGGATACAAGCAAGGTCTAGTTGCCCTCAAAGAACGTTGAGGAATGGAGGATTTGCATTGTTTGTGAGCATTAAATTAGACAACAAATGTGCAGATGTTGGCATTGTGTCTGGCACATATAGGCTCACGGTCAGTGTTGGTTTATTTTTTCTTTCTCGTCATAGTCTTCAAAATACCTTTATGGGAATTCACTTGTTGATTTCTCAGAGCTTCCTCGAATCCAGTTTGGAATGAGACAGAATAAAAGCACATAAATAAGTACAGGAATCCTGTGAGTAGAAAGAGGCAGGCAGTATTAGCTTCATCTGTACTTGAGGAAATCGCCATCAGTTAGGCCATGGAGCAGCACAGTGGGGAAGGGCACAGCTGAGGAGCCTGGGTTGAAATTCTAACCCTGTCACATCCCAGCCCAGACCTTGGGCATGAACTCTCTGCCTCAGTTTGCTCATGTGTAAAAGGGTTTGCGATGGTTAGCTGCATGTGTCAACTTGGCTAGGCTGTAGTGCCCGGCTATTTAATCAAACACGAATCTAGGTGTTGCTGTGAAGATATTCTGTGGATGTGGTTAACAGCTACAATCAATTGACTTTAAATGAGGGAGACTACTCTCAGTATTGTGGGCGGGTCTCATCCAATTAGGTGAACAGCCTTAGGAGCCAAAGCTGAGGTTTCTCAGAGAGAGAAATTCTGTCTCTGCCAACATAGGCTCCTGCCCAAGCCTAATGATCTGCCCTACGGACCCAGGACTTCCCAGTTGTGTAAGCCAGTTCCTTGAGATAGATAGGTAGGTAGGTAGCCAGATAGACAGATAGATAGATAGATAGGTAGATAGATAGATAGACGATGGATAGATAATTGATCTATAGAGATAGAGAGACGAAGAGAGATAGAGATCTCATATTGGTTCAGTTTCTCTGGAGAATCCTGACTGATACAGGGGACAATAATACATCCCCTCTCACTGGGTCATAGTGAGGAGCAGTGTGCTTAGGAGAGTGCCTGACACAAAGCAAAAACCACACTAAATGTCACCTACTCAAGATCACTTGGCTGGTGGCTGTGAGCTAGGACAAGTCCGCAAGGGCAGGACGTTTACACCACACCCTCTATATCATCTGCCAATGCGTAGAGAGTTGTGCCCATCTGTCCTGCCCTGCAGAACCACTCGAGTGAAAAGGTGAGCACACATTTCCCGAATTCCCGGCCACCTACTCTCTTAGTTGATTTACAAAACGGCTGGGTCCCCCTGCTTGAGTGATGGCGATCCCGACTAGAATCTGCATCTCGTTCTTCCCTAAGGGCTTCAGGGTTATTAATGGGATACCCTCAAGAATCCCCTCAAAGCTGAAACCTGGGTTTGGCTTTACGCCACAGGTGTGGAGTTCACTTTTCTATCAAGTGTCATTGACCCATGAGGAATAGATAATCAAAATCATAAAGGTTAAAAGTAATTTATTAAGAGTTTGCTTTTTTTGTAAGAATGGAGATATTTTTAGCATTATATTTTGGTTTTATCTTGCTTAGCCTAAGAAAACAGACTGGGAAATGGTAAAGGGGGACTGAAAGGGAAATGGAATTTTGGAATTTGCCAAATTTGCACACAACAGAGCAAGTATTAGAAGCCAGATCCCCACATTTCCTTTAAGTTCCATACTGGGCCCTCTTCCTTTCTGCCTCCTGTTCCATCTAAGCCCCTCCTCCTGGTCCCCCTGCACCCTTTAGCTCCTGCTGCAGATTGTCAGCCTTTCTCAAGGTACCAGGGGCCCAGAGGCAGATGAGGCATTACTACAAGTAATCCTGCGCCTGCAGGGAAGAAATGGTACTTTTGAAATAAACTGGGAATGCATATCTCTAAGACACACATGGAGAAGTGCAGGTGCTCAGACACAAGCAATTTCGATCAGCTTCTGGGAGAGAGGGGGGTAATTTTATCCAGTGTAACCCAAACATCACCATCCAGTCATGGAGATGGAGTGGCATAGCCAAGAGCTCTGAACCAGGTGTCAATGACCTAAGCACCGGTTCCAGCTCAGCCCCTAAGTCCCATAGGCAAGTCAATGCCCCTCTCTGGACCTAGGTTTCCTCTTCTATAAGGTGCAGGACTGGGCATAGAGGTGCTGAAGCTCCTTTCCAACTCATCACACTCTGGATCCTGTGCTCTAAGAGACCACAGCTCTCAGTGCAAGCTTGTGTCATCTCCAAGCACCAGTCACTAGGCCAGCAGGAGGCCAGGCTTCATTGGGTGAGGTCCTCACCTCTCGGGGTGCGGGGGGAGTCATCATTTGCTTTCCCAAATAAAGCAAGGGTGGGATAGAAGAAACTAGGCATCCCTGGGGGCTCATTTGTGGTTTCCATCACTATGGAAAATTCCTGAAGCTTCTGTAATCTCCACCTGTGGTGATGTGAACACCCAATCTGGATCTGGGAGAACACCTGGGCCAAACTGCCCCACTGAGCATATCACGTCTTCCCCAGCCTTTTCTCACCCTCTTGCCAGCACAGCCTGCATCTTCTCTGACTCAATTTTCTCCACTAATTAAATGTCACACTTCCAGCTGCAATCACCTAAGAGATGCTCTCCAGGCACTTCAGCAGAGGGAAAAGTAAGGTCCTTCCCATTTCTTACTACCCCTATGAGACGGTGACCATGAATATGGCTAAAACTAATGACAAATAACAGGGCTGCTCTGAAGAAGTGTTAATGGGGCCCACGGCCCAAGAAGTTGCAATTAGGAGACAAAAGGAAATACTTAAAAGGAAGTAAATAGACTCCTTCCCAGAGATCAGGGGAAGCATGTGAGCCCATGACCCACATATCTATGATTCACCACACTCCATGGTTATGATCTTCTACTCTATTTCTCTATTTTATAGAAAATAGAGTGATCAATTATTTTGCAGGCATTCTGGTCGATGCCACAGTTCTTTTTGGAAAGCTGTGGGGTATAGATTCGAAAGTCAACCAGGACGTTACCAGCTGGTGTCCAATGATGAATGAATAGGGATCCAGAATCAGACCCCATGTCAATACATACAGTTGGCCAAGTTAAAGCATTTCACATCTGTGAGACCCCTGCATCTTCAGAACACCTGTGTAGAATGGGAAAGGCATGAGTTCTTGTCTTGGTTTAAAAGATGAAGAAACCAAGACCCAAAGAGGATAAATGGCCTGCCTGAGCTCACTCAGTAAATAAGTGATAGAGCTTCTACACCAGACCATGATTCCTCTCCATGTGGTTTCCACTCTGACAGTTTTCAGGTTCACTCTCATTGAACAGAAAAGGAAGAGGCAGCAAGGAGAACAGGAAGCATCATAGCTTTAAAAGATTAGCCACAGTATCCAAAAACCACTAGATTCCCATGGGACAAGAAGTCATGGGAAAATCCGCAGATGTGGGAACATGCCCTCAATTCCCAATGGCTACCAACACAGAACAGATTCCAAACACACCACAGCTGGCAGTGATGGGGTGGCTGTTGATAGGAGGGAAGAATGAGCATTCCTGGGCTTTGCAGATGTGACCTGTCACTTATGGTTAACCACCCCTCCTCCCCACTTGGACCTCAGGCCCTTGACTGATTTTCTCTTCCGCTGAAATGAAGACAGCCAAAGGTGGAGAGTTGAGTGCTGGAAGGAAACCCAAACATCCAATTCAACTCCTGTTTTATGGATGAGAAAACTGAAGTCCTAAAAAAAAAGAGGTGACTTGCCTGAGGTTACACAGCCCCTTGGCGACAAACTCAGGTTTCCTGATTGCCTTTTCATGCCTCTTTCTGAACTGTTCAGCTGCCCAATTTGCCTGCGTGTGACTGAGATAGTCCTAGTGACACAGGACTCCTATCAAAGTGCTCAAGGGAAAAAGTCAGGCCCTCAATGTATACAGAGTTTGGGGAGACAGCTCTTACCATTCTCTTAGACACTCCCTTTCCTCCTCAGGACATGCACCACTGTGGGCATGAGTTAGGATGAGTTCGAGCATAGTCGCTTTCCTAGGACCTTCACTCCTTGCTGATCCTCAGCTTCTTTCTGAAGCCACTTCCTCATACTTATGACTCTTTGTTCCCCTGTGATGAAATTCCAAGACCTCTGAAATCCCTCCCTTCAACCTGTATTGGTATTGGGTTGGCCAAAAAGTTCGTTCGGGGTTTTCCATAATATTTCACCAGAAAAACCCAAACAAACTTTTTGGCCGACCCAATATGTAGCCCCTCTCTTCCAAATGCATCAGATAAGCCTGAATGGGTCTGAACCTACAACCTCCAAAAGACTCCCCATCCTCCTTGTAAACTGGAGGGTACAAACAGATCCTTTAGAGAAGGGAATACCTTAACCCCACCGTCTGGATGTTGCCAGGGCTCAGTTCTGAGCCAGACCCGATTTTCAGCAGTACTCTGTATTCCAGCTTCCCACTCCCACCACAAGCAGAACCCATTCCTCTCTCTCCATGTGCTCCAAAAGCTAACCTACTCATCACACTGTATCCCAGCTAGGGAGATGTGTCTCCCGGCCAGGCAGTGAGCTTCCGGAGGGCAGGCACAAAGTAGGTGCTCAGTAAATGATTGCATTATTCATGATAAACATGAACATTTTTAAATCTCCCTGTCTCTTTATTTTACTCCCTCTGCTAACCTTAAAGCTAACTGCTCTGCAAGTTCAGCCGTTTTCCAAGTAATAAAGCCCACTTTCTCGGGCTTGTCTTAAAAGATAGCTTTATTGACGCCACTTAGTTCAACAAATCACATGAACCCTTGTGCCCAGGCACTGAGCTTTGTGGTAGAAGATTCAAAGAGGACAAAGGGCTCAGTTCTTGGGGGAAATGTTGTGGACTAAGTGACAGTTAGCTTGAATTGTTGAAATGGAATTGTTGTGACAGGAAAACCATAAAAATAAGTTGATCCAGGGTCTCTTAAAAATAGTAGTAATGACTACTGCCATTTATTGAGCACTTACTATATGACTGAAAGCTATACTGGATGCTTTACATGTATTATCTTAGTTTTTACAACCCTGAGAGGTGGTTATTCTTCCCAATTTACAAATGAGGGGATTGAAACCAGAGACATTAAGTAGCCGCCTAAACTCACACAACTAATAAATGATTGATTGGGACTAGAGTCGAGGTGAATCTGATTCTAGAGCCCATGTTTTCATCCACAACGTTATATACTTAGAGACAGTTTTTTACAGCACCTCATGTAGAAAATATGAAGGAAAAGATTCCTCCTTTTCAAAAATAAGTGTAAAATAGTATGGATTCAACCCTTTACCTGCCCCTGTGGTGTGATCCCAAAGTAAGTACAGCAGAGTAGAAGACCAGAACCTGATTTGGAATGCAGGATCTGGGGAAAACGAAACACCCGTGGCTTCAGCAACTCGTAGCCTGTTCCACAGTGCCCTCCGGCGGCCAGCTGATGTCACGCATGATTTTTCTTCTTAGGTTCAGGAACGAAATGTTTTAACAGCCTAAGATTCAGTCAGGGTCAACCTTGAATAAAGTAGACGCAGTCTTTTCCAGCCATTCTCTGTTCCAGCCTCATGCCAAATGACCTCACACTCCTGTGACTGGAGCAGACAGAGAGCAGCAGATTTGGGCATGAGGCTGACCTGAGATCAACTGCCAGCTTCACGACTTAGAGATGTCAGTGAGTGGGAAGCACAGGGCACCAGGACCATGCTGGTCACCTAATCACCATTAATCCTTGCTTTCTATATTTCATTGACTCAGTATTTAGGTATGGATTATTTTTTCTTAGTAGGTATAATTTTTATCTTTACAAAAGGAAAAACTCAATCTTGAAACTGACCCAGAACAATAAAATTCACTCTTCCTTATCAGAATCTATATGTCCTTAGTCAAAGAGGTGAGACCTTTATCCATTTATTTTTTAATGGGCATCACTGTTTTCAACGCTTATCAATAACATATTTTGGGGACTTCCCTGGTGGCGCAGTGGTTAAGAATCCGCCCGCCAATGCAAAGCCCTGGTCCAGGAAGATCCCACACGCCGCGGAGCAACTAAGCCCGTGCGCCACAACTATTGAGCCTGCGCTCTAGAGTCCGTGATCCACAACTACTGAAGCCCACATGCCTAGAGCCTGTGCTCCACAACAAGAGAAGCCACCACAATGAGAAGCCTGCACACCGCAGCGAAGAGTAGCCCCCGCTCACCGCAACTAGAGAAAGCCCAGGCGCACAGCAACGAAGACCCAACGCAGCCAGAAATAAATAAATAAATAAATAAAATTTAAAATCTTAAAAAAAAAAGATACAATATGAATTTCTTCCTCTCAGAAACCTCCCCCCCTCTGTACGCTGTACTTTTCCTCACACAATTCCTGTCTCTGCACCATTTCCAAACAGCATTTCAACATCTGTACTAATTAGGGAATCTCCAGAGAAACAGAGCCAAGAGTTTATATACGGTAAGATTTCTTGAAGGAGCTGGCTCATGTGGAGGTGCTAGTCCAACATCTGCCAGGTAGAGACACAGTGCAGAATTGTAGGTCACAGGCCATACGCTGGCACAGGTCCCTCTTGCTCAGACTGAGACTACTATTCAGCTGGCAACAGTGCTGAATTCAGAAGCTCTCCTTATTTATCACACCTAGTTTTCTACTTGGAAAAGTTGCATAATATTTACAACACGCTTTATCTCCAGCAGGATACTCAGAAGAGCAAGTTTAACGTTATCTTTCCTACTTGGAGAGGTGAGATGGGAGAATCAACCCATGGATCCTCCTGCCTGCCTAAAGCCCCTTCCCCCACGTACTGAATGAAACGCTAGATGTCTACCTTCCAAACATTTTCAAGTCTTGCTTGTCATTCTTCCTCCAGAGGACTTTTCTGACTTCACCATAATAGGTTTTAAACCTTTAGGCCTTGTCAAAAACAGTACAGGGACTAGGAGCTCTAAAGTACCTCTTCCAGCCAGACTGGTCTCACAACATGAGGAGACTTTGGTTGGATTACTCTGTGACCCTGGGCCAGTCACCGACTGGGAGCCTCAGTTCCCTCATTTGGGGAGCAAGGAGAGCAACAATACCCAGCTCATGGGCTGTTGAGGTCAATGAGAGAACCTATTTCTAGCACTTAGCAGAGTAACTGGCATATAGCTAGAATTCGAATGTTTCCTATTAACCTGAACAACAAACACTGCCCCATGCGCTGCTGCAGTCTCTTTGGTGTGAGCACAGGGTGAGGAAAGGGAGGTAATGGACACAGGTGTTAGAAACCTTCAGGCTTTGGTTTACAGGGAGGGTCCCTAATCCCACTGAACCTCTTTGGGGATTCAGATTCCTTACCTGCCTCAGGAATGGAGAATGGATTATAGACAGGATTCTGGTACCAGGGCCCCAGGTGAAGCTGCTGGGCCACGGGGTGCACATAAAAGAAAGGTCTTAAGTTACTGCCCTCAAAAGTTTCGTTGTTTCCTGAAGAGTTCATTTCCCAGGCTGAAAAGCAGGTGTTTGTAGTTAGGAAAGGACGGCCGCACTCTACCCTGTAAAGTGCTGTGAAGGAAGAAAGTCGTCCTTGTCCCCCATCAGAACGGGGAGCCTGGGTAGAGGTCCCTTACCTTCTCTTCCCGCTCACCTGCGATGGGGACACGCGGGGGCTGCCCTGCGTGCGTTTCGACCAGGGGAGCAGCGCCCAGAGGCCCGGGGTCGCGTCGTGCTGAGCAAGTCTGGCTCCCCAGGCAGGAGCACCGTGGGGAGATGAGGCCTTGGAGGCGCGGGGTACCTAGTGCCGGGCGCCAAACGCCAGGGGCCGCGCCCCGCGGCTGCACTGGCAGACGCGGCCTAGGCCTCGGCTGCACCGCCCTTGTCCGCAGCCTCTCCAGCCTGCCCCCCAGCCTCCACCCGGGCCGAACCCCTCCTCAGTGCGGGAGTCCAGGCCCCCGGCTCCGCGTCTCCTAACACCCCCCTCCCCGCAGGCCAGTCTGTTCCTGCGACCTCCACACCCTGCTTCAGTAGCTCTGGTGCACGGGCTCAGTAGCTGTGGCTCTCGGGCTCTAGAGCGCACACTCAGTAGCTGTGGCTCTTCGGCTCTAGAGCGCAGGCTCAGTAGTTGTGGCACGCGGGCTTAGTTGCTCCGCGGCATGTAGGATCTTCCCAGACCAGGGCTCGAACCCGTGTTCCCTGCATTTGCAGGCGGATTCTTATCCACTACGCCACCAGGGAAGTCCCCATATTGTATCTTAAACATTCTTGGAATTCACAGGCTGAGCTGCTATATACCCCTGGTTTTTCTACACCCTTAAGGTTTACAGTATTTTATTTGTCCTTTAGAGTTGTGGTTTAGGAGAATTCAAGGGGTAAGTGCTGGAAGTAGGAATAAGATTTGTACTCGGTTTTTCTTAATTGCAATATGACTCAGATTTTAGTGAGAAGAAATTTATAGGATGTATTGTCTTGTGAAACCTGGAATTCCAGGAGTGAAGCCACTTCCGGTTGGCTAGATGGGGATGAGATCCCCTACAGGGTTTGTGTTCCTGTATGTTGTGATTGTGTGTTCACATCTCTCCAATACTGGGGGTAGCAGTTTTCCCTGTACACTCACTGCTGTGAATGATCTGAAAAGAGTTTGTGATATATTAGCTTTTTTACTGTTTTGGGAGTAAGTGACTTCCAAACATTTTACATATCCAGAATGTCTACCACCTTTTAAATATTTAAGACATGGAGTACACAGTGCTGTAGAATTGAAAGAGAGGGCTGAATTATGGGGGACGGGGGGGTGGTTTTTGTTTTTGTTTTTGGCCACGTCCTGAGGCTTGTGGGATCTTAGTTCTGCAACCAGGGATCAAACCCACGCCCTCGACAGTGAAAGTGCAGAGTCCTAACCACTGGACCGCCACAGAATTCCCTGAATTATGTTCTTAAAAATGGGCTGATTTTAGTAAATATTTAACTTCTCTTTGCCTCAGTGTTGTCTTCTGAATAATAAGCTGAATTAGGAGTTTTTGCCATCGGCCAACGTCTCCCCGTTCCCCCACACCCCGTGCCTGTCAACCACCATTCTATTTCTGTGATTCCACTTTTTCTATATATTTACATAAGTGATCATACAGCATTTGCCTTTTTCTGTCCAACTGATTTTTCTTAGCAAAATGCCTCAAGGTCCATGTGTCGGCAGGATTCCCTTTGTAAAATGATTAGGCTTTGGTAGCAGTTTGGTAGCAGGGAAAGGAGGAAAAGAGGAGTTGCCTTATGTGGAAAAACCCGTCTATGGCAAGGTCCTTATTGGACCACCTACATTTTAATGAGATGATACCATGAGAAACTAGATAATGAGGTGCTTTATGCCATCCTAAGAAATGTGGTCATTGTTCCTCATTATCCTGACAGGCAATGATAAGCCATTCAAATACTGTAAATGAAGTGAGGATCACAGATTGCTCAGAAAGATTGTTCTGGAAGCAAAATGGATTACAGGCCTGTGAGATGTGTGGGAGATGGGTTAAGAAAGTTGTTAGTAGTTATTCATGTAAGAAATTGGGGAGGACTTTTCAGTCCTTTGCATTGGTAACAGAAGAGGTAACAGAAGACTGGGTGGTTGTCCTGTGGTGGATTTGAGCAGTTGTGGCTGTACAGGTGTGGTGTGTACTGGCTGAACGTAGTGACCAGCTGCAGGAGACAAAATAGCTAACTATTCCATTCTTTCTGGGTTTCACAAATGCAAGTCTGTATTTTTCATATCCTGTGGTGCTCCGTGAGTATCCTAGCTTCCTCGTCCTTCAGTCCCCATTGCCCACTACTCTCAACCAAACACCCATGGTTCCTATGTTTTATAACACGGCACAATTCCAACAATATGGTGGCTACTGGGAAGAAACGAAAATAAAAGACACACAAACAGAAACTGAACCTCAACAGGCTGAAAACTTGAATGAAAAACAAGATATTAACTGAGAAGGCGACAGCCATGACATAGTAAGGGTGACCAGTATCCCTGTGAATACATTCTCCCCTGAGAACGTGGGTGAAAAGGAAGAGGTAGAGAACATTAGCTATCCTGAGGGAGGTATTGCCTCCCTGACCTGGTTGGCTCAGGTCAACAAAGTAGATGAGGCCACTCAGGGTGCCATGGGTCAGTGCTATGATGCACAGCCTGAGCCATCATCAGAAAGCAGTGAAGGACCATGGTGGAAGTATAGGGACCTCTTTGATGATGATGATGATTATTCTGTTATGAGCAGTATTTTTATTCCCCTATACTGTCCCCTGCCCCCCTGCCCCCCTGCCGAATGAAGTAGGTGAGAGCATACAGCTCGAGGAATTCCCCCAGCAAACGCCCTCTGGAGGTGACTCTCATAGCCTCTATGAGGGGTGTCATTATTCCTCCCTTCCTTCCACCCTGTACAAAGTAGATGAGGGCATCCAGTGGGAAATGAGAAAGGGAGCAGAGCAGCTGGAGAGTAGGTACCAGTAAGTAGATGAAGATGAAGGTGAGGTAGAGAACAATGAGGGGCACAGTTCCTCCCCTACCTGGTTGGCCCAGTTTACCAAAGTAGATGAGGGCATCCAGTGCGACATGAGTTGGTATGAAGCACAGGTAGAGAAATCTCCCCAGCAAATACCCTCCAGAGATGAAGGGACCTCACCAGACTGCAAAACCAAGGGGTCATGGAAAAAGCCAGTCACAAATAGGAAATTAAGTGCAGACAAAGATGAAGTGATGGTGAATGATGAGATTGGGGAGGTGCATAAAGAGAACTTGAAAAGGTGTGCAGAGATTAAAAAGACTGTGAAAGGCAGGAAGCTGAAAGACCTGAGCAGCTTCTCAAATGTTAAGACAGCCTATTTGTTGAAGAAAAGTGCTGCCTTGACCATTGTGCTTCCTGAGGATTCAGAAGACTCTGAGTTGGAAGTTGAAGATGTAATGCATGAGGTAGAATGCCTCCTTGAAGAAGTGAGTCCACAGGGCCCTCTGACATCTTCCAAAGGAAGGTCTTATCTGAAGGCTGGAAGGATAATGAGGATGCCACCTGAGTGCTCTGTCCCTCCCCAACTTATGGTCTGGACCACCAGAAATAAGTACAGGTTATTACAAGCTGGTGGTGAATAAGAGCACGTCGTCCCTGTGGTTTACCAGCTGAAACGACAGGATGGCTATGAAAGCACTGGTGTCAGCCTCCGAAGAAAACATACTATGCTCAAGCCAGAGGAACTGGAGTCCAGGAGAGCCTCTCACAAATCATTGAAATGTAAGTGACTAGTGGGTTCATCTTATTTGGTTGTCTGCGGTGGTTCCATACTGGGTCCTGGATGGAAAGGCAGCTGTGAATCAATAGTATTTCTCAAAAAAAAAAAAAATGTATTTCTCCATTTTTAAAGTATGTTTTCACTTAAGCTGTAGGTGCCCACATTCATAGGATTTGCAAAGAGAATCCCAAGTTAGAATTCCTGCATTCTAGGAAATTGCAATGTAATGTGAAACGAAGCGCTCTAGTAGAAGGTGATAGAGAGCTGGGTGATAGCAGTAAGGAGAGTTGGGCTGAGATAGTCAGGAGGACATCAGTCTAGCAGGATTGCTGAGAATGGGCAGTCCATGTGGAGGCAGAGAATTTTGACACAGTTTTACGTTCTGTGGTTTGGAGACAAAAGAGGAGCAAGTTCGGAGTGGGAATGGAGACAGTAGCGTGAGCTCAAATGGGCCGCCAGAGCAGGGTTCCTCTTGAGACCATCCTGCCAGAGAAGACTGGCAGAGGAATTGGGAAATAGGAGAATGGGGTAAAGAAGTAGTGTTTCTCTTCACTTGTAGATTATTATCCTGTAGGCAAGGGGCTAATCCACATTGAGTAGAGAAATGAGACAAATGTGCCATAGGAATTTCAACCAGCAGTATTTTATAGGAGAAATTAGAGTGAAGAGTGCCTATATGGCTGAAAACCAGTTTTATTCAACAAAACCAAGTGGTGAGGGTTTTGATTCACATGGGAGTAAAAGATATGTGAGAGGACTAACAGAACTGAATCTTAAAAAAAAGGCTGTAGTCAGAAGTTGGGAAGAGAAGTTGTTTTGCTTTGCTGTGTGGGTTATGGTGGGAGGGGCATAAAATGGTGAGATTGAGGGACTAGACTAGCAGCCTCCCCACACCTGGTTGAAGCTTGAGTTTGGACCATCCTGTGACTGGCGGGGGCACAGCTGACAGGAGTGGGGAGGGAGGGAGGGCCCAAAGGAGAGCTTTGGGAGATGATTACCTCTGGGGTGCAAAGAATGAAGCAAAGCAGGTAAGTGAAGAATGGGATGCATAAGGGCCCCAGGGAAGTTTAAGTAAGTTCCAGTCTTAGTCCTAAAACCATTAGACTCAAGAAATATTTAAGCCTACCATTTCCACTTAAAGGTTGGGGTACTGTCACATCTTAACTCTTGGCTGTTATGACTTTGATTCACGCTCAGTGATTTGGAAGGGATTTTTAAAAACAAGGTGAATTTATGAGCAAATTTTTTGCCTTTGGTATGTTTAGTCCTTGTTTAGTCCAGAGCTAAACTTCAAAATAACCTTCTTAAAAGAGGTTGAGGTGGTCCCTTGGAGGTGAGGGGAATGAAGGAAAGGGGCTGGGAAACACTATTTTAATTGTGTGCGTGAAAAATCTTTGTACAAACAAATGTCTTTAAAGGCAGCAGTACCCCTTCTTCAAACACCATCTTACGCTGGATGAAGGTGCTGCTGCTCTGGTGCGGTGGAGGGTGTGCACACAGAGCTCTACCTGTTCCAGACCCGCCCTCTGTGGCCCAGAGCTCCTCTCAGGTTACCTGGATAAAACCTTAACACGGAACATCCTTTCTATTACAGGCATATTACCGAAGCATATACTCTGCAGGCAGCTACAGCCCTGTGGAAGTCCATTGCCCTTGCAGCCAGAAGCCCTGGAGTCAAAGCACTGCTCTGCCTCTTACCTTGTACCACTTAATAACATATGTTAGGCGGCTTCCTCTATAGAATAGAGATCGTACCCTGACTTTAACAGCGCAGTGGTGAGAACAAATTAAATAAGTGAACTTTTTTGTAAACGGTGCTCTATAACTTGCACGTATTGCGGGTGCTACTTGAAACCCTTCCACACTCACTGCATGACTTTGACTTCTTTCCCCAGTGGCATCCAAAGTCCTTTGGTTGGTGCATGGGCCAGAAATTCCCTGGCATGTTCATTGCCCGGGACATCTGGCATAGAGTTTTCTGGCTTAGTCTCACCTTCCTGAAAAAGGAAAGTGCGTAAGCTATGTGGCAAAAAAGCACCGGAACTCTCTCCCACTTGTTCGAGAACACAGCACTGCCAATACAGGGGACACGGCTTCGAGCCCTGGTCCAGGAAGATCCCACATGCAGCGGAGCAACTAAGCCCGTGCGCCACAACTACTGAGCCTGCGCTCTAGAGCTCGCGAGCCACAGCTACTGAGCCTGTGCAACAACTACTGAAGCCCGCGTGCCTAGAGCCCGTGCTCCGCAACAAGCCACCGCAATGAGAAGCCCACGCATCACAACCAAGAGTAGCCCCCGCTCGCTGCAACTAGAGAAAGCCCGCGCGGAGCAACGAAGACCCAACACAGCCAAAAATAAAAACAAACAAACAAACAAACAAACAAACAAAAGTACCAACAGGCAAACTACAAACTGGGGAAGTTATTGCAAAATGCATGATTAAGAGTAACCTATTAAGAATTCTTACAGATTAGTAAGAAAAAGAACGGTATCTCAATGGCAAAACCCTCATATAAGTAATTCACAAAATACTAATCAGTTCAAAATTAATTTTTAAATATTTAAACATACCAGGTTTTGCCTATCACAATGGCAAAGAGAGGAGAAAATAGAACATAGCCAATGTTGGTAAGTGTGTGAAGGGTACTATGAAAAACTACAACTGTATGTAGGTTGGCACAAACTTTTTGTTGGCAACATGACAGTATCTATCCTTTGACCTTACATATTTATGAATTTATTCTAAGAAAAATAAAAATGTATAAAGATTTAGTTAGACTACTGTGGCCAGTAATAAAGAATAGGCTAAATAAGTTATGGTAAACCCATTTAATAAAATACTATGCACACATTAATGTTGCCAGAATATTTGACATGGAAAGATTCTCCCCATTTAAATTCAAAAAAAAGTCTTATATGGAGGCTACAAAACAGTACATTCAGGAAGAGTAAGTTTTTGTAAAAATAAAATGTGTACTGAGTATATTAAGAAAGTCTAAGAGGATATACAGCAAAGTGATTAATATTTTCCTTTTTCCTTTATCTGCACTTCTACAATGTGCATATATTACCTGTGTATTTTGCTTGTTTGTTTTTAATTGGAGTTAATGGAACTTAAGTTCAGTAGAAAAATCGTCATTTCAAAGCATCAGAGTTTGAACTGAATTTTGTAAGTAATCATTTCAGGTTTTTTTAATGCACCTGTTCAAAATCAAAAGCTCATCATTTTGTTTGGAACAATTTTTCTTTGAGAATCAAATGGTCACCTAAATGAGGAAGCAAATAATCATAAAATTACAGGAAAGCAAGTGACAAAGTAACTACAACCACTGGCTATTGCAGTATAATAAATAAAATGACGGTTAACAAAAACACCTTTATTTTTGTCTTCAAAGAACAAACTGTTCTTCTTTTTCCAACATAATCATGATTAACTTACAAAAACAGGCATTTACAATGCATCTTCAAAGCATTTCCCTTTAACGGAAAACTTGGCTTCACAGAATACAAACGTTAAAAAGTTTTTAAAAAAAATTCTATTTTGTTGTCATTATAAGACAAAACAGAATCTAGCGTAAGTCAAGGAAATCCATTCATACTTCAGGTCCTTCTCCTCCAGGAACCAGCTGCAAAGGAGGAAAAAGTTTAATATTTAGTTTAGTACTACATAATCTAAAAACCCCTACTGAGAGCTCCTCATTGATCGGAGTCACGCCTCTTTGCCCCTCCCCCATATTTCCATTTTCTCCATGTCACTGCTGTTTACAATTCCAACATCATCAATTAATACATAGTGTCTCAACAATGATTCTTGGCAAAATAAATGATTAAAAAGCACAAGCAAACTAATCTTAGGCCTAATGTCATCTTCAACAGTTTGGCCATAGAGCCCTGACCACCAGAGCACCCCTTTCCCATCTTAAGCACCACTGGACCATGAGCATTTAGTCAAGCAAGTTAGTTCTGTAATCCCTGCCCCACAAAAATGGCTTAACATCTAAATAAAATAGCTTTACTGTGTCTTACCATTGTTATGTTATTTCCATTTAGCAAAATTTGATCTAATTTAGTAATTCTTCTTCCTTCTGGTGTGATTTCACTAA
The DNA here is from genome assembly GCF_028021215.1 of Eschrichtius robustus. Taxonomy (NCBI): domain Eukaryota; kingdom Metazoa; phylum Chordata; class Mammalia; order Artiodactyla; family Eschrichtiidae; genus Eschrichtius; species Eschrichtius robustus. Next base: position 85,388,235 of record NC_090831.1, read on the forward strand.
ACAAATAGATTAAAGGTTAATTATATATAAATGAACATGAGGTCAGGCAATTGTATCAACACTTCAGAGACAAAGTGGGTGATGTAAATTCTTCCCCAAAGGCAACAGAGTGGACTGACTGGCCTAAGATCCACATCCACTAGGGCTGATCTTCATCTAAAAAGGTGAAACTTGCCAAGGAGATCAAATATGAAATAAAACGTTTACTATCCTCACTCTTTTTACTATTATTTACTACTGATTCCTATCCATTATACCAATCTGTAATTAATTCAAATCTGAAAGCAGAGCTACTGGTCACCATCTTTATAATTAATATAACTGAAGCATCATTTACATTTTCTATTATATATAAGTTGTAGAATAATTAATTTAAAGCATTAAATGCTCTTATTATCAGTTTCTTTATTTGATCTGAGCCCTAAGATCTCTGGCTGTTTTTAGTACCTTTTACCTTAAAGCTTTGTCTCTACTAATTTCCTAGCAATTTAGTGACAATTACATAAAGGTAATAATCCTCTAATCCAATTTTACTAACATGAGTAGGAAAAACTTCTATCTTTAGAGCAGTTCGAATAGGCAGTGTTCTCTGACTCAACAGATCATTTTACTGACTCAACAGTACTAAAACTGCCTTAAATTAAAAAGAGATTCCCCTGCCCAATTCCTTAATTTTTAACACTACTCACAACTCAGTGACATCTTCCAGTACCATATCTGAAATTTGGTGTTAAGAAAATAAATATACCAAGTTAAATTTACTCTGGCTTCTGCCTTTGTTCAGTTTTAATTATAACATTGACACAATGGCTCAAACTCAAAATGCTTGTGATTGGTAAGAATTTCATCTTCTTTCAGTACATGCACCTCTTAAAACACCATCACAATTTCCATGAGAATAAATTAATTTTTATTATAATAATCTGTAAGTACTGATTGTCTACAGTTTTTTTAAAATACTGAAAAAAAAAACCATACTACCAACTTTTAAAAGGATACTGACAAAGTCATCAAATCCCAGAAGTGTGCCAACAATCTCCTTATCACTCTTCATCACAATGTGAATCCTTGATCCTATACACTTGTCCACAAGCTCTATGGATTTTTTTTAACAAAAAAAAGGGGGGGGGAAGAGGAGAGAAAAGATTATTTTGCCCATTCGTTACTTCAACAAATATGTGAGTGCCTACTGGCACTTATTACTTGCATATGGTGAAAGATAAACCAAGAAAAGTATTCACTCGAAAACTTTAGGTCTTACACTACATGTCTCTGTTCATCATTCTATGAACAGGAAAGTTTTCCCTGTTCTCCACTTACCCCTCCTTTGTAACAATTTATCATGGTTGTGGCTTAATATTATTTTAGGTTACCTTATTGACAATATGAACCCCACCCCCGCCCCCCAGACTCTAAGGTCCATGAGAGCAGAGACGGTGGTTGTTTTTACTCATCAGTGTATCCCCAATGGACACTGCCTGGCATACACTGATCATTCAAAAAGAGTTTGTTCCATGACACTTGACAATCACGGCCACATCCACTAGCTCAATCACCCTTCAGATACAAAATATTAAAAGAGAGGCCTGTCTTCAGCAGAGATCCCTTCTTGTCACTACGTCTCCCCCACCCCCCAAAAGTCTATCCTCTGTAGTCTGACAGCAGCTTGAACATCTCTTCAGCAGGCTTAGAGTTATTTGGTACGATGTTTATTTGCCCGGTATCCTGTCTCCTATACTGGTTTGTATGCTATCTGAAGGCAACGGCCGTGATTTTAGTTTGTTCAACAGTGCCCAATCATGGTGTCCAGTGCACAGAGGCGCGATAACTGTTGAATAAATGAACGGCAATAAGAGCTAGTTTCCAGAGTCCTCTTTTAAGGCGCAGTCCAGATCCTGGTGCCTCTCTCAACAACTGGCCAGACAGGCAACAGGGCCTAATCTGGGGATTTTAAACGCTAGATTGAAGAACGGTACTGCTATCCACTACTGAAAGGCGAGCTCACAACAAAGAAGGCCGACGACTTATTCACTAAGCGTGAACCTCTTCCGGTGACAGTTTGGTCTGGGGAGTCAAAAGTCCCTGCCTCGAGAAAACCCCACCACGCCGAAGAGACGTGGGCGGCCTGAGGCCGCAGAGACTTGGAACCTAGAGGAGAGCCGCGGAGAAAGAAAGCAATTGGTCATATACATTTTTCTAACACTCAGCCAGGGGCTGCGCTGCCCCTCGGGCCCCGACCCTAATCTTCAGCTCCCCGCCCCGGCACCCCAACACGACAACGGTTACCTAGAGGGAGAAGCTGCGACGGGTTGGTAGTAGCGTTAGCCGCCATGGCTACGCCGGAAGTGGTCTGCGTCTCTTGAAGTTGGGAAGGCGAGATTTAAAGAGCGCGCTTCCGCTTTTTCCGGCAGCCTGGACAGGCTCGACCAATCTGAGGCCGAGAGTGCGATCGGGGTGGTCCATGGGGATCGCTCCCCGGCAGGGAGATCCTGGGAAATATTTCCGTTCACTGAATGTTCTGCGGTCTCGACAGACACTCATTTTCCTCTCCAAATTTCCAAGAGACTTTAAAGCTATCCCGCCTTGTAAATAAATTATTCCTCTAACCCGGAAGACTTTGCCAAACGGAAACCTTTGAGTCTTTTTATCTTCCCCAAGTTGTATCTCATTTCAACCCAGGATCTTTCTTCAGACCAGTATAAATAAATTTGATTTTCCCGCCACCGATTCGTTGTGTTGTAATTTTCGTAAATTTTTGTTGTTGTTGTTCTTGTTTTTGTTTCTTTTAAGGAATCTACCGCTTCTTTTAAAAGTTCGGCGGATTGAAAACCCACAGCAAGGGACTTCCCTGGTGGTCCAGTGGTTAGGACTCTGTGCTTCCATGGCAGGGATATCGGTTCGATCCCTGGTCAGGGAATTAAGATCCCGCCTGCCGCATGGTGTGCCCAAAAATAAATAAGTAAATAAATAAAACCCACAACTAGCATCTTTAAAAAACTTTTCTGGGCGAGGGGGAGATTTTAAATATGTTTCCTATTTTCTACTATCGTTCTTAAATCATGTTATATCCAGGAGTCTACTTTAGACTTTTTGTATTCACTATTTCTTCTACAAACACATTGTCCAACAGGCAACCACCAGATGTCACTCTATGTTAATGACATCACATTTAGGAAACCTTGATGCTTTTACACTTCTTTTTTGAAAAGAGAAAGCAAACAAATTTTCTGCCTTAGTCTATTTTATGTTTGTATCTGAGGAACTTAAAACTAAAGAGCCTAAGCAGGAGAGGCCAGAAAGAACATCCTTCATTCACACAACAAATGGTTGTAAAGCACCCATCATTCATTCATTGAACAAATACTTTAGTTGCACACTGTCTGGCATTTTGCTGAGTATAAAACAGTGTAAAGAACAGAACTACAACGTCTTCTGTTCTTATAGGAGCCAGAGGATAAATAGGGGAGAAAGACAATTAACAAACATTATGTGGAAGGCATATGAAATTTAATACATAAAGCAAAAAGTCCTCTTTTAGCTTCAGGGATCCTAGAGAAGTAGGTATGATTTAAGGCAAACATCAGTGATGAGGTTCAGAAGCCCTTACAGGTGGGCCTTTGAGTTCAAAGCCCCCTAGGCTTCAGCCTCCTTCTAAATACTAAGCCAATCCTGGCTTTTTTGCATTTCATAAATATTGAGTACCTAGTATGTATCAGGAAACATACAAATACACTTACTCCTAATCTTTATTCTTTTAATAGAGATAGAGTAGGATAATTAAATAGTTAGTTTATAAATCCCACTAGGGGATTAAAGAGAGAAAGAGAATTTTAAGGGAGTTTGGGAGACTGTTGTAAACTAATGACCATTCAAGAAAACAATCCAGTTTAAAAGAAAAAAAAATAATCCAGTAAAATAGGCTTCATTCAGCCTCCTTGACCTTCCCTGAGTTCCAAAGGGCAGATTCAAACAGTTTCTAATTAGGGAAGGGAGGGGATGCAGAAGTAAGGGGGGAGCAATCAAGAAACAATGGTGCAGCCTTGGGGCAGGATCCTGGTTCTTGCTCAAGGAACATACATAACAATATCTTTGAATTCTGCAGGAACTAAGGCCCCCACCCAGGTGGAGGATAGTAACTTCAGGTTGAGCGTAAGATTCCTAGAGCACCACCCTGTTACCTCACTACCAATCAATCAGCAGAAAGTCACACACCCTGCAGTCCTCACCCCAAATTTTGCCTATAAAATCTCCTTCCCCAAAACCATCAGGGAGTTTGGGGTTTGGGGGGGCATGAGCCACCCATTCTCCTTACTTGGCCCTACAATAACTCTTTCTCTGCTCCAAACTCCAACGTTTTGGTCTGTTTGGCCTCACTGTGCATTGGGCACACAAACTTGTGTTCGGTAACATTCTCTTATAATTATCTACCCAGGGGGTAACACACATCCCACCCCACCCCATTCCTGCAAAAGACTGTGGGTTCCTCAAAGTCAAGAATTTTGGGAAGCAGCATAATGATTAAATCCATTAGTTCTGAAGTTAAATTACTTTGATTCAAACCTCATCACCACCACAATTCCTTCTAGTTATTTGACCTATTCAAACTTTGCAAGTCCCATGTTACCCATTGGAAAGAACAGAATAATAGTGTCTACTTACAGGACTGTTGTGAAGATTAAATGAGATAATCCATGAAAAGTAGCTAGCAGAGGACTCATTAAATATGAGCTATTATTACTTATCTTTGTTTCCTAATATTTAATATGATGGTTTGTGTTACAAAAGCTAGCATTGCTAGCTAGCTAGTTTCACATTTATCTTACTTTTAAAGACATAAGCCATTTTAAGGCAGCAATTTTGTTACCGGAAAACTGGGTTTGCCTCTTGGTGGGTGTCCAGCTGAAAGACACAACCAAGCCAAAGATCCAGAGAAGGCAGGATTTCTTACTTGCAGCAAGTAAGGAGAACACGAGGGATCTTTCCCAAAACAGTGTCTCCCTGAACAGGAAAATTGGGGAAGTTTTAAGCTAAGGGTACATGCATATTCATGAGGGGGCTTGAGCAGAAAATTCAGCACAGAATTGGGGCAAAGGTTGACAGAGTCAAAGTTTTTGTTGGTTGAAGGCAGGAGGGTCACAAAAGGTCAACATCAAACCTCAGGTTATGGTTGAGCAAAACAGCTCAAGAAAGTGCTTCAGGCTAATCTTTATCGTTGAAACAGAACTGGCAGTCTTTATGACAGATTTATTATCTTTGCTATTGTTACTTCTCTTGTCTGATAACATCTTTTGTTCCATTAAGATCATTATTACTGACACCTGTTCAAGGGCAAGCATTGTGGCCAGGCTTAAGATCACAGAATCCCTTAAGCCTAAAATGGCTTCTCTTATATCAAAAAGCTATATCTGGTTCTTTTCCTCCAGGCACCCCCTACCCTCTCTGCTTACAATTTTTTCCTTTCCTTTCCTTTCCCTTCCTTTCCCTTCCCTTCCCTTCCCTTCCCTTTCCCTTTCTTTCTTTCTTCCTTCCTTCCTTCCTTTCTTTCTTTCTTTCCTTTCTTTCTTTCCTTCCTTCCTTTCCTTCCTTCCTTCCTTTCTTTTTCTTTCTTTCTTTCTTTCTTTCTTTCTTTCTTTCTTTCTTTCTTTCTTTCTTTCTTTCTCTTTCTTTCTTTCGTGTGTGTGTGTCTGAGTGTGTGTGTGTGTGTGTGTGTATGTACTGTTCCTACCACAGTTCCAAGCGTACTGTATGGTCTAATGTTCTTTAAGTTGATTCTCATTCTATTTCATTCATATCCATCAAAAACCTCCTTAATCTTCACATGATTCTAAAGACAAAGTAATGCCAAATTTGTTGTGAAGCCCTTTTCTTTTCCTGTTTGTTTGTTTGTTTGTTTTCCTATCTCTATTCTTGTTTCATTTTCACCATACCATAATATGAGTAGGGACCAAATTCAAGGCATTGTTGCTACTTGATAGAGTTTAAAATTCAGAAAAATATGCTTTAAGAAAGTCAATACTTTGTATTCCATTACAGAAACCAAATTAACATAAGCAATATTCAATACTATTGATGACGAATAAAGAAAGTCTCTTTATACTCTGAAAAAGGAGATACAATTTGTTTACAGAGTAGAGTTAATGGGGATTGCAGGAAGAGAGTGGTTTTATTTTATTGAGTACTTTCCTGAGGCAAGAGACAAAAAGAAATATGCAATTCCAGATGGAGAGTTCATTTTTAATGAATTTGAAAACATGTCACAGCTCTATGTCTCCAGGGTTTTTCTCCCATTAGCTTTTACTTACAGAGCAGATATAAAATAGAATTTATAATTCACCATAAAATATATATAATTAAAAGAAGCTCTTCAATGTATTGTTATGTTCAGGGAGAGGAGTCTGGGGGAGAATGGATACATGTATATGTATGGCTGAGTCACTTGGCTGTGCACCTGAAACTATCACAACATTGTTCATTGGCTATACTCCAATATAAAATTAAAAGTTTAAAAAAATAAAAACAAAACAAAATAATGTTCAGGAAGTATTCCATTATCTCAAATTGTTATTTCCAATCTTGTTCCTCACAATACTTCTTAAAATAAAGGAGAAATTTCTATTTTCCCCTCAATAGATATTTGTCCTTGTAGACAATATGTTGTTAATGAACTTATTTTATATTAATACAACTCATTATACAAGTCCTACAACCACTGTAGGACTTCCCTGGTGGACCAGTGGTTAAGAATCCGCCTGCCAATGCAGGGGACATGGGTTTGATCCCTGGTCCAGGAAGATCCCACAGGCCGCGGAGCAACTAAGCCCGTGTGCCACAACTACTGAGCCTGCGCTCTAGAGCCCATGTGCCACAACTACTGAAGCCTGTGCTCCTAGAGCCTGTGCTCCACAACAAGAGAAGCCACCACAATGAGAAGCCTGCGCACCGCAACGAAGAGTAGGCCCCGCTTGCTGCAACTAGAGAAAGCCCGCGCGCAGCAACAAAGACCCAACGCAGCCAAAAATAAATTAATTAATTTTAAAATATTAAAAAAAAAAACTACCGTAAAAGTTGTTTTTCTAAATTGTTAAATGGACCAGTCTGTATATTTAGAGATGGAAAGAATTCTGGAAATCCGCTTGTTTACTTTCTCTTCCAATTTTCCCTGTAAGCAGATGGAAGAAAACAGTAACATATTCTGTATACAGGCAATATTATAGTTTCACACACAGTTTTGAGCCAATGCCAAGAATTTTGTAATACAGAAAAGAAATAGTAGCAACATCTTGAAATTTTTCTACAGTATTTTTCTTAGCATTAAAACAGTTCAACTGAATCATAGAAAGTATATTCTAAGAAGAGTATACTGTTTTTCTCAGCCATACTTAGATTAGAATGAATGTCCTTAAATTTCAAGGCCAGAAGTGGAATCAGCTGCTAAGGTTGTCTAAACTAAGGGATGTGCAATTTGTAATGATAAACTTCACAGCTCGTTATTGTAATAATTGTGAATGTTATTTGAAGCAGGTACCTATCCTCAAACTGCCCTGGATAAGACTTGTTAAATCTATTAGTATTTCCATTACTCACTTTAAATTGACACAAAATGAGATTCAATTTTTTTTTAATTGAACTAGTACAATCAGCAAGGAAATAAAAAATCCTGGTGACAACAGACCCCATGCATTTTAGTACTCTGTGCTGACCAGAGTACTAAACCCAGAAAGATAGAATGATTTTTTTTTTTTAAATATCAGGACTAAAATAATAAATAAATAAATAAATAAATAAATAAATAAATAAATAAATAAATAAATAAAATAGCAGGACTAGAAGGATCATTTTACAGGTCTCCCTGTAAATTTACTTTCAAGGACATTCTGCATCAGGCCTTAAAACACTTCCAAACTCCTATACATAATATTTAAATAAGGAAAAAAACATAGAACGAAGCAAAAGAGAAACTCTGGGTAAGCAGGTAACTTAAAGGTTGAATACACAGATATACAGCCGCACCAATATGTCTCCGTGTTATCAAAATTTAAGAGTAAAGAGCAGAGAGGCTGTAGGCCAGAGAGGCGAAGGAAAGGAAGTGAAAGAACTGGATACTCCGAAAGTGAAGAGAAAAAAAAAAGGAAAGCTGAGGGAAGAGATGGGAAGGGGCGGAGATTTTAAGGGGGAAGAAACGAGGACAGAGGAGTAGGAAGCGGGATAAGATCTCACCTAGAGGGTGTGACCGGGGTACAGGTGTGCCAGGCGACCCCACCAGGCCCCGCCCCATCCCGGCGCCCCGCCCCCTCTCCAGGCCCCGCCAGGCCCCGCCCCATCAGGTGCCTCCCGATCCTGCCCAGTCCCGCCTTACCGGCGGCTGCCGCCGCATCAGGTGACAGCCCGGAAGCAGCGGAAGCGGATGAGGGAAGCTCGGCCGCGGCCCGAGGGGGCGGTGCAGAGCTGCAGGAGCCTCGGCCTCCTCCCCGCTCCCTGCGCGGCTCTCATGCGGCGCCCTCGCTGACACCTGAAATCCACTGCTCGCCGTCCTCCTGGGGATCACGGGGTTGCTCGGCTTGCCGCCCTCGGCGGTTTCAGTCGTCGTCGTGCGGGCCTGCGGCGGTCGCCCATGGAGAAGAACGGGCGGGGCGGCGATAGCGCCCCCCGGGGGCCCGTACTGCACATCGCGGTGGTCGGCTTTCATCACAAGAAGGGCTGCCAGGTGAGGAAGGGGCCTGTGCCCGCCCCCGGCCGTTCGGGCGTTCGCGCGCTGCCGGCACCCAAGCTGCTCCGCTCCGCTTAGACCTCCCTCTAGTGCCCTCGGCTTCGCCCCTGAACTTGATTCCTCTCTCCAGCTCCTCGCACTCACCCCACCTGAAGCCCACCCCCCCACGCTCCCTTTTTTCTCCTGCCCCTGAAAATTGTATCTTGAGCAGCGGAGGAGCTATGTGTCGGTATATTGGGGTTGGTAGGTATTTAGGTTCTTTGGTGGGGTGGGAGGAAGGAATCGAAGGTCGGCCCACTCTCTTCCCCATCCAGCTCTGCCTCCGCTGACTTTCTGGGTGTCCACCTATAATGGGATCCTTTAGAAAAATGCAGCACTTGGGCTGCGTTTTCGAGGTAATGAGCTCTGGGACTCCACACGCGTGAAGCACACGCGGCGCCGTGGGGAAATCAACTTCCTTTGTTTATCTGTGGAAGCCCTAGAACCCCTGTTAGGCTGGTGTACTGACTCCACCCCCCCCTTCCCATTCGGCCTTGGTTTTGCTGTTTAGTTTTGTCCAGATCTTGCCTTTTGGTGAGAGATCGACCTCTCCAGCTCAATTGCAGTGAGAGGACGTGTATTTCACCGAGCAAAGAAACGTGCAAATGTAAAGTCATTTTTAAGCTTCTTCACTGAAATGGTGAACGGGAACAATAGAACATTTGCAGTCTATGTATGGAAGGCAAGGGAACAAAGATAGAAACAGGATTATTTAATGAGAGCAAACGCTGGAAGGCAGTGATGTCATAATGTGCTAGTGAATGGTAAATTGAAATTCTTAAAGTACTAAAAATACTGATTGCTACCACTAGGTAATGTAACATTTTGTTTCTTGCGTTTCACAGAAAATGTAACATTTTAGAAGACTTTTATTGGCAAAATTTAAGTTCGTTAGAGGATGATAACAGAAAAGTGATGGAGTGGAAAGATAGTTGTGTTTGTACGTGTTTGTACGTGTTTTAAAGACTGTTTAACTTTAAAATATATCATATTCCTTGTCCCTCAGGTAAAAATGGCATAGAAAGATACCAAGGAGGAAGTGGTATTATTCAGTATAGTATTTAAAAAAATTCAAAGCAGCAGCAGTAGAATATAAGTTTTTAAAATGTGGCCCTCACAGCAGAAACTAACACAATGTTGTAAAGCAATTATACGCCAATAAAAATTAATTTTAAAAAATAAATTTAAAAAAATGTGGCCCCATATTTAGAGGTACGAAAATAGATATTTGAGATAATTGTACCATGGCATGTAAACACAGTGTTCATCATCAGATTTTTAATACTTTAAAACTTCACATCTTTGATGTTGTCTTTTATAACTTATCTTGGATATGGGCGAAGTAACTGAAACTTGGAGGAAGTAAAATGATCTTACTGAGGTCACGCTGGAGTTAGAATTGCCTGGGCACCATGTGTGTACATTCAGCTGAGCCCCGTGGCATTTAGGAGTCTTTTACAGTAAAGTAAGAACTGGGGCCCACTTCACAACCAAACTGAATGGAACTTTTAGTGACAAAACAGAAGGAAATTTGGTAGGAAATAGAATAAAATCTTTTAATCGTTGCTGTCATCTAAAGTCAAGATTAATTATTATGTGTTCTACGTGTTTTATTGGTAAAAGTAGTATAATTGATGTTTCCAAAAGGAAAAATGATTTATCTTATGGAAAAAAAATGTAATGCTGCTTAGGGATTAAAGAGTACTGAACAACAGATTGTAAGATGAAGCAGAACTCTGGGGTGAAATAGCACCCTGGGTATGCCCTTTCTCTGGATTTGTTCTGGCTTTTGGTTTCAGCATTGAGATTGTTTTTTTTTTTTTTTTTTGACCGTGCTGCATGGCTTGCAGGATCTTAATTCCCCAACCAGGGTTTGAACCCAGGCCCTGGCAGTGAAAGTCCTAACCACTGGACCACCAGGGAATTCCCGGTGACTGGTTTTGTAAAATGGACATTGTGCTGGGTGGGAGTCAGAAGACCTGGATGATGTCCTGGCTTCACAGCTTTATGACCTCCAGCAAGTCCAAATTGCTTAATTTTTTCTGTACCTCATTTTCCTCTACCAGATTTTGTCATGAGAATTTTAGACCTGGCAGGGATCCTTAGAGGTCATCTACTCTACCTCCCTTAAATTTACAGATGAGTAAACTGAAACCCAGAAAGGTTAAGTGACTTAAACATAGTTACACAGCTAGTTAGTGGTAAAAGCAGATTTTATTCAGAAAAGCAATTGCAACATTGAAAAAGAGACCTCGGTATAGAGCTGAACTTGATTCCGAAAATAACAAGGAAAAGTGAGAATTTATAGCCAGGAAGTAGAGTGGGGGCCAGTGGATGGAAAATTAGTACCTCAGGGGTAACAGGGGTTTCTAGCTAAACCGGTCTAACAGGATTCTTGCTAAAATTGGACAATGCAGAGATGAACCCAGAAGCCCAGAAGTCAGGGCCTAATTGAGAAGAGAGTTCAGAGGAGCCTGACTAAAGTTTGGTTAAGGAGAGCCTCTTTGTCAGCACTAACATTAAAGCCCAGCTGTCCCTGGTCTTTATAACTGCATCTCTTTTAGTAGCACTTTAGGTTGTAGGCTTTTAGTAGAGTGGAAAAAATACATGCCTTTTATATATATTTTTGTAATCCACAAGGTGCTTCAGGGAGACTAAGGCAATTATTTTTGAATACATACACTTGTTGAGTGTCTGCTCACCTGGGTTGTTGATAGAACTGAAGAGAACGCAGAGGGTTCTGCCACAATGCGATGAAAGATGATTTGGCTGTGCCTGGTCTTAGTTGTGGCACACGGGATCTTTGTTGCCGTGTGTAGGATCTAGTTCCCTGACCAGGGATCGAACCCGGGCCCCCTGCATTGGGAGCGCAGAGTCTTAACCACTGGACCACCAGGGAAGTCCCAGGGTTATTTTCTTATTGCTGGCTGAAAGCAGGTTTTGAAAATTATACTTACCTCACTTCGCACTCCCAAGGCAGGGGGCCCAGGTTCGATCCCTGGTCGGAGAGCAAGATCCCACGTGCATGCCGCAACGAAGATCCAGCGTGCTGCAACTCAGACCATTCCCAGCCTAAATAAATACATATGTACATACATACATAAATCAATATTTAAAATTATAATTACATCTCATAGCAGAAAATGAAGAGCTTAGAACCTGTTTTTGCAAATCAAACAAGAATTTGTTAGAATTTGTCAAAGTCAAAATGTAGGTGATTTTTAGATTGAACTAGTGTGTGTTCTGTAGCTTTTGCAAGAGTCAAACACTTACAATTTTTTTTAAATTTAATTAATTTATTTATTTATTTATTTATGGCTGTGTTGGGTCCTCGTTTCTGTGCGAGGGCTTTCTCTAGTTGTGGCAAGCGGGGGCCACTCTTCATCGCGGTGCAGGGGCCTCTCACTATCACGGCCTCTCTTGTTTGCGGAGCACAGGCTCCAGACGCGCAGGCTCAAGAGTTGTGGCTCACGGGCCCAATTGCTCCGCGGCATGTGGGATCTTCCCAGACCAGGGCTCGAACCCGTGTCCCCTGCATTGGCAGGCAGATTCTCAACCACTGCGCCACCAGGGAAGCCCCAAACACTTATAATTTTAATAGAACTATTACTATTTCTCAGAGAAACATTTTGGCTTACTAGTAATCTGGTTTCTGTTACTCCTCTAATGGAGGTTAGCTGGAGAGATGACACTGATTTCTGGACTCTAAAGAGAGTTAAGGTTGGTGAGTTGATAATCTGAAAAACCTTTGGAACCCTCTGTGGTGGTAGTCAGGTTGTGTCAGGGGGCTGCTAACATAACCACTCCACTCAGCCAACAGAGCGAATGAATGAAAGGCTCTCACACTGAGTTGATTGGTAAAATTGACACGTCATTGCAGTTGAAAAACAAACTTTTGCTGGAGACGTAATTTGTATAAATTCATGGAAGTTCATCCAGCTGGAATAGGATGTTCGATTGATGTATACTAGTACAGGAAAAGATGGGAAAATAGTTTGTTCATCTACATTTCTCATTTTTGGTTGCCCTACTTTCTCCCTTTTTTGTCTTAGTTTTTATAAAATATCAAAGTGTACAAAAAATGCCGATATATGTCATATTAGTTCTTAAAGGATGTTCTTCACTTCTGCAAATGATTTTGGATGACCTACAACTCTTTTTTTTTTAATTTTTATTGGAGTATAGTTGATTTACAATGTTGTGTTAGTTTCAGGTGTACAGCAAAGTGAATCAGTTATACATTTACGTATATCCACTCTTTTTTAGATTCTTTTCCCATATAGGCCATTACAGAGTATTGAGTACAGTTCCCCGTGCTATACAGTAGGTCCTCTATTTTTTATATAGTATTGTGTATATGTCAATCCCAGTCTCCCAATCTATCCACCCCCCCCCCCCCCCGCCCCACGCTTTCCCCCCTGGTAACTAAGTTTGTTTTCTACATCTGTGACTATTTCTGTTTTGTAAATAAGTTCATTTGTACCATTTTTTTTAGATTCCACATATAGCGATATCATATGGTATTTGTCTTTGACTTACTTCACTCAGTATGACAACCTCTAGGTCCATCCATGTTGCTGTAAGTGGGATTATTTTGTCCTTTTTTATGGCTGAGTAATATTCCATTGTATATATGTGCCACATCTTCTTTAGCCATTCCTCTGTTGATAGACATTTAGGTTGCTTCCATGTCCTGGCTATTGTACATAGTGCTGAAATGGACATTGTGGTGCATGTGTCCAACTCTGCTTTCTTAACCCTTCAAAATCCAAATATATTTGATGTTCTGTAAAGTACATGCATTAAGTCTTAGGCAGAAGGACTGTTCTAGAGACTGCCGTTCTTTGTTAATCAGTAGTGTATCAGGTGTTTCAGACTTTCTAATTATGTAAGATTTCCCTCAGGATGGATTAATCAGCTACCTTCTCCACCGTTAAGATTTTACTTCCAGGTGTAAAGGATTAAAAGTACATGGCTCATTGAATTGTAACTGACTTCGGATTGTTTTAGGTGGTTTGAGGGTGCTTTGTTAGACTGCTCTTCCAAGTACTCAAAATGCAGCAGGTCATGTTGATCACCAGTTCATTCCACACACTGAGATTATTCATAGAGAAGATTCCCATACTTGGTTGTAATTTGTAATATTTAGATTCAAGTGAGCCGAAGTAAAACCTTTGCTTAAAAAAGTAATTCCTGGGATTTCCCTGGTGGCGCAGTGGTTAAGAATCCGCCTGCCAGTGCAGGGGACACGGGTTCGAGCCCTGGTCGAGGAAGATCCCACATGCCATGGAGCAACTAAGCCTGTGTGCCACAACTACTGAGCCTGCACCCTAGAGCCCGGGAGCCACAACTACTCAGCCCACACGCCACAACTACTGTACCCCGTGCTCCTAGAGCCTGTGATCCACAACAAGAGAAGCCACCACAATGAGAAGACCACGCACCACAACGAAGAGTAGCCCCCGCTCACCACAACTAGAGAAAGCCCGTGTGCAGCAACGAAGACCCAACACAGCCAAAAATAAATACATTAAAAATAAATTGATGTGTAAAAGATTGCTAGGGTAGAGTTCATTAAAACAAATTGATTTTTTTTGGCTGTGCCGGGTCTTAGTTGTGGCATGCGGACTCCTTAGTTGCGGCCTGCGAACTCTTAGCTGCGGCATGCGTGTGGGATCTAGTTCCCCGACCAGGGATCGAACCTGGGCCCCCTGTATTGGGAACCCCCTGGACCACCAGGGAAGTCCCTAAAACAAATTGATTTAAATCATTTGTTAGGAAGTTTCTAATTTTTTTTCCTGCAAGAAAATAATTTTTGTAGCTTTGATAATCATCTTTGTATATATTCTCAATAGCCTAGAGATAAATAATGTTCTATTTATATCATCTCATCCAGAAGACCAGTCTTCATCATTCCACCCTATGTTTTTTATAAATCCTCTTCCTAGCTCTCCTGTATTAGAGGAACTTTATATACAATATTCCTAATATCCCTTTGTAATTTCAGCTCTGCCAACTTTGTAAGAGACTAAATGAGGAAGAGTGCCATTTCTTTTCTAATACTGAATTGTTGAGAAATTTGCGAGGGAAAATATAACTCAGAGAAGATGTGTCTTCTACGTCCGAAGTTTCATTTAAATTGAAAAACATCATGACAGAGCCTTGGTGCCTAAAATGTTTTGACTGTTAAGAAAACAAGTACCCCGTGCTTCTGATAAAGGAGGTAAAATCCCTGAGGTACTTAGGAAGGGAGCGGAGAGGTGGAGCAGTTGCTTCAGAATTTCAGGAAGCCCTCTCCTTCCCTTAGTAAGCCCTGTTGTAGCCATATCTGTGGGGTCCAAGGATGTGTTTAATTTGTGTGCTGTTTAGCATTGTGGCTTTTATGGTTCTCTTAACAGTAGAGTGGATTGTTAGACAGTGAACAAAGGGTACTTTTGAAGTAATCAAAGTCCACACCAAGACACTATGTTAATTGTTTTGTTTTTGTAGTTTTTCATTGTTGTTTTTTCAGTCTTTTGCTTCTGAAGACAAAGTAGATGGAATCTGATTAGAGCACCCCAATTTGACTTGTGAACTGTGGAAAGGGGTTGTAATTTTTACCATTCCTGGAGGATAAACATACGTCAAGGGACTTACCTGGTGGCGCAGAGGTTGGGAGTCTGCCTGACAATGCAGGGGACACGGGTTCGAGCCCTGGTCCAGGAAGATCCCACATGCCTCAGAGCAACTAAGCCCGTGAGCCACAACTACTGAAGTCCATGCACCTAGAGCACGCGCACAGCAACGAAGACCCAAAGCAGCCAAAAATTTAAAAAAATATATATATATGTCACCATTTCTTACATAGTTCATTTAGCATTAAGAAAAATTGCCTTTTATTCCTTGTGATTAGAGCATCTTTATTCAGCTTTCCCTTGTTAGCAATCAGCCATTGTCTTCTTTTTCCCTCCTCTTATCTTTTGTAGTTAAGTATGTAAATTATTACTACTAATTGAGATCAAAATAGATTTTGCCATATGAGTGTTGGTTGACATAGAAAGAGAGCTACTTAAAATTTGTGTGAGTTAATCATAGGGGAACATTTGATGTATCTGTTATATATTGTCTGTGCTAATGCCCTCCCAGATACCATCTTTGCTCCCTAAATTTAACTTAGATTTGGGGCTGTGAACTTTCACTGTAAAATAGTAACCTTACTGGATGATAATCATTCTAAATGTTGCTTATCTCTGAAGGTTTACTTTGGTTTTTGTCAGTGATTTTTCACATATACTGAGGGCTACCCTGCACAGTATGCAGACCCTGCACAGCACAGCTGCAGGGAGAGCCCTTCTTGTAAACTGCAGTGTTGGTGGTTTCCCCTACAGTTGGACAGTGAGGCAGCCTACTATACCTACCTTTACTTTCTGTGGTACTGCTTAGTTTTATTGGCAGTATTGTTTAAATTGCATTTTGATTCAACTGAGTATTACGTGAGACTCTCAGGTAACCTCCAAGAGAATTCCTCTTAAGCCTATATGCCATGAATTGTGTGTCTGTCTGGATTATTTTGGACACATTGAAAAGGGGCATATAGAGTGTTGAGTCTGTATTCAAAATATGAAGAATGTACAAGTTAAGGTTTATAAATCCCATTATTTTGGAGATACCAGATTCATTGTTATTTTGTTTTTCCCCACACACTGACCGGATATCCTACAATTCAGTTCTATTCTACGCTACGTGTCTACCCCTCAGGTTCTAAAATTTCCTAGAACAACTCGTAAAACTCAGGAAAACACTGCTTACCTTTACTGGTTTATTAAAGGCTACTACTCTGGAATAGCCAAATGGAAGAGATGCATAGGACAAAAAGTAGGTGGGAAGGGACATGGGACTTCCATGCCGTCCCTGGGCACAGCATCCTCCCAGCACCTCAGTGTCTTTACCAACTGGGAAGCTCCCTGAACCTCATCATTTGGGGATTTTATGGAGGTTTCATTACATAAGCATAATGTATTAAATCATTAGCCATTGGTGATTGAACTCAATCTGTAGCCCCTCTCCCCTCCCTGGAGGTTTAGGGGTGGCGCTGAAAGTTCCTAGCTTCAAATCAAGGCGTGATGGTTCTGGTGACCAGGCCCCATCCTGGAGCCATTTAGCCCATGCCCACCAAGAGTCCCCTCATTAGCATAAACCCAGGTATGGTTGAAAGCATCTTGTTATGAATAACAAAGTTTGCTCCTATCACTTAGGAAATTCCAAGGGTTTTAGGAGCTTTGGGTCAGGACCAGGGACAAAGACCAAATAAAAATCTTTTTTTTTTTTATTACATCACATTTAACTGTACTGAATAGCTTATAATAATTTAAAAAAACTTAAAATGTTCAACAATAAAGGGTTGATTAAATAATGAAACAACACCATATAGCCATTGAAATTGTTGTATGTGTGTAGACACAGAAAGGAGTTTGTGTGAACTATTGTAAATTTGATTAGCAAGTTTAGCAGTCTCCAAATGCAAGGATTTGTTTGTAGCAAATAAACTAGCAGAAGAATTCTAGAAAGTTGCCAACACAGTATAGGCAGTGTACAATTTATGAAAAAGTTGTGTCACAAAAAAGTTAGCTGTTTGAAATTCTGAATACGTTTTCCTGAAGAATCAATGTTACAAGTATTCTGGATGCAAGTCAGTCTAAAGCCGCCTTATTTTACCCAACAGAATTCTTCAAACATATGTAGTATCTACACTTAACTTATATTTATAACAATTTTATGAGTTGATTGCATTTTAAGTTCAAACTAGGGTCACTCAAAACAGATCTTCCTTTAATAGAATCAGGATCATATATTGAACATAACATAGCATCAGATATTAGACTCTGGCCTTTGGTAATTTGATAACTAAATCTTCAGAAAAGGAAATGGATCTCTCCATGTCCCTTTGCCTCCAAAAGGATAGGATGGAAATACTTCCTTCTGAAGTTAGGAACTGCTTGTGGTTATCATTTGCTTTTTTAAAAATTATTATTCTAAAAGCAGTCATTTAGGGACTTCCCTGGCGGTCCAGTGGTTAAGATTTCGCAGGGGGTGCGGGTTAGCTCCATCCCTGGTTCGAGCTAAGATCCCACGTGCCTCGCGGCCAAAAGACCAAAACATAAAACAGAAGCAATATTGTAACAAATTCAATAAAGACTTTAAAAATTGTCCACGTCAAAAAAAAAAATTTTTTTTTTAAGCAATCACTTAGGGACTTCCCTGGTGGCACAGTGGTTAAGAATCCGCCTGCCAATGCAGGGGACACAGGTTCGATTCCTGGTCTGGGAAAATTCCACATGCTGCGGAGCAGCTAAGCCACCACAACTACTGAAGCCTGCGCACAGCAAGGAAGAGTAGCCTCCGCTCACCACAGCTAGAGAAAGCCCGCGCACAGCAACGAAGACCCAGCACAGCCAAAAGTTAATTAATTAATTAATTAATTAATTTTTAAAAAGCAGTCATTTAAAAATAAATACCAATTTACTTAAAAGTAAATGATAATATCTTCAACTTATTGTCAAATGGTTTAGAAAGTATTTGTATACATGTGCAACACAAATAAAGCACATATGGCCAAAAAATTAGCAGTTTGTGAATATAGATGAAAGTTACAAGATTTTTGAACTCTTTCAAATTTTCTGTAAGTTTGAAATTTAAAAAAAAAAAATGGAAAAAAATTAACAGGAATATTCCTTTAGCTCCAATCCCCAACTCTTTTCACCTCTCCAGAGATAAAACCTCTATTAAAGGTTTTTTCAAGTATGTTTTTTAATCCATTTACAAAGATGTATAATTGTTTGCATAAATGGAAGCACAGTATAAGTAGGATTATACTATATTTACTGATATCCTGCTTGCTTTTTAAATTTAACAGTGCGTATTAATTTTCTATTGCTTCTGTTACCACAAACAACACACTTAAAACAACACAAATTTATTAGCGTTCTGGAAGTCAGAAATCTGAAATGGGTTTCACTAGGCTAAAATCAAGGTGTTGGCAGCTCTGCATTTCTTCAGGATGCTCTAAGGGAGAATCAGTTTTCTTGCCTTTTCCAGCTTCTAGAGGTTGCCTGCATTCGTTAGCTCATGGCCCCTTTCTCCATCTTCAAAGCATCTTGAAGCATAGCATCTTCAAATATCTCTGACTCTGTTTCTTCTGCCTCTCTCTTCTAAGGACCCTTGTGATTACATTGGGACCGCCTGGATAATCCCCATCTGGAGATAATCTTATGTGCAATGTCCCTTTTGCATTGTAAGGTAACATTGACAGATTCTAGGGGTTAGGAGATGGACATGTCTGGAGGGCTCTTATTTTACCTACTATACAGTGTACCATACCTATCTTGCTTTATCAATATATTATAAATCTATGATTCTTTTTTACAGCTGGATAGAACTGATGTAAAATTTATTTGACCAATCTTCTGACGAATATTTAGGTTTCCGATTTTTACGCTTCAGTAAGTCATGTTTCTGTGAATATTTTTGTACATATCTGTGTGAATATCTGTGTATTCGTGGGATAAATTCCTAAAACTGAAATTGCTGAGTCAATGTATTGTTGATTTGATAATACTGCCAAATAGTCATCCAAACTGCTGCACCAATTTACAGTCCCACAGCCAAGCCCTATACTCTTGTCAACACAAAATATGAATAATCTTTTTCATGTTTTTCAGTATATGAGTAAAAACTTTATTATTTCAAATTGCATTTCCATGTTTAAATAAGAGGTTGAGGAACTTCCCTGGTGGTCCAGTGGGTAAGACTCCGTGCTCCCAATGCAGGGGGCCTGGGTTTGAGCCCTGATTGGAGAACTAGATCCCACACGCATGCCGCAACTAAGAGTTCACATGCTGCAGCTAAGAAGTCTGCATGCTCCAACGAAGATCCCACCTGCTGCAACTAAGACCTGGCGCAGCCAAAATAAATAAATAAAATAAATAAATAAACATTAAATAAGAGTTTGAGCGTTGGCATACTACTTTCTTTTGGAATTTTCTAGATTAAACTTGTCAAATGAATACAAACAAAAAAACACACAACGTGAGAGTTGTGAGTTAAGTTTTTTTGGGGGCAAAATGAGAACTATAGCCCAGGAGACAGCCTCTCAGAAACCTCTGAGGAACTGCTCTGAAGAGGTAGCACGAGAGGTTAGTATATGTGTGATTTTTTTTTTAAATGGAGATTTTTATTTATTTATTTATTTATTTATTTATTTATTTATGGCTATGCTGGGTCTTCGTTGTGGTGTGTGGGCTGTTTGTTGCGGCGTGTGGGCTCAGTAGTTGCGGCACTCGGGCTTAGTTGCCCCTCGACATGTGGGATCTTAGTTCCCCGACCAGGGATCGAACCTGCATCCCCTGCATTGGGAGGCAGATTTTTCTTTTTTTTTTTTTAAGGAAATATCCTAAATCTATTATTATTTTATTTATTTATTTTACTTTTGGCTGCGTTGGGTCCTCGTTGCTGCCCGCGAGTTTTCGCCAGTTGCGGTGAGTGGGCTTCTCATTGCGGTGGCCTCTCTCCCTGCAGAGTACCGGCTCTAGGCGCACAGGCCTCAGCAGTTGTGGCACACGGGCTCCAGAGCGCAGGCTCAGTAGTTGTGATGCACGGGCTTAGTTGCTCCATGGCATGTGGGATCTTCGCGGACCAGGGCTTGAACCCGTGTCCCCTGCATTGGCAGGCGGATTCTTAACCACTGCGCCACCAGGGAAGTCCCTGAAGGCAGATTCTTAACCGCTGGACCACCATGGAAGTCCCAGTATACGTGTGAGTTGGTGAAGGGGGATGTGTGCAATCAAGCACACATTTTGGCAGAGGGTTGCTGCTAGTCACGAGGAGCAGATGTCTCCGTTAATGATTCTAGTGCTTTTCTAGATATGAGAAGATGCAAGAAATTGGGCTCAAATCTTCTGAAAAGATCTAACTATCTGAAGGCCTGTTGTGCCAGTTTTTCCCAGAGCACAGAGTGCCTCATTCCTGATCTCCGCCCTGAACTCCTTTCAGGGTGTGTTGAAGGTCAGTGACTGCAGTGGCTAGTGACCTAATCCTTGTAGAGGCAGATTGCAAGTGATAATTTTTAGTTGGCAAACTTTTTGGATCCTGAAGAGCAACATACTTCATGATGCATTTGTGAGAATTTGAGTCCATGATGTTTATATTTATTTAAAAGCATGTTTATTCCATACTAAATGCTTTTAAAATAAATACTATACATAAAAATTAGTGGTTTTCCAAAAGAAATTATTTTGTAATAATTACCAAGACTTCTTATGTGTTATATATTGGACTTTAGTATTTACATAAAATACAATAATTTATTTTCTTGTTTCTTTTTTTTTCCTTGTTAAAGCAAGAATTCTGAGTTGGGAATTTTTTTTAGCTCTGTAACTACCAGCTTCATAGCATCAGCTTTGAATTTATGTCTTTCCCTCTATGGCACACCATGCCTTCCCTTACACTTTTAAGATTTGCCAATATAAAACTGCTGTGATAGAGAAGATACAGAGAAATGTGAAATGTAGCTTGAGATTATTTATGCCCAGCCTTCAGTTAATTGATGTTAAGTAACTGATCCTTTCAAATTGAAATGTTTATTGCTTCTGGAGGTGGGCACAGGGAAATTTAAACATTTTCAATATAGAACTAGATCACCTGTTAAAAATAGTCATTATTAAAGCGCTTTTATAATCGGCTCTCATGTGACTGGTGGCACCTTGATTACCTTGAGATGTGGGGAAATGAGCCCTCACGTCTTTCCACATTAAAGATGGAATCTAGAAGTGATTCTTATCCCTATGTTGTTCCAACTTCAGTGTATTTATTACTAATGCAATGCAAATTCCTGCTTAAATATACTTTGAAAGAAAATTAAACATAAGACACTTAGAACTTACGTCAGTATGATAACCCAAGTCCTCAGCATTTAATTCTGCCTTCCTCTCCAAAAGTCTCATTGAAATAACAACAAAAAAAACCCATAAGCAAAGGGAAAATGTTAGTAAACCTAGGGAATGCCAGAAACTGGGGGCTTATACTAAAAACTTTGTTATTTCTACAAGACAAACAGTATTAGAGAGACTTCATTGATCAGTTCTCAGTCTTGGGGGAAAAAAATAACCTGAAGTGGTGGTTAATGCCCATTCACCTCCCTAACAACCCATCGAACCATGAACTCAAAGCTTCAAGTA
The DNA here is from genome assembly GCF_028021215.1 of Eschrichtius robustus. Classification (NCBI taxonomy): domain Eukaryota; kingdom Metazoa; phylum Chordata; class Mammalia; order Artiodactyla; family Eschrichtiidae; genus Eschrichtius; species Eschrichtius robustus. The sequence continues at coordinate 85,410,192 of NC_090831.1, forward strand.
TTGGGAGCAAGGGAGCCAATTGATGGGAAGCAAATCTAGAACTTGGCTCAACTTCTTAGGCTCCTTTGTTGGATCTCTCCTACTCAGTTCAGGAGGATATTGGTTTTTCTCAGGGCTCCATGTCTTCTGTTACTGTCTATTTGATAACAGCTCCCAAATGTACATCTCCAATCCAGTCACCACCACCACTACCCCCTACCCTCGTGCACATCAAAGTTAAACTCCTTTAAATAAAAAAGGGGGAAAAGGCTTACAAATTTTTTCTTTTTCCTCATTTTTTCTTTTTTTTAGGGTTTTTTTCCTTAAACTTTACGTATCTATTTATTTATTTATGGCTGCATTGGGGCTTCATTGCTGCTCACGCACTTTCTCTAGTTGCGGCGAGCAGGGGCTACTCTTCGTTGCGGTGCACGGGCTTCTCATTGCGGTGGCTCCTCTTGTTGCGGAGCACGGGCTCTAGGCGCGCGGGCTTCAGTAGTTGTGGCTCACGGGCTTAGTTGCTCCGTGGCTTTCCTCCCTTTTTCTTTTTCCTCTTCTACACCATAGGTTTGCTGAAAATGGCATCAAGAAATATGGCTTATCCTTAGTTCTGTCATTGAGAATTTGAAAGCATTTTTGTCTGCCAGGATATAATGCTATGCTCCCTTTGATCATCAACCTGTTGGCTAACATTCCTTACTATTTTAGGTTGAATTCTCTTACCCGCCCCTGATTCCAGGAGATGGACATGACAGTCACACTCTACCTGAAGAATGGAAGTATTTGCCCTTCCTTGCCTTACCAGATGGCGCACACAACTACCAAGAAGGTATGTAAACAGACAGTGGAGCAATCAGTAGGTGGCTTTTTTAAAAATTTGCCACGAGTCTGAGTACTTTGGTAATGAAAGACCTTTGGCCTATTGTGACTATTCATAAAATATTTAAATGCTTCTTTGGAGATGACTAGTTAGTCATATACTAGAGGATCCACAGAGAAGTGCCAGGCTTATATTGGTAATGGTTGGTGAACACTGGCCACTCCTTTGCCAAGAGCTCTGGCCAAAATAAGTGATTAGCCATATTAGGACATCTGCTACTGGTAGCACTTTCTGCATTTAAACTTCAGACTCCTCTCAGAGACGAACTAAGGAGCTTTACCTGCACCAGCTGCAGATTGATTGGAGCTCTAGCTTCGTCCTCCAGTGCCCACCTGAAAACAGCTGGGATTGCTTTTCCACCTCTGGAGCACTGCCATCACAGTGCTCTGCTTAAAAGTTTGCTTGCATGCGTGGGGAGCATGTTAACACCCTCAAAGAAAGCAGTGCCGTGAAGTTAGTACTGAGTCTCCTATCACTGTATAGATGAGTGCTTTGAATGGGTTAATGAAGAAATATACTATACTTGATCATGGTATTAGAGGCTCTACCAAGACACAAGATTAAACTTGGCTTGACTACTTGCTTTTCCTAATATTTACTAATTTTTGTATGAAATGAAGCAAATATTACTCTGCAGTTTAACATAAAATTAATTTTTAAAATTTATTTATTTATTTATTTTTGGCTGCATTGGGTCCTCGTTGCTGCGTGCAGGCTTTCTCTAGTTGCAGAGAGAGGGGGCTACTCTTCGTTTCGGTGCGCGGGCTTCTCATTGCTGTGGCTTCTCTTGTTGCAGAGCACGGGCTCTAGGTGTGCGGGCTTCAGTAGTTGTGGCTCACGGGCTCTAGAGCGCAGGCTCAGTAGTCGTAGCGCACGGCCTTAGTTTCTCCACAGCATGTGGGATTTTCCCAGACAAGGACTCGAACTCGTGTCCCCTGCATTGGCAGGCGGATTCTTAACCACTGCGCCACCAGGGAAGTCCCTAACATAAAATTTAAATGCTGTACTTTTAACCTCACAAATCTTTTTTTTTTTAACCTTTTTATCATGAAAGCTTTTAAACATACAGAAAAGTTGGAAGAATAGTAAATATTCCACAAACTTTCTTTATATATGTGTACGGTTTTGCCTATACTATTTGAAAGTCAGTTGCAAACATCATGACACTTTAAATACTTCAGCCTGCATCTTGTAAAAATAAGATCATTCTCCGGGATGACTTTCGATTCTTTTACCACAGCTAAGAGATTTAACAGTAATTCCATAATACCATCTCATATCTAATCTATGTTCAAATTTCCCCAGTTGTCCCAAGAATTTCTTGGATCTATTCAAAATTTATGTGTTGCCTTTGGTTTGTATGATTCTTTACTTTCTTTTTATGTGGAATAATCCTGTATAATAAAGTATTTTCTGAGAAAAGTGATTGTAGTCTCAATTCGACCTGTTATGATTCAGCCTCTTGGGCTTTTTGTGATGAGTGTACACTGGAAGGCAGTGAGAGGAATTCTAAGAAACCAGTGGTTGTGATGCTAGAAATAAGTCTGACATGGGTTCCTTGTTACTTCATCGTTTTTGTTTAAGTGACTGCATTATAATAACGTCAGAGTTCATTATTAATACGGGTAGTCCACTTTGGTATTTACCTTTTTCTGTATATCTCTTAGATACTGTGTTTTTTCACTTGCCACCCAGAAATGGAAATGGAGCCACTGTATATGGTATCTCTTGCTATCGACAAATTGAAGCCAAGGTACAGTTAAAATGAATAACACTAAAAAACGCTAAAAAATTGTTTAATTGTTGGCCACTTAAGATGTAGAATTTGGGGAAATGCATAGTCTTTATGTTTCATGTGGTACCTGTGATATTGTTTTAAATTTTTATAAACTATGTAGCTGTTTTCTCTATAGTACCAGTTTATTCACATGAATGTTTTTCTAGGTTGACATTGGTGACTAATTATATTTGTATTGTATAATATTTTGTACATTGTTTTTAGATAGTGATACCAAAATTATCCATTTGTCTTCAAAATACTGTATGTCAATTTCATGGTGTCCTTGAGTTTTCTATTTCTAGTGTTTGGTATGTAACTTTAAAAAATGGAATGGTAATGAGTGTTGTATTTTTTTTTTTTTAAGGAACATTCTAGAAGTAATGGAAAGTACTTATAGTAGCTGCAAACTACTTACAAGTTATCTTAATTATATATAACTAAGATTTTGATCATTCTTAAACTTACCTTCCCGCTTAATGCCTAACTTACTATAATATCTCTAATTAATAAATTTAAATAAACCAAGATGGGTAGTTTCCCCTTTCCTGGTTTGCTTCTGAGCAGCACCGTTCTTTTTGTGGTGGCGATACCCTTTCTGAGTAAAGATCTCTTTCCTCTTATGAAATCATTAATACTCTGGAGTAGTGAGCGCTTTTCAACCTCGGCTTCACGTTGGAATCACCTGGTGAGCTTTAGATACTTGGGATGACTAGGGCCCAACCCCAGAGATTCTGATTTAACGTTCCGGGCAGCAGGAGTATTAAAAGTTCCCCAGGTGATTCTAATATGTAGGCAAGACTATAAACCATGTAGGCAAGACTATGAACCACTGCTCTGAAACAATGATTTTTAACCAGAACTACATGGAGACTCTTTTCTTTTTTTTTTTTTTTGGCCAGGAGACTTTTTTTTTTTTTGGCCACAGCATGCGGGATCTTAGTTCCCTGACCAGGGATCGAACCTGTGCCTCCTGCAGTGGAAGCACGGAGTCCCAACCACTGGACCGCCAGGGAAGCCCCAGAGACTTTTTTTTTTTAATTTAAGTATACTTGCCGGGCCTTTCCTTCTACAGACTGAAGTAGACTCTCTGGTAGTAGATCCTAGGCAATTACAAAGTTGTAAAAGCTTCCTCAGGTGGGTAATTAACTTAGTAAGTCTTTAAAAATTTTCTTTCAACTTTTAAAATGAACGTTTCAAACACGCAGATAAATTAAAAGAATTGCACAATAAACACCTGTATACCCACCATCTACATTCAACAGTTGTTAATGTTCTACCACATTTGCTCTGTGTGTGTGTGTGTTTCCCTGAAGCATTTAAAAGTAAACTGCACGAATAAATCCCAGCATACGCAAAGTAGTTAACTACCGTGAAATAACGCTCCATGCACAGGGCCTGGAACATAGGACACACCCAGTAAATGTTTGTGGTTCAAATGAATAACTGAGTTTAAAGATAAACCTGTGAATAATTACGCATTTGATTTCTTCATGTACCTTACATCTTATTAGATGAGATGAATTGAGCTGCTGCCCTTTCTTGGAAATCTGTTCCTTTCACTATCTCTTATCCCCTGTAGATTTTATAACCACTAGTAAAATTATTCCTCCGATGCTGTTGTCATTAACAACAGTTCTCATGCTCTACGTAGACAGCCTTTAAGTGGCATTTCATACTGCCTGTCTCCCTCACCTCCTGAGTCTGACCCACTCCAGAGTATACTGGGGTTGCCCATTTCTCCAGGTGGTTCTCACCTCATCTGATAACCAGACAGATAAACCAGACATCAGAGAGCCCTAGAGCCTAGGAGAAAGCCTTTCCTTTCCTTTTGAACACAGCTGAGACCCGATGGATGAATCCAATCAAGGTAAAGAGGTAGAAACAGATTGAGGAAAGGCTCTATTCTTGATGTAATCTAATGACAAATCATCAGTCCTCAGGCAGTTGAAGACACTGAGACCCCATGGTCCTCAGGACAGATGCAAGGAGACGTCAGGCAGTACAGTAGAGGGGGAAGAGTCGTTCTTACTGCCCTCACAGCCTTACCTGAGGTTGATCAAGTCCTGTTTCCTACTAGCAGAGAACTGCAGATATCTCATGTAGTCATCTTCAGAATCACCAAGGCTTGAGTTACGGCTCAGGGCTGGGCTACAATACAATACAGGTGTGCCAGGATAGACTCCAGTAATGTAGAATAACCAGCTTAACAAAACTGCTGACAATTCTTCCATCTCTGGAGAAACAAGCTGTTAAACTGTCCCCTTCTCACCAGAAACATTAGTCTCTGAAAGGGGTGTCCATTTTAAAACCAGAACCAGGGATGACTGATTTGCATTATGGATGTGGCAATTTACACATAAAGTAATCTCCACCAGACTGTAAATTCCTTGAGAGTAGAGATTGTCTCTCACTGTTAATATTCCCATTGCCTGCCAGATTCTGGCAGGGTGCTCTGGCTGACACTTATTCATTCAGTAAATATCTTCTGAGATTCTCAATAAGTACTTTTAATTAAGTGCAAGATACTTTTTCTGATTGCTGTTTTATATTGAAAAATAATTATTTTAAAATATTTCCATGAAATATTTTTAATAATGACTATTTGTTTATAACAGGCATTGAAAGTACGGCAAGCAGATATCACCAGAGAGACCGTTCAGAAAAGTGTCTGTGTTCTAAGCAAGCTGGTAAGAGAGCAAATAACCTGTTAATGTTAAACACTCATGGCAGCTTTTTATTTGATGATAAAGCATTATTAGAATGAGAGATTTATGAAAACAGTGATACATTAAAATTAGTCAGAGGCTTATTGTTGATGCTCTTGCATCTCCTCTTTGCCTTTCAGCAGGTTCACTCTCATTTCCCCTCTGCCCAAAACTAGTTAAGAGGGAGGAAATTAATAGATCAGTTTTGGGGAAGGAGGTTGATATGTGAGCAAAATGAGGCATCTGATATATTTAATTTATCCAGCTTTGTTTTGTTCTTGAGACTGTGGATAAGTAATATTTTACTAATATTCAAAGTATCATAATTACTCAGATTTTATTGATGATACAAAAGTGCGTGGCTCTTTGCAGTGAAAAATTGTATCCCTAGCTTGCTCTTTAAAAACTAAAAATGGGGCTTCCCTGGTGGCGCAGTGGTTGAGAATCTCCTTGCCAATGCAGGGGACACGGGTTCGAGCCCTGGTCTGGGAAGATCCCACATGCCACGGAGCAACTAGGCCCGTGAGCCACAACTACTGAGCCTGTGCGTCTGGAGCTTGTGCTCCACAACAAGAGAGGCCGCGACAGCGAGAGGCCTGCGCACTGTGATGAGGAGTGGCCCCCAGTCACCGCAACTAGAGAAAGCCCACGCACAGAAACGAAGACCCAACACAGCCAAAAATAAATAAATAAATAAAAATAATAAAATTATAAAGTACCAGCCCTAGCACAGTAGTTGGAACATTTAAAAAAAAAAAAAAAAAAAACTAAAAATGTTTGAGGAAAGGAAATGACATAATGAATTGTACTATAACAACACTTTAAAATTGTTTCTTCTCTGTACAGGTTGATCAGATGCAAGTTTATAATCATTTTAACTTTTTAGTTTTCAAAAGAAAATACATAGCATTTCTTATTTTTCATAGCTGTCTCTATTAAATCATTTGTGATGTCCCATTTGTATTATTAATGGGGTAATAACACCTTTACCAGTAACACCAGATACCTAGTTCTACATGTAAAATATAGTCCCCCCAATTCTGTTTGTGGGAAAAAATACCTAGATAGCTATCATATTAATTATCGTAGATCTATATGATTACTGAGTACAGATGTTTCTGCAGTTAACCTAATGCAAAACTGAGAATATTTCATTAGCCTAATCACCAACAAAACTATGGTTTTATTTAATTATTTCTTCTCCAATTGTTGCAATTTCTTATATTCACAGACAATTTAAATGTAGCTTGCTTAGTACTAAGCTTTAAAAAAAAAAAACAAAACCTGAGTGAGAATAATTTAGTACTATGGACCTTACTAATAAGATTTTGAGGATCAGGATATTTGTTCCAAGATAGTAATTTTTTTTTTTCTGTTTTTTGGCTGTGTTGGGTCTTCGTTGCTGTGCGCGGGCTTTCTCTAGTTTGCAGCGAGCAGGGGCTGCTCTTCCGTGCGGTGCACGGGCTTCTCACTGCAGTGGCTTCTCTTTTTGTGGAGCACACGCTCTAGGCACGCGGGCTCAGTAGTTGTGGGTTGTGGGCTCTAGAGCGCAGGCTCAGTAGTTGTGTGCGTGGGCTTAGTTGCTCTGCGGCATATGGGATCTTCCCAGACCAGGGCTTGAACCCATGTCCCCTGCATGGCGGGCGGATTCTTAACCACTGCACCACCAGGGAAGTCCCAAGTAATTTTAAATATAGGGCAAGAATAGTCTCCTGGAAAAGGAATGGTTATAAAACACTTCAATATCAGAAAATTGGTAAATTGCTAATCTGATTCCTGTACACAGTTTCTAGAAGGGTAGCCTGAAAAAATATACATCAGTGAATTACTGTTTTTTAATACTGGACCAGATGACCAAAGTATAGGAGTGCTGGATATTGAATAAACACAACATGTTGAAAGGCTTCCTGAATAATTCTTCAAAGAACAGTAATAATAATAATAAGTGCCATTTATCAAGTGCCTATATGTCAAGTGTTCTATACCAGGCACTTTTTAGATATAGTTGTCATTTTAATCCTCATAAGAAGAGAGATCTAAGTATTTATTGTTCTCATTTCACAAATAAAGATATATCTCAGAGAAAAAATGTCTAACTCTCATGAACATGTAACTGCTATATGATAAAATTGGGGTGAAAATCCAGTTTTATCAGACAGATAAAACAGGCAGGGGGGATGGTGAGAGCCAGCTCACACAAAAATGTTTGGTGGTTCATATTGCATTTTAGTCTATATATAAAAATATATTTAGTTAGAAATAATGATATATTAACCAGGATATTGGGGGAGAAAACTATTCCAGTATTACTTGTTTTAACTAATTAGAGTATATATTCAGCATTAGTCTCTGCATCCTAAAAAGGACACAGAAACCAGAAAACATCTAGAACAGAACATAAAAGGATGGAAATGGTAGGAAGAAGGTTTTAAATAGAGAAATAAGAATTAAGGAGTAACTTTTTTCAGATACAGAAAAGAATACTATATAGGATATTATAAAGGACACAGACTAGTTGTTTTAAGCCTCTATAGAGGGCAAAAAAAGGGGAAATGAAATTAAATTTAATCATGAATGTTCAACTGAATATAAGAATTAGTGCTATAAGGATGATTAAACGTTACTACAAGCTAGCAGAACAGTGTGCAGGATTACGATATGTTTTAAATTTTATGATAATGATGGCTAGCATTTAAGTGCTTTCTATATGCCAGATACTCTAGAAAGTGCTTTTACCTGTGTTAATATGAGAAAGCCCCATAAGATGTACTGTCTTTTCATATACCCATGTTCACATCAGCCAGCAGACGTGGAGAGGTTAAGCGCCCAGAGTTACGCGGCTGAGTGACTGGAGCAAGACTCAGGAGGTCTGTGCTCACTCTCAGCCCCGGTGCTCTGAGTGGGTCAGGCACTTTGCAGCTGCAGTCCAGGAGCTAGAACGGTGACTTAACAACGTTCAACTGTGAATAATAAGATACTAAAGTTGTCAGTAACTTTTTCCTTCTCGGTCTTTTCAAGTTAAAAAGTTGTGGGGTGTTTGTTATTTTACTATTATCAAACTAATGGTAATTTCTCTTTTTCTTTAAGCCTCTCTATGGCTTACTTCAAGCAAAACTTCAACTCATTACGCATGCATATTTTGAAGAGAAGGATTTTTCCCAAATTTCCATTCTAAAGGTAACTTTATCCCCCCCCATAGATGTGTGTGAAGACAGATTCATGAATCAAGTAGACTTTTAATAGCGTGAGCTAATCATTTATTAGCTTAAGAAGGACATTCTTCTTTGAAAATAATATTGAAGGGCCAATGATCATCCCAAAATGTACAGTTCATACTTATTAAACTTAATGAAACCATCTTTTATTAGAAAATAATGATTGACAGTTGACTATAACATAAATGTTTCTGTTAATGGATAATAGCCCTTTCGCTATGGCATTGCTTCTCTACATTTGTTTTCTTAATAATACACTGAACAGTACGTTTATATATCACATTTCTGGATCCTAACTCCCATACTAAAAAACACAGAAAAAAACCACATTCCTATTTTACTGAAGATGGATAATATGTTTTTCTTGAGGCTGCCATGGATGTATAGAACATGGATCTCTCCTGGATTCTAGTGAGAGTAGGACAGTTAGTTATTTAGCAAGGAAGTAGAGGAAATTTATCCTAGGAATCCGTACCACCATGGGAATGAATCAAGCTCTAATATGTAGAGGAAGAGAAGGAAGGATTGTTGGAAACTGGCAAGTTTCAGAGAGACAAAATTGCCTCAGTTAAAGAACTAATTTTCCCTTGGTCATCCCATATCTAATTCAGTGTCTAAAATGATAGTAAAGTGTTCTAAACTGAATTTGTATTTTATAGGAGCTCTATGAACATATGAATAGTTCCCTGGGAGGAACTTCATTAGAAGGATCCCAGGTATATCTTGGTAAGTCACTTTTTTACAGGTCAGAAGAAATGCCCTCATTTCTCTTTGTTTGGCATGCTGAGTTGCATGTAAAACTTCATGATAAGAATTACGTTTCTATATGGGATCTAAATTCCCCAACATTTGATGCTGCTGCTTCCTTAAATATCTTCTTAGGCAGTATTTACATTAAGAAGGGTTGTAACATACTTGTATCAAAATTTACAACTATTATTGTATAAGGAAAATTTCTGCTTTTCAGAGTAATAATGGAAGTTTTTTCTTTTCCTTACATTAATGCTGACCAGGTCAATTCCCTGTCATAACACAGAGGGAGAGCAAGAGAGAGAGATCTGCTTATTAGCTCTTTTCTATTCTAAGATCTTTCAAGTTGAGGGTTTTATGCTGTTTTGACAACCCAGAACATTCGTTCGTGTGTTAGGCACTCAATAAATGTCCTTTTCATGTTTTAAAAAAATTGTTGATCACATAGTGGTTTATGCTTGCTCAATTCCCATTTTAGCATGATGTAGCCAAACCCTGGAACTTCACTTTTGCAATCCTGTGTGTAATGTAAGCTGGTTACAAAGCTCCTATTCTGAGAATATGTTTTTCTCTAAATTAATTTATTTTGTCTTATGGCAGATGATCAGAGAAGATTGTGATTCAGAAATAGTAGCCTATGGGGTGTAGTGACCAAAAACCATGTTTAAATGATTGACTGCCACAGTAGTACAAGCTTTATAGTTTCTAAACTTGGGTAATTTGTAAGATGGCTGGAAAATGGGGAGGTGTTAGAGCTGCATGACCACAACACGAGCCACTAGCCACATGTGACTGTTTACATTTAGATTAGAATTAATAGAAATTAAATAAAATTTAAAAATCAGTTTGTCAGTCACACTTGCCATATTTCAAGTGCTCAGTGACCACATATGGCTACTCTATTGGACAGTGAAGATTTAGAACATTTTCATTATTGCAGAAAGTTCTATCGCAGTGCTGTTTGACTGTTAACAGTATTTGATAAATTCTGATTATGCGTGTGCACAATGAGATACTACATAAATATTTAAATATTTGCATATTCCTACTTTTGCCTGCCTTTCTTTTGAGGAGGTTAAAACTTTCTTTGACAAAAACAGTAGGTTGTAGTCACAGATTAGCTTTTTTTTTTTTTTTTTTAACATTATAGGTCTGTCTCCTCGAGATCTTGTACTTCATTTTCGACACAAGGTATGATATGTTATTTAATTTATGATGTACTAAAATTATTTAACTGGGCAAATTCCATGAGCTGCATGGTCTAATGCAGATTGTGGCATAACCATGTTTTAGTTTTTCTGAGACAGCTGTCATAGTGATACAAAGTTGAAAGTGTTGGTAGTGCTCATATGATAGAAATTTCTAAAAGTATACAAATAGTGTCTGTTTATTTCTGTGCAGGATAGGATACTTTTTTCTATGGTTTTTGTAATTTCGGATATCATGAAATCAGAGTGGAAAGAAACTTTTCTTTTTTTCACAGGATGTTGAGTATCATTCCCCGTGCTATAGAACCTTGTTGTTTATCCATTCTCTATATAATAGCTTGCATCTACCAATCCCAGACTCCCAATTCACTCCTCCCCCACACCGCCCCCATACACACGTGGCAACTGCATGTCTGTTCTCTACGTCTGTGAGTCTTTCATGGATAAGTTCATTTATGTCATATTTTAGATTCCACATATAAGTGATACCTGTGGCATTTGTCTTTCTCTTTCTGACTTACTTCACTTAGTATGATAATCTCTAGCTCCATCCATGTTGCTGCAAATGGCATTATTTCATTCTTTTTTATGACTGAGTAGTATTCCATTGTATATATATACCACATCTGAAAGAAACATGTTTTTATCTTGCAGAATATTTTATATGTTGCCCTGAGAGTGAAACATTTTCCAGTAAAATATCTACGCTTATATATTTTGATCTCCATTCTTAAGGCATCTGTTGACTGGGACATACACACATTGATCATTCACTTAACAGCTCTAATGAGTATCTGCTCTGTGAATGCCCTGGACATCCAGAAGTAAATGAATAGTACCTTACCTTTAAGGAGCTTGCAGATATTTCAAGAAAAACTGGCGCAGCTTATTCCAAAAAGTGCAATTTGATAGCAATTTAAGTGGTATTCACATTTTTAGAGGACACAGGAATTTCTCAGTATAAGTTCATAATTTTCAATGTAGTGTTTAAAGCACTAGAATTATTTAATATTATTGATTCAATGATACATGGTTATGTTTGAGGAGAGGCAAAGGCAAATGAAAAATAGGCTTGAGTTTCTTATTTTAATACAATTTTTTTTTCTTTCTTCAGGTCCTAATCCTGTTTAAACTAATTCTTCTTGAAAAAAAGGTGAGATTTGAATGTTTGGAATATTTAATATTTAATATTTATTGACATTTCTTAAATACTATATAAAATTGAAACTAATGGTAAAATATAAATTAAGACTTTTTTGGCTATAAAAGTACAGTGGGCTAAAGCACATATTTTTGTCCACTACTATAGAAGTGTAAATTCGTGCAGTCTTTTTTGGGGGCAGTTTGATAGTATTCAGTTATCAGAATGGTTTTGACTATAGATAACAAAGTTCTCTTGATTGATTGGTTGCCATGCCGTGCAGCATGAGGGATCTTAGTTACTCTACCAGGGATCTAACCCATGCCCCCTAGAGTGGAAGCGCAGAATCTTAACCACTGGACCACCAAGGAAGTCCCGAAAACTCAATTTAAATTGACTTAAAAAATAAGGAAATGTATTGGCTCGCTTCAGACTTCAGAGTGGATTGACTGAATGGTTTGACAATATAATTAAATACCTAGATTTTTTCCATCTCTTTGTTCTATGGTCCACAGTGCTTGCTTTATCTTGAGCCTAACTTCCCTTGTAGTGTAGGATAACTGCCAACAGTAATTGAACTATGTGCTTCCTTAGCTATAACTGGTGGCAGAGATAATACCTCTTCCCAAACCATTTAGTAAGGATTCTTCCTGTCAATTCCTTTGGGCCTATGAGGCCATGTGCCTACCCAGAACCAGTAATTGTTGCCAAAGAAATGCCTGTACTGATTGGCTTGAACCTGGGTTCCAGACCACTCTCTAGTACAAAGGGATAGGATTGCAATGATTTTAGATCAAAGATTTAGATGAGGGATTTTAGACCAAGAGTCTACACACTAGGCCCCAGGGCCAAATCTGGTCTACCACCTATGTTGTAAATAAAGTTTTTTTGGAACATAGTTACGGCCATTCTTTTTCTTATTGTTTATGGCTGCTTTTGTATTACAGTGGGACAGTTGAGTAGTTGGGACAGAGACCAAATGGCCCACAAATGAAAAATGCTTACTATCTGACCCTCTATAGAAAAGTTTGCTGACCTCTGGTTTAGAGTAATGAGGAGCCATTCCTGGATCTGTGGCCAGTTGTATACACTGTATTACTGTGCTCAGTAGAGTAGGGTGGAATGGATATTGGAGAGTCAACCATTCACAATATCCAGTATATTTTGTTTCCATAAAAATGTTTATCTGTTTGGCCCAGTAATTGTCCTCTTAGAGGTTTATTTTCCAGAATTAATCTTAGTTGATGCAAAGCTCTATCTAAGAGATTCTTTCAGTCATTTTTAATAATGAATTATCAGTGACTAAGTAAGTATTGATTTATTTTGTATATAATTTCCAAACAACAAAAAAGATTCTGGGTGGGTTTTTTTTATTGTTGTAAAGATGTTTCATGGCATGTTAAGTGAAAAAAGTTTGCCCAGCTACGTATCAAGCCCATGATTCCAATTTTATAAATAAATATGTATTCATTGAAAAGAGAGTAGGAGGAAAGACAGCAACAGTTTGGTGAGAATATCGGCTATATTTTTAAGAAGGAAATACACTTTTCTGTATTCTAGCTTTCTGGATGAATATGTATTCTTTCTTCAAACAGAAAAAAAGTAAATTTTTAAAAAGTGAATGAAACTAACACGTACTAGTACAGTGTTTCAACCTTTAAAAAAAGTTTATACTTGTAAAATACACATAACATATAATTAACCATCTTAACTATTTTTAAGTGTACAGTTTCGTGGTGTTAAGTATGTTCATGTTGTACTATTATCATCCATCTGTAAAACTCTTTTCATTGTGCAAAACTGAAACTCTGTACCCATTAAACACTAACTCCTCGTTCTCCACTTCTCCCACCTGCTGGCAACCACCCTTCTACTTTCTGTCTCTATGAATTGGGCTACTCTAGGTTCCTCATATAAATGAAATCATAGGTGTTTCTTTTTGTGACTGGCTTATTTCACTTAGCATAGTGTCCTCAAGGTTCATCCATGTACAACAGATGTCCGAATTTCCTCCCTTTTTAAGGATGAATAATATTCCATGTATGTACATACCACATTTTGGCTGTCATGAATAATGCTGCTATGAACATGGGTCTATGTATGTCTCTTCAAGACCTTGCTTTCAGTTTTTTGGAGTGTATACCCAGAAGTGGTATTGCTGGATCACATGTTAGTTCTATTTTTAATTTTTTGAGGAACTGCCATCTTTTCCACAGTAGCTACATCATTTTACATTCCTACCAACAGTGCATAAGTGTTCCGATTTATCCATATCCTCTCCAACACTTGTTATTTTCAGGTGTTTTGATAGTAGCCATCCCTAATAGGTATGAGGTGATATCTCCTGGGTTTGATTGCATTTTCCTAATGATTAGTTATGTTGAGCACCTTTTCATGTGCCTTTTGGCCACTTGCATATCTTCCTTGGAGAAATGTATGTCCAAATCCTTTGCCCATTTTTAATCAGGTTTGTTTTTTTGTTGTTGAGTTTTAGGTTTCAAACTTTTTATTGCAACCCATAATAAAAAATGTTTTTCGTTGCAACCTAGAGCACATGTGGATACATGTATCTGAAACAAAATTTTGCAAAATAATATTTAGCCTAGCCACATGCAGTGACATTTATGATCAAGTAGACTTTATTTAATGTGGCAAATCACAGGTACACACTTTTTATATTGGTTTGATAAAGTAAGGACATCTTTTAATGCAGTCTTGGTTTCTCTGTACTTGCGAAGCACTCAAATAAGCAATCTGTAAGGAGAGCACAGGAGATTGTGGGTGCTATGCTTTACTGGATATCACTTAGTGCCACTAAATGATTTAATTGTTTAAAAAAAGAAAAAAATCTCACCTGAGCAACTATATGCTTGTTTTTTTCCTCTAATTATCACCAGCGTTAGTTTTAGTGCAATATCTAACTGAACCGTGTTCCAGTTTAATTTTTCTCAATTTTTATTCTGAAAAATGTCAAACCTACAAGAAAGTTGATAGAGTAATATATAATGAACACTTTTATACCCTTCATCTGTATTTATGAGTTGTTAACATTTTGCTTTTGTATTACATTGCTTTATATGTGTTCATTTTTCTCCCTGAATCATAATAATTTTAAACTAATTTGTAGACGCCATGGTACTTCATCCCTAAATACTTTGGGACAGCAGTCCCCAACCTTTTTGGCACCAGGGACCAGTTTCGTGGAAGACGGTATTTCCATGGATCGGGGGCAGGGCAGGGGGGATGGTTCAGGCGGTAATGCAAGCGATGGGGAGCAGCACATGAAGCTTTGCTCACTCGCCGGCCGCTCACCTCCTGCTGTGCGGCCCGTTTCCTAACAGGCCCTGGACGGGCACTAGTCCATGGCCCCGGGGTTGGGGACACCTGCTTTAGGATATATTTGTTAAGAATAAGGGTACATTCCTACATAGACAAAATACCATTTTCACATTCAAGAAATTTAAGATTGATATAATAAGTGCTATCTAATGTACAGTCCATTTTCAGATTTCCCCAGATGTCATAATAATGTCCTATAAGCTGGTTGCTTTTCTTAATCTGGAGACCAAGGATCATTTACTGCATTGTTAGCTTTCTTTAATCTCAAACAGTGGCACCACCTCGCTCTGTTTTTGTTTTTATGACATTGGCCTTTTAATTTTTTTTTTTTTTTAAGAATCCAGATTAGTTGCATTATAATATTAGATTTGTCTGATTGTTGTCTTGTCACTAGTTTCAGATTAAACTTTTTTTGGCAAGAATACAGGTGGTGGTGTATCCTTCTCAGGGCATCACAACAGGAGCCCCATAACTGTTTGTATTATTATTGGCAATGTGAAATTTGATGATCTGATTCAGGTGGTGGTTGCCGGGTTTCTTCAAATTAGGTACTTGTTTTTTCTCTTTGCAATTAATAGGTAAACTGTGGGTTGATAAATTTGAAGGTATGTGGATATCCTGTTACCCAACAACCTTTCACAGTAGTTTTAGCATCCATTGGTAATTTTTACCTGAACCATGATAGATGCTTGGTGATTTTCTGATTCTATCTTAAATTCTGTATGTGTTAGCTGTTATACTTCTGTAAAGAAGAGTTTTCCCCTCTCCCTTCTTTTCTTTTTTCTTGTTTTAAAGTATCATTGTGGACTCATGGATTTTCTGATTTAATTTTGATTGACTCCATTTCAGGTTCTCTTTTATATTTCTCCAGTGAATAAATTGGTGGGTGCCCTGATGACGGTGTTATCCCTTTTTCCAGGTAAGAGCGTAGCAGTTTCTACTCTTTCTTTTTTTAATTTGTCCTGGACCTTTTTTTTTTTTGAAATTAATTTATTTGTTTATTTTTGGCTGCATTGGGTCTTTGTTGCTGTGCACGACCTTTCTTTAGTTGCGGCGAGCGGGGGCTATGCTTCGTTGCGGTGCGTGGGCTTATCATTGCGGTGGCTTCTCTTGTTGCAGAGCACGGCTCTAGGCGCACGAGCTTCAGTAGTTGTGGCACATGGACTCAGTAGTTGTGGCGCCGGGCTTAGTTGCTCGGCGGCATGGGGGATCTTTCTGGACCAGGGCTTGAACCTGTGTCCCCTGCATTAGCAGGCAGATTCTTAACCACTGTACCACCAAGGAAGCCCTGTCCTGGACTTTCTTTTTTAATATTAATTTATTTTTATTTTTTTGAATTTTATTTTTTATACAGCAGGTTCTTATTAGTTATCTATTTTATACATATTAGTGTATATACTTATTTATTTTTGACTGCATTGGGTCTTTGTTGCTACCTGCGGGCTTTCTCTAGTTGTGGTGAGCAGGGGTTAATCTTCGTTGTGGTGCGCAGGCTTCTCATTGCAGTGGCTTCTCTTATTGCAGAGCATTGGCTCTAGGCACGCAGGCTTCAGTAGTTGTGGCTCGCAGGCTCTAGAGCGCAGGCTCAGTAGTTGTGGCACACGGGCTTAGTTGATCCACGGCATGTGGGATCTTCCTTGACCAGGGCTCAACCCCATGTCCCCTGCATTGGCAGGCGGATTTTTAACCACTGCTCCACCAGAGAAGTCCCTGGACCTTTGAATGATAAAAATTTTCAAGGAAAAAGTGGTTAGGGTTACCATTCTATTTTTTTTTTCTCCAGAAGTTTATTTTTTATTTTTTAAAAAAATATTTATATATTCGGCTGCACTGGGTCTTAGTTGTGTCACGTTGGATCTTTGTTGCGGCACACGGGATCTTTTAGTTGCGACATGGGGTAATCTTTTTTTTTTTTTAATTTATTTTTTCTTTATTTATTTTATTTTTGGCTGTGTTGGGTCGTCGTTGCTGCGCATGGGCTTTCTCTAGTTGTGGCGAGCGGGGGCTACTCTTCGTTGTGGTGCACGGGCTTCTCATTGCGGTGGCATCTCTTGTTGCAGAGCACAGTCTCTAGGTACACAGGCTTCAGTAGTTGTGGCTCACGGGTTCTAGAGTGCAGGCTCAGTACTTGTGGCGCATGGGCTTAGTTGCTCCATGGCATGTGGGATCTTCCTGGACCAGGGCTCAAACCCGTGTCCCCTGCATTGGCAGGCGGATTCTTAACCACTGTGGCACCAGGGAAACGACATGGGGGAATCTATTAGCTGTGGCATGTGGGATCTAGTTCCCTGACATTTTCACTTTGGCAATAGGTTTCTCTTTTGTCTGAGATTTTCTTTTCTCTCTCCATTTTTTTGGAATTTATTTTTTTATACAGCGGTTTCTTATAAGTTATCCGTTTTATACACATCAGTGTATACATGTCAATCTCAATCGCCCAATTCATCACACCACCACCCCACCGCCCCGCCACTTTCCCCCCTTGGTGTCCATACGTTTGTCCTCTACAACTGTGTCTCTATTTCTGCCCTGCAAACCGGTTCATCTGCACCATTTTTCTAGGTTCCACATATATGCATTAATATACAATATTTGTTTTTCTTTTTCTGACTTACTTCACTCTGTATGACAGTCTCTAGGTCCATTCACATCTCTACAAATGACCCAATTTCATTCCTTTTTATGGCTTAGTAATATTCCGTTATATATATGTACCACATCTTCTTTATCCATTCGTCTGTCGATGGGCATTTAGGTTGCTTCCGTGTACTGGCTATTGTAAATAGTGCTGCAGTGAACATTGGGGTGCATGTGTCTTTTTTTTTTTTTTTTTTTTTAATTTATTTATTTTTGGCTGTGCTGGGTCTTCGTTTCTGTGTGAGGGCTTTCTCTAGTTGTGGCGAGCGGGGGCCACTCTTCATCGCGGTGCGCGGGCCTCTCACTATCGTGGCCTCTCTTGTTGCGGAGCACAGGCTCCAGACGCGCAGACTCAGTAGCCGTGGCTCACGGGCCCAGCTGCTCCGCGGCATGTGGGATCCTCCCAGACCAGGGCTCAAACCCGTGTTCTCTGCATTGGCAGGCAGACTCTCAAACACTGCGCCACCAGGGAAGCCCACATGTGTCTTTTTGAATTATGGTTTTCTCTGGGTATATGCCCAGGAGTGGGTTGCTGGGTCATATGGTAATTCTATTTTTAATTTTTAAAGGAACCTCCATACTGTTCTCCATAATGGCTGTATCAATTTACATTCCCACCAACAGTGCAAGAGGGTTCCCTTTTCTCCACACCCTCTCCAGCATTTGTTGTTTGTAGTTTTTCTGATGATGCCCATGCTAACTGGTGTGAGGTGATACCTCATTGTAGTTTTGATTTGCATTTCTCTAATAATTAGTGATGTTGAGCAGCTTTTCATGTGCTTCTTGGCCATCTGTATGTCTTCTTTGGAGAAATGGCTATTTAGATCTTCTGCCCATTTTTGGATTGGGTTGTTCGTATTTTTAATATTGAGCTGCATGAACTATTTATATATTTTAGAGATTAATCCTTTGTCCATTGATTCATTTGCAAATATTTTCTCCCATTCTGAGGGTTGTCTCTTCGTCTTGCTTGTGGTTTCCTTTGCTATGCAAAAGCTTTTAAGTTTCATTAGGTCCCATTTATTTATTTTTGTTTTTATTTCCATTACTCTAGGAGGTGGATCAAAAAAAGATCTTGCTGTGATTTATGTCAAAGAGTGTTCTTCCTATGTTTTCCTCTGAGAGTTTTATAGTGTCCAGTCTTACATTTAGGTCTCTAATCCATTTTGAGTTTATTTTTGTGTATGGTGTTAGGGGGTGTTCTAATTTCATTCTTTTACATTCAGCTGTCCAGTTTTCCCAGCACCACTTATTGAAGAGACTGTCTTTTCTCCATTGAATATCCTTGCCTCCTTTGTCATAGATTAGTTGACTATAGCTGCATGGATTTATCTCTGGGCTTTCTATCCTGTTCCATTGATCTATATTTCTGTTTCTGTGCCAGTACCATATTGTCTTGATTACTGTAGCTTGTAGTATGGTCTGAAGTCAGGGAGTCTGATTCCTCCAGCTCCGTTTTTTTTCCCCTCAAGACTGCTTTGGCTATTCGGGGTCTTTTGTGTCTCCATACAAATTTTAAGATTTTTTTGTTCTAGTTCTGTAAAAAATGCCATTAGTAATTTGATAGGGATTGCATTGAATCTGTAGATTGCTTTGGGGAGTATAGTCATTTACACATTATTGATTCTTCCAATCCAAGAACATGGTATATCTCTCCATCTGTTTGTATCATCTTTAATTTCTTTCATCAGTGTCTTATAGTTTTCTGCATACAGGTCTTTTGTCTCCTTAGGTAGGTTTATTCCTAGGTATTTTATTCTTTTTGTTGCAGTGGTAAATGGGAGTGTTTCCATAATTTCTCTTTCAGGTTTTTCATAATTATTGTATAGGAATGCAAGAGATTTCTGTGCATTAATTTTGTATCCTGCAACTTTATCAAAATCATTGATTAGCTCTAGTAGTTTTCTGGTGACATCTTTAGGATTCTCTATGTATAGTATCATGTCATCTGCAAACAGTGACAGTTTTACTTCTTCTTTTCCAATTTTTATTCCTTTTATTTCTTTTTCTTCTCTGATTGCCATGGCTAGGACTTCCAAAGCTATGTTGAATAATAGTGGCGAGAGTGGACATCCTTGTCTCGTTCCTGATCTTAGAGGAAATGCTTTCAGTTTTTCACCATTGAGAATGATGTTTGCTGTGGGTTTGTCATATATGGCCTTTATTATGTTGAGGTAGGTTCCCTCTATGCCCACTTTCTGGAGAGTTTTTATCATAAATGGGTGTTGAATTTTGTCAAAAGCTTTTTCTGCATCTATTGAGATGATCATATGGTTTTTATTCTTCAACTTGTTAATGTGGTGTATCACATTGATTGATTTGCATATATTGAAGAATCCTTGCATCCCTGGGATAAATCCCACTTGATCATGGGGTGTTGATCACTTAACATCCTTTTAATGTGTTGTTGGATTCTGTTTGCTAGTATTTTGTTGAGGATTTTTGCATCTATATTCATCAGTGATATTGGTCTGTAATTTTCTTTTTTTGTACTATCTTTGTCTGGTTTTGGTATCAGGGTGATGGTGGCCTCATAGAATGAGTTTGGGAGTGTTCCTTCCTCTGCAATGTTTTGGAAGAGTTTGAGAAGGGTGGGTGTTAGCTCTTCTCTAAATGTTTGATAGAATTCACCTGTGAAGCCGTCTGATCCTGGACTTGTGTTAGTTGGAAGATTTTTAATCACAGTTTCAATTTCATTACTTGTGATTGGTCTGTTCATATTTTCTGCTTCTTCCTGGTTCAGTCTTGGAAGGTTATACCTTTCTAAGAATTTGTCCATTTCTTCCAGGTTTTCCATTTTATTTTCATAGAGTTGCTTGTAGTAGTGTCTTAGGATGCTTTGTATTTCTGCAGTGTTTGTTGTAACATCTCCTTTTTCATTTCTGATTTTATTGATTTGAGTCCTCTCCCTCTTTTTCTTGATGAGTCTGGCTAGGCTTATCAATTTTGTTTATCTTCTCAAAGAACCAGCTTTTAGTTTTTTTGATCTTTGCTGTTGTTTTCTTTGTTTCTATTTCATTTATTTCTGCTCTGATCTTTATGATTTCTTTCCTTCTGCTAACTTTGGGTTTTGTTTGTTCTTCTTTCTCTAATTCCTTTAGGTGTAAGGTTAGATTTTGTATTTGAGATGTTTCTTGTTTCTTTTTTTTTTTTTTTAATAAATTTATTTATTTTTGGCTGCGTTGGGTCTTCGTTGCTGCACGCGGGCTTTCTCTAGCTGCGGTGAGCGTGGCCTACTCGTCGTTGTGGTGCGCGGGCTTCTCATTGCGGTGGCTTCTCTTGTTGCAGAGCACAGGCTCTAGGCGCACGGGCTTCAGTAGTTCTGGCTTGTGGGCTCTAGAGCGCAGCCTCGGTAATTGTGGCACATGGGTTTAGTTACTCTGTGGCATGTGGGTCTTCCCGGACCAGGGCTTGAACCCATGTCCCCTGCACTGGGAGGCGGATTCTCAACCACTGTGCCACCAGGGAAGCCCATTTCTTGTTTCTTGAGGTAGGCTTGTATTGCTATAAACTTCACTCTTACAACTGCTTTTGCTGCATCCCATGGGTTTTTGATCGTTGTGTTTTCATTGTCATGTGTCTCTAGGTGTCTTTTGATTTCCTCTTTGATTTCTTCAGTGGTCTCTTGGTTATTTAGTAACGTATTGTTTAGCCTCCATGTGTTTGTGTTTTTTACGCTTTTTTCCCTTTTATTGATTTCTAATCTCATAGCGTTGTGGTCAGAAAAGATGCTTGATATGATTTCAATTTTCTAAAATTTACTGAGGCTTGATTTGTGACCCAAGATGTGATCTATCCTGGAGAATGTTCCATCCGCACTTGAGAAGAAAGTGTAATCTGCTGGTTTTGGATGGAATGTCCTATAAATATCAATTAAATCTAGCTGGTCTATTGTGTCATTTAAAGCTTGTGTTTCCTTATTAATTTTCTGTCTGGATGATCTGTCCATTGGTGTAAGTGAGGTTTTAAAGTCCCCCACTATTATTGTGTTACTGTCGATTTCCTCTTTTATAGCTGTTAGCAGTTGCCTTATGTATTGAGGTGCTCCTATATTGGGTGCATATATATTTATAATTATTATATCTTCTTCTTGGATTTGTCCCTTGATCATTATGTAGTGTCCTTCCTTGTCTCTTGTAACATTCTTTATTTTAAAGCTTTCTTTTGATTTTCATTTGCATGGAATATCTTTTTCCATCCCCTCACTTTCAGTCTGTGTGTGTCCCTAGGTCTGAAGTGGGGTCTCTTGTAGACATCATATATATGGGTCTTGTTTTTGTATCCATTCAGCAAGCCTTTGTCTTTTGATTGGGCATTTAATCCATTCACATTTAAGGTAGTTATCGATATGTATGTTCCTATTACCATTTTCTTAATTGTTTTGGGTTTGTTGTTTCCCACTTAGAGAAGTTCCTTTAGCATTTGTTGTTGAGCTGGTTTGGTGGTGCTGAAATCTCTTAGCTTTTGCTTGTCTGTAAAGCTTTTGATTTCTCCATTGAATCTGAATGAGATCCTTGCCAGGTAGAGTAATCTTGGTTGTAGGTTCTTCCCTTTCATCACTTTAAATATGTCATGCCACTCCCTTCTGGCTTGTAGAGTTTCTTCTGAGAAATCAGCTGTTAACCTTATGGGAGTTCCCTTGTATGTTATTTGTCGTTTTTCCCTTGCTGCTTTCAATAATTTGTCTTTGTCTTTAATTTTTGCCAATTTGATTACTGTTTGTCTCGGCATGTTTCTCTTTGGGTTTATCCTGTATGGGACTCTTTGCGCTTCCTGGACTTGGGTGGCTATTTCCTTTCCCATGTTAGGGAAGTTTTCGACTATAATCTCTTCAAATATTTTTTCGGGTCCTTCTCTCTTCTCCTTCTGGGACCCCTATTATGCGAATGTTATTGCATTTAATGTTGTCCCAGAGGTCTCTTAGGCTGTCTTCATTTCTTTTCATTCTTTTTTCTTTATTCTGTTCCACAGCAGTGAATTCCACCATTCCATCTTCCAGGTCACTTATCCGTTCTTCTGCCTCAGTTATTCTGCTATTGATTCCTTCTAGTGTACTTTTCATTTCAGTTATTGTATTGTTCATCTTTGTTTGTTTGCTCCTTAATTCTTCTAGGTCTTTGTTAACCATTTCTTGCATCTTCTTGATCTTTGCCTCCATTCTTTTTCTGAGGTCCTGGATCACCTTCACTATCATTATTCTGAATTCTTTTTCTGGAAGGTTGCCTATCTCCACTTCATTTAGTTGTTTTTCTGGGGTTTTATTTTGTTCCTTCATGTGGTACATAGCCCTCTGCCTTTTCATCTTGTCTATCTATGAATGTAGTTTTTGTTCCACAGGCTGCAGGATTGTAGTTCTTCTTGCTTATGCTCTCTGTTCTCTTTTTTTCTCATTGAAATTTGTGCAAGCATAGCTTATTAAAATTTTTATAGGAGAGTTCCACTCTTTTGTTTGTATTTTTTAAAATTTTATTTTATTTTTTTATACAGCAGGTTCTTATTAGTTATCTACTTTGTACATATTAGTGTATACATGTCAATCCCAATCTCCCAATTCATCCCACCACCACCCCAATGTCCCACGTTCCCCCCTTGGTGTCCATACATTTGTTGTCTACATCTGTGTCTCTACTTCTGCCTTGCAAACCAGTTCATGTGTACCATTTTTCTAGATTCCACATATATCCATTAATATACGATATTTGTATTTCCCTTTCTGACTTACTTCAATGGAGTTCCACTATTTAAAGCAGAATATACAACTCTTGTTTTTCCTTTACCTTATTGTAAGCCAAACTATTCTCCAATATTGTATGTTTTAGGCATGATTGAACATGGTCTCAGTGATAGTTCTCAGTATAGACCCCGAAAGAGTATGTCTGAAGATGTTGGGCTTCAAGAAAGTAATCCCCCTGAAGATGAATTTGATTCTATGCCTGCTCCTGACGTTTCAAATACCAACTTGGGAACTGTCGAGAAAATCATGATGGGAAACCATGGAAGAGATGCTGCCATCAAGACTGAAGAACCTTTGTTCCAGGTAGACGATGACAACAGTGAAGGACAGGAACCCAATGACAGCAATCAATATTTGAAACCTCCTTCTCGCCCATCTCCAGAGTCTTCAGAAAGTGACTGGGAGACCTTGGATCCTAGTGTCTTAGAGGACTCCTCCTTGAAAGAAAGAGAACAGGTGGGATCGGAACAGACAAACTCATTTCCAAAGGAGTCGTTGCCCTCAGACAGTCCTCCGATTACTGTACAACCTCAAGCTAACACAGGCCAGGTAGTCCTGATACCAGGGCTAATTTCCGGTTTGGAAGAGGACCAGTATGGCATGCCCCTGGCCATCTTCACAAAGGTAGGGTTTAAAATCCTTTATTAAGGCCCTTAAGGATATAACAAAATCCTTTTAGAATTTAACTTTTAGTGTTAAACACATTTTCAGTCTGAAAATTTTTCTTTGACTGTAAAATACACAGTGCTGTGGCATCTGTGACCATAGTGTAAGGCTACAGAGAATTAATTCAGGAGATTTTGAGGTCACCAATCACTGTATTTGGTCTGTTTTTAATTATTCAGGTTTATCTTTGGTGGGGGAGGAGGCAGTCTTGATTACATTAAATGAATGTATATTAAAATACGACAATTCCAAAAACTACAATTTTGTAAGAACAAGAAAGCTTAGATGGCTAACTTAAATATTAGTACCCCTCGTAGATATAATATAGTGTTTTGGTTAACTTGCCCTAAAAACTATTTTTTAATCTTTTTATGAAAAAACATTCAAAATGTATTTGTGATTTAACTTAAACACAACGTAGTAAATCAAATTGAATCTTTGAGCCAGCATCTTATGTCCTAGGATATCATTTCTTAATGTCAGGAATATTTTAGGATTCTGGAAGCGACATTTGGTTTTTTTTGATTTTTCATCCTACTCAGGAGTTTCTCAGGAGAAACTCCTTATTTTATTGCCGTTCATGCATTATTTTTCAAAATGGAGCAGAAGAAAAAAATCCCATTTTTTTTTTTTAAAGTAAAATTTATTTATTTATTTTTGGCTGCATTGGGTCTTCACTAATGTGCACAGGCTTTCTCTAGTTGCAGCGAGCAGGGGCTATTCTTCATTGTGGTGCGTGGGTTTCTCATTGCAGTGGGTTCTCTTGCTGTGGAGCACGGGCTATAAGCACACGGCCTTCAGTAGTTGTAGCAGACGGGCTTAGTTGCTCCACGCTATGTGGAATCTTCTCGGACCAGGGATCGAACAGTGTCCCCTGTACTGGCAAGCGGATTCTTAACCACTGTGCCACCAGCAAAGTCCCCCAATTCATTTTTTAGTCAAAAAGTATTTATTGCCTTCCTATGTGCTAGGCTCGTACTAGGTTCTAAATTCTTGCAACCATGGTCTTGCAATCTACCATGAAAGACAGATACATCTGTCCAGTAACGAGAGCAATGTTTTTTGTTTTCTGTAAATACCTTCCTTTATGCCTGAAGTGAAAGAAAATGGATAGTATTGACTTGAACATGTATTTCCACTATATGATAAATTCTTTCTGGGTTTATTCAGTTTTACAAATAAGTAGTTGCCCCAAGTCAGTGTTGGCTGAATAGTTAACAGAAAATGCTGTCTTTGTTCATTTTGTGACCTGTTAGGGGATGCTGAAATTATCTTAATTGGTTTCATGGTTGAACTAATGTACATTTTCTTAAAACTGGGATTCAGGAGCCTGGGGAGAAAACTCAGGGCTCTCAAACTACTGAGTATACTCAATAGCCACAAATTGTGGGTTTTCTGAACTCATATGTGAGTGTCATGACTGCCTATACTTTTTGGAGCCCTTATTACTTTTACTGTGTAATGATTCAAATCTAACTTGTTTAATCACAGTTTCAAATACAATTGCTGACTCTTTCATGTCAATAGCTTTCAAATACAGAATATACTTAAAAGTGAATTGCCTTTAGGCTTTTTCTTTTTTTCTCTTGAAGATGTTAAAAATACTTGTACAGAAGAACTAGGTTAAAAAGCATCTTTTAAAAAAAAAATTATTTATTTATTTATTTATTTTTGGCTGTGTTGGGTCTTCATTGCTGCACATGGGGTTTCTCTATTTGTGGCGAGCAGGGGCTACTCTTTGTTGTGGTGCGTGGGCTTCTCATTGCAGTGGCTTTTCTTGTTGAGGAGCATGGGCTCTAGGTGCGTGGGCTTCAGTAGTTGTGGCATATGGGCTCAGTAGTTGTGGCTCACGGGCTCTGGAGTGCAAGCTCAGTAGTTGTGGCACACGGGCTTAGTGGCTCCACGGCATGTGGGATCTTCCTGGACCAGGGCTCAAACCCGTGTCCCCTGCATTGGCAGGAGGATTCTTAATCACTGCACCACCAGGGAAGCCCACAATTTGTAACTGTTTTAGTAAAACAAATATATGAAAGAATTAAAAGTATATGTAGTTGGAAACCAAAATTTTTTTCTGCCACATGTATTAAACCGCTTTATGTATTGCTTCTGAGTTTATATTTGGTTTGCTTGCTTACAGAGTATCATATTCAAATTTAGGGAACCTACAAATAACTTGTGACTAGCTAAAAAGTAATGGATGCATGTTTTTTAGTTTTATTTAAGTGGCACTATACTTTTTCTTTTTCCTCTCAACATCGTTTTTAGTTTCATCTGTAATTTTGCGTGAAGTTGTGTATTATTAGTCCTCTGTAGTTTTCTGTTTTCAGCTATTATGCAGCTTACGAATTCTGTGGATGGAGATCTACATTGTTTCCAATTTCTGGCTACTACAAATAATGCTTCTATGAAATTCTTATTCAGAAATCTTGGCTGTATACATGCAAGCATTTCTTTAGGATTCAGCACCTAGAAGTGGGAATACTGGATTACAGGGTATGGGTATGCTAGCTTTACTAGAATAATTCCAAACTGTTTTCTAAAGTGGTTGTGACAGTTTACATTCCCATAGCAGTGGTTAAGAGTTCCCATTGTTTCACATTCTTACCAACACTTGTTATTATCAAACTTCCTGATATTTAGCCAATCTGATAGTATCTTCTGGCTCTTAGTTTGTAATTTTTTTTCAGTAGTCACTATTGAGGTTGAGCATCTTTTCATGTTCTTCTTAACCGTTTGGATTTTCCTTTGTGTACTCATTCTTCAAAGCTTCTGGATTGTTTCCCTTGTCATCACTGATTTGTGGGACTTAAAGCTTTGTAGTTTTGACTTTCACATTTTGGGTTTTATCTACCTAGAATTAATTTTTGTGTGTGGTTAAGAAAGGGAGTCTGTCTCTGTGTTTTTTGTTGTTTCATTGGTGTATCTGTCTATCCCTGTGTCAGTCCTGCACTGTGTTAATTACCATGTATGTCGTGTCAGGCAGAGAAAAGGCTTCCCCTCTTGCTGTTGTTCTTCAAGAGTTTCTTAGCCCTTTGCATTTCCACATTAATTTTAGGATCAACTTAAGTTCTCACTCACACAGGTTGAGATTTTGAGAGATTACCTTTAAACGCTCGATAAAATTTTGGAGAGAACTGACATCCCTGCAGTATGGAGGCTTCCAGTTCATGAACATGCTTATCATCCCTGAACAGAGGAGAGATGAGAATATGGCAGTTGGTCCTGATGGCATTGTAGCCCTTCCCAAGTCGCAGTGGAGAAGGCAGTATGCTTTTGCAGCTCTCTAGCAGATTAGCTCACAACAGGTTTGCCAGGTTTACCAAGCTGAGGTGTGTTTTTTGATGTTATTTGTTTTTTAGTTTTAATTGTGGTTTAAAAAAAAACAACATAAGATTTATCTTTACCATTTTTTTAAGATTTATTTTTATTTTTTAATTTATTTTTGGCTGCGTTGGGTCTTTGTTGCTGTGCGCAGGCTTTCTTTAGTTGCGGCGAGCGGGGGCTACTCTTCATTGTGGTGCGTGGGCTTCGCATTGCAGTGGCTTCTCTTGTTGTGGAGCACGGGCTCTAGGGACACGGGCTTCAGTAGTTGTGGCACGTGGGCTCAGTAGTTGTGGCTCACAGGCTCTAGAGCTCAGGCTTTAGTAGTTGTGGTACACAGGCTTAGTTGCTTTGCGGCATGTGGGATCTTCCCAGACCAGGGCTCGAACCCGTGTCCCCTGCATTGGCCGGCGGATTCTTAACCACTGTGCCACGAGGGAAGCCCCATCTCTACCATTTTTAAGTGCACAATTCAGTGGTGTTAAGTGTATTCTCATGGTTGTACTACAGATGTCCAGAACTTTCTCATCTTGCAAAACTGAAACTCTATAACCTTTAAACCACAACTCCCCATTCTGCCCTCACCCCAGCCCTTGGCACCCATCATTGTTTCCATGAACTTGACTACTTTAAAATACCTTACATAAGTGGAATCATAATACAGCATTTATCTTTTTGTGACTGTCCTGTTTCAGTTAACATAATGTCCTCAAGGTTCATCCATGTTGTAGCATATGATAGGATTTCCTTCCTTCTCAAGGCTGAATAATATTCCGTTGTACGTATATACCACATTTTCTTTATCCATTTATCCATCGATGGACATATGGGTTGCTTCTACATCTTGGCTGTTTTGAGTAGTGTGGCTGTGAACATAGGTGTGCAAATATCTCTTCAATTTTCTTTTTTTTTTTTTAAACCATTATATATTGCAGCTCCAAATGTGGAAGTTAAAGCATCCTAGAAAAGTGGAAAGCCATGGTGAGTTTGGGTGTAGAGGCTACTCTATGTGAAAGTACCCAGGCTCTTGCTGCCACCAGACACTGAAGACCTTTAAAAGATTTAGGCTAAATTGACCATCGTTAAAAGTAATGATGGCAAAATTTTAAGGCCATTTGGATCTACTCTTTAAAATAACTTTATAAATATGTAATACTTTCACATGGTTCAATATTCAAAAGGTTCCAAAGCATCTATAATAAAAAGTCTCTCTCATTCCATCCCCTGCTATTCAGTTGCTCTCCCCAGTGGCAACCAACCTTATCTATGTCTTTTTTTTTTTTTTAAGCAAAATATTCCTTGGAAATGAACTTCATCACTCGCTGCAGTGTGTTCCATCATATAGAAGAACATTTATTCATTGCCCTGTTCATGAATAGTTAGGGTTCCTGTCTTTTGCAATGATAAGCAATGCTGCAATAAATAACTTTTTACAAATCTCACACATGAACGGGTGTATCTGTAGGATAAATCAGGAGAAGTAAAATGCTGGGTCAAAGACTATATATATGTATAATATTTTAGGGAATATTTTTTTCATTTTTTAAAAAAGCTTTGAACTATTGATTTTTTTTAAAAAACACATTCTTAGTTTTCATGCTGTTATAGACTTAGCCAAGAATTCCGCTGTTGACAGTAGACTTTTCTTCTCTAACAGAATCAATTATGAAATGCAATACTATGAGCAATTAAATCAATCTTTGTAAAAATTGGCAGTTCTGAGAGTGCCTTTATCAGAAGGATTCTCAGGCCTAGTTGGGGGAGTAGGGTATTCTGGGGTCCATATCAAGTTTGAAAGAGCATTCAATACTGTAGTATTTATGTTTAGAAACAGGTAGTTGGGGAGCAGGGAGCCTGTTGTTTTTAATACATAGCACACAAAGTAAAGCATGACCTGTGAGCCTTGCACCAGCTGTTTGAGTGATTTGGCATAAGGACCAGGGGTCCTTTCCACCTTTAGTCACAAGAGGGTGTGGGTTGAGAAGCACTATATACTGAATATGTCTAATGCATAGACATAGATTTATTTTTGCTGCTTCTATTAGTTGGCATATTATAGAGCAGAGGAAGACACTGTCAAGAAGAAGAATAAAACCAGGTTTCTAGACATATATTCCAACTTTTGGAAGTCTTCTCTCATGTTAAGTATATAACAACCAGCTGTGAGGTACAAGGCAGATGGTAGATGCACGGAAGGACATGCAGTAGCAGAAGGGGTGTCTCCTGCCCTCCCAGAAATTCGTCTCGTGAGGGAAACAAGACACTATCCAGATAACTATAGTCAGTGTTTCTTAAAAAAAGGTGAGAGTAAAAAATAAATGAATAAAACTGTCATCAAACTTGATTGAAACAAATTCAGGCTTTCAGCAAGTCCTCCCTCCTGCCTTCACATGCAAATTGTGCCACTAGTTGGAAATCTGTCTTGATACAGAATCTTTCAGCAGAAATTCCATTTCCTCCTTCAGTGCATCACTCCAGTGCTAACACCTTTATTTTCAGGATATAGGCTGCTTTCTGTACACTTAACTCCCTGCTGTGGCTTGGTGGTTAAAGTATAATTTTCAGGGCAATGGTATTTTCAAATGCAATTCAAATGGAAATTGATTAAATACACTACTGCCACTGTCATTTGTGCTTTAAACATTTAGTAGCAAGTGTCTTAAAATACTGTTGCATAATTTTAAACAATAGGACAATAAAATAATTGCTATGCAGTGTTTGCTATTCTTATAATAGTACTTTGCTGGTTATGTGCAAATGCATGTGTTTTAAAATTTTACTGGAAGAACAAACAGCTTTCTACTAAACAACATACTTTTTTTTTTTTTTTAAGTATTTATTTATTTATTTATGGCTGTGTTGGGTCTTCGTTTCTGTGCGAGGGCTTTCTCTAGTTGCGGCAAGCGGGGGCCACTCTTCATCGCGGTGCGCGGGCCTCTCACTGTCGCGGCCTCTCTTGTTGCAGAGCACAGGCTCCAGACGCGCAGGCTCAGTAGTAGTGGCTCACGGGCCCAGCTGCTCCGCGGCACATGGGATCTTCCCAGACCAGGGCTCGAACCCGTGTCCCCTGCATTGGCAGGCAGATTCTCAGCCACTGCGCCACCAGGGAAGCCCCAACATACTTTTTAATGGGCTTACTACTTCATTTCCTAAATGAAAAAGAATTCGGTTCGTTAGTTACAGTGGAGGCTTTTAAGTTGAGCTGAGGAACAAGTGGTCAAGTGAGACAACCTTCATGGTAGACCACTTTGCCAAGATTGACCATTCATGGAGACGCTTAGCAATTAACTGGCCTTAATACAGTCAGGACCTATGGTTGTTATTATTGGAATATTATTGTATTGAGTCAAAGATCAGCTGTGTTAGGAATGGTGTGGGGTTGGGGAAAGATGGGGAGTTTTTTTTCCTGCTATTCGCTCTCTAGGCTTGAGGAGAGACGTGGCCGTTCCTTTACTTTTCTAATATTTTCTGTTACTCTTGTAATTCATAGGGGTACCTGTGTTTGCCTTATATGGCATTGCAGCAGCATCATCTTCTCTCTGATGTCACCATTCGAGGATTTGTTGCTGGAGCTACTAACATCCTTTTTCGACAACAGAAACACCTCAGTGATGCCATTGTGGAAGTAGGTTTACATATGAGTGTGGGTCCTTGACACCGCTGGTCTGTTTTCCTTCTTTCTTTTTTTTTTTTTTTTTAACATCTTTATTGGAGTATAATTGCTCCACGATGGTGTGTTAGTTTCTGCTGTACAACAAAGTGAATCAGCTATATATATACATATATCCCCATATCTCCTCCCTCTGGCGTCTCCCTCCCTCCCACCCTCCCTATCCCACCCCTCTAGGTGGTCACAAAGCACCGAGCTGATCTCCCTGTGCTCTGCAACTGCTTCTCGCTAGCTATCTATTTTGCATTTGGTATAAGTCCATGCCACTCTCTCACTTCGTCCCAGCTTACCCTTCCCCCTCCCCATGTCCTCAAGTCCATTCTCTACGTCTGTGTCTTTATTCCTGTCCTGCCCCTAGGTTCTTCAGAATCTTTTTTTTTTTTTCTTTAGATTCCATATAAATGTGTTAGCATATGGTATTTGTTTTTCTCTTTCTGATTCTTTCTTTCTTAATTGGAATTTGGGGCATAGTAATAATACTAATCGTGGTAATAATTGCTTCCTTTGCCAGGCATCCTGAGCGCCTTAGGTGTATGAACTGGTCTGGTTTTCATAACAGCCTTTGAAATAGGCATTGTTACTGTCTGTATTACACCTGCAGAAGCTAAGGAACAGAGAGATCAGACAGCTACTAACTGGATGAGCCAGGATTCCTACCTAGGCAATCTGGTCCTACTACAGTCTCACAATTAAAATGTGTTTATCGTATAAATATTTTAAATACTTCTAGCTTGTTTAATATGCCCCGCTATCAAAAGGAAGGAACTAGAGATAAATATTTGACATCTTATTAATATATAAGAAATTTAAATAATTTGTTCAATTTTACAATTAATTTTTACAAATGTGTGAGGGTGATTTCGGCCACCCTAAGGTTTTTGTAGTTTCTAACAGAAAGTACCAGAATGTGCTTCCTGGGAAAACGTTTAATAATACAATAAATGAAAAATCTGGGATTCAAAGCTATATGTATCCCAATTTTGAGGGAGAAAAATACATATACTTTCCAAGGCAGGAGGATACAGATGGGAGGACCACAGAGTTTTCTCAGCATTATTGGTTACATTCTAGCTCTGAAGTTGGTTGGCAAGTTCATGGGTATTTGTTTTATTATTATACTTTAAAACTAACCTGTAAGTTACATATATTTCTTTCTGTATCAAGTATTACATAATAAAAATATTCCAAAGTATCTGTGCAATCAAAGGAAAAATTTTTTAGGAATTATATTTAATTGTATTCATTTCTGTTTGTATGATAAAGGTGATTTTAACTATACATTTCTATATTTTCCAAAATATTTAGTCAACATGAATTACTTTTATAATTCAAGATTAAATATTTATGCATATATTTTCTAAGAACAGAAAATGAGCATTTTTAAAATAGTGAAAGAAAAAAAAAAACTTCAGTGTAAAAAACCTGTCTCTTTCTTAGGCTCACCTTTTGAGAATGCTGTTATTCCTATTTTTTATTTCCAGCTCCAACTCCCCAGTAGTTACTCTTTAAAGTGTGGCATGGATATCTGCGTGAATGCCCAGACTCTGACTTATACCTGGGTACCCTCTAGGTAGAAGAAGCTCTGATCCAGATCCATGATCCAGAACTCAGGAAGCTGCTTAACCCAACCACTGCAGACCTAAGGTTCTCAGATTACCTAGTGAGGCATGTGACCGAGAACCGGGATGATGTCTTCCTGGATGGCACGGGCTGGGAGGGAGGCGACGAATGGATTCGAGCCCAGTTTGCGGTCTACATCCATGCACTGCTGGCCGCCACACTGCAGTTAGGTAAGGAGCTCACAGCCTCTTTCTCATTTTGTAACTCTTACGATGTTTTGAATTGCATAAGAAACAAGTTTATGAAAAATTACCTGTCACTCCCTTATACAGACTTAACTACTCTTTGCATTTTGAGTACTTTATATCCTTCTAGACCTTTTTCTAAGCCTGTGTTTTGGATTTTAGTTTTGTTGGTATTTGTGGTAGTCCTTTTACAAACATGGATCCCATTTTTCATGTTTTTTATAACTTAGTTTTTCTTTATAATAGAAACATAAACGTATTATCAAGAGAGTAAGTGCAGATCTTCATCACTTTTTACATGGCCCCTTAGTATTCCACCATATGGAAGGATATATCAGTATTTGAGTGCTATTTATAAACACTGCTTACATGTTAAGATATATAATGGGTGAAAAGAGAAATATAAAAAATAAAAATCATTGAAGATCACATTCTGAGTGATTAGACCTTCAAATTTATCCCCCATTCTGAGAAATTTTATCCCTATTAAGTGGTTAAAATGGAACAGGCAAACATAGAAGCACTCCTGAGTTAAAATTATCTCATTCCCCATAGAAAAGAATATATACAAGGAGAAAATGAAGCTCTGCAATGAGCTCTCACACCGTGGACACCTACCACCCTGGACACTTAGCATATATTCAGTAGCTTTAGTGGTGGTGGTGTTAAAAGAGTATAGAGCTTTTGTTTTTCCTTCTTTTCAGTTACCCAACTATTTTGCAGTTGCTTTTTAAAAAAATGTAGTGGAATCCACATAACCTAAAATTTACCGTCGTAACCATTTATGAGTGTATCATTCCACAGTGACATTAAGTACCTTCACATTGTTGTGTTAGTATTTTTAAATCAACCTCACCACTGCCACCTTCCAGGATAGTTCTTCACATAGTATATATAGTTTTAAACCTAGGCTTCGGGTATGTTCTTCATTCGTTAGGAAAGCTAACAGAGCGACTCCTTATTTGCTAATGGGACTTTTTTTTTTTAATGTCTGTCTCTTCTATAGTTGTAGCAGCTGAGACCCCAAAATTAAATCCTCTAACCCAGAATCATTCAGTTTATCTAGTAAGAAAACCCAAGTCTCCACCAGCCATGTAGCTTCCTGAGTAATTAATTTACTTCTTAAAAATATTTGCCCCGGTAGCTGTGAGCACTGAATAATACATAGTAGCTAACTTTTGGGGGGAACGTGTAACATACGCAGCACCCCCTTTTTTGAGCACTTAACATCTGCTAACTCATTTCATCTTCCCAGCAATCCTAGAGGTAGATACTGTGTCATCCTCATTTTACAGACGAGAAGGTGAGGCATAGAGAGGTTAAATAGCTTGCTCTTCCACCTGGTAAGAGGCTGAGCTGGGACTTCAGCCCAAGAAGTCTGGCTCAGGCCCAAGCTCTTAACGGAAATTCAGTCCAGTGAGCTGTTTGAGGAGTAAGTTCTTAAAAGAACTTCCTTATGCTGCATACAGAACCGTGTTAGTCCTTCTCTTCCTCTCCCAGCAAAAAAAGTCACGTTTCACCCTCAAAGCAAGCAACTTGAAGTTAACATAGGAAGCAATAGCCATTTGAATCAGTCCTCGAAACCTTTTCTATTCTTCCAAGTAGAAGAAACGCTCTGCATTGAAGCTTCCCCTCGATGGTGATAAAGCCAAAAAGTTTTAAGCATTAAATATATGAGAATCCCCTTGTTATTTTAAGTATTTTGACTGCGAAATGTATGGAAACTCAAGAGTAAGTTTCACTGAATAGTGAGGCAAAGAAAAGTAAATAGTGTCTAAAAAGAACCAATTAATGTATTCTTTCTAGTTGCCTTTCTTAGCAAAATGGCATTTGTGAAAAGATGAAAAGATACCCTAATTGCCTGCTCCACGTGTATACATCAGTATGTTTAACCCACTGTCGAGCCTATAGATTTTAATAAATAATACGATGCCTCCTTACCTTGGTAAGGAGAACTTGGAAATATTTTGGAGTTTTAAGGAACCTTAGAAAATATTTGGCTCAACCCCCTTATTTTCTAGTAAGAAAAATGAAATTGTAAGTGAGTAAGTGACTTACCAAAGGCCACATCGCTTCTTAACAGGATTTCTGGAATTAGACCCAAGATTCCTGACATCTGGTAGGCTGTCTCCCCAAGAAAGCAGGGGGACAGGGAGGCTAAAGCCATTTCTTTACTGGTTTAGGTTATTAATCTTTACATCCCTGACTGGCTACAGTCCAGCTCAACTTTCAAATATTTACTTGACAGATAATGAAAAGATCTTATCAGACTACGGGACGACCTTTGTTACAGCATGGAAGAACACTCACAACTACAGGGTCTGGAACAGCAACAAGCATCCAGCGCTTGCAGAAATAAATCCGAAGTAAGCACATCCTCTGAAGGTTGATAGAGGTGGTTCACTTAGTAAGTGTGGCCCAACATAAAGAAAATCGTATCTTAACTCTGATGATATTGTGAATATCTTCAAGAATCTCCCTGAGTAGATTTTTATAAAAAGGCTCCCAAGTACAGAGAAGCAGCTGAAAACTGCTTCCCTATTCACACTTCTTACCCACAAAGCACAAGGCATTTTGGAAGCACTAACATTTCTCCCAGCTTCCAGCGTGATTTGGAGACGAAGTCCTGGCCTGTGAGGGTGCTGCTACCTCATGGTTCTTCCCTCCCTTTCCCTGGATCTGTGCCTCAGCAGAATGGTCAAGCGAGACAGAAGGCTTGAGGGAAATAGCACTGGTTAAAACTGAGAGGTTATTTTAAAATATGAAGTGTGAACAAGTAAAGTTAATATTTGAACTCCTAGATTTGCAGTCAAATCTGATGCAGTTTCCACGTCAGATTCTAAGATCCAACAAAATTTAATACCTGTCACAGTGTCGACTGCTGGGCAAAGACTTTATCCCGTGTAAAAGACATTTAAACATGCTGGGGAGTGGGGCCATTAAGAAATAATACTGTGTGAATGGCAGAGTAGTGTCTAAGGAGATCAGTTAATATAATGCGTACATCTTGGGAACTTCTTTTCTAAGTTAAAAAATTTAATTTTTTATTTACAATACAAGCATACGCTGAACGTTTGTTTTCATTCGTATTTTAAACTTTACTTCTCCGTGAGAATCTGACAAAAATCAACTTAGTATTGATTACCATATTATTTGGGAACTAGGGTAAACTTAGCTCAACTGGGGGA
Organism: Eschrichtius robustus; assembly: GCF_028021215.1. Lineage (NCBI taxonomy): Eukaryota > Metazoa > Chordata > Mammalia > Artiodactyla > Eschrichtiidae > Eschrichtius > Eschrichtius robustus. The sequence goes on from NC_090831.1 coordinate 85,446,210, forward strand.
TGTGATTTAAGTGGTGCTACAAACACAAAAACCAGGAATTATGTCATAGTAACTTGCAGAAGCATCTGTAAGGAAGCAGGGTGTGGGAGAACATGTCTGCCAATACTTTGTACCTATCAAGAACAATGAGTAGGTTCGGGACCGATTTGGGGGAATTTAATCCTCATACTGGGCTGTAGCAGAAACCTATGTTGCCATTTGGGTGTGGTAAAAACATAGAGAATTAAAAGGCACAAGCGTTTTAGTGGTATTAAACGAAAGGACTAAGAGTTCAGAGTTTTCTCCCTCACTAACCACAAGGTCTGTGTTCTAAAGAGTAATGAGGGGAAACAGATGTGAGTTTGTTTGCCTGGCGGCGCTCCTTGTGACAGTGCTGGGGGAGTGACCGTTCACAGTTTGGTCTCTCCCCGGTACTCTGACCTTTAGCCTGGTCAGATCTTTACTCAGCCCCTGCGTCTGCTGTAGTGCCTTTAACTTGAAGCAGCTCGACAGACTGTGTTGCAGGTCCATGTGAGGATTAGCTGGAATGCGTTTTAAAGGAATGTAAAAACAATACTTTTAAAAATATGTAAATAAATGGCGGTTACTTAGATTGAGGAGAAAGCTGAAGAAAAGGACCAGAAAAAAAAAAGGTAGGGAAATTATGCAGATATGACCATCAGCAGATTTTCAATATTTTCACCAAATTCAAAACAAGAAATGATAGTCTTCAGCTGTCACCAGTGGGTATAATTTAGAAATATTCAAAACTAAATGTAAGGTTTGAGATCTATGAAACCCTTTCTTCAACTCCTAAAGATCGGAGAAGGCAGTCCTCTGACTTCCCTTAAAAGCAGCAGGCATGTTTCATCCTTTAAGCACAGCGTTTGCAGGAATAGAAAATGATGAACTAATCTCTCTATTCTTTCCAACCGGTCATTCAGAAATCCAGAAAAAGAGGGGTTGTTAACATATGCTTAATATGGCCAATATATCAATTTGTTGTCATTTGAAAAGCCATAAATAGCATTTTGATATTTCAATAAGTGGCTACAAATTTCACTAGGGTCACTTTCTTTGTTAGACATTGACAGAGAGACCCCTGTGTATGAGATAAGAATTTGAATATTTATTGACGCCTTGTTTAATAGTGTATAAAGTTGATCAGATTGCCTGATTTTAAAATGTCGGTGCTTGGGCCCCACCCCAGACCAGGTAAATCAGAACATTAGGGCAGCACTAACACAAACCATCCCCACCCAAGAAAAAAAGCACACCTATTTTACAAGCAAGGACATAAGCTCAGAGGGACTTACATAACTAAGTGGAGAGCTGTGATCAAAGCCCTGTTTCCTATATCGCATTTGGAGCACCGCCACCCAGCTGAGTCACCCCTGTGAGGTTTCCTGATTCTTCCGTGTGATAACTGTGTTGCAGCTTTATTGGTGAAATACGCATAGTCTAAACTCAAACTTTGTTTTACAGCCATCCTTTCCAAGGCCAGTATTCAGTGTCAGACATGAAGTTAAGATTCTCACAGTGAGTATTTAGGGAAAATACTAGGAACATTCTTACGTCTGAATTTATGCCATGTGTTTCATTGCTAATTGGGAATTGTTTTTCTCTACTTCACAGACTTGTGCTTCAAATAGTAACCAAATATGTGCATAACATTCTCTAGCTCAGCAGTGTGTATGTTTCAAAGTGAAAACACTGCTGTTTCATGGAGAATGGTGTGAACTAATAGCCGGATTTGCCATTTTTATTCTGGTGAAGTTACTTCAGCATATTGTGACTCTAGGGAGAGTTAAGCATACATCCTTATGCCCTTACCACTTTTTGGCTCATCTGCATATTCTTTTAGTGTTTTCTGAAAATTCACATGCTTAAAATGTTAGTAAATTAATTGATGCATAACAAATAATGAATTATTTAGCTTCTTTCCTCAGTACTGATTTGAGGGGTGGTTATGGAGTGGTGAATGTATACCTGAGGGATTTTTTAATATTGTACTTAACATTTCTCTCCTTTACTCAGTTCTGTTCAAAACAGTGAACGTGGCAAAAAACTTGGAAACGTCATGGTCACAACGAGTCGGAATGTTGTGCAAACAGGAAAAGCTGTTGGTAAGGATGTCTTAGGCAGGAACAGATTGGAATCATAACACATCTCTTCTCTATGCTCAATATGTCATTGATAAAAACATAAAGTTGTAGAGATCTGTGTATAACATAATAATGCAAGATGGTCAAATACAGAAGTTTTTGTTTTAAATTTTGGTCTTATTCATTAAAACAATTCTTGTGGCACTAGATAATGTCAAACCAAGTTAAGAAATATTGTCCTATCTGTTCTGTTACCAGGATTCAATCTTCTCTGGAGTTTTCCCTCCATTCCCTGAGCTGCCCACAGTTCTTTTTTTTTTTTTTTTTTTTTTTTTTTTTTTTTTAATTTATTTATTTATTTATTTTTGGCTGCGCACGGGCTTTCTCTAGCTGCGGCCAGCAGGGGCTACTCTTCGTTGCAGTGCACGGGCTTCTCATTGCGGTGGCTTCTTGTTGTGGAGCACGGGCTCTAGAGCGCACACTCAGTAGCTGTGGCTCTTGGGCTCTAGGTGCGCGGGCTCAGTAATTGTGGCTCCTGGGCTCTAGAGTGCAGGCTCAGTAGTTGTGGCACACAGGCTTAGTTGCTCCGCGGCATGTGGGATCTTCCCCAGACCAGGGCTCGAACCCGTGTCCCCTGCATTGGCAGGCGGATTCCCAACCACTGTGCCACCAGGGAAGTCCCAGCCCACAGTTCTTTATAAATAGTAGAGAGCCATAATAATAAAGTAGGCATTAGGAGCTGCCGTCTTTTAAGGTAGTATCACACAATAAAGAAGATCAGTGAAAGCAACAGTTGTTTTTATGAAAAAATCAACAACATTAGTGAAACCTTTTAGACTAATAAAGAGAAAAAGAAGATACAAATTACCAGTATTGGGCATGAAAGAGGGGACACCACTATAGATCTTACAGAAATTAAAAGGATAATAATATTGTGAATAATTTTATGTCAATTTTTCAACAACTTAGGTAAAATCTACAATTTCCTTGAAAAACTCAAATCGCCAAAACCAATGCAATAAAGAAATAGAAAATCTGAATAGCCCTATATCTATTAAATAAGTTGAATTAAAATTTAAAAGCTTGCCACAGGTTTTAAATATAATCTAAGCACAGATGACTTCACTTATGAATTTTATCAAACATTTAAGGAATAATGCTATTGTTATACCAACTCTTTCAGAAAGTAATGGTTGAGGTAATACTCCCCAGCTCATTTACTGAGCCTAGTATTACCCTGATACCAAAGCCAGACAAATGGTAGCATGCTGTTGTGCACACCCTTCTGTACCTTTTTTCACTTAAAATATTTTGAAGATTATTCCATATCCTTTCTAAAGAAACTTCTTGTTCCCTCTTTTCTATATTTTTAGCTTTTTATTTTTATATTATTTCAAACTTAAATTGTGCAACAGTGTATTGTACAAGGAACTCCCAGTTATCTCAGATTCACTGATTATTTACATTTGGCTACGTTTGCTTTGTCATATCAGTATTGAAAATAGGACCCGTCTCCTTTCTTAGCTCCTGAGAGAGCCTGGCTAACCCTTACTGAACACGACTCAAAAGCCCCAGAACTAAGTGATCTCTATGCAGGGGTCCTCGTAGCTCTAACGTCCTGTATATCCAGAGATAGACAGGGTGAGAGAACTACTCCACACACTCGTCTTAGAAGAGAAACACAAGGCACATAGCCCCATCACTATGGAAAAGTAGGAAAATTCTACATCATAGTTATATGATGTCAGTTGTTAGTTAATTTTTAGTGATGCTGCTGATATTTAAATTCTAAGGCCTATTCTCTTCTTCCACGCTCCCTTCTTCAAGAATAGTGAATATGTATGATTCAGCTTAAATAATTTCACTTTAACACCAGCTTTTGAGATAACGCTCTTAAAAACAGAACAGACCTCAGGCAGATAGAGCTCTGTGTGTCTTCATTTGATGCAACATCGTTTTAGATGACAAAAACAAATTTCCCTAAGCAGCCTAACAATTCTTCCCTGCAGGTGGTTTTTAGTTATCAACTTGGATTTAGGGTACAGAGAGCTCATAGGACTCTTTCAGCTCTCCAAGTCATTCTGCTGCACAGCCAGTGCCGAGAACCACTGGCCTGGCACAGTGGGTATTAAGGAAAGAGTTTGCTCAAGATTTTCAAAATGCTTAGGAGAGCAGGGTCTTACACCCGGGCATTATCCAAGTTCCTCTTAGACATTCCCATGGTAAGGGATTATTTTGAAACTAGAAGTGTAAATGGTATTTTAGTAACTATTAGCATGTCGGTTGCAGTTAATTAACATTTATTAATTAACATTGGTTTTTCAGTGTCTCTTAACAAAAGTGAAGACATTTTTCCTTTTGTTTTTCCCCTTCTTCCCATTCAGGCCAGTCAGTTGGAGGAGCTTTTTCCAGTGCAAAGACAGCCATGTCTTCATGGCTTTCTACTTTCACCAGTTCCACTCCACAGAGTCTCACTGAGCTGCCTGACGGGAAACCCTGAGCGGAGCAAGCCACCCAGAAGCTGCTGTCGCTTTCTTAGGTTTAAGCGTCCCCTGTCTGTCTGCTGCTCCCAGACTGTTCCTCTTCACCGACCACAGGTCCACAGCAGGGACCGATAGGTCGAACTGTTTACATGGACGGTTGCCCTCTGTGTAAATGAATGTCACGGGATGCTGAAAAGACGAAACCGCAACCGTAGCAGGGACGGCTTCCCAGGTTGGGGTTTAAATTGACTACTTTTATTTCAGTCTGAGCCTGATTAAAACACAGTGAACGTTCTAATGAATTTTGAGTTCTGATATTATAGATTTGTTTACTTTAGAAAAGTTTTTACTTGGTGTAGATTGTTCTGTCATTGCTGTTTGAATATCCAGATGGATATTCATATGTGCTAAGATTAAGTTATATTACTATTTTAATTTCTCTAAAATGGGCCCTAAAATGTGCTTACATTTAACAGTGAGGGGCCCTATAATCCAGCCCTTCATTATTATCTTGCTGAGTTATATGAGGATTTTTTTGTTTGTTGGTTTTCTACCCACAAAACACATTTATCACTTCACTTCCTCCTAGAAACCGTGGAAGTCTGAGGTGGTAGTTCTGAGGATGGAGTGTTTTGTGCTTTTAATTTATTAATTCCCAATCCTAAGCACTTGCTTTGAGGTATCAAGGAGTGTCACTGTGCTTTCTTCCTTTTCCTAATTGTTCAAGTAGATGTGCAAAGAAATAGCATGGTGACGGTTATAGCGGTGTTCAAGCAGTTTAACTGAGTGTGTATTTAGGGCAAGACTTTTAAAGATCTAGGTGTTAGTTCTATTGACTGTAGTAATGTTGCAATCTTTACATGCATTTTTTAACCCAGAGTTTGTGCCTTCTATTTCTTCTTTTGAACAGTTTTCCATTGGGTGTTTACAGACTTACAGGTTTTTTCTTTGTCTTAATCTTCATAAAGCTTTTCAGGGCGCTTGGCCTTCCTACTTCCCTGATAGAAAATCCTCATGTAATCAATCTCTACCCCCTTCCAAAAGTATTTATGAAAGAAAAGCAAGATGATCTGTAAATATTAAATAGAAATCTCATCTTGGCTCACATTTAGAAAAGCAAGAGAAGAAAACTACAGCCATGACATCAGTCATGTTTCATGAAGGACACCTGGGTTCATTTTAGACACAGGTGTGCTCACTACTGAAGATTTTTACACAACTAGACCTCATGTGGCTGCCAGGCTCAGCTCTCATTTGCTTTTCAAGGGGACTTTGGATGGGTGTTCTCAGGGAGTACTTACAGGCGACAGACTGCTTTTTCAGTAACAAAGGATACTTGGAAAATACATCGTGAGTATAATCTACATTTGATATGAAGAGTATAGAGAAAATCGGGGACCTAATTAGGGAGGACACTTGATTATATTTGATTTATCCTTTAAGAAACGTTTGTGTAAGAAGCACTACTAGGGCATGTGAAATGAAACATAGGGACATAATCTAAATATCCCTAAATTTTCCAATTTGTGTTTTAACACAGGTCCTGCACACCTAAAAGCGTACTTCCCTTTGAGTATAATAACTCAAGGTAAAGGGCTTATTGTGAGAACTCTATTAATTCCACTTCTGCTAGGAAAGTTAGCTTTCTCAGGAAATACTATTTGAAGAGAAGAAAGTAGTACCAAGCAAAACTTTAAAAGGTACTTTAAAGTTGCACTGAGACTAACATCTTATTGTTTGGTGAGACCGCATTGTTGGGTAGAGTGTGATAGTGCATCGGTGCGCAGTTGCTACTCTCGACTGCGGGGCTGTTCACGGCGCTAAAAGTGCTGTGAGGGGTCAGCCAGCACGCTGCTGGTTCCTCCTTTTGTTTGTATGGCTTGTATGATTGGGGTGAATTCTCATCTCTCACTATTCAAAGAAGTCCAATCCACTTTGGAATCACACTGAAATAAAACAAGTTCCATAAAATTTAACTTTGCTTTAGTATCACTCCCTATTTTATATACACCTTAATGGAACTTTCTATTCATGTTTCTGGTTAAGAGTTCAACTCTTATTTAACAGTGGTCATTTTTAACTGGCTTTCAACATAAAGTGAGTATTTCAGAAGATAGAACTTTTGTCATAGAAACGGTCAAAAGACCATAACTCTATTTCCTTCAGGTTCTAGAAGGTATGGGCGTCTTCAGGGAGTGCAGGCTATTGGACTGTTGGTGGGGGGCCCTGGGGCAGCCAGCACAGTTGCAGGCAGGAAGCCTGGCCCCTGGTCCCGGGAGCCTACGTGCTTCAAGTTTGGGTTCCGGGCTCCAGCCCAGCATCCAGCCCGGAAGCAGTAGCCTCCTGCAGCCACTGGCTCTGTGAGCAATAGGAGCCAACACTGGTGTGGCTGTCTTCGGACAAGTCCCTGGAAAAGGTGTGTGCTTTGCTTGGCCACAGTGTTTTTGCCTGAGAACTGAGTGCGTTTACATAGGCCCGAGGGAGCTAGGGTCAGCCAGGCTTTTTCAGAGTGTGCCAGGCAACACAGACTGCATCCATAGCTTGGTGGAGACCTCGCTGCTGCCAGGTGACTTAAAAAAAAGTGTTTGGAAAAAGTCCCTGGTGTGCTTTAATTCCTACTAGGCACTGTAATGACGTTGACATAGGTAAAGGAAAGAGGGTTGAGCTGGCCCAAGTGTCCTGAGTTAAGTGAATAGGAAAAGTTGCCTGTCACAGTATGGCTTAGGGTTATTTTGCATCTGCATTTGGCTCACATAGCCAGTATGAATAGTCTATCCCCAAATCTGTTAGTGATTTACTAGCCCCCAGGCCCTAAAATACAGTTCTCTTCTACTTTTTGCTTTAAGAAACACAGCAGCTATATCTTTGGGCAGCAAACCAGAGCATATGACGTGATTTCCTCAACCTTATCTTGCTTTCCAAGTCCTATATTAAGCATTGTTTTTTTTTTTTTAGAATAATTTACTTAGAAAGGCAAGGAGAAAACAAATTAGGAAGGGATAGGTGAGAAGTTGCAAAGCCGAGAGACAAGGTCCTTTAAAATCTGAATGAAAGTACTTTGAGAGCAGTATTTTTTTTTTCTTTTGGTATAAATTTATTTATTTTTGGCTGTGTTGGGTCTTTGTAGCTGCGCGCAGGCTTTCTCTAGTTGCGGCGTGCAGGGGCTACTCTTCATTGCGGTGCGCGGGCTTCTCATTGTGGTGGCTTCTCTTGTTGTGGAGCATGGGCTCTAGGAGCACGGGCTTCAGTAGTTGTGGCATGTGGGCTGAGTAGTTGCGGCTCGCAGGCTGTAGAGCGCAGGCTCAGTAGTTGTGGCGCACGGGCTTAGTTGCTCTGCGGCATGTGGGATCTTCCCGGACCAGGGCTCAAACCCATGTCCCCTGCATTGGCAGGCTGATTCTTAACCACTGTGCCACCAGGGAAGCCCGAGAGCAGTATTTAATATGCTAAAGGTTATAAGAATTCTTTTATGGAGAACTTAAATTTTTCATCTGCTAGTTACAAGTTTTAAAACGAGGCTTTAACTTTATCTCCCTGGCAGGCAGTTTTTGTTTTTAATTTGTTTTGTGGAAGTTAGAGCCAGTGGTCCTTTTTCCTGAGGCCTGGTGATGAGTTTAGGAGCGCACAGCCCTGTGAGGGGCCAGTGGACTTATCCTGAACCCCTTGAACTTTTATCTGCTTCAGCAGTTTGGGAAAGTAGCCTGTTAGGCTGGTAGCCGGTAAGTGTTGCCTGTTATTTTATCAGGGAGTTGGTTGGGACTCTTGAGGTGGCATTGACATTTGCATGCTCTGATTGTTTGACCAGAGGTGGCACAGCATTCATGGGCTTTCCACCCAGTTCTGTGGTAGCCTCTAAACACGATAGAGAACGCAACCCTAGTTTCTAGAAGATGATTGTCATTCCGTGTAGCTCAGCGTGCCACTATGAGTTTTTTCATTCCAAGTCTTTGGACTTCATAACATTGGAATTGTTTTTTCATCATTTCCAACATTCCATAAATATTTGTCAAGGACAAAGAAAAGGAATGTGGATCTTTATTCTTCTCATATAAATAACTTTGTACACATGACTTCCTGCTTTCATATGAAGGAGAAGAAACTAGCTCCCTTGTATGGCAGCTCCAAGACTAAAAGATTGTTGCACGTATAAGGGGTTGAATATATTTTGTAAAACGCTAATGCATTTGTATTTCTGTGTTGTTCTAAAGATTACCTTTTTACTTAATATTAATTAAAGATATAGAAACTATATATTTAAATCATGTTAAATGGGACACAACTTAGGGATTTTCCTCAATCTTATTTTTCATCAGCTTCTCACACTCATAGAGTATGCTGCTCAAATTTTTTTGTGTGCAATATGAATATTTGAACATTTCAGTCAGGTACTGAGCCAGAAAAGGTAATTGAAGTTTTTAGAAAACTTACATGCTTAGGAAATATATTGTTTTCTTGAAATATTAATAATTTATAGCTGGAAATATAGGATCAAGACTTGTTTCAGTCCACTTGATCACTGGTTCCTAAATTTAGGAAGCATATGATTAACAAGTTGGTGAAAGCATTTAGTGGGTACAGGAATAGTTTAAATACTTGAGATTAAAGGCTTTCCACAAACCCCTTTCTAAGAAAGTTTAGCTTAGAAATCTTAGAAAGTTTTCTTAGGAAGTTTAGAGCTGTGGTACATATTTTGATCAGAAAGGTAGTTTCTCTTTGCTCTAGTAGTTTTATAATTTGTACTAGTCTTTTGTTTCTGTTGTCATTTGTTTTTTAAAAAATGTTAAAATTATAAATGACATCCAATCATACTGAACTGTAAAACTTCTACTGTATCTTTATTTTAAGGAAAAATGAGAATAAAATTATGCTGTTTGTCCTGCATACAGTGGACTTGGCCTGTTTTTCTAGAAGTACCCTTCATGTTGTCAGTGTGGTTTCTGGCCTGCTTCACAGTTGGACAGAAGGGCCAGCCTCGTTTATTAGGAAACCAGCGGAACTAAAGGACTCATTGCTCGTTCTTTTTACTCTCTCATTTTGAAAATACTTGTGGTGGTGCTTCAGTTTGTGAGGTGGTGACCCTCGCAGCAAGAATGTTTAGTGCCTGGGGCTGCACAAAGTACAACCAAACGGAGTTTGGTCATGCAGTAACATCTTGTCACATGATCATGGACAGAAATCCCCAGGGGACTAGGATGTTGTCCCAAGCGACCCATTTTTCCATCCGTACTGGTGAGCTTCAAAATAACCTTGACATTTCCACTGAGGACTCCTAGCACATTTTCACATATGTATTTCCATGTACCATGGTTTCCTTACAGCTGTTTTGCAAAACAGCTTCACAGAAGAAGGAGACAAATGTCTTTGCTCCCAGGAATGTGTGCTGCCTTGAGTACAGGGTTAAATTTAAGGTACCAGTGTTCTTACAGCGTGGATTGTTGCTGCCTGGAGCTGACAAGGTGACTCGGGCAGTAGAGCTGGACGCCGCCAACATCTCCCTTTTCCGAGGACCTGTTCCAGCTGCGCTTCAGGCTCTGCCGTGGTGAGGGGATGGTCCCCCATCGTCTCCCAGGTCAGAGCTGCCTGCTCTTCATTCTGATAGGATGGGAGTTGCAGTGATCAAACCTGGCCACATCTGGAAGGAGCATGAGTATAGAGCCAGTTTCTTCCAAGGAACCACACTTTGTGAAGGGCTCATCTCCTCCTGTGGTAATCACAGGCTTGGGGAACCTCTCTGCAGCAGGACTGATCTGTCCAAGTTCACAATCGACAAATCCCCAGATGACACTCCAGTCGCGTGACTGACAGCCGACTCCAGTCGAGGCGGCTAAGGTCTAGTCATCCAGCACAGGTAACACGCTTCGCATGGCTGTGGAGTCAGAGGCCAGACAGTGTCCGGGGCAGGAAAGCCAGATGGTCGTGCTCTTTGCTCTTGATCCCATGTATACCTGCTGTGGAACCACTGACATCCCAGCATAACACAAAAACTAAGATTCAGATGTTTCTAAATGTGTATATGTTTTATCCTTCACCAGACCTGGCTTCCCTCCTGGGGCGCATTGATGTGGAGGGTGGGAAAATGGCGAAAGCCACTCGATAAAATATTGATCATTGTTGAAGCCAGGAGATGAGTACACAGGGGTTTGCTAGACTATTCTGGTGTCATGTATGTTTGAGAATTTCCATAATGAAAAGTTAAAAACTCCTTGCTCGCCATTAAACAACTCTGCTGCTGCTGAAAAGGCTCCACCCTCTGTGTCCTCCCTGCCCGCCCCCCCCGCCCCACCCCGGCAATACTCTCAGGTAGTTGCAGGGAATTTTGAAGCCTTCAGTCGGGCTCTCGGCATCAAATCAGTGTGTCTGCTAGTCCTCTTCTGACCTTGTGTGGTTCCAGCCACTTGTCCTTGTAAAGCAGAATCTCTCCTGAGTTAGCTTTAGAATGGAAGGGCTGGGAAAGAACAGAAAATAAGTTTTTGAAAAAGTCTGTTCAGTCACTAAGTTCTTACTGTTCTTCCTCAGTAACTCGTCTTTGTTCCATCTCTTTCTGACTTCACTTGCGTCATTCCTGGTCCATTACGCCTGAGCCTTTATTGGTTTCTCTACTCTCAGTCCGCCCTACCCCTCACACCCAGAATCATCTCCCTAAGACATTAGGGTATTTTTAATTGTCCCTTTGCTGCATGGTAATCCTCCAAGTCTACCTACTGTCTACAGAATTAAATCCAGATTCCTAAATCAGGCACTCAGGGTCCACCACACAGTAACATCCCAAACTTCTCCCCTGACACCCTGGCCTCCACAAGCCCCCTGGCTAAGTGACACCTTTGCTGTGGTCACGCTTTCCCACCCCTCTAGTTGTTGGAGAAGCATTATTGAGAGAACCCCTGATAGACACTTAACTGAAGGTCAGCTCCAGCCTCTCTTGCTTCTCAGAGTCTCCCCTGGGGCTACTCTGAGTTCCTTCTAAAATACTTGGACTCAGCTTTTATTGAGCACCACGCAAATAGGTGCTTCCGTCTTGGAGATTTTCAACCAGCAAAACTTTAAGATAAAGGGATGGGCAACTTAAATGCGAAATATACATACGGAAAAGAAACGTATACATTAAGCTTAACCAATCACACAACTAATACCCAGGTAAGAAATAGGATATTGCCCGCACCTAAAATGCCCCGCCCCTTGTGTCTCTCCCAGATCATAATTCTTCCTTCTCCAGATGTGTTTGGTTTTCTGATTTTTGAGATAATCATTTCCTTATAATTCGACCTCCTCCTTCCTGCGTATGTATCCCAAACAGCATTGTTATTTTTTGTCTGTGTTTAAACTTGTATAAACGGTATCACACCATTCGTATTGTCTTTTTCTGCTTAATTTTGGTTGTAGGAGATGGTTCTCTTTCACTGCTTTATCAGCTGTTCCACTGTACGACTGCGCCACGGTTTATCCAGTCTGCTATGGGTGGGCGTTGGCTGTTTCTGGTTTGAAGCTAATGTGAAGAGCCGTGCTGCTCTCACCCTTCTAGTGTGCATCTCCCAGTGCACCTGTGCACGTTTTCTCTAGGGTATAAATGTGGGAATGAAACTGCAGGGTCATGGGAATATGTATCTCTTCGAACTTGTTAGTTAATGCCAACCTGTTTTTCAAAGGGATGATACCATTTCACCCTCCCACCAGCAGGGAATGAGAACAGCATTGTTCCACATTGTCTCCAGTGCTTTGGTATCACCAGGAATTTAAATTTCTGCTGATTTGATGGGTGTAAGATGGTATCTCATGGTGGGTTTTAATTTGCATTTCCCTGTGTACAAATAAAATTGAGTACTTTTTAATTTACTTATTGACTATTTAGATTTCCACTTTTGTGAAATGCCTATTCGTCTTTTACCCATTTTTCTGTTAGGTTATCTGTTTCTTATTTGCTTGAGTTTTAATTTTATGAGTGTGTATGTATGTGTGTATACATCAATCTATATATATATAGATAGATATAGATAGGTAGATAGATTTCTGGATACTATTTCTTTGTCAATTATGTGTGTTGCAAATACTCATTCTGTGACTTACCTTCATTCTTTATGGTCTCTTTTGATGAATAGAGTTCTTAATGTAGTCAAATTTATCTTTCCTCTTATGATTAGAGGAAATCATATCTTTTTGTGTTTTATTTAAGAAACTTTTCTCTACCTCAAGGTCATAAGGATATTCTCTATAATCTTCTAGGAGTTTTTCAGTTTTGCCTTTCACATTTAGGGCTTTCTTCACCTGAAATTTCTTTCCCAGTCCCCACTCCCCCCCTCCCCTACCCAATATGGCTAGAAAGTTTTGGCACTTCTTATTTTGCCAAGTAAGGACTCTATTTATTTATTTTTATTTTATTTATTTATTTATTGGTTTTTAAAAACCTCTTATTGAAATATAGTTGATTTACAATGTTGTGTTAGTTTCAGGTGTACAGCAAAGTGATTCAGTTTTATATATATATATTATATATATATAATATACATATATACATACACGCACCGTTTTTTAGATTATTTTCCATTATAGGTTATTACAAGATACTGAGTAGAGTTCCCTGTGCTATACAGTAGGTTCTTGTTGGTTATCTATTTTATATATAGTAGTGTGTATATTTTAATCCCAAACATCTAATTTATCCTTCCCCTGTCCCCTTTCCCCTTTGGTAACCGTAAGTTTGTTTTCTATGCCTGTGAGTCTATTTCTGTTTTGTAAATAAGTTCATTTGTATCAGTTTTTTAGATTCCATATATAAACCATATCATATGATATTTGTCTTTCTCTTATCACTGTCACTTTTTACAAAGACGTTTTAATCCCAAAACATGGGAAGAGCATAGGGTCAGAGTAAAGGAGAATCCTTTAAATCAAATGAGTACCTCTTTGTGTTGTATGAGTTTAATTTGTCCATATTTTTCTCATTTTGTTACAGGTCCTGTGCAAAACTTTGCCTCAGCATGAGTTTTTGAAGACAGAGGAAGGAACCCAATTTTTTTTACTTTGAAGGGCTGATGTTCTCCAAGTCTAGCAATCACATAAATGTCCGGTATGTCCAGAACTGTCCTGGGCAGCCACAAGCCCTAAGGACTTTTAACACCGAAGCAGAGACTCACACTGGCCTCCAGAGATCCAAGATGTACACATCTTTGGCTCCTTGCCCTGGGAAGTCACTTTCAAAACTAACCCAAGTCCCTCACACTGCATTTTAAACCCTACCTTCTTCCCATCAAGTATTTGAGTGCCTACTGTGTACACACACAGTACATGCCACTCTACATGCCACCCACGTAGCAGGGGGAGAATGGACGTTTACCATAGACGGTAAAGAGGCTGGGTCAAAGGTCAGCCCAGTGTGTTTGAGCACAGCATGTTGGCCAGCTCCTTTTTGACAGGGGTGAGTAGATGTCTCTTCCCCTGAAGGCTAAGTGATAGTTTTAGGAGTGAGGTGGGTTTAGATACAAAGGGCTCCAGGGCCTAGGAGAACAACATAGGCAAAGACTGGGAAGCAGTGAATGTTCTTTGGTGTGGCTGGAACCTAAATGGCAAGGGGGGATGGGCAAGAGATGAGGCTGTAAGATAAGGCCAGGTTTGGAAAAAGAGATCCCTGTCAGCCTGGCAGAGGGGGGTGGACTTGATCTAAAAGGTCAGGGGAAAACCTTAAAGGGCTCTCCAAGGGCAAGTGGCAGGTTGGGTGCTGCATTCGAGAGAGTTCATTCTGGGTTGGGCGCCACTGTATTTGCACAACCATTAGCTCTAGTGATGTTTCTCTGAACTCAGCAATCACCGCCTTCCTTTTCCTCAAGGGCCCAATCTCTTAGCTTTGTACAGCTTTCAATCCCATTTGCCCCAAACAATGGGCCCAACAACAAAACTCCTATGGACCCAGCCCTCAGTCAAAAACCAGTCACCCTGATGTCACCCTGAGAACTCTTTTCCTTTGATTTCCCCAGCCGTTAGACTCGCGGGGACTTGTGAACGAGGAGCAGCTCTAAAGTGATTGTGGGCGGTGCCGGCAGAGCACGGAGGACACTTCAGCATCTGCTGAAGTTACTCTTTTTGGCAAAGGGGAGACACAAGACACCCGTGCCACCACCACCATGTTGATAAACCTGGGTGAAACTCACTTTTTCTTCCTGAAGTTTACAAGCAGGAAGGGAATACTTCGTATGTTCAAAAGTCCATCTGCAGTTAACATCCGGACTTTCATTTATATGTGATCTAATCCATGAAATTTTTATTCTGATCAACGTTACCAGATGAGCCATGTGCGCTGAGGAATGATTAGCCCAAAGTAGGACAGAAGATAATCTGAAAAGTAGCCTTTCCACCTGCCCCCTGGCTCTGCCCTAGAAAACAGTCAGTCAGCAGCACTTCCTAGAAACCACGGAGACAGAAGTTACGCTGCACCCGTCTTCAGCTGCAGGAATCCTGAATTGGTTCTTCGGACAAGATCATCTGTTAAACGCCACAGCCTCAGTGCCCTCGATAGATCATTCACTCCCACTAAATGCCTTACAAATGGAAATTCCAGGTAAGGTTTTAACAGATGAAGATAAATTAGTATTTTTTGTGTGTCACCCACTTTATGGTCATTTAAAAGCTCAAGGACTGAAATTTTAAAATCTTTTTTTTAATACATATAAATTTATTTATTTATTTTTGGCTGTGTTGGGTCTTGGTTGCCGTGTGCGGGCTTTCTCTAGTTGTGGCGAGTGGGGGCTACTCTTCGTTACGGTGCACAGGCTTCTCATTGTGGTGGCTTCTCTTGTTGCAGAGCAGGGGCTCTAGGCACGTGGGCTTCAGTAGTTGTGGCGTGCAGGTTCAGTAGTTGTGGCTCGTGGGTTCTAGAACGCAGGCTCAGTCATTGTGGCCCACGGGCTTAGTTTCTCTGCGGCATGTGGGATCTTCCCGGACCAGGGCTCGAACCCGTGTCCCCTGCATTGGCGGGCAGATTCTTAACCGCTGTGCCACCAGTGAAGTCCCTGAAATTTAAAAATCTTATATTTTACAACTTTTAAAGTGTGTTTTTCTATTAGTGATAGATCCTGCATTTTGGGACTCGAAGTTTAAAACATTTTTATTTTGTGTGCCATTAATTCCACTCCTTTGAGCATCTGGGCTTAATGAATCCTTAGAATTTTTCTTCTTGGGTCTCCTTGGAAATGAAGGATACTAGTCACTGCTCCTGGTTGGAAAACGTTTTTTTTGTTTCCTTTTAAGTTACCAGGTTAAATTCTGTGACTATTCTCACTTGAAGAGCAGATTGTATTTCCAAGGTTTCTGATACAATTCTTAGGGAATGCAGAACGGGTTTCCTAAATGGACAATGTTGTTTGTGGGAGCTGTGTCTCAGCTCATAAAAGCCTGAATGTCAGAGAGCCAGAGTATGTACCGAAGTATAGTAGAAGGTGCTAGAGAACTGAAATGCTCCACACAACAGACAGAAGAATGTAACTTACAACTTGACAGCTGAAAACATAGCTCCTGTCTGCACAGCCCCAGCAGGAGTAAGTCAAGATTCAGTCACAAAACCACTTGCTGTGGGTGAGATGCTGTCGGGGCTCCAGGAGACAAGAGGAGATCTGATAAAAAAATTTGATAGTGAAAAATGTGATGAGTGTCTTGAGAGGTCCAGTAAAGTGCCATGGCAGTGCTTTCAGCTAGGACAATCAGAGAAGGCTTCCTGTAGGAGGTGGCATTCACACTGCTCCTTGAGTGAAGATGGTAAGATTTTGAGTAGAGACAGTAAAGATAAGAGCAGATTTTCAGTCCACCCTAGGGGGGCCTGTGGCCTGTGATGCAGAAGAGCAGGTCAGTGAGTATAGGCCTAGGAAGGGTTATGGAGTGATGACAGAGGAGAAAGAAGGAAGAGAACAGTCCTTGGGGATGCTAAAGCCAGAAGGAACCTGAGAAGTATAGAAACCACCGGAGATCACTCTTGGTGAGAATACAAGGATTAAGGAAAAGAGTGAGGAGGGGGGGAAATCCCCGCCGACACACGAAGGAAAAGAAGTACCTGTAAGGGGTCATCTGTATGTTGAGGACTTCTGTTGGATGAGGTGGCTGCCTTCCCAGGGTCAGGAGTATGAAATACTTTCCATCAAGTAAGCTGGAAAGTTTTGGAAAGTGCAATTGCCTTTATATCACCTTCACAAAACAAAGCATTTCGAACAGAAACATCAAGTTGTTTTCTTTGGGGACCAAAAGATACTTTATCCGCTTTCAAGCTGTGACAGATATCAAGGCCAAGCACAGTGTTGATTAAAATCAACTATTTCACTTGATCTATGTGGTTTCATAAGTATATACATAGTTAAAATCAAATTGTACACATAAGACACATTTAAAAAATTTTTAATCATAAAAAACCCCAACCATTTCAAACTGTAATTTGTTTCTGGAGTTAGGTAGGCATGGTCAATGGAAGGAATATGGTTTCCATTTTTCAGGCACATCTTTCAAGAAAACTGCAAACCCAAAAAAGCTGGTGTCTCTGACAAGTGAAAATTACCAAAAAAAGTGCCTGCATTTTCATTTTGCTAGACTTTGGCAACAGTAATCAGCATCAGTCTTTGCTTTTGCTCAGGGCTTTATAGCTTACAAGTTAGGATCTCATAAATTGGATGTAGACAGGCCTGGGTTTGAAATCCAGCACCCACACTTGCTTATTACTCACCATCTCTGAACCTTGGGTTTCCCATGGGTGCAGTGGGTTTAGATGATGAATGGGTTGTCGATGCATTTATTTGTGTTCATATTGGTTTATTGTCCATCTTCCCCCATAGAAAGTGAGGAGGGATTTCTTTCTGATTTATTCACTGCTGTGTCGTCAGGGACTAGAACAGTGCCTGGGACGTAGTAAGCCCTTAGTAAACACTGGATGCACAGACAGTTCTGATTTGTGACTTTCGGAGAAGGGAGAAGATATATGTAACTGGAAGGTGAAAGGTCACAATCCACAGACAGATGAAAGGAAAATGAAGAAAATGGTGTGAATTCCTAGGGTTCGAGGAGGGGGGACCAGAAATGAACAGCGTAATTGGATATAAAAGGAAAGTGTGAATTTCCTAAGCACACCCATGGGCAGTGTATCTGATACGCAGTTAGCTTTGAACACACATTTGCTTTCAACAATTTTTAATTCTTTATAAATTAACAACTGAAGAGATTCAAATGAATTTTTATCCAATGTGTAGGGTATAAAGGATAACAATAGAATGAACACTCCACCAGCCGATTTAAGATGGTGTTTCTCATCCCTCTAGGCTGGGAAAGAGATGGGAAGAGGAGAGAGGAAAGGCCCAAGGAAGCACGTGGGCCGCTTCCCTCAGGGCCTCCTCCCCTGGGCTCCAGTCGCTTACCTCAGTTTCCCTTACTTACTAGGACAGCATTTCTGTACAGAGAACCCCAAAAGCTGAAGGCAGAATACAGTCCTAGACTGTTATGTGACCTTGGGCATGTTAAAAAAAGACTTCTCTGGGCCTATGTTCTGAATAAAAGAAAGGAGGTAGATTGGTGGTTTTCACATCCTCTCTTAGGTGGGAAGCTGTTCCAACAAAATCCTCCCGGATGATGACTGACTGAAGAGGATGCCTTCCCCAGCACTTGACTGTTTATTCCTTCCTTATTTAGGTCTCCATGACGCAGTGCTTCCTGTACTGTATCGAGTTCCTGCACACTCCAGCGGAGTTCTTTTTTGAGTGTGTTTGAATGTTAAGCTAACGCTCATTTCATTGCTTTCAACGAGATGCACTTTTAAGGAGTGTCAAAAACGCAGGCATGAACATTTTTATGACCCTGTACCTTCATCAGGAGAGTGTCCAACTCAATGTAAATGGACTTAATCCCCCCCAAGCCTGATTGGCATTCCATTCCTAAGAGTTAATATCAAGGAAATAATCCAAAAGGCAAAAAAAAAAAAGCCATGTGCGTGGAGTTCTTTGTCATAGCATTTTTCATTATAGTGAAAAATGAAACACTGGGAACAACCAACAGAGGAGGACTGAGTTATGATGCTTCAGTGTTATACTAGTGAGTGCGACGCTCATTGTCACATTTGACGGCTATCAGAACAATCACTGTGGAAACTGGGGTAACGAGGAGAAGAGAAAATGGCAGAACCTACTGAAGTATACAGAGGAAGCAGGAGGCCAGCTTGCTTCCCCTGCGTTTCTTCTTCCTCTTTCCTATGTCTTTTCTCAGTTTCTCCCACGTTGCTATGGGAACATGGAAAAATGAGTTGATATATGAGGTCAATAACACAATGGTGATTTTCTGCTTCTGAACTGTGCCAGGGCACAGAATACAAGCACACTGCATGGGAATTAGAGCCTCTCAGGCCTTCAGTGCCTTTTTTCCCCCAGCTGGGCCCTGAATGTATTTCCATCACCATCCTTACTGTTCCAGTTTTGTAATGAACTATGAGGACTGGAGCACGGCACATAGTAGGCACTTGATTTACATTGTGACATGAACAAAACCTTCCTTTCCTTCCTCTGTGGTTGTGGCTTACTGAGAAGCACCATGTAACTGATGCACTGAAACAGCCAGAGGAACTGACAAAGCAAAAGAAGCAGTGCTTTCAACTCTTTCTGTCTTACAAAGTGCTTGGTGAAACTGTAAGAGGATATTTAGCACCACAAAAAGTAGGCCAAGGGTAAGAAAAACTCTCCATACCCAAGAGAATTCAGATGACCAAATTAAGTCTGATCCAGAATAAACAGTTCTCATCTGGAAATCTAGCAGTTCCAGAAAGTACTGTCCGGGGGGAAAAGGCCCACGATGTTGAGCTGCATAATTATGTAACCCTCCAGGAAAGAGGGAAGAAGTGCCATCGTACAGGGGTGCACGGGGAAAATCAAATGTGAGCAAGTAACAGTTCTCAGGCCTCAAAGAGGAAGACTTTTTGCTGAAGAGAAACCAGGCCCTTTCCCATGAACTTGACCAGCTTCAGTTTTCCCCATCCTCACCCAGCATCCAAAGCCTAAAACAAGGTTGCTATTTCAAATCCCTCCAATAGAAATAACTTTCCAGTAGTCATGTGAGTAGTGTTGCACATGAAGGAACTCACCTGAAATGAAACGGAAGCTTAGCTATTATGAATAGGTCAAGACCATTCATGTTAGTATTTTATGAGGAAAAGCATTATCATTGTCCCCTTACAGGTCACTTAAAAACATCAAACAAACAAATTAAATGCCAGATGGTAAGAGGAATTTAAAATATAACTTTCTCCCACAAATTGTAAACATCCAAGCTTGAAATTGAAAGCTGGGACTGGCGGAGATATATGTACACCCAGGTTCATAGCAGCATTTTTCACAGTCATCATGAGGTGTGCACAACCCAAGTGTCCATCGCTGGATAAACAAAATGTGGTGGATACATATACATACAATGGAATATTATTCAGCCTTAAAAAGGAAAGAAACCTGATACATGCTGCAGTGTGGATGAACCATGAGAACATTACATTCAGTGAAATAAGCCAGTCACAAAAGGGCAACTACTGTATTGATTCCCCTGGTGTGAGTTACCTGGAATAGTCAAACTCACAGAGACTGAAATTAGAAGGGTGGTTGCCAGAGGCTGGGGGGAGGGAGGAATGGGGAGCTATATTGTTTAATAGGTACAGAGTTTCAGTTTTGCAAGATAAAAAGTTCTGGAGGCGTATGGTGGTGATGGTTGTACAACAGTTTGAATGTACTTAATGCCACCGAACTGTATACTTAAAAATACTTAACATGGTAAATTTTATGTGTGTTTTACCACAACTTTTAATGCAGGCTTGATTCCACCAGTCCTTTGTTTAATGATGGAAAAGCCTAATTTTATGTCTTGTACTTTTACTGGGGGCTCTGTACAAGATATTTTGGGTAAATAGAGGACTCTGTTACATCCTGTTAAAAAAAAATTTCTTAACACATAGGAGTCAACCTAATTAATTATAAGGACATTGTTCTTTCCGCAGCACCCAGGGTGAACCTATTCCAATACCTCATGCCTATAATGATCGTGGTTATGCAGGTCTAATCCCTTAACAGCAAACTCCGAAGACAATACTTCTTTTAACCTCAAGTGGAAATTAATCTTTATATTTCACTTATTCATCCAATAGTAATAATTATTACTGACACATATTGAACAATTGGATATGCTAGAAAATGTGCTAACAACTTTGACGTGTAATATAAAGTTAATAATCCTATTAGTAGAAATTATTATCCCCAATTTTTGGAGGAAAAACTTGAACGAAGGTGAAACTCAAATTCACATCATCCATAACCCACCACGCTCAAAAAGACCATTGAACTCCGAGAAACATAGGGGATCTTCAAGTTCAGTCGCTTCATTGTTGTTTACCTTCATTATGGAAATTTTCAAATACATACAAAAGTAGTCAGGAGAGTATAATAAACTTCCTTTTTTAAAAAAAAATTTTTTTATTTATTTGGCTGTGCCAGGTCTGTGGGATCTAGTTCCCTGACCAGGGATCAAACCCAGGCCCCCTGCATTGGGGGTAGCACAGTCTTAACCGCTGGACCACCAGGGAAGTTCCTAAGCTTTTTATAATAAACCACTCAGCTTCAGTACTCATCAATTTATAGTCAATCTTTTTTTTTTTTTAAGATTCTTTTATGTGGATCATTTTTAAAGTCTTTATTGAACTTCTTACAGTATTGCTTCTGTTTTATGTTTTGGTTTTTTGGCCCTGAGACATGTGGGATCTTAGCTCCCCGACCAGGGATCGAACCCACAACCCATTCGTTGGAAACCTTAACCACTGGACCGCTAGGGAAGTCCCCTATAGTCAATCTTACTTCATCTTTACCCTCACTTATTTTCCTTCCTCCCATAGAATATTTTTGCCATGTGATTTTTTTTCTTTTTTTTTTTCTTTTTTTTGTCTGCGTTGGGTCTT
This sequence comes from Eschrichtius robustus, assembly GCF_028021215.1. Lineage (NCBI taxonomy): Eukaryota > Metazoa > Chordata > Mammalia > Artiodactyla > Eschrichtiidae > Eschrichtius > Eschrichtius robustus. The sequence goes on from NC_090831.1 coordinate 85,467,713, forward strand.
GTTGCCGTGCGCGGGCTTTCTCTAGTTGCAGTGAGCGGGGGCTGCTCTTTGTTCCGGTGCACAGGCTTCTCATTGTGGTGGCTTCTCTTGTTTGCAGAGCACAGGCTCTAGGGCGTGCAGGCTTCAGCAGTTGTGACACAAGGGCTCAGTAGTTGTGGCTCTCGGGCTCTAGAGCGCAGGTCAGTAGTTGTGGTGCATGGGCTTAGTTGCTCTGCGGCATGCGGGATCTTCCTGGACCAGGGCTCGAACCTGTGTCTCCTGCATTGGCAGGCGGATTCTTTTTTTTCTTTTTTTTTTTTAAATTTTATTTACCTATGTATTTATTTTTGGCTGTGTTGGGTCTTCATTTCTGTGCGAGGGCTTTCTCCAGTTGCAGCGAGCAGGGACCACTCTTCATCGCGGTGTGCGGGCCTCTCACTGTCGTGGCCTCCCGTTGCGGAGCACAGGCTCCAGACGCGCAGGCTCAGTAGTTGTGGCTCACGGGCCTAGTTGCTCCGCGGCATGTGGGATCCTCCCAGACCAGGGCTCGAACCCGTGTCCCCTGGCAGGCGGATTCTTAACCACTGTGCCACCACGGAAGCCCGCCATATGATTTTCTAAAGTTTTTATTTGGAAATAGTTTCAAACCTACATATAAGTTGCAAAAATGAAAATAGTAAAAAACCAAATACCCATTACCCTTTACTTTCATCTATTATTAACATTTATTCCATTTGCTTCATTTGTAGGTCTCTCTCTCACACACACACACACACACACACACACTTTTTTGGGGGAATGATTTGAGGGCAACATACATCACAATCCTTTATCCCTAAATACTTCATTGTGTATTTCCTAAGAATAAAGATATTCTCTTATAGACCATAGTATAATTATCAACCTCAGTAAATTGAACATTGACTCAATAATTTTATCTACTGTACCATTCTTATTCCAGTTTTGTCAATTGTGTTCTTCAGAGCTTTTTTTTTTTTTTTTTTTCAATGCCGCACCGTACAGCCTATGGGATCTTAGTTAGTGGGAACTGAGGAGGCCTTGGTTCCTTGCCACATGGGCCTCTCCCTGGGGTTGCTTGTGTGTCCTCATAGCATGGTACTGGCCTCATCTAGAGCAAGTGATCCCTGAGAGGGCAAGGAGAGGGCAAAGCCTTGTGACCTAGTCTTAGAAGTCACACACTGTCACCTCCACTACAGTCAACTCATTAGAAGTGAGGAACCAAGTCCAGCCCACATTCCAGGGAAGGGAAATTTAGCTCCAATTTTTTTTTTTTTAAGTTACAACTCTTTTTTTTTTTTTTTTTTTTTTTTTATGGCCACACCGCGCGGCTTGTGGGATCTTAGTTCCCCGACCAGGGATTGAACCCGTGCCCTTGGCAGTGAAAGTGCTGAGTCCTAACCACTGGACTGCCAGGGAATTCCCTAAAGTTCCAACTCTTGAAGGGAGAATATCAAAGAATTGGTGGGCATATGTTAGGACCATTACAGAATCCATTGATGATTCTTGCCTGATGTAATCCTTACTCAAAATAATGATTTCCCACCTATTCTGTATTATTTTTAAAGCGAATTCTAGCCTCGTATTTCATCTGTAAATTTTTGAGAATGTATCTCAAAAAATAAATATTTTTTAATATTATAAACTGATAATATTATCAAGTAGCAAGTCATTATTCAAATTTCCATTTGTCCCATGAATGCTGTATTTTCTGAGATACAATTCACATGACATAAAATTCACCCTTTTAAAGTGTACAGTCCAGTGGTTTATAGTTATTTTCACAAAGTTGTACAATCATCACCACTAGTTTCATCACACCAAGAAGAAACCCTGTATCCATTAGCAGTCACTACCCATTTCCAAATTAATTTCTGTGGGTATGCCTCTTCTGGATATTTCATATAAGTGGAATGATTACAATATGTGGTCTTTTATGTTTGGCTTCATTTGAAACCGTGGTGCAATCCACGTCACCTGCCTTCACTAATCAAGGTTTTAAGGCTTTCAGGTCCTCCAAGCAGCACGTAGCCTGAACAATATGTTTGCCCAAGGTGTTTTCCAGGAACTTGGAGTCAGCTGCCTCTGCTTCAAGTTGAGCCAAGAGTCAGCTCTGTCTGGTTTGAGCCGAGCTGCTTAGGACTGGATAGGACCACTGACCCTTCAACTGGGCATGCGGGAGCATCTGCTTGTGACATATTGAACGTGCAGAGGCCTGCCCAGAACAATTATCACACCTTTTTCCAATAACCTTTCCTCTTCCTCCGCGCCTCGGACTGCCCTGCTTCTTTGTTCTTTTTCCCATAAATACCTGAGCCCCTTGCCTTTGGGAAGGCAGGTTTGAGATTTGTCTTTCCGTCTCCTCGCTTTGCTGCAAATCTCGGCGTCTCACCATTTTGACTTTCTGCGCATCCGGCAGAACAAACCTGGTTCGGTAACACCCTCACTTAGTATAAAGTTTTTAAGGTTGATCTGTTGTAACATGAATAAGGACTTCATTCCTTGTTGTGGCCGAATAATATTCCTTTGTATGGATTTACCAGGCCTTGTTTATCCATTTTTTTGGCTATTACGAATAATTGCTTATGTACAAGTGTTTGTGTGGAGCCATATTTATTTTTAGTTTGTTTGAATTGGTACTGAACTAAAGACTACACAATGCCATTAGTTGATAAATCTTTCAAGTCACCATAGGTTCCTCCTCTACAACTTTGTATTTTTTTCCAATTTGTTGAAGAAACTGGGTCATTTGTCCTGTACAGTTTTCCAAGATCTGGATTTTGCTGATTGGATCCTTTAGGCATAAATAATTTAACATGTTCTTCTAACATCTGTAGTTTCATAGGTTGGTAGCTGGGTGTAGAGGCTTGATCACATTCACACTTGATGGGGGCGGGAGGGCTGGCAAGATTACATGCTATGGCCTGTTACTCTACAAACATAAAGTCCCAAACTTGCCTTAATAAAAGGTGAAAATGTTACTGTTTAGTATATTTTATGAAGAAATTGAGCTTCATAAGTGGACAAATATGGGGAATTATATATAATCAGTGTTAATTTAAATGATCTTATTCTGGTGAATGTGATTTTTTTTTTAAGGGAGTATGAAGCCCTTTTCAAATTCTCATCTCAACAGAGCAGACTACGAGTGAACGAGTCCACAGCGTGATCCATATTAATAGGCTTCTCGTCTTTAAGTCTTCATCCCTTCTTTCTCTTAATTACTGAAGGGCAAATTGCTTCAGAGAAATTTAAATACTAGTATTTGAACTTTATGCATAATTCTTTTTTTTCCCCACACCGCGCAGCGTGCGGGATCCTAGTTCCCTGACCAGGGATCAAACCCGGGCCCTTGGCAGTGAGAGCGCTGAGTCCTAACCACTGGGCCGCCGGGAAATTCCCTATACAGAATATTCTTTGTAGTTCCTTTTTATTTTTCAAGGGTGAACTGCTTTTTAATAAGTCAATGTCTGTTTATACTTTTCTCTTGGTTTGGGTCATGGTGTTTGATCATGAGAGCTTTCAATGGAATGTAGAATAGGAGAAAGAAAAAAAATCTGCCAAATGTGTTAGAAAGCATTTGAAATAGAAGTGCTGGTTCCTATTTAAAACACTTCTCTTTGCTGCATGCACCAAGATGAGAGTAAAAGATGCCTTAATATTTAATTTTTATATTGTTAGAGACAATGGTTTTAATAAATTCCTATTTATCTGTTGTGTATTTTTAGTTTTTTGATAACTGAGTTCTTCTAAATGGTTTCACATAAAACCACATTTCAAGCCTTGTTTGTTTTCAAGTATCCAAATGTATGTCTCAGCCCAAGCATCTTTGTAAAAATAGGCATAGAAGTCTTTTAAATGCTGAGCTGTAGTACCTGCTTGATTTATTTTTTTAGTCATAGTAGAGGAAACTATTAGTACAGTTTTATCAGGAAGTTACTGATGTGTATGTGCGATTTACAGTGATTCTGTATATGTTCCCCAGCTTCAAAACACTTGGAACTACTGCTGTGGTTTCTGGAAGGGTCAGTTGTTGGTTCTTAAAGTTACACCTGTGCAGCTTGGGTTTGAGTTTTTAAAGAATAGTTAACTTTTAAAGAAACTTCCTTAGCCAAAGAGCAGTTTGAGTTGTATCCATGGTTTTTGCTGGGTTAACATTGGCATCAGTTAAATCGTTTGAATTATAAAGTAAGTATAATTATGGTGAAGAAGATCAGTCTCATTTTTAAATGCTGAATCACATTTTATTTCTTTAATTAATACAATAGAAACATCAAAATTCAGGACCACTGAAATATGCCAGCTTTTGTTTTGGGGTTGTGTGTGTAGTTGTGTTGATTTGTTTGCTTGTTTTTAAATTTATTTATTTTATTTTATTTTATTTTTATTCTTGGGTGCATTGGATCTTTGTTACTGCGTGTGGGCCTTCTCTAGTTGCGGCGAGCGGGGGCTACTCTTCGTTGCGGTGTGCGGGCTTCTCACTGTGGTGGCTTCTCTTGTTGTGGAGCATGGGCTCTAGGCGCGCGGGCTTCAGTAGTTGTGGCTCGCGGGCTCAGTAGCTGTGGCTCACAGGCTCTAGAACACAGGCTCAGTAGTTGTGGCACACAGGCTTAGTTGCTCTGCGGCATGTGGGATCTTCCCGGACCAGGGCTCGAACCTGTGTCCCCGGCATTGGCAGGCAGATTCTTAACCACCGCACCACCAGGAAGCCCATGTTTGCTTGTTTTTTAAAGAAACTGAAACTGCTATATCTGCTAGTGAAAGAAAATGCTTTGTTTTGCTCTGAAGATTCTGCAGTTGTTTAGGTGTATCTTGGTGCATAAATTACAAAGAATAATGCTAGTTAAATGCCAATGAACTATTTTACTCTTTTTATGTGAAACATACAAATTTCAGAGGGTGATGGTGGCAGTGGTGCCTCTTATACTACCTTATGTAAAACACTGGAACATTTTCATCAATATTGCCATCATCTGTTTAATATTCCCAGTATATTTTCTCAAAGTCTGTTTACTTAAAATTGTATGGAATGATATAATAAGCAATAAAATCTGAATTACACACACACACAAAGAAAGTAATAGTTCAATTTTTAAAAATAAGTTTCTGTATTTTGGCAGGAACACAAATAGAATTTTTGACATTCGTTAGATGATTAATGATATTTCTTTTGATATAAAGTCCTCTTATTTAGGGTTTAATATTCCATATATTCTAATGAGTACACTTTTCCCCAATAAAAATAATTAAGAAATTTTGAAATTTTTCATGCTAATGTTTTAATTTCTGAAGACAATAAAGAGATTATTTAGTAGACCATTTCCAGGAAAAAAAAAAACCATTGACATATTTTACAGTGGTATCCCCTAGGAGATTCAGTGGATTAAGGGTAAAATAAGTTCCTTTGCATACCACTAAACAGCTGGTACTCTCCCACAGAGAGAAGAATATTTTCAACATGGAAAATATATGATACAACATGTGCTTAGTATTGGGAAAATATCGACTTTCAAATACATATATTAATGTTTGTATTTCAGTGTTTTTCCTCTAAAAATAATGTTACTGGTACAATGAAAAATAACAGGGAAAAGGAATCACAATAAAAATGAAAGGGGAGGTGACCCTGCAGGGTGGGCCCACAGGCTGCAGGGTGGATAGCGGATGCAGGGACGCGGTTTGAGCTCCTGCCCCCCCATGGCGTCGTTGCCGCCAGGATGGGGCTAGTGCTGCTCTACTCCGGGGTCTTCGTGGCCTTCAGGGCCTGCCTGCTCGTCGTGGGAATCTGCTACACCATTTTTGACTTGGGCTCCCGCTTTGATGTGGCATGGTTCCTGACGGAGACTTCCCCTGTCATGTGGTCAAACCTGGGCATTGGCCTAGCTATCTCCCTGTCTGTGGTTGGGGCAGCATGGGGCATCTACATCACTGGGGAAGGGGTGAAGGCACCCAGGATTAAGACCAAGAACCTGATCAGCATCGTCTTCTGTGAGGCTGTGGCCATCTACGGCACCATCATGGCGATTGTCATTAGCAACATGGCTGAGCCTTGCAGTGCTACTGACCCCAAGGCCGTTGGCCATCAAAACTACCATGCAGGGGGCTTCCCTGGTGGCACAGTGGTAAAGAATCTACCTGCCAATGCTAGGGGACATGAGTTCAAGCCCTGGCCCGGGAAGATCCCACATGCTGTGGAGCAACTAAGCCCATGTGCCACAACAACTGAGCCTGCGCTCTACAGCCCGTGAGCCACAACTACTGAAGCCCACGCTCCTAGAGCCCGTGCTCCGCAACAAGAGAAGGCACCACGGTGAGAAGCCAGCGTACCAAAAAAACAAAGAGTAGCCCCTGCTTGCCCCAACTAGAGAAAGCCTGCGCACAGCAACAAAGACCCAATGCAGCCAAAAATAAAAATAAATTAAATAAATTAAAAACAAAAACAACAACAAAAAACTACCATGCAGGCTACTCCATGTTTGGGGCTGGCCTCACACTGGGCCTGTCTAACCTCTTCTGTGGAGTCTGTGTGGGTGTCGTGGGCAGTGGAGCCACCTTGGCTGATGTGCAGAACCCCAGCCTCTTTGTAAAGATTCTCATCGTGGAGATCTTTGGCAGCGCCATTGGCCTCTTTGGGGTCATCGTTGCAATCCTTCAGACCTCCAGAGTGAAGATGGGTGATTAGATGATCTGTGTGGGTGGGGCCACCCCCCACTCTTGTTTATTTGTAGTTTTTCCCGGGACAGCTGGAGCTGTGCCCCTTAGGCTTTCAGGGGGCTTGGTGTTCAGGGCCCTCCCTGCACTCACTTCTGCTGCCTCTGGACTTGGAGGCACTGCCTGGCTGGACCCTCAGTGTGGCGAGTGGGCTGCTGATGACTGTGTGCACCTTTGCACCCGTGTCCCACCTCTGCCTCCAACCCATCTTCCCAGTGTTTGTGAAATAAACGTGGTATTTGTCTGGGTCAAAAAAATGTGAAAGGGAAATGTGTTATAATTCAGAAGCTTTAATTTTCAACAAATCATTAGCCTAATATGTCTTCCTGTTGTTGGAGTTTTTATTCTTATTGTTGCTCATACCGCCCTCTCTCTGCTCAGTGGTTTTTTGGTTCATTTTTAATTTTTTGTGGCCTCATCTGTCTCTACACAGCCAGACCTGAGAACTGATTCTAGGGAGCCTCGATGCTGAGTCACAGTGGAACACACGTTTGCAGTTAGCTCTTGCACACTTGCCCTTGGGCGTCAGGCCCCTGTGGCCCACCAGGCCGTATTCCTGGGACCAGGGGTTTGCCCACACTGTGCGATTGACGAGGAGGTTTGAATGGTGGTTACAGTCCCTGCTGTCCTTGTGGGTCCAGCAGTCAAGCGTCCCAGGTGTCTCCCATCCCATGGAGCAGTAGTCAGGCCTGCTCAATGGTTCTTGTTGACTAGTGGGCTCCAGAGTCATTTAACGTGACTCTAATAGTCTTTGATAGCTTTCTTTATATCTGGTATAATAAGATATTCTAGGTTCCTTTGTACATTTCTCCTTTTTTTTTTTTTGCAATTGAAGTTATTCTTTTTTAAGTTTAATTTTTATTTTATATTGGAGTATAGTTGATTTACAATGTTGTGTTAGTTTCAGGTGTACAGAAAAGTGATTCAGTTATACATATACATATTTCCATTCTTTTTCAGATTCTTTTCCCATATAGGTTATTACAGAATATTGAGTAAAGTTCCCTGTGCTATACAGAAGGTCCTTGTTGATTTATCTATTTTATTTATAGTAGTGTGTATATGTTAATCCCAAACTCCTAATTTATCCCTCTCCCCTCCCACCTTTCCCCTTTGGTAACCATAAGTTTGTTTTTGAAGTCTGTAGGTCTGTTTTTGTTTTGTAAATAAGTTCATTTGTATCATTTGTTTAGATTCCACATGTAAGTGACATGATATGATATTTGTCTTTCTCTGTCTGACTGACTTCACTTAGTATGATAATCTCTAGGTCCGTTCATGTTGCTGCAAATGGCATTATTTCATTCTTTTTTATGGCTGAGTAATATTCCATTGTGTGTGTGTGTGTGTGTGTGTGTGTGTGTCTGTGTGTATCACATCTTGTTTATCCATTCCTGTGTTGATGGACATTTAGGTTGCTTCCATGTCTTGGCTATTGTAAATAGTGCTGCAATGAAACATTGGGGTGCATGTATCTTTTGTAATTATGGTTTACTCCAGATATATGCCCAGGAGAGGGATTGCTGGATCATATGCTAGTTCTATTTTTAGTTTTTTAAGGAACCCCTATGCTGTTCTCCATAGTGGTTGTACCAATTTACATTCCCACCAACAGTGTAGGAGGGTTCCCTTTTCTCCACACCCTCTCCAGCATTTATTGTTTGTAGACTTTTTGATGATGGCCATTCTGATCGGTGTGAGGTGATACCTCACTGTAGATTTGATTTGCATTTCTCTAATAATTAGGGATGTTGAGCATCTTGTCATGTGATTTTGGCCATCTGTATGTCTTCTTTGGAGAAATGTCTATTTAGATCTTCTGTCCATTTTTTTGATTGGGTTTTTTTTTGATATTGAGCTGTTTGTATATTTTGGAGATTAATCCCTTGTTGGTTGCATTGTTTGCAAATATTTTCTCCCATTCTGAGGATTGTCTTTTCATTTTATTTATAGTTTCCTTTGCTGTGCAGAAGCTTTTAAGTTTAATTAGGTCCCATTTGTTTATTTTTGTTTTTATTTTCATTACTCTAGGAAGTGGATCCAAAAAGATATTGCTGCAATTTATGTCAAAGAGTGCCCTATGTTTTCCTCTAACAGTTTTAAATAGTATTCGGTCTTATATTTAAGTCTTTAATCCATTTTGAGTTTATTTTTGTGTATGGTGTTAGAGAATGTTCTAGTTTCATTCTTTTACATGTAGCTGTCCAGTTTTCCCAGCACCACTTATTGAAATGATTGTCTTTTCTCCATTGTATATTCTTGCCTCCTTTGTCATAGATTGACCATAGGTACATGAGTTTATTTCTGGGCTTTCTGTCCTATCCCATTGAGCTATATATTTCTCTTTTTGTGACAATACCATACTGTTTTTATTACTGTAGCTTTGTAGTATAGTCTGAAGTCAGGGAGCCTGATTCCTCCAGTTCTGTTTTTCTTTCTTAGGATTGCTTTGGCTATTCAGGGTCTTTTGTGATTCCGTACAAATTAAAAATTTTTTGTTCTACTGAAAAATGCCATTGGTATTTGATAAGGATTGCATTGAATCTAGATTACCTTGGGTAGTATAGTCATTTTGACAGTATTGATTCTTCCAATCCAAGAACATGGTATATCTTTCCATCTGTTTGTATCATCTTCGATTGCTTTTATCAGCGTCTCATAGTTTTCGAGTACAGGTTTTTTGCTTCCTTAGGTAGGTTTATTCCTAAGTATTTCATTCTTTGTGATGGTAAATGGGATTGTTTCCTTAATTTCTCTTTCTTATCTTTCGTTGTTAGTGTATAGAAATGCAAGAGGGACTCCCCTGGTGGTCCAGCGGTTAAGACTCTGTGCTCCCAATGCATGGGGCCTGGGTTCAATCCCTGGTCAGGGAACTAGATCCTGCATGCTGCAACTAAAAGAGCCCACATGCCGCAACTAAAAGAGCCCACACACTGCAGTGAACATCCTGGGTGCTGCAATGAAGATCCCGCGTCCTACAACTAAGACCTGGTGCAGCCAAATAAATAAATAAATAAATAAATGTTAAAAAAAAAAAAAGAAATGTGAGAGATTTCTGTGTATTAATTTTGTATCCTGCAACTTTACCAAATTCATTGATGAGCTCTAGTAGTTTTCTGGCAGCATCTTTAGGATTTTCTGTGTATAGTATCTTGTCATCTGCAAACAGTGACAGTTTTACTTCTTCTTTTCCAATTTGTATTCCTTTTCTTTCTTTTTCTTCTCTGATTGCCATGGCTAGGACTTCCAGAACTATGTTGAATAAGAGTGGCAAGAATGGACATACTGGTCTTGCTCCTGATCTTAGAGAAAATGCTTTCAACTTTTCACCATTGGGAGTATGATGTTAGCTGTGAGCTTGTCATATATGGCCTTTATTATGTTGAGGTAGGTTCCCTCTATGCCCACTTTCTGGAGAGTTTTGATCATAAATCGGTGTTGAATTTTATCAAAAGCTTGTTCTGCATCTATTGAGATGATCATATGTTTTTTATTCTTCAATTTGTTAATGTGTGGAAAACGTCACGTTTAGTCACCTTGGAGCCCACTGCCTGGTCCCATTGTTTTCCCCCATCCCTATTCCCAAGCACCCTTTGATCTCTCATTTCTGGAAACAGTAAGCCTCTTCATCTATTGTAGAGTAACCCCTGTGACTCAATATTACCATACTGCGATGTCATTTTGTGCTATTTTGAACAATTAAAAGACTTTTTGAAAAAAAAAATTTTGCATCACACTGAATGATATGCAGATATTAAAAAACCTTTGCATCCCTGGGATAAATCCCACTTGATCATGCTGTATGATCCTTTTAATGTGTTGTTGGATTCTGTTTGCTAGTATTTTGTTGAGGATTTTTGTATCTATGTTCATTGGCCTATAATTTTCTTTTTTTGTGGTATCTTTGTCTCATTTTGTAATCAGGGTGATGGTGGCCTCATAGAATGAGTTTGGGAGTGTTCCTTCCTCTGCAGTTTTTAAGAATAGTTTCAGAAGGATAGGTGTTAACTCTTTTCTAAATGTTTGATAGAATTCGTCTGTGAAGCCATCTGGTCTTGGACTTTTGTTTGTTGGAGGTTTTTAAATCACAGTTTCAATTTCAGTACTTGTGATTGGTCTATTCATATTTTCTATTTCTTCCTGGTTCAGGTTTGGAAGGTTATATGTTTCTAAGAATTTGTCCATTTCCTCTAGGTTGTCCATTTTACTGGCATATTGTTGCTTGTAGTAGTTTCTTATGATCCTTTGTATATCTGTGGTGTCAGTTGTATCTTCTTTATTTTTAATTTTATTGATTTCAGATCTCTCCCTTTTTTCTTGATGCCTCTGGCTAAAGGTTTATCAATTTTGTTTATCTTTTCAAAGAACCAGCTTTTCGTTTATTGATGTTTTCTATATTTTTCTTTGTCTCTATTTCATTTATTTCTGCTCTGATCTTTATGATTTCTTTCCTTCTACTAACTTTGGTTTTTGTTTGTTCTTCTTTCTCTAGTTGCTTTAGGTGTAATTTTAGGTTGTTAATTTGAGATGTTTCTTGTTTCCTGAGGTATGATTGTATTGCTATAAAATTCCCTCTGAGGACTGCCCTTGCTGCATCCCATAGGTGTTGGCTCACTGTGTTTTCATTTTCATTTGTCTCTAGGTATTTTTTGATTACCTTTTTGATTTCTTCTGTGATCCATTGGTTGATTAGTAACATATTGTTTAGCCTCCATGTGTTTGTGTTTTTTACAGTTTTATTCTTGTAATTGATTTCTAATCTCATAGCGCATAGTGGTCGGAAAAGATGCTTGATATGATTTCAATTTTTGTAAATTTACCGAGGCTTGCTTTGTGGTGCAGCATGTGATCTGTCCTGGAGAATGTTCCATGTGTACTTGAGAAAAATGTGTATTCTGCTGCTTTGGGATGGAATGTTCTATAATTATCAATTAAGTCCATCTGGTCTAATGTGTCATTTAAGGCCTGTGTTTCCTTAGTGATTTTCTGTCTGGATGATCTGTCCATTGATGAAAGTGGGGTGTTAAAGTCCCCCACTGTTATTGTGTTACTGTCGATTTTTTCCTTTTATGGCTGTTAGCATTTGCCTTATATATTGAGGTTCTCCTATGTTGGGTGCATATATATATATATATATATATTTTTTAATTAATTAATTTGTTTATTTTTGGCTGCATTGGGTCTTCATTGCTGCACCCAGGCTTTTCTCTAGTTGCAGCGAGCGGGGGCTACTCTTTGTTGTGGTGTGTGGGCTTCTCATTGCAGTGGCTTCTCATTGCGGAGCACGGGCTCTAGGTGCGTGGGCTTCAGTAGCTGTGGCACATGGGCTCAGTAGTTGTGGCTTGCGGGCTCTAGAGCACAGGCTCAGTAGTTTTGGTGCACGGGCTTAGTTGCTCCGCAGCATGTGGAATCTTCCCGGACCAGGTCTCGAACCCGTGTCCCCTGAATTGGCAGGTGGACTGTCAACCACTGCGCCACCAGGGAAGTCCGTTGGGTGCATATATGTTTACAATTGTTATATCTTCTTCAAGGGATTGATCCCTTGATCATTATGGAGTGTCCTTCTTTGTCTCTTGTAACAATCTTTATTTTAAAGTCTATTTTGTCTGATATGGGTATTACTACTCCAGCTTTCTTTTGATTTCCATTTGCATGGAATACATTTTTCCATCCCCTCACTTTGTCTGTGTTTGTCCCTATATCTGAAATGGGTCTCTTGTAGACAGCATGTATACAGGTCCTCTTTTTGTATCCATTCAGCCAGTCTATGACTTGATTGGAGTATTTAATCTGTTACATTTAAGGTAATTATTGATATTATGTTCCCATTGCCATTTTGTTAATTGTTATGGATTTGTTTTTGTAGGTCTTTTTTCTTCCCTTCCTCTTTTGTTCTCTTCTCTTGTGATTTGATGGCTATCTTTAGTGTTGTGTTTGGATTACTTTTTCTTTTGTGTGTGTGTGTATGTATTGTGGATTTTTGGTTTGTGGTTACCATGAGGTTTTGATATAGCAGTCTATATATATACAAGATTATGTTAAGTTGCTAGTCTCTTAATTTCAAATGCATTTCCAATATCCTGCATTTGTACTCTCCTTTTCTCACAGTTGCTGGTTTTGATATCATATTTGTGTGTGGATTATTTCCTACTTTGCTGTATGTTTGCCTTTACTGGTGAGCTTTCCCATTCATAATTTTCTTGTTTCTAGCTGTGGCCTTTCTTTTCCATCTAGAAAAGTTCCTTTAGCATTTGTTGCAAAGCTGGTCTGGTCATGCTGAATTCTCTTAGCTTTTGGTTGCCTGTAAAGCTTTTGACTTGTCCATCAACTCTGAACAAGAGCCTTGCTGGGTAGAATATTCTTGGTTGTAGGTTTTTCTCTTTCTTCTCTTTAAATATGTCATGCCACTACCTTCTGACCTGCAGAGTTTCTGCTGAGAAATCAGCTGATAACCTCTTGGGGATTCCCTTGTATGTTATTTGCTGCTTTTCTCTTGTTCCTTTTAATATTTTCTCTTTGTTTTTAATTTTTGTGCATTTGATTAATATGTGTCTTGATGTGTTCCTCCTTGGTTTTATCCTGTGTGGGACTGTCTGCGCTTCCTGGACTTGAGTGTTTCTTTTCCCATGTTAGGGAAGTTTTCGGCTATTATCTCTTCGAATATTTTCTCAGGCCCGTTTTCTCTCTCTTCTCCTTCTGGGACCCCTACAATGCAAACGTGGGTGCATTTGATGTTGTCCCAGAGATCTCTTAGACTGTCCTCATTTCTTTTCATTCTTTTTTCTTCTGTTCCACAGCAGTGATTTCCACCAATCTGTCTTCCAGCTCACTTATTCGTTCTTCTACCTCATTTATTCTATTAACTCCTTCTTGTGTATATTTCATTTCAGTTATTGTATTGTTCATCTGTTTGTTTGTTCTTTAAATCTTCTAGCTCTTTGTAAAACATTTCATGTATCTTCTTGGTCTATGCCTCCATTCTTTTTCTGAGACCTTGGGTCATCTTTACTATCATTACTCTGAATTCTTTTTCAGGAAGATTGCCTATCTCCACTTCATTTAGTTGGTCTTTTGGAGTTTTATCTTGTTCCTTTGTCTGCAACGTATTTCTCTGCCGACTCTTTTTGTCTAACTTTCTGTGTTTGTGGCCTCTGTTCCTCAGGCTGCAGGTTGTAGCTCTTCTAGCTTCTGGTGTCTGCCCCCTGGTGGGTGAGGTTGGTCCAGGGCCTGTGCAAGTGTCCTGGTGGGAGGGACCAGTGGGAGGGACTCCCTGCCCACTGGTGCATGGAGCTGGGTGTCCTGTCCCTCTTGTGGGTAGGGCCGTGTCAAGGGATATGTGTAGAGGCAGCTGTGGGATCAGGACTACTTTAGGCAGCCTGTCTGCTGATGGGTGGGGCTGTGTTCCCACCCAGTTGGTTGTTTGGCCTGAGGTGTCCCAGCACTGGAGCCTGCAGGCTGTTGGATGGGGCCAGGTCTCAGTACCAAACTGGTGACCTCCAGGAGAGCTCATGCCAATGAATATTCACTGGGGCCTCCACCACCAGTGTCCTTGCCCCCACCATGTGCCACAGCTGACCTCTGCCTTCCCCAGGAGACCCTCCAAGACCCACAGGTAGGTCTGGCCCAAGCTCCCAGTGCATGTGAAACCTTGTGTGTGTCCTCTAAGAGTGGAGTCTCTGTTTCACCCAGTCCTGTGGAGCTCAGGCACTCAAGCCCTGCTGGCCTTCAAAGCCAAATGCTCTGGGGGCTCCTCCTCCTGATGCAAGACCCCCAGGCTGAGAAGGCTGACATGGGGCTCAGAACTTGCCCTCTTGTGGGAGAACCTCTGTCTGCAATATAATTATTTTCCAGGTTGTGGGTCGCCCACCTGGCAGGTATGGGATTTGATTATATCATGAAAGCGCCCCTCCTACCATCTCATTGTGGCTTCTTCTTGTCTTTGGATGTAGACTATCATTTTTGGTAAGTTCGAGTCTTTTTTGTTGGTGGTTGTTCAGCAGTTAGTTGTGATTTTGGTGTTTTTCATGAGAGGTGAGCTCAAGTCCTTCTACTCTGCCATCTTCTCTCTAACTTATAGCCTCCTTTGTACATTTCTTGTCTCACATCTGGAATTAGCCTTTTTTTTTTTTTGTCAAGAATCTTTGTTTCCTTTAGTGGGAAGTATTATTTCAAGACTACCATCCACGGGCTAGGATGCTCACTGCCATAGGATTGGTGATTGTTTTGAGGCCTGTTCAATAGAAAGGAGAAAATCTTTTTTTTTTAAATAAAATGTATTGTGAATTTGTATAGGGTTTTATTTATAAAACCCTGCAAACTCAGGGTTTTACTTATCCTCTTCTACTCTTCCTTTCTCCTCTGCAGGGAATTCCAGTTCTAAGAAGATTCTAGTAATAACAGGTAAGATTATTACTCATTTGCTTTAACCACAGTACACACACAGTAGTCTTAGAATACTAATACCAACACTACCACTAATAATGTGACTAAAAAAAGTTAAAGGTTTTTTTTCCTTTTTTTTTTTTCCTTAGGGTTTATTCCACTAGGGATGCACAAATTACTGTTTTAAGTTGATTGAAACTTCCTTTTTGTGGGGTTATGCCACCCCCATATACTAATCTAGATTCTTTTGCTTCATCTTAAAATCTTTAATTTTAATTTTGCTTTATAATTATGTAAAATATTTACATAATTCCAAAGTCAAATTTATAAAACAAGGTATGTTCAAAGAAGACTTCTATTTTTATCCCTCATACTGTTCTTTTCCTTTCCCTCTAGTTAACCATTTAAAAATGTTTATATTTATCTTTTTACCTTAAACACATAGCAAATTTTGTAAATAATGTACATTTTACTGTATATACACACTTTTCTCCACTTTGCCCTTTAATGATATATTCTGGAGATCTACTTTATGGATCTGACATTATTTAACCAATGCTGATTTAACCAATTGCTGATGGATTTTGTGTTGTTTCTGGTCTTTTTGCTATTACAAATACTGATGTAAGGAATAACAGACCTGTGCATACATTTAAAAAATATTTTTGCCAGTTTATCTTTGGGAGAGATCGCTAGATATAGGATTGTGATCAAAGGATTATTTTACCAGTATTGTCAAATCTCCCACAGCTACCATAGTATTTTGTAGGACTATCAGGAATGTATGGGTGTGCTTGTTTCTCCACCAACAGTATTCAAACTCTTGGATTTTTGCCAATTTAATACATGATAAATAGTATCTCAGTGTTGGTTTTATTGTGTATTTCTCTTAGCATATTTTATATGGTTTATTTTTCACCTCAGAAGCTCAATTTCTTATAGAGTTCTTGGCCTTTTTATTTTTAAAAGCTCTTTAAAGATATTAGAGATACTAGCACTTGAAATTTTTTTTCCTGTTTTTTGTCTTCTTACTTTGCCTATGGTGTCTTGCCTAGGTGTCTTACTCAATACCAAAGTTTTATTTTTTTGTATGTGAAATTACATTTTGTCTTATTACTTCTGGAATTTGAGCTATTATTAGGAAAGTTTTCCCTACTCCCTCATTATAGAGGAATTAATCCATGTTTCTTCTAGTACTTCTATGAATATATATATATATATATATATATGTATCACAAATGGTCCTTGGATTTTGTCAAATAATTTTTGTGTCTACTGAAATGATATGATTTCTCTCCTTTATTCTGTTAATATGTTATATTATGTGATTTTCAGATGTTAAACCAACCTTTCATTCCTGAGATAAACCCCACTTGGTTAAATCCTTTTTATATTGTTGAAAGTTTGTGGGGTTTTTTGTTGTTTGTTTTGGAAAGTTTGTGTTTTAATTTTAATTTCTTTGTTTTTGGCTGCGTTGGGTCTTCGTTGCTGTGCGCAGTCTTTCTCTAGTTGTGGTGAGTGGGGGCTACTCTTCGTTGCGGTGCACGGGCTTCTCATTGTGGTGGCTTCTCCTGTTGCAGAGCACGGGCTCTAGACGCACGGGCTTCAGTAGTTGTGGCTCGCGGGCTTCAGTAGTTGTGGCTTGCAGGCTTCAGTAGCTGTGGCTCGCAGGCTCTAGAGCGCAGGCTCAGTAGTTGTGGCTCGCAGGCTCTAGAGCGCAGGCTCAGTAGTTGTGGCGCACGGGCTTAATTGCTCCGCAGCATGTCAGATCTTCCCAGACCAGCGACTGAACCCGTGTCCCCTGCATTGGCAGGTGGATTCTTAACCACTGCGCCACCAGGGAAGCCCCGGAAAGTTTGTGTTTTTAAAGTTTGTGTTTTTAATGCCAGCTCATTTGATGTTAATCTACTGACAAATCCTTTTCCATACTGTCAGATACTCCAGTAATTACTACAATTCCGAAATAGTGGTGTGAATGATTTACTGTAATTCAAATTCCCCTTGTGACCTATGCATGCCTTTATACAGGTTTTATTGCGTGCCTACTATGTGCCAGGCATCCTGTGCTAAGATGCAGAAATAGGGTAGACACAAGCCCTTGCCCTCACAGCAGTGGTGAAAACAATCGATAAGTATAAGATAGTTTAATGAGTATTAGGTAATATGGGGTACAATTGAGATTTATTTTTTTTTTTCCAAAAATTTTTAAAATTTATTTATTTATTTATTTGGCTGCACTGGATCTTAGTTGTGGCTTGCAGGATCTTTTTTTTTTTTCGTTGCAGCATGCAGGATCTAGTTCCCTGACCAGGGATGGAACCCAGGCCCCCCTGCATTGGGAGCACAGAGTCTTAACCACTGGACCACCAGGGAAGTCCCACAGTTGAGATTTAAACAAAGGGTACTCATGGTAGTATCAATAGAATTTTTTTTTTAAGCCAGTTGGAGGAAGTTACCTGAAGTGTAAACTGAATTCAACCAGGGTTACCATATCATTTACTATCCAAACAGGGACACTTTTCAAAGTGAAAGGGAAAACAGGCACAAACTAGGATGTATAATCACCTGAGAGCTAACCAGTCTAAGGGGAAGAGTGAGGCAGAAAAAACCATATGTGAAAGAGGACAAGGCCCATTCAAATAACTAAAAATCTTTTTTTTTTTTTAACATTAGGCTCTGGTTTCCCTCTTACTTTTTAGGTAATTTGTGTTCCTACAGTAAGGCTCAAATCAGACAAATATCATATAATCAACAAAATTCTGAAGAAATCACCTGTAACAAACTAAGCTGACCCCGTAAAACTAAAACTAGAAGCACACAATTCCCATCACAAAAGAAAAACAGATATTGAATATATACAATTTATTTAATAAATTAATGTCATTCAAAATACAGTGCCAGAACATTATGCAGTTGAACATGCTAGTAATGTTTGTCATGAAGCACCTGTGCTCATGTTAGATTGGCGGCACCCCGCTACTGCTAGTGGTTCCTGGGATTAATGCCAGAGCAGCACTAGTTATCTGCTCTTCTGCACCACTAGTGCAGAGAATTCCTGAACAGTTCACCTTTCTAATCCTACCCCCCACACACAACAGGTTAAAAAAAAACACACCCTGACAGCTAACGAATATCTATACACAATCACTCTACAGTAATGTTTGTTATTAAATTAAGATGTAATGACCTGGTTAACCCACTCTAAATCTTAAGATGGAGAAATACAACAGCAGCAGGTAGTTATATGCATGAGCCAATGTTAATGTAATACAGAAAGTGGAGGCATTTACTGATTAAAGCTCCACACAGACCCGCACAATGAGGGACTAGCAATTCATATTGCAAGCCCAGCAACTTAAGTCCACACCTGGTAAATGACCAGCTGATTGGAAGACCTGTATTCTAGATAGACAAGTATAAGTTAGTGAGAGACTACATGCACCTAATAGTTAGACTGATCCTGCAGTCATACTTTCCCTGTGCAATACCATAAAATGGAAGATCTTCCTCAACTATAGGATTTAGACAACATTTCTATACCAACATGGACATTAGTGTTAAGTGCAGCTCAATTAACTACACCGAAAAAACTATTCCAGGACTTCAGAACAGAAGCACAGGAATGAAATACATATAATAAAATAACCTCAGCATAATTTGCGATATACCACACTAGGAACAGGAAAACTACTTTAATAAGAGAACTTTTGGAACTGTACATACACAGGGCTAACAATGTTAGATAATCCAGATTTTTATGCTCTCATGATACACATAAAAGTTTCTCAATTATTGGATAATCTATTTCATATTATGGAAGCATATCTTTCTTAAGACTCACCGATATATATTATACTGATGCAAATATTAAGTAGGGCATAAAAATAAAATTTATCAAAGATAGATTTTTATGTACTCATATTCAGTCCTTTCATAGCCTCTCTCATTTAGCAAAGAAAATGACAAAGCAAATAGATCAGGCGTGCACTCCCTGAACTCCTGACTATACAGATGGTAGTGCAACCATTTCTCCATCCAGTTCAAACTCCTCTGTTCCATCCGGTGAAAAAAGATAAGTTGGTGGCTTCCATGGAGATTCTTCAAGGCAGGATGGATAAAGTTTCCCCACAGTGCATCGAAAATCTCTCCCTAAGTCCCACAGTACACGTTCAGATATATGCTGCCGCAGAGACCACCGGTCAAGTTCCAGATCATACTGGTAAGTGACATATTTAGCTCTTTCATTTAAGTGGGTTTCTCGCATAAACACACACAGAGAATTTGAGATCACAACAGCTCTAACACAGGGATCTGAGTACCTCTTAGCAGGGATGTTGGCTGCCATTTTCCACTCATTTTTATTCACATCATAGATTTCCACAGTTACTGAAGACCCATCTACAGTGCCAGAGGGGAGTCTTATGCCAGAATTGGTAGCAATGTGCAACCCTCCAATATAGAAAATTTTATCACCGAAAGCTGCAGCTGAAGCAAAAGACCTGCTAGTCTGTCTCATGGCCATTTCTACCCATGAATCAGACCTTGGAAAATAACAATACATGAGGTTCAGTGTCATCACATAAATGCAGTCATGAACCACAACTGCTGCACTCCACTGCCAAGCACAAGGCAAAGGGCTTACCATTGTCCATTCATCTTTCTCAGTGTCATATCTTTCTACGGTCCTCCGGTTAAGTTCTCCACCTACACTGTCTCCTCCAATTGCATAGATATAGCCTTCACAGCAAACCAAAGATGGCTTTACGCGGACAAAAAGCATCGGGGTCTTTGGAAACCAGGTATTTTGCTGTGCATCAAACCAGTAAAAGCAATTCACAGTTCTAAAGGCAGTTTGAAGTTTGCTTGTTTTACTGTGATTCGTTTTTGTGTTTTTCAGAGGAACTTGACCACCTGCTATATAGATGTCATTATCGGGAGTTACAACGGTCCCAACCTTATGTAAATCAGCTGGTGGGCTGCATAGCTTGTAAACTTTTTCTGCTTGGGGGCTGTAACAGACAGAAGAGTAAAGACTACAAGGATTTTCTGAAGATGCTTCAATGAAAATCATCATCTCTTCTTTAGTCATTCCAAGTCTTGGTTTGAAAAACTTGGGCATGGACTTATACAGACCTTGAACAACTACAGACTTATCATTGGGTGGCAGACCTTGAAACCAAGCTCTCTGTGTTACTTCTGAAAGTGCATCAATTCTGATTTGGCTAAGAACTGAAGACAAATACTGGGATCGTGATTCTGTGTTGTACTCTAGCCACAGCATAGCAGCCTCACGAACTGTCTCTTCCTTTTCTACGTTCAAATTGTCACTACTGAGAATGTCTATCAGTAAGTCATGTGACAGCTGCATAAAAGCTTCCTGGTGATACACAGCAGTGAACTTGTGCTCCACCATCCTTTTAGCACTTTGTTTTAATTCCTCACAACTGAACAGATCAGCAAAACTCAACAATCGCACACAGTTCTCTGCGTTTATCTTTTTAATTAAATATTCTCGACAACGTTGTAACACATCTTCTACCTAAAATGGAAAAAAAAAAAAAAAAGGCTGATAAAGGCAGGCTAGACAAATTTTATTTTTATGTAACACACAGGTATATTAATCAGATCCCTATACTGTAGTTTTTATTTTTAGATACACGTTTGGGCTAAGAGATAATGTCTTTCAGTGATAATAAAATTAGAAGACTATGCATAGTTTTGCATTTCGTCTTCCTGTCCAGTGGCCTACTTAACTGCCCTATTTAGGAGTCAGTAGTATAACATTAAATAGGCTCTTAAAAACCTAAACAGCCTTAAAGGGAAAGGGAAAGAAATTAATTCATGCATAAGTTATGTATTTTTTAAAGCCTAGCAAAACATGTAATTGAGAGAACCAAATGAAAACAATGTAAATCAGTATAGGAAATGATTACTGTTGAGAAGCTGGAATCTGCTTTTCTCAACATGGACAAGACAGTCATATAGAAGCAGAAAATCATACACAATGCCTAACAGTAGTTATTATTCGCCTTTCTTACGTGGAGCAGTAGGATAACCAATCAAAAGAATATATTCATGTGCAATTACAAATTACCTACATTTAAACGACCCATCTTAGCCACTCTAACTTTCCTAGATTTGTTGCTTCTTAAGAAACAGTAGATCTCAGTTGAGTCAGAAGTGCTACCTACTATACTTATTCAACGTCACAGTGATTGACTAGAAGCAGTTTGTGATAAGAAGTCAGGCTGCTTGGATTCAAAACCTGGATTGGCCAGTCAACACTTGTACAATATCAGACAAGTAGCTTTACTTCTCTAAGCCTCAGCTTTCTCCTGTATAAGATGGGGAAATCCTTCCTTACAAGTGATTATTTTAAGGATTAGATGAGAACCTATATAAAGCATTAGTACAGAATCTGGCATATAAAAACATAATTTCATGTGGCTAATAGTAAAAGCCATGTTGGTAGTCATAAAATGCCACATTCCCGGGCTTGCCAGGGCAACTTACTCCCAGAGGCAGAGTCCTGTTTTGCATTTGGCCAAGCACATGCCTATAGGTTTCATTAACATGATAGAAAAAATTATAAGGAAAGGTATCACTATAATAACAGTGTTCTGGAATCCAAATTTCTTAAAATTCCTCAATTTTTTAGCAATTATAAAAAAACGTGCTTTTAGAATTGCTGAAAAATTAAAAGAGGTAATGAAAACATGTAAGCTATGGAAGAAATACAGTTCTTACAGTAGGTATTTCTCCCTTTTAGGTTTGGGTTTAGGATGTGAATGTCTTCCATTCTAAAGCACCAGGAAGCTACCATGGCTTCCGTGTCCCCAGAGTTATAGGTATAGAAGGACACTGCACAATTTATGGGCAGGGTGGGGGAAAGAATACAGAACTAAAAAGGAAGACAGATACTTAAGGCATGGACAGACTGAGTTCTGGTTCCCAGAGTTACACCCAGAAACTGGCATTCGACTGGCGTCATTCACATTTATTCAGCACACATTTATCAAGTACCTACTAGGTATCATGAACTGTGCTCCCAGAATTTAACCTTTAGTTTAAAGTTTCTCCCTTTGGAGAAAATGAGGAAAACATTTTTATATTCCTCTTAAAATTAAAAGAAATGTTGAAGGGGGGCATTCCCTGGTGGTTCAGTGGTTAAGATTCTGCACTTATACTGCAGGGGCCCCAGGTTCCATCCCTGGTCGGGGAATTAAGATCCCGCAAGCCACGCGGCACGGCCAAAAAAGAAAAAAAGTTGAAGGGGAAACAGTGAAATAGTTTATCATATGTAAATATATCAATCATCACTTTTTGTTTTAGTTTAAATAATTCTCCTTAATAGCTCAGTAAGGTCTCAAGCCTATTATAAACATTTATGTTTGATAACTTCCATAAGAATCTTGACATTTTCTGTGAAAATACCATCAAAAAATTAGCACATCTAAGCTTTTAGCCAAAAAACTGAAGCACTTAAACTTAACAAATGCTGTTAAAAATTTCTTTTACTTGGAATCTAAATCCTGTGGTATATTAGGCAGAATATGAAACTAATATGAAATTTTCACCTATCTTTTTAGTCAAGTTCCCATCATAAAACTAAGTTTATTAGCTGATCAAATCCTATTGTTTTTCCCTTACATATCTGAAAAAGAGAAGAAAACTTTTACCTTCTAAAATCTGCAATAAAATTACATAGCTATAAGACACCAAAAAAACTGCTTACCTGCAGGAAGCAAGCTGTTTCATAAAGTTGTTCTACAGTGCCGTCATTTATTGCCAGGTTACCCGTGTATGCGTACGTTATTATTATCTGTAAGGTGGCTGAATCCACATTCCTCAGGTGTATGTGTGTCTGTTTGCTTTCACTTAGTCCACTCATGAACATGGCCCTATAGTAGAGATGGGGAAAACAAATGTAAGGCTAAAAAGAAAAACTAGACAACATGGGATGTTTATTTAGGGTATTTGCTGATGGACAACTTATAGGGAAAGCTTTCAAGGGAGACAATAGAAAATTATAATCCAGTGCCAAAGATATACCAAGCTATTCCACTGTGCCATTCTGAGTGATAACATCAAAATTAATTTAATCCTTATAGTCATACAGGAATTCAGCAATAAAAAGGAACTCTATTATATGTACTACAACACAAACCTCAAAATCATTATGCTCAGTGAAAAAAGGCAGATACAAAAGACCACATACTGTATGATTCCATTTATATGAAATGTCCCCCCAAAGCAAATATATAGAGGCAGAAGGGAGATTAGTGGTTACCTAGGACTGTGGGTAAGAACAGTGAGTGACTGTAAATGGGCACAAAGTGATGGAAATGTTTCAAATTAAATTGTAATGATGGTTGTACAGCCCTTTAAATATACTAAAATTCATTTAATTGTGTGTAAATTTGATCTCAATGAAGCCGTTAAAATTTTCATTTACTCAAATGATTTCCTAAAAATATGCAGAACAGTTTCCTAAAAATTACATGCAGGAAAATATGCTGGAAAGGCAATTAGTGTTGTGGAGAATACAAAGTAAAATGCCCATATACATGGAAGAGGTATAAAAAACAAAGAATATTGTTGCATGTACAGAAATGCCTATAGTGATCATAAGTGGGTAGCACAAGAACTAGCCTGGGCAACCTCAAGGACAAGAAGATGAGAAAGGCTTTAAAATGGATAAAATAGTGAGTCAGGGTAGAATATAAGAACTGTTTTTCCCAGTGACATTGCTGAACATAAGGGCTCATGCAAAACATCGGAAAGATGAATGGCAGTCAGATCACAGAGGGCTTTTTTTTTGGCCGCGCAGCATGTGAGATTCTCAGTTCCCCGACCAGGGATTAAACTGGCGCCCCTTGCATGGACAGCACAGAGTCTTAACTACTGGACCACCAGGGAAGTCCCACAGAGGGATTTTAAAATGAGATATAGGAGGGAATTCCCTGGCAGTCCAGTGGTTAGGACCCAGTGCTTTCACTGCCGAGGCCCGAGTTCAAATCCCTGGTTGGGGTAAGATCTGCAAGCCCCTCAGCATGGCCCCCCCAAAAAAAACCACACACACACACACACACACACAGAGACATACGAGTCTGAGCTTTTTATTGTAGATAGTGAAGAAGGGTTCACTGAAGGGTTTTCAGCATGGATTTATTAGCATAATAAAATGTATTCTAGGATGAATATTTTGTACTGACAGACCTCAAGGGCCAAAGGCTGGAGATAGGAAAAAGGGTTCTGAGGCTACTGCAATAATCTAGATTAGAAGTAAGAACCACCTGAGCCAAAGGCTGGAGACAGGAAAAAGGGTTCTGAGGCTACTGCAATAATCTAGATTAGAAGTAAGAACCACCTGAGCCAAAGGCTGGAGACAGGAAAAAGGGTTCTGAGGCTACTGCAATAATCTAGATTAGAAGTAAGAACCACCTGAGCTAGGGTGGCAGAAATGGATACAAAAGCTTTTACAAAAAACCAACAAGATCCGGTGATTTTCTGAACGTACGGAATAGACTAGAGTAGGAAGTAGACAGGGAAAGAATCAAAGCTATCTGTTTATTTTCAAGTAAGTACCTGAAAAAAAATATTGTTAACCATTGAGAGAAAAATTATAAGGTCAAGGAAAACAGTTAATCTTGCAAAAAAGGTGAGTTAAATTTTAGATATATTTGAGGTGTGAGCAGCTGAGTCAAATGCAAGTAATACAATAATCAGTTAAGTATTTAATACAACTGGAACTTTGAAGGTCAGGCATTAATGCAGTAGACTGTGAATTATCTACAAAATGACATGTGTTAAAGCCAAGTAAGTTATCTGAGGGAGACTAAAAGAAACCCACCCAGAATCCCAATGACCAACCTGAGGTAGAGTTCGATTAGAAGAAAAAAGAATGACAGAACGTTGAGAAACATTCATCAGAGAAATAAGAACAAGCCAGTCAGTACAATGCTACTCAGGGCAAGAGAGGTAGGGTGTCAAAAACTGTAGAGTCAAGGATAACAAACATTGCAAAAGCAATTAGGAAGGCACTGGTTATTTCTAGTGTAGCTCAGAATGAGCAGTAAGAACAGCAACTAAACTTCAGGCAGTTAGGGAATGGAAGAGTGGCAAAAACATCAATCAGGGTGGTTGATAACTTCCTCCCAAAGAATACATGGCCATAAATAAACCCAACCAAGTAACAGAGATTAGGAAGTGCTGTTGAAAAATACCCAAGCTGTGACAAGAAACTAATAAAAACACCAATTGCTACTGGCTTCACTTGTGTGACAAGGGAGAATGGGAAATAACAAAAGCAACCTGAAAAGAACTATAGGAGCTCTGAGTAAAAATGGAAGATTTAGGGGTCATGTGCCTTTCTGTCTGTGCCAGTAGAAGGTAGTTAACTTTGGAAGAGGAAGTAGGGCAAGGGAACAGCTGACTATACAGATGACACTGAGACTGGTTATTCTAGACTATGGTTTATGACACCAGAATGATGGACTTCTGTGAAGGAACTATGCTTCCTGAAGACCAAAGATTAGTAGAAGCCTAGCCAACTTGATTATAAAAATTTTAAACAGACATTTTAAAGAAAGAGTAAATACTGAATTGCATAATATTATAGGAGGCTAAATTACCATAGTGGAAGAGGTGTTGAGTAATTCTCAAGTAATCCCCTTCATTTAGGGTCTAAAATGAAGTGTATATGTTACCAAGAAGAAGAAACTACCATTTCAGAGACTCTCTGAATTTTTAGAAGTTCTTTTGATTCTTAGTGGGATGGAACTGGTGAACTACAAAGGAGGAATGTATCTATTTCAAAAGGCAAAATTTCTAATAGTAAGTTTCTAATGATAAAGATTGATAGCAACATTATATGTAAGGATACCAAAATCTACAAACCTGAAAGCAGAATCCAGTTGAAGAACACTTGGGAGAAAATCAGGTTATTATTGTGGGAATATACAGTAACAATAATCTACCCAGTCCAGAGAAAAGATATATATGGGAGGAAAAATTAATACATGTGTCTTCATCTTGTGGATTATGAAACTGGCCCAGACACAGGATTTTAAAGATGGATGGCTTTAAGCCCAAACATGGATAGGACTACTCTTTCTACTATTATTTCTACTTCTTAGTATCTGATTTGCTTTAGGGAGAATATATTCTCTCAGAACACCAAGGATGCTAAAGAAGGGAACTAGCTAGTGATAAGTTAACAACAGCAGCCTTAAAGAGAATGTGTTGTTTTTAAGATTGTAACATTAATGAAATACTTAAACTTCTTGGTCTTCAGGAAAACCAATTCCAACCCAATTAAAGATAAACAATAACCTCATGGCTAGAGAATTTAAAGAATAGTGTGTTATCTATACAATAAAAAACAGACTTAGCGAGGAAGAAAAAAGGGTAAGATACCTAACCCATAAACCCACATGTTACTTCCTGATAAAGATGATGACAATTCAGAAAATATGGAGATAGACTTTCTGCATAGGTTTAAAAGTTACACAAGATGACTGCTAAAATATTACCACAAAAGATTCTACTCTATGATTACAAATATCAATCTGAAAATCCACAACTAAAGCATACAGCTCATTCCAACAATGGATAATCAATTTGTAATTAATAACCATTAAAAAGGGAGAACTAATGGACCCAGGTTTGATTGAATCTATAACCTTGAATTTCTAACACCATCTACTAAGTCAATAAATATGAAAAAACAAAAACAAAAACAAAAACCTGACCATCACAATCATCTGGGAAGCTCTTAAACATACAAATCCTGAAACTCTAACTCAGACCCACTGAATCATAATTTCTAGGTTTGAAATCCAAGAATCTCTAATTGTAGAAGCACAAGAGGATTCTGACCATCCTCTAGATCCATTAGATTCTCTAGAACCACTGTTTGCAAATATGCTAAGCTTCCTAAGATAAGAAAATCAGTGTCTGAAATTGCATGAAATATCCACAGCTAAACCTGAAACAATGGCAGGCAGAGCAAGGCAACTGACATTTGGGCCTTAGCTTCTATAATCATCATGAGATGTGTTATACTAAGGAATGTTAAATTTCTACACCTTCGTGTATGTAGGCCTTGAAAAGTCAAGATTAAACTTGTCCTGTCTACAGCTGCCACTAAGGAGCAGCAGAAAATAACTTTCATTGCTGATCTCCACTTATGCCAGCTAAGATTTGTAGCAGGAATATACTGGTCCACATTTCATTCATCTTTATTCTCCCTGTCCCTTTCAAATATTAAGTAAAAATTCAACCTAAGGGCAGAGACCAAATATAGGAATTTCTACGCCTTAATTCTTTTCCTCCCATGAAACACATAATAAAGGGAAACCTGCCTTAAAAAGATTAAAAGTTGCAAAAGATCATAAAAATGTAAAGTTAAGCTTTATTTATTTGTAATTAGCAAACAAATAACTAAATCAACTTATAAATTCTGAGGCATAGAGAACAAAAACATTATTAATTATTAACTATTTCAATCTGGCAAGGAGTCTGGTACAGCTAAAACAATAGCACAAATGATGAAGAAACCAAGAGTGAGAAAAGAAACTCATTTTTGCAAAGGAAATAAAAGTCCTTAACATGTCTAAACAGTACCAATTATCTTCTAAAAGTTATTATTAAGCCTCCTATAACTCTTAAATTTATAAACAATGACTGTTTTCTAAATTTAACATTTTAAAATCTTAAAAGTGAAAATCAGCCCATTCGTTTTTCTTTCTCTTTCAATGAAAAAACAGGATTCTGAACCTTTTTGCCTCCCCATCATTAAAACTTTACCTTAGTTAATTTCAACAAGTTTCTTGTATTTAATCCTTTGTAAAAACTTCTTTCGCCTGCCCCTTACTTACACACGCAAGGAGGTGATTTGACAAGCACTATATCACCCAAATAGAAAATTTAAGCAAAACATTAAGACACCTAACTTTTTAAAAAAATTTAAATGTTTAAAAGAATTCCTATTAAAAGTTTAAAACAAGCTAACATTCTGCATTTGAAATTATAAACTAACCAAGATTACAGTACTTACCTAAAATAAGAACTACATGTTGCAAGAACCATCTTATGACAAGGGAATTCAGTGCCCTCGACAATTAACACTATGTCCGTAAACAACTGCTGTTCATAAAACAGTTTTAACTGTTCCAGCAAGGACACAGCATATTCAGTATTGATCTGCTTCTCGTCTTGAGTGGACATGACTGTATTCCATTAATATATCCAGGAACAGATTAGAAAAGTCAGTCTTACTGATGGAAGGTCAAGTGAATGCTTCAGAAATAAAGAAAGGAGAAACTCTGCTTGCTGTTATCTGCAGCATTCAGAACCAAGATTGACACATTCACTAACGAGCAGTATCTTTTTAGGCTTAGAATCACTAGCAGGTCATCCTGTGTTAATTACGTTCTTCAGAGTTTTTCAACACAGTCTGCAGATACCTTGCTCAAATTTGTAACTGTTGTTCAACTCATGAGTGAAAGAGAATAACACACGAGGTAGATTTTGTGGCAACATCCTATGTTCTGTGGATCCTCTGGAGTAACTAAAAAGAAAAAAAAGTTCAGTTAGAGTATCTAGGTCAGTACATTTTTAGAATACAATGTTTAAAATTGCAGACTTAAATATGAATTACATTTTTTTGAAGTTCAACTTTAGACATTACCATAAAAATGAAACATGAGAAAAGGGACATTTAATAAGTTTATTACATTTGTGGTTTTAATTCTTTGCCTTCTATACAAAATATAAACATTCTAGAAAATAAGGAACACATCAACAAGCATACATTTTTTTAAAAGTTCTTTAAAAATAAATAATTTCAATTACCAGCAAAGCCAAATCTCCTACTTATTTGTTTAGGAGCAATACATGACTGTAATTTAAGAGAAAAAAAAACCCCTTTCTCTTGCAAGGAGATTCTCATTTGGGGAGTATAATTTAAATGTATTCACACAGCCTTTATATTTAAATTACTTAAACTATATGATAAATAGATTGAATTTGTTTATTTCCAAAGCATAAACTATATTATAAAATTTGCAGTTCAATCCTGTAACGGAGATAAATACAACATATCTCTCTGTACAGTGGTTCCTTCCTAGAAATCTTTATAAGAACATACAATTTTACTGAAAAATGAAACATAAAACATGATAAAATAGAGAAATGTATTCCTACATGAAGACTTCATACTATACAGATATGAATGTTCTCAAAATGTGTAAATTTAATACAAATCCAACTTGCAGAAGATTCATCTGGAAGAATTCACAAATACTGCCAAGATATTTGAGGAGAAGGGAGGACAGGTTTTTCCTCATACTCTTAACAAATATTAAAATGTATTACAATTCTACAATAAACCCAAGTAAACAAAAATAAGTAAATACAATAAGTAAATAAGTAAATACAATACATCCATGTTTAAAAAAAAGACATTAGATATGATAAAGATAAACAAGTCATTTCAAACTAGAAGACTGGGTTATTTCAACAAATAACGTTGGAACAACTGGTTACCCACTGGAGGAAAAAAAAAACCCACCTAAGTTTTAGTCATACTGCATACCATTCATCAAAAGAAATTCCAGCTGCATTAAAGTTTAGTTTAAAATGTTATTTAGAAATCAGTATTTACAACATATGGCAAAGGAATTACAAATCAGGAAAAACATATATAATATACAGTGCTAATAACAGTTAAAAACTATCACCTATTTCCTAATTAGATGACTCTTAGCTCCATAATCAGAAAGTCAAGTGCTGTTGACATGAAACCTATAAATATATTTGACCATCACTGGAACCACTAATACTTTTTCTCACAAAAATATCATCCATATGTCAAAGAGAAGATCACATTGTACTTCCTGCCAAACTATACTATTACATGAACTGCAAACCTGACGTAGACTGTCAAATTTCCCGCCAAGTTAACTATATGGAAGTAACTAAAACAGGTGCAAAGGCAGAGACTTTGGGTCATTTAAGGTAATGACTTTGCTCTTCCAAATCTGAAAGTTACACTATAAATCTAAGTTTACTACTATAACCTCCAAAGCTAATAATACCTAAAATCACTGGCTATTTTCACATATTAATAATGCAGCAGCAAGGCCCAGTGTTAGTGAGGGTGTGGGAAAACGAGCATTCTTACAGAGGAGTATAAGTTGATACATACGTACAAGCCCTTAAACAAAACTCTTGGGACTTCCCTGGTGGTGCAGTGGTTAAGAATCCGCCTGCCAATGCAGGGGACACGGGTTCGAGCCCTGGTCCAGGAAGATCCCACATGCCGCGGAGCAACTAAGGCGGTGCGCCACAACTACTGAGCCTGCGTGCCACAACTACTGAAGCCTGTGCACCTAGAGCCCGAGCTCTGCAACAAGAGAAGCCACTGCAATGAGAAGCCCACGCACCACAACGAAGAGCAGCCTCCGCTCGCCACAACTAAAGAAAGCCCACGTGCAGCAACAAAGACCCAACAATGAAGACCCAATGCAGCCAAAAATAAATAAATAAACTTTAAAAAGAAAAAAAGAATCCGCCTGCCAATGCAGGGGACACGGGCTCAAGCCCTGGTCCAGGAAGATCCCACATGCCGTGGAGCAACTAAGCCTGTGCGCCACAACTACTGAGCCTGTGCTCTAGGGCTCACGTGCCACAACTACTGAAGCCCGCGTGCCTAGAGCCCGTGCTCCGCAACAAAGACAAGCCACGGCAATGAGAAGCCCGCACACTGCAACTAAGAGTAGCCCCCGCTTACTGCAACTAGAGAAAAGCCCGCGCTCAGCAACGAAAACCCAATGAAGACAAAAACAAACAAACAAAAACAAACTCTTGGAGCCAGCTGTGTTCTAGAATTTAGAATTTTTCAGATCTTACAGAGGTAATGTGGTACACATACCATGTATCACAAAGGGTCTGGGGCAGAGCTCCAGAACTGAACATCCTACTATTCTGAGGGAAATATGCACAGTGTGAAAAACAATACTATGTACAGTCTTATGTTACTTCAGGTCAAGTTTTGCGAAAAAAAATTTTTTAACTTGATTTTAAGAGCTTTTTGAATTTCAGATTGCAAATGATTATAGAAGATATATTTGGCAGTGAAAATGCTTAATACCTCAATCTTTCAATTCTACCTCTAAAAATCTATCTTACAGAAATGCATGTATTAATAGACTATAAGTCCTAACCCCAGCTGCAGGACCCAAAATTGTCTCCATCCATATTTATTTATTTATTTATTATTATTATTTTTTATAATTTATTTTATTTTTGGCTGCGTTGGGTCTTCATTGCTGCTTGCAGGCTTCTCTCTGGTTGCAGCGAGCGGGTGCTACTCTTCGTTGCAGTGCACAGGCTTCTCATTGCGATGGCTTCTCTTGCTGTGGAGCACAGGCTCTAGGCACATGGGCTTCAGTAGTTGTGGCATGCAGGCTCAGTAGTTGTGGTGCACAGGCTTAGCTGCTCTGCAGCACGTGGGATCTTCCTGGGCCAGGGATCGAACCCGTGTCCCCTGCATTGGCAGGTGGATGCTTAACCACTGTGCCACCAGGGAAGCCCCCCCATCCATATTTAAACCAGGTGACAGGATCTGGTGGCCAGTGCAGGGATGTATTTAGATTATACACTCTAGACTCCAGAATTCCTTGCAGGGTAGCTGTACAGGTTCACTCTGGTCATCTCTCTGACCTCATACTATGACCTGATTTTTTTGCAGTGACTTTTTTGAGCCCCATTGAATTTGTCTCAGTTTTACTAGATTTGATTTCTTTTTATCATATGCATGAAACTGTATTAAAACTGAAGTCTGCTTTTAGAATACTACATGGCGAGCCAACTTTATATAATCTCATTGTCACTGCTTTATACACCCTATTCCCACCCCTTCCTTTGAAATCTAGGGTACATTTCTTCCTAATAAAGTAATTTTTATTTATGATATCTTAATATTAAAATAGGCAGAAAAAGAAAGTCATTCAGACATCGTATTAAGTCAACTTAATTTAAACTGATCTGTATCTAGTACAATCCAAAATAAAATTCAGTGTCCCTTCTCTGGGAACATAGACTTCAAAATGTATTAAATAAAAATGTGAAAAATGGCAAAGTTTAAGATGATCAACAACAACCACCTTAAATGCCCATAACATATTTTTTATAACAAGATTCCTTCTCTCCTAAAACTAAAACTTAAATAATTTCCCAACTTGTTCCAGAAAAAAAAAAACCCTTAAAATCAATATCCTACATACTCTGAAACATTTCACAATGTCTGTACTATATTACTTAATAACCAATGATTTGACATTTTATGAATTTTCCCTTTTTAATAAATATATTGTACCATATATCATTCTGTGTTATACCTAAAATTAGTTTCAAAAAAAAAAAGTCATACTCCCTGTTGTCAGTAGAAGTTAGCATCCTCAGACTTAGTAATTCTCAGGTATCAATGAAATTGTTTACTTAATTTTCTATTATAGATTACTGGCTACTTAAATTTAACTCAACAAATGTTTGAGTATTTACTAAGGGCTGGTCATTGTATCGTACTCTAAGGACTCAGACTGAGAGTTGCCAACCACTAGAGCTCCAAGACACCAAGCGCATTTACTCTTACTACAGCCAAAACACGACTATCATTTAAAAACAGGGTGTTTTAAAAACCAATTATTCTAGACAAACTCAAAAAGAGGCAGGCAAATGAATAAAATCTAGCTGTCTTGATCTTTCATTTCCAAACTTTTGATAGAGACATAATACAAGAAAATTTTATTGTTTACCATAAGAACAATTGTGGCACAAGTAAAATGAGGAAAGGAGGCAATTGGCACTTGTCCCCATTGCTAACAGTGGTTCACACTGCAGAGGAAGGAAAAACTTATTGAAGACCTATTTAAACCTTCTGAATTTTGTTAACATATGCAATGATTATTTAATTAAAAAACCCAAACTTTCAAAAGGTATACTACTCTCTTTTCTCATCATAAAGACAAAATATTTTAGGCTTTGCAAGCCATTAAGGTCTCTGTCCCAAATGCTTAATCTATTGTAGCCTGAAAGCAGCAAAAGTCAACCTGTAAACAAATGGACGTGACTGTTTCAATAAAATGTTATTTACAAAAACAGACTGCAGGCCAAATGTACCAATCTCTGCTTCAGGCTGCTTCTTGATCAAATATTAAGAAATTTTAAAAAAATCAGTGACAAAAATACATATCTCAAGCTGTTTTTCCTAGAAGATTGTTTTCCCTTCAGATCACACAAACAAGGAAAAAGCACAAACCTCAAATGCTTGAAAGTTGAATTAAATAAAATTCTTATAAATTTATTTATGGCTGTGTTGGGTCTTCGTTGCTGCACACGGGCTTTCTCTAGTTGCGGCGAGCGGGGGCTACTCTTCGTTGCGCTGCACGGGCTTCTCATTGAGGTGGCTTCTCTTGTGGAGCACCGGCTCTAGGCGCACGGGCTCAGTAGTTGTGGCTTGCGGGCTCTAGAGCGCAGGCTCAGTAGTTGTGGCGCACAGGCTTAGTTGCTCCACAGCACGTGGGATCTTCCTGGAGCAGGGCTCGAACCCGTGTCCCCTCCATTGGCAGGCGGATTCTTAACCACTGTGCCACCAGGGAAGTCCTAAATATAATTCTTAATCTAACCTGTATACATTCCATGTTCCAACTGAAATATTTTAATGTCTCTTACCTAATCACACAACCGCTTTCCCCACTTACTACAGGCTCAGTGGACTTTTGAAACACTTTTTTTTTTTTTTTAATCTAGTGTGAGTATCCTTTATTAAGCTTAGAAAAAAAGGACTTTTTTTCTGAAGATAATCTGCTGGAAAAAACTCACAATGAGAAAAACCTATTTTAGAGTCAAAAACACTTTCTCTTTTTTTTTTATCAACTACAACATATTTACATACATTTGAAAAATAGAAGATGTATACAAGACAATGTGTAAAGACATTTAGTGAACACACGGATTCATTAGATGAACCAAGGGCCAAAGACTGGGAAACCACTATTACCTGCCACATTTCCTGGTACCAGGCACCTCAAGATTAATAGAAAAGTCCTGTATTTTAAAGCTGGTTGTCAGAACATATTCCACAGTGAAAAAAACCAACTAGAATAAGAATTAAATGGGAGTCATACAAACACAATATAACGAAATTCAGAATCTAATAAAGTACAATGTACTCTGGCATTAAAACTATGCACATTCTTACTTTTTTTTCTAAGTTCTGAGCTCAATTCAATATTTTTGATTGATCTGTTTGATAGCAGAGAATAACAGCAATGAATAAGGTTAGAATGCTATACATAGGATGAGATCCTTTCCTTTTTACCGACTTCCTGCAAATAAGTACAGAACAAAGACCAACTTATTTTTAAATCTAAGAGCTCCCTGTAAGAGCAGAAAATTTATAAATTGCTTGAGATTGAGAGAAAAAAAGGAAAAGCAAAAACTTTGATCCTAACATTTTCTCTAGGATAGGGGCCCCCAACCCCCGGGTCGTGGACTGGTACTGGTCCCCAGCCTGTTAGGAACCTGGCCACACAGCAGGAGGGCAGCCTTACCGCCTGAACCCTCCCCTCCCCATCCCACCCCCGCCTGTGGAAAAACTGTCTTCCACGGAACCAGTCCCTGGTGGCAAAAAGGTTGGGGACCGCTGCTCTAGGATACCCAAGCCTCCAAGGTTCTGAGTGAATTCCACCACACAAAACAGTTTCAAAACAAACATTCTGTTATTAAACGGTCATTAGGATTAAATCAGTCAACAATCCATATCAATATATACAATTCTACTTAAAAATCTGAAACACCTCTTATGGAAAGTTATTTCAATAGGTTTTCCTCCCTTTGAATAATCAATGCGACTATAAAGTAAATTTTCACAGAGCTAACTTGTTTTTCATTTTCACCATAGAATCAAATTGTAGAAAAATCCAACTTTCAAAGTACCTGTACAGCTGACCCTTGAACAGCAGGGGTTTGAACTACACAGGTCCAATTTTTTTCAATGGTAAACACTACAGCACTACACGATCTGCAGTTGGTTGAATCCTCGGATGCGGAACCACAGATATGGAAGAACATAGAATTTGGAGGGCTGACTATAAGCTACATGCAGATTTTCTAGTATTAGGAGGGTTGGCGCCCCAACCCCGAGTTGTTCAAGGGTCAGTTGTACTCCAGAAGTTTACGCTGGTTGTCTGAAATCCTCACTTCACTTTCCTATAAAAAAAAACTGTTGAAGTCCTTAGGCTGCAGAAGCTAAAATATGCCCAAAAGTGTATCTGCAAAGAAAATTTACATAAAGTAAATGCTACTATAATACTCATAATTTAAAAATAATAGTAACAATAAATTTCATAGGATCTAAATACTGATATTCAAGGAACAGGAATCAAGATTAATTGGAAAAAGGTATGAAATATTAAAAAAAAGAAAATTCCAAATACTTTCACAGGTTTCAGAGGTTGATGGCAGTGGTTTTTTATTAGGGGAAGCAGATGTGTCTAACTTCACTTTGAAATCTAGTTTTCATTCCCACAGGTGTGTCATTTGTAGTGCCCTTCCACAGAGTAGCTATAGAAACTCAAACAGATACAAAACAAGCTTTTCCAATGTTATACGGGGAAGACCTGGAGGATAAAGGAAAGAATAAAGGATTAAATAACTACTGATTGTGAATATGAGTCTGCTCAGCAATTAACTGAGCTGTATATGTAAAATGAGGAAGGATAAAAAGATGGGGAGGAGGCTGCAAACAAGGACTGCACAAAAATTACACAGGAAGGATAAAACAGTGATAAAAAGGAAGGGCAGTGGGCTACAGGTTATCATGTGTATGAAGCATTTTCAAGCGGTATATTATTAACTTAGGTGATGCTCCATCTTCCAGTGCTACAAATGTCAATACAGAAAATCAAAAACTTTTGTTAGAAAGAATCCAGGGCATTCTGAACGTCATGTATTGCCAAAAAATTAAAAGCGTGAACTGTGGAGCCAAATTACTTGGGTTGAAATCCCAGTTCTGCAACTTACTAGTTGTGTGACCCTTTTCTGTCCTGTAGTATGCTCATCTGTAAAACGGGGGATAAAAATAGAATTCTTCTCAATGAATTAAGGATTAAATGAGTTCTATGAAGAGCATGGAACAGTGCTGCCTGACACACAACACTACTACTGTGTGCAAAAAAATTGGCAATTATTTTTATTAACGCACTCACTGGTCAAGCTTTTTGTAGCACTTTCCCGACTTTCAAAACTTCACACCTATACAGGTCTAAGGGTCCCAATTACAAGGTCTCAACACTCAAACACAGTTCTCTTTTCACGCTGGGTGAATGATATTTTAGATAAGAGAAATTTATTCAAAGATTTTAGGGAGTATTTTGATGGTACAAGTCATGAAACAAACTAGTACAACAAAGACTAACCTTGAGAAGGCTGATGCCCATGCAGAAAAACTAAATGATACCAGTCATAACACAAGCCTTTCTTCATTTCAGTGAGAACACAGGTTTCTCCTTAGGGAGGACAAAATATTGGTGCCAGAAATACTTTGCTTTCAAGTTACCAAAACAACCCTGACAGTTGAGAATGTTTGGAAGACCACCTGATCTTCAGATTGATTGTCAACCACTACACAAATAGAAATTTTTGGAGTCGTGACAAGCATCAATTAAAAAACAAACACCTGGACTTCCCTGGTGGCACAGTGGTTAAGAAGCCACCTGCCAATTCAGGCGACATGGGTTCGAGTCCTGGTCTGGGAAGATCCCACATGTCGCGGAACAACTAAGCCCATGCACCAAAACTACAGAGCCTGCGCTCTGGAGCCCGAGAGCCACAACTACTGAGCCCACATGCCGCAACTGCTGAAGCCCGTGCGCCTAGAGCCCATGCTCCACAACAAGAGAAGCCACCGCAATAAGAAGCCCGCGCAGCGCAACGAAGAGTAGCCCCTGCTCGCCACAACTAGAGAGAGCCCGTGTGCAGCAACGAAGACCCAATGCAGCCAAAGTAAAAAAAAAAAAAAAAAAAAAAAAAAAGACCAAACACCTTGCCTTTTAAATAATTTATCAAGTTTGATAAATTTCAGTACCGCTTCCTCTAATCAAATTCAGAGCCTAGGTCTATTCCCTTGTGCTCCTCCTTTCCAACTATACTGAAAAAACTACATGGCTCCATCAAGTTAATTATGCTCAGTACCCTAAGTAAATTCAGGTCACAAGAATAAGCTTCTGTTCTACATTATGAATAATAAGTTGTCTCACTTTAAAAAAATTAAACAAGAACATAAAGGAGACACCATCTGTGACAGAATAATTATATGAGTGTAGCATGTCCTTTTATTTTGGATATCACTTTTCTCTTTTCTTCTCAGCTCTGCATAGACTTAAGAAAGCTGGAGAAGTATAGACTAAAGCAAAACTGACCTTAACCTTTTCAATGGGATTTCATTTTCCACCAAATCAATGATTTTTTTCTATCACAACAGCAGAAGAAAATATTTCCCAGATAATAAATATATTCATGAGGTCATTAAGGGCATAGCTGCTTAACAATGATTATGACTATTTAAATTTCTCAGTTTCTTTAAAAAAAAAAAGGGGGGGGTAAATTGAGAAATACTTAGAATCCCCTGCCTATCATGGAACCTACTACATGTTGCCACTTGTCAGAGGTATGGGAGTGGAGCTGAGAAAAAAAGGGAAGACTTTAAAAAGCATCTCTCATTAAATGATTACATTTTCTCCAAATTTTCTCCAATAATCCCTTCTTCCCACACAGAGGAATCTAGGTACTGAAAAATCCGGCAAGGGAACCACGAGTAACCTTCATATACTTAAAACGTTACTTGAAATCAACCTATCATTTCCAATACCCTGAGTTATTTAAATATCATCTGCTCTATTCAAACTCCACAAAACTGAAAATGATAAGACTAAGATATAATGAAGGACTTTGACATTTTCATTCGTATTTTTTATGATAGCAGGACCAATCCTTTTTCCTGGGCTTAGGAAGGAGAGCAAGAAAAAATAAAACTCTTTTCTAAGTATATGAGTAAAATCTTTGGGAAAATCAAAGTATCTTTTGGCTTTTGTGACTGCATTCAAGTTTCTATGAATTTACCATCCACTTTTTTTTTTTTTTTGGGCTGCACTGGGTCTTTGTTGCTGCGCATGGGCTTTCTCTCGTTGTGGCAAGCAGGGGCTACTCTTCGTTGCGGTGCACAGGCTTCTGATTGCAGTGGCCTCTCTTGTTTCAGAGCACAGGCTCTAGGCACGCGGGCTTCAGTAGTTGCAGCACGTGGGCTCAGCAGTTGTGGCACGTGGGCTTAGTTGTTCTGCGTCATGTGGGATCTTCCCAGACCAGGGATGGAACCTGTGTCCCCTGCACTGGCAGGCGGATTCTTAACCACTGTGCCACCAGAGAAGTCCCTACCATCCACTTTAAACACATTCAGTGCTCAATATTCGGATTTTATGAGACAGCTCGTTATTTCCATTAACCAGAAGAAAATATATGGAGAAGTGTGGAAAGCACTATGACACCTTTATTCCCACCCATCTCCTTAAAGGGCATGTGAATGATCAAAGCTAACAGATTTTATGGTAATGCTTATGAGAGCAAAAAGGAGAGAAGAGTTATAGCACTTAGAACTCTTCTTACAAAACTGTAGAGAAAATAGTACTATGTGGAAAAGCACGAACTATAAAGCAAGCTCAACAGAAATGCCATAGCCCTGTACTGTTTACTGAGGACAACAACCTCTTGAGAATTTCAGGGCCCAATCTAAAGCGACTTCAATAAACACTAGACCAACAAAAGATCAAAGTGAAGAAGTAAGCTTAACATTAAGAAAATTCTACATCATCAAGACTGGAAAACAACTCACTGGTTTGACTTTTCGATTTACTTTCAGTCAGAAAAAGTACTTCTAAAAAAAGTCAGGAAAAAGGTCCTTACCAAAGGTTAACTAAAGTAAGTCACTCACAACTGCGAGATTTGAAGTCCATACCACTCAAATTCAGGCAAAAATTCACAACACAGCGGGAAGGGGGGGGGGGAAAAAAAACCACCCTGTCTTAAAAAAAAAAAAAAAAAGAAAAAGAGGAAGAAAACCACTCTGTTAATTCCACCCTGTTAACTGGTTGCCTCAATAGAAGAAAATAAAATTTTAGTCAGACCACATTGCTGATAGGGTTGTTTCTGAATGCCTGAATGCTAAGTGAGCCAGACGTACAGATTCATGTGTCAACAACACGTGACCAGTCCTGTACCCTACGTTTTTATAACACTACTGATATAGAAGATAGATATTTCACACAAACATACCCTTTCACAGTTAATTTTACATTTTTAGATTCTTTTTCTATTTTCATTTGAAGGGGCAATCGTGGCATCGGACAATTCTAGAGATCTGTGGAGGGTATATTATTCTCTCTTTGAGGTAGTATAAAAAGAGATCTTAGATCAACAAACGAGAAATAAAAAACCCGTTAACTCAAAATAACCGCTCCACATCAAACTAAGGGATATTCTTCCACTTCACGGTTTCTCAATTCATAGGGAGAGAAAGGTGGTCGAGTTCAAATAAGTTAGCGATTTCACAGTCTAAAGTAAATACGTACAGAATTTTCCGTTTCAAAGGGCAGTTTCTTCTTTCTTTTTAAAATCATCAGTAGATCACAATGGGGCCTCAGTTAATCTAGACATCTCTTGGTTACTTCAAAAGTACCGGGAAAAAAATGCAAGGAAGGTCTTGCCCTCCTACTGCCCACCGTCTCCCGAAAACGTCGCGAGTCTTTAAGGGAAGCAGCTTCATTTTGGCAATGCGGGCGCCAGACGGGGCCAGGGCGCCGCCTGGGAGACCCGCGGCCGGAAACGCCCCCGCGAGTGGCAAGCCCCGCCGCCCCTGCCCCAAGCACCGGCCGGAGGCAGAGCCGCAGAGGGGCCGCCGCCGGGGGTGGAGGGAGGCGCCAGTCGCCCGCGCCCCTCCCCCGCCCGCAGCGGAAGCGTCTCCGGTTTGAAAGATGCCGCCGCCGCCCCCCGCCCGCCGAGCCACAAAGGGCCGAGCCCCCTCCCGCCGCGGCCCTCCTCCCCCAACTCCTCCACAGGTCGTCTCGGGGTACCCCCGCCCGGCGCTAGCGACGCCTGCTCACCCGAGTCCCTCAGTCCCGAGGATTGGGATCCGATGCGGCTGGTGGCCACGAAGACACTGGGCCCCTCACGCGCGGCGGCGGGGGCGTGGCCCTGTTGCCGCGGCTAGGGCCGGGGTCTCGCTTCTGCTTCCCTCCGAGGAAGGCTGGCGCCGCCGCCTCCCCTTCCTTCCGGTTTCCCCTCGCGCCCTCCCTCGGCCGGTCCGTCCTGAGCGGAAAGCAGCGTCCTCTCCGGGCGCAGCTGCACTCTCCACAAGGCCCGACCACCGCCAGACTCCTCCCCCGGGAGCCGCGCAGCCTGCCCGCGCCGCCTCGTCAGCCCCGGAGCCGCGAAACGCCCGACTAGCCGCTCCCGCCCCGCCCCTGCAGCGCGCTCTCGCCCCCTTGGCGGGCCCCTTCTGAGGCCCGGGAACGCGCGGACAGCAGACCGTGGGCCAGCCTTCGCCAGCTTCCCCTTTCCGCTGCTCGCCCGCGTCTAGCAGCACAAACGTCAATTTTGCAGTTTCCCGGGTTCTTGAGACGCCCCCACCCCACCCGCCCTTACCCTCGCTTCCCCCGCCCTTTTCCTTTGCCGGATCCCACCGGAAAGCCAAAACAATTGGGTCCGCGCAGGCGCGTGGAGGAAGAGCCGGAAGGGCGGGGAAGGCGCGAGGTGAAGGGGAAACGCTTTTGAAGGGGTTTTCTGGAGAAGGTCAGCGGAGATCCCGCGTAGGGCGCTTGCGCGGCGGAGGGGTCGCCCCCGAGACGCCCGGGCCTGGGGCGCCGGGGGTTCGGGCGGTGAAGGCTTCAGGCCTAGCCTGGCGAAAAGGGAGGCCGGAGAAATTCAGTGCTAGGAAATGCGGACAGCACGGCACCAGGTTTTATGCCGTAGAGTGATTTTTCCCTCTTGAAATATAGAAATTTGCAGGCTGAGTCGGGGAGTGGAAATGAGGAGGACTAGACAACACCAGACCAGGGAAGAAAGGGAGATGTTGGGCGGCTGGCTGAGTGAGCTTTGTCTCCTCGACCCCTGCTCTCCAAAACACGCTCTGCACGTATCAAAGCACGCTCCGTTTTCTTGATCTCGTCAAGAGAGGCTTCATGTCCTGGTCTCTAGGCCAAGAAAAAACTCGAAGCAGCACCTGAAAGAGCCCGCAGTTCTGGGGAAGCTCTGCACGGGAAGCCTTGAGCTAGTTTTGTGCTGCGATGCAGCGGCTCCCCGCTCCCCGCAGTAAGTTCCAAAGGAGAGCCTTCCGCTTCACAAAGCGAAGCCTTTGTAGCAGCTGTAGGCTGTGGCCCACACTAGTGTGGTTAACTTGGTACGGCTTGCGAGCCTGCCAGAAGTCGTAGATTTACTCTCTCGTTTGATAGCAGTAATTCATAGATCGAAATTGTCAGAAATGCCCATATAGGCTTCTTCACCCACCTTCGTAACTTCCTTTCTTGGGACAAGCCCAGTCTGGAGGATGTACGTGACCAGTTTTAAACTAAATGCGTACACGTTACTGAAGAGCCTCTTTCTTTAGGCCAGATTAAATCAACTGAATACACACCAAGATGTGTATATCTGGGACTACTGATAAAGGATTTTACAGTAGAATCTAGAAGCTAGATTAACTCAGCAAAGCTTTATTGACTATCCAGGATGCTATCACGCTGCTTAGTCTGATTAAATGTTTACGTGTTTTGATATTTAACAACAAAGAAGCCATACAAAAGATTCAGTCATTTAACAAACACCTGAGCTCCTACTCTGGGCCAGACTGGATCCTGGAGATGCAAAGCCTAAACAAGAAGGCAGAAACAACAAAAAAAGGAGTTTGTGCTTCCTCCTCTAGAGGACTGAGAGCCATTTAAGATTTTTAAGGAGGAGAGTATCTTATAAGATTTTAGAAAAGTAATTCTGAAGCATGGTGGATATTGGACTGGATGTGGGGATACTATCTAATAAGGGGGCTGTAAAAATAGTCCAGACAGGAGGTGGAGAGAGAGTCCAAACTAACGTAGTGGCAGCGAGGATAGTGAAGCAGAGATGGACTTGCAACTAGCTAGATATAATAAACAAGACTTGGTTACTAAGAGGATGAGGGAAAATAAGAAGTGAAGGATGACTGAGTTTTCCAGTTAGGGTGACTAGATAGTAATAGCAGTAACTATAGGAAGAGTAGCTAATTGTGAGGATGAAAGAGAGTACTAAAAAGGTGTCATTTTAATAGCTGCACAGTTAGGAATGCATATGGCTGCGAATTAAAAAACATTATATTGCAGTGGCTTAAAGAAGCGTCTCTTTAGTCACCTAAGTCTGCAGGTAGTTGGTTATCGTTGGTTCAACAGCTCAAGAACAGGAGAGCCACAATTTCTGTGATTCTCTTGACATTTCTCACATGGTTGCAGGGTGGTTGCAGCAGTTTTACTCTTTACACCCCCGTTGTTCAAGGCAGGAAGACAGGGAAAGGAGTGGCTTCAGCCACCTTTTTCTTTTTCCTTTTTTCCAGGAAAGTAAAAGCTTTCTCAGGATAATACTCCATACCCCCAA
Organism: Eschrichtius robustus; assembly: GCF_028021215.1. Lineage (NCBI taxonomy): Eukaryota > Metazoa > Chordata > Mammalia > Artiodactyla > Eschrichtiidae > Eschrichtius > Eschrichtius robustus. Next base: position 85,510,535 of record NC_090831.1, read on the forward strand.
CTCAGCTGACTCTCACATAGATCTCATTTTCTAGAACTTTCAGCCAACTATAGCTGTGAGGACTTAGTCTTTCCAAGCTCTAGCAAAAGGCTATTTGGGTCAGGCACATAGCAGTCTGCTACTTGGTTAATACTTAAAGCATCACTTTTTAACATTGAAAACACCGTGGGCTGGTAGCCTGGATTGAAGTTTCTAGAGTTTCAAAGAAGCCACTCTTTTTGGTGTTTTATCTTAACTGGGAAAAAGAACAGGTTGAAAATTTATCCTCAAATATTTGTAATTGTTTTCCATTCCTTCTCTCCTCAAAGTTGCCATCCCCTTAAAAATCCTCAGCGGGAACTGGAACCATCAGGAAGAAGCGCCTGCTGCAGTCAGAGGAGGCTGACTCCTTGCAGCTGCTGTGGTAGAACAACTATAGGGTGCTTGGCATTATGAGCATCAACACCACCTTGACTGCTTTACAGATTTCACCTCGTAGCTTGGAAGCGGAACAATCACTGCTAGTTTGAGAGTCCAGTTTAGGGAGATCATAAATCAGTATTTTCTAGCTATTATACTATTTTTTTTTTACAATGTAAAGTAGCTCCCATGTGATCTATATCCAAAATTAGGCACATGACATTGTTTTAAGCATTCCCTTTTAGTTAATAAGGCATTTTCTTTCAATTAAGTGCCAATGGCCATGAAACAGAATCCTTCTAAGACTGCATTTTAAACATTGTCATGATTCTAGAAAGAAAACAGAAATGATTTCCTGGGAAAATAAAGATGCAACTACACATTTTCTAAAGTTGAATCTTTGCTTAACCATTTCTGATGTTACACATCAGAATCATTTAAGATATTAAGATAATCTAAAATATTCTTAATGTTAATTTTAACCTATTTAAAAACCCTGGATTTGGGGGAGGAAGTTACCAGGCCATCTGTGAGGGGGGAGAGTGCACAATCCACAGTTGATTGAATCTGCAGGTGTGGAATTGCAGATAGGGAGGGCCCACTATAAAGTTACATGTACTTAGAGAAGGGTCAGTGCCCCTAACCCCCATGTTGTTCAAGGGTCAAGTGTATACCCTCTCCATCTTGCTTCCCTGTATTATATACAGAGAAAATCCAGTTAAAATGGACATCATTATTACCGGGTAGCACAAGGGAGTTCTTTATGGTAACAGAACATTTCTGTATCTTGATTGTGGTATAAACATATACATATGATAAAATTTAATAGAACTACATGTAACACCTACCAAAAAATAAGTGCATATAAAAGGTGATGAAATCTGAGTAAGGCCTATAGTCTAATTAATTGCACTGTGCCAATGTCAGTCTCCTAGTTTTGATAATGTACTATAGTTATATAAGACGTTACCACTGTAGGAAGTTGGGTGATGGGTACACAAGGAACTCTCTGTACTATTTCTGCAACTTCTGAGTCTATAATTATTTCAAGATAAAAAGTTTTAGAAAGTGGATATCATTTATTCAACAAAGATTTGCTTTAGTACTCTAGGATACAGAGATAAAAGACTCATAGAGGAACAGGAATGTTGGAGGAAAAGACCCAAGCAAATCAACAGTAGGATAAATTCTGTGAAAGCAATATGTACACTGGTGTTATAAGAGTACATAAGAAAAACAAGAAGCTCAAGAAAGTTTTTTCAGAAAAAGTGGAGTAGGGTAGGCAGAAAAAGAAGGGGACCAGCAGAGGAACATAGCAGGGGTCAAGGATAGAGGTTTAAACAAACGAGCTGGTAGGTTTCACTATTAATGTTTTCATTGTACACAGTATTTTTAACTCACAGCCCTTCTGATGGTTATAATTAAATGTTTTTATAATGTAAGTTCCATGAATGCGGAAACCCCTTTTGTATCTTGTTGACTCTCCAATGCCTTACACAGTGAGTGTCTAGGCGCTCATAAATATTTGTTGGGTGAACAAGGTCATTAGCCATGACTAGAACATGGAGTATTTGTGGGGGAGTGACAGGGTATCTGGAGAGGAAAGCAAGAGGTAGATACAGATCATGAAGCTGCTTATAGGTTAAGTTTGGACTCTACCCTAAAGTTAATGGGGACCTAGCAGTGGAATCAGTTTTGTGTTGTAGAAAGACAGTATGAAGAGTAAGTGGTAGAGTAGAAGCAAAAAGTAGCAGTGTCCCAAAAAGTCAAAATGCAACCTGAGTAGTTTGTGTGTTAGCAGAGGAAAGCAAGCTAGGCTGTTAGTAACTGCAGGTCTCACTCAAGGGATAGTATGTCTACCAGCCTCTGAGTGTCTGAGGTCTTTGTTCTACACCAATAATAATAAAAACAAAACAAAATCTAACTCTTGGTGAGTACTTATTATGTGCCAGGCACTTTATATCAACTCATTTAATCCTTACAACAACTGTATGAGTTTGCTGCTATTGTCTCCACTTTACAGTTGAAGTGACTAAGGCACAAAGAAGTTAAGTAACTCACTCTAGATCACACTACTAATAAATTAGCAGAGCCAGGATTAAAATCTAGGCTGCCTGGCTCCAGTGTCTATGATTTTACCTACTCTGTTTTACTGCTTTCTTTTCTCCTAGCCAACTGCTTCCATGTATCACTTCAAATCTTAGGAACTACCATATTATCTCAGTAACATGGTTTAAGTAGTATGAGCAGGAAGGAAAAAGAGGTGATTTTTCTTCTCCCTTCTCTTGGATTAACAGATAGGAAAAATATTTCTCAGAATCTTCAGCAAAGTTCCTCTTACATTGATATCTTCTTGCCCAGGATAATGAGATTCCTGTAGTTGGTTTTCAGACATTGATGGGGCTTAGAGGGGGAAAAGACCTACTTTCTCTGAACACATTGTTTTTCTTTATCTGGACAAAATTGTGGTTCTCCCAGCAAGGAAGAAGTGGGTGAGACCACTAGTAAAACTAGCAACAATGCCTGCTACAAAGACAATCAATCCATGAGACCAACATGGTAAACGAGAGTGTACTTCAGGAAGAGCACTGGACTGGGTTTTATCAACTTGCCATTCAGTAGCTACATCTTCCTGGCAAGTTATTTAACCTCTCTAAGCCTATATCCTCATATAAAAAATGGGCATACTATGCCTTGAGATTGTATAAGGATTCAAGACAATATAAGTAAAGTGCCTAGCACACAGTAGTCATTTAATAAATAGCAGTAGGGCTTCCCTGGTGGTGCAGTGGTTAAGAATCTGCCTGCCAATGCAGGGGACACGGGTTCGAGCCCTGGTCCGGGAAGATCCCGCATGCCGCAGAGCAACTAAGCCCATGCACCACAACTACTGAGTCTGTGCTCCAGAGCCCACGAGCCACAACTACTGAGCCCGCATGCCACAACTACTGAGCCTGCGTGCCACAACTACTGAAGCCCGCACACCTAGAGCCCGTACTCCTCAAGAGAAGCCACAATGAGAAGCCCATGCACCGCAAAAAAGAGTAGCCCTCGCTTGCCGCAACCAGAGAAAGCCCGTGTGCAGCAACAAAGACCCAACACAGCCAAAAATAAATAAATTAAATAAATAAATTTATAAAATAAATAAATAACAGTAATTAAAATTATGTTCTTTTCCACATGTTAAACAGAGAATTACTATACTCTCCAGCAATTCCACTCCTAGGTATATACCCAAAAGAACCGAAAGCAGGGACTCAACCATATATTTGTACACGCATGTACATAGTAGTACAATAGCCAAAAGGTAGGAACAAATGTCCATCAATAGATATAGGGAGAAACAAAATGTGATATATACATTGGAATATTATTGCAAGGGGAATATAATATTATTCAGCCTTTTCAAAGAAGAAAACTAACACATGCTACATTGTGGATAAACCTTGAAGACATTATGCTGAGCAAAATAAGCTAGGCATCAAAGGATAAACATTATATGATTCCACTTATATGAGGTACATAGAGTAGTCAAATTCATAGAGACAGAAAGGTAGAACGGTAGTTGTCAGGGGCTGGTGGGAGGGGAGAATGAGGAGTTCCTGTTTAGTAGATACAGAATTTGTTTGGGGATGATGAAAAAGTTCTGAATACAGATAGTGGTGATGCTTGCACAACACTGTGAATGTACTTAATGCTACTGTATGCTTAAAATGGTTAAAATGATAATTTTTCTGTATATTTTACCAAAAAAAAAAGGTTAAAACAAAACAAAACAACAAGAAAACATTGGAAAGAGGCCTGGCTTTGTCACTTACTAGATCTGTGATCTAAAGCAAATTACCTAATCTACCCAAGCCTCAGTTTTCTCATCTATAGACTGGGAAAAATAATAATAGTACCTACTTCCTAGGTCTATTGTGATGTTAAAATGAGATAAGTTTGTCTTACGCTTAATTCGTCTTGGCTTCAAAAGTACTCTAATTCTAAAAATCATGAAAGTCCTTAGTACTTTATCTAGCAAAACTGCTACTGTCACAGTGGCAGAGAGAAAATGTGCATTTTTAATAGTTGGCTGGATTGTATGGTAGGAATATGTTTAGTTTTGTAAGAAACTGCCACACTCTCTTCCAAAGCAGCTATACCATTTTACATTCCCACCAGCAATGAGTGAGAGTTCCTATTGCTCTACATCCTCACTAGCCTTTGGTGTCGTCAGTATTCAGGATTTTGGCCATTCCAATAGGTGTGTTGTTGTATCTCCAATAGGTGTGTATTGTTGTTTTAATTTGCATTTCCCTAGTGACATAATGATGTGGAGTATCTCTTCACATGTTTACTTGCCATCTGTATATCTTCTTTGGTGAGGTATCCATTAAGGTCTGTGATCTCTTTTCAAATTGGGGTGTTGGTTTCCTTAGGGTTGAGTTTTAAGAGTTCTTTGTACATTTTGGATAACAGTCCTGTATCGGATATGCCTTTTGCCTTTTGCAAATATTTTCTCCCAGTCTGTGGCTTGTCTTTTCATTCACTTGACAGTATCTTTCCCAGAGTTTTTAACTTTTAATGAAGTCCAGTTTATCAATTCTTTCTTACATGGATTATGCCACTGGAATTGTCACTAAAAAGTCATCACCATACCCACAGTCATCGTGGTTTTCTCTTCTGTTATCCTCTAGGAGTTTTATAATTTTGCATCATTTTACATTTAGATCTATGATCCATTTTGAGTTCATTTTTGTGAAGGGTGTAAGGTCTCTGTATAGATTCTTTTTTTTGTTTTTGCATGTGGATGTCCCATAGTTCCAGCATCATTTGTTGAAAATACTATCTTGCTCCACTGTACTGCCTTTGCTCCTTTGTCAAAGATCAGTTGACTATGTTTATGTTGGTCTATTTGTGGGCTCTCTATTAGATTACATTGATTGTTTTGTCTATTCTTTTGCCAGTTCCACATTGTCTTTATTACCGTAGCTTTACAGTAAATCTTGAAGTTAGGTAGTGTCAGTCCTCTAACTTTGTTGTTCTCCTTCAATATTGAGTCAACTGTTCTAAGTCTGCCTCTCCATATAGGCTTTAGAATCAGTTTCTAGATAGCCATGAAATAACTTGCTGGGATTTTGATTGGGATTGCACTGGATCTAGAGATCAAGTTTGGGAGAACTGACATCTTGACAAGATTGAGTCTTCCTATCCATGAACATAGAACATCTCTCCATTAACTTAGTTCTTTGATATCTTTCATCAGTTTTGTAGTTTTTCTCATAGATCTTATACATATTTTGTCAGATTTATACTTAAATATGTCATTCTTAGAGAGTGCTTGTGTAATGTGTTTTATTTCAAATTGAAAATTTTCATTGCTGGTAAATGTGAAAGTTATTGATTCTTGAATAATAACCTTGTATCTTGCAACCTTGCTATAATTGCGTATTAGTTCCATGAGTTTTCTTACCCATTCTTTTGGATTTTCTACATGAAAGATCATGTATTCTGCAGACAAGGACAGTTTTATTTCTTTTTTCCCAATTAGTATGCTTTTATTATCCTTTTCTTATTTTATTGCATTAGCTAGGACTTCCAGTATGATGTTGAAAAGCAGTGCTACTTGCCTTGTAGCAGATATTAGTGGGAAGCCTTCAAGTTTCCCACCATTAAATATGTTACACATGAACTTGAGAAGATTGTATATTCTGCTATTGTTGAATAAAGTAGTCTATAGATGTCCATTTTATCCAGGGGATTGATGGTGTTGTTGAGTTCATCTATGTCCTTACTGATTTTCTGTCTGCTGGATTTGCTCATTTGTGATAGAGGGGTAATGAAGTCTCCAATTACAACAGTGGATTCATCTATTTCTCCTTGCAGTTCTATCAGTTTTTGCCTCACTTAGTTTGACACTTTGTTGTTAGGCACATACATGTTAAGGATTATTATGTCTTCTTGGAAAACTGACATTTTTATCATTATGACATACCCCTCTTTATTTCCTGATCACTTTCCTTGCTCTGAAATCTGCTCTGTCTGAAATAAATATGACCACTCCCACTTTCTTTCTTTTTTTTAAATAAATTTATTTATTTATTTATTTATTTATTGGCTGTGTTGGGTCTTCGTTGCTGCATGCCGGCTTTCTCTAGTTGTGGTGAGCAGGGGCTACTCTTCATTGCAGTGTGTGGGCTTCTCATTGTGGTGGTTTCTCTTGTTGCGGAGCACAGGCTCTAGGCACACAGGCTTCAGTAGTTGTGGCATGCGGGCTCAGTAGTTGTGGCTCACGGGCTCTAGAGCTCAGGCTCAGTAGTGGTGGCACACAGGCTTAGCTGCTCCACAGCATGTGGGATCTTCCTGGACCAGGGCTCAAACCTGTGTCCCCTGCATTGGCAGGCGGATTCTTTTTTTTTTTAATTAATTAATTAATTTATTTATTTATTTTTGGCCGCGTTGGGTCTTCATTGATGTGTGCGGGCTTTCTTTAGTTGTGTCGAGCGGGGACTACTCTTTGTTGCGGCGCACAGGCTTCTCATCGCAGCGGCTTCTCTTGTTGCAGAGCACAGGCTCTAGGCGTGCGGGCTTCAGTAGTTGTGGCAGGTGGGCTTAGTAGTTGTGGCATGGAGGCTCTAGAGCACAGGCTCAGTAGTTGTGGCGCACGGGCTTAGTTGCTCCGCGGCATGTGGGAGCCTCCCAGACCAGGGCTTGAACCCGTGTCCCCTGCGTTGGCAGGCAGATTCTTAACCACTGCACCACCAGGGAAGCCCTGGCAGGCGGATTCTTAACCACTGCGCCACCAGGAAAGTCCCCTCCCATTTTCTTTTTTTTTTTTTTTTAAAAGGTTGACATCTTAGTGAGATTCAAACCAAGCTATAATTTTATTTTTATTTCCCCTGTCTAGTTTAGATCCTCTTTATGTATTCTTTTTTTAAAATTAATTAATTAATTAATTTATTTACTTTTGGCTGTGCTGGGTCTTCGTTTCTGTGCGAGGGCTCTCTCCAGTTGCGGCGAGCGGGGGCCACTCCTCATCGCTGTGCGCGGGCCTCTCACCGTCGCCGCCTCTCCCGTTGCAGAGCACAGGCTCCAGACGCGCAGGCTCAGCAGTTGTGGCTCACGGGCTTAGCTGCTCCGCGGCACGTGGTATCCTCCCAGACCAGGGCTCGAACCCGTGTCCCCCGCATCGGCAGGCAGACTCTCAACCACTGCGCCACCAGGGAAGCCCCCCATTTTCTTTTGATCAGTGCTAGTATGGTACATCTTTCTCCATCCATTTACTTTTAGTCCCCGTGTGTCTTAATATTTAAAGTCAATTTCTTGTTGAATCTTATTTTTTGATCCATTATGTCAATCTGCATCTTTTATTTGGTGCTTGAGATCACTGACATCCAAACTGATTACCCATATAGTTGAATTAATATCTACCATATACATTACTGTTTTCTACTTCTTGCCCTTGTTCTTTGTCTCCATTTTTGTCTTCCACTCTTTTCTGCCTCTTGTGGTTCTTACTGACCATATTATATGATTCTGTTTTTTCTTAGCCTATCAGTTGTACTTCTGCTTTTGCTCTTTTTAGTGGTTGCCCTAGAGATTGCTATATACATTTACAACAAATCCAAGTCCACTTTCAAATAATACTATACTGATTCCACCAATAGTATGAGTACCTTACTAATTCCTAATTCCTACTCCCTGACCTTTTTATCATTACTATCATTCATTTCAATTACAGGTAAGCATATATAAACATATATATACACAAAAGCATACATAATTGAATACATTGTTGCTATTATTATTTTGAGTAAACTTTTATCTGTCAGATTAGGAATAAGAAAAATAAAGTTTTTATTTTACCTTCACATATTCCTCCTGTAATGATCTTTTCTTGATAGGTCAGATCTGAGTTTCTGACCTATATCATTTTTCTTCTCTCTAAAGACTTCTTTTAACGTTTCTTGCAAGGCAGGTCCACTGGCAACAAATTTCCTCAATTTCTGTTTGTCTGAGAAAGTCTTTATTTCTCCTTCACATTTGAAGGATAATTTCACAGGGTACAGATTTCTAGGTTGGTGGATTGGTTTTTTTCTCTCAACATTTTAAATATTTATTCCAATGTCTTCTTGCTTGCATGGTTTCTAAGAAAAAGTTAGATGTAATTCTTATCTTTGCTCATCTATAAGTAAAAGTGTTTTTCTCCTCTGACTTCTTTCAGGATTTTTTCCTTTAGCTTGCATTTTCTATAGTTAGAAAATGATATGCCTAGGTGTAGGCTTTTTTTTTTTTTTGGTATTGATCATGCTTGGTGTTATCTGAGCTTCCTGGATCTGTGGTTTAGTGTCTGACATTAATTTGGGGGAAATTCTCAGTCATTATTGCTTCATATGTTGCTTCTGTTCTTTTCTCTTTCTTCTCCTCCTGGTATTCCCATTATGTTTATGTTTCACCTTTTATAGTTTTCCCAATTTTTAAGTATTTTGTTCTGCTTTTTTCAGTCTTTTTCCAATTTTTGAAGTTTTTAATTCTATTATTATATTGTCATATTCTCAAGCTCAAAGATTTTCTTCAGCTGTGTCCAGTCTACTAATGAGTTCATCAAAGGCATTCTTCATTTTGTTAATGTTTTTGATCTCCAGCATTTCTCTTTGATTCTTTCTTAGAATTTTCATCTCTCTGCTTACATTAGCCATCTGTTCTTGCATGCTGTCTACTTTATCTATTAGAGCCCTTAGAATATTAATCACAGTTGTTTCAAAATCCAGGTCTAATAATTCCAACATCTCTGCCACATATGAGTCAGATTTTGATACCTGTTCTGTACCTTCAAACTGTGGTCTTTGCCCTTTAATGTATCTTGTAATTTCTTTCTAGATAGCTGGACATAATGCACTGGGTAAAGTACATCATGGGTACTGGCTGAAGAACTGCTGTAAATTAGCTTTTAGCAATGTAGTGTTATGGTATGGGGTCAGGGCAAGTGTTCTATATTCCTACGATTATGTCTCAGTCTTTTAGTGAGCTTAAATCTCTGATTGTGAACTTCACACATGTCTCTCTGTCCCACCTCCCAACCCTTAGGTGGGATAGGACAGCTAGAGTGTATGTAGTTGGGAACTTTCCTTCCCAGAAGTAGTTTAGGTTCTGATAAAACCCCAGAAGGGTAGGCTCTGAACAGTTTCTCCTGAGGGCAGACCTTGTTAAGAAGAAAAGAACGATCTGGCATATTTTAAAATGGTTCCTTTTCTGCTACCCCTGCTGAAAGCACTCTGGGATTATTCTGCAATATGTACCATGAGAAAACTGTAGAGCTCCAGGAGGTAAAACTCATAAACGTGTGGGGGCCCCACCAATGACTGGGCTTACCTGGAGTTTTTATTTCTCAGACTTGTCAACACTGAGCCTCCAGCAATTTGTCAATTACAGTTCAGGTTTCCCTACTGAGTGCTAGTTCCCATAGAGGTTGCTGCTCTTGAGCTTCTCCAGTAAATTGTGATTCTCTGTATTTGCCTGTCCTAGAAACAGCCATTTCTCCAAGCTCTGATTCCTTTGAGTGGAGAATGGCATTTAGAAACCAAGATTTGAGGGCTAGGTGTGCTCCTTGTTCCTAAGGTATTATTTCTTTTTTTTTTTTTTAATAGTAATCTTTTATTTATTTATTATATTTATTTTTGGCTGTGTTGGGTCTTCGTTTCTGTGTGAGGGCTTCCTCTAGTTGCGGCAAGCGGGGGCCACTCTTCATCGCGGTGCGCGGGCCTCTTCACTATCGCAGCCTCTCTTGTTGCGGAGCACAGGCTCCAGACGCGCAGGCTCAGTAGTTGTGGCTCACGGGCCTAGTTGCTCCGTGGCATGTGGGATCTTCCCAGACCAGGGCTTGAACCCGTGTCCCCTGCATTAGCAGGCAGATTCTCAACCACTGCGCCACCAGGGAAGCCCCTAAGGTATTATTTCTTTAGGCCCTCTCAGCAAACAGAACCAGAAAACAGATGTAAGCACATACATACAGACACACACACACATATATATATGTACATATTTACATGTATATACACTCATTTATATCAACATATATACATACATTCTATCCCTATCTATCTATATCTATCTATATACATGCCATGAGTTCACACTAACATCTCTGATTCCAATCTAACAATAGTGGATTCATTCCCCCTTTCCATATTTGTAACTCTCTCCTCTACTAGTGAAAAATCTGTCTCATGATGGGAGATTTCAAACACGTGTAACTCAGTAAATTATACATCAAGTAGACCAAAAATTAGTAAGGGTATAGAGAAATTGAACAGAAAAATATTGGATCTAAAGGATATTTATAAATAAGGAACATCTGATAATTAGTGGATAAAACTTCTTTTCAAGTTTACTACAATCATTTACAAAATTTGAATACTTACAAGGCTATAAGACAAGTCCAAACAAATACCAAATTATTGGTAACTTACAAATCATGTATTTTGACCAAAATGCAATAGGAAATCATTAATAAAATGTAAACCAAAATAATCTGATGTTTGTAAATTGAAAAACCTAGTTCTTAATAATTCAAGGATCATGACAGAAAGCATATTGTAATTAGAAAAAGGAGCAAAGAGTGGAAATAAGAAAATTTTAGAAATAAATGACTATGAGAATGCTTCACAACAAAACTTGTGAAATACAACTAAAGAAGTATTTAGAAGGAAATTTATAGCTTTAAACATATATATGTATAAGGAATAAAAAATTAAATTAATTAGGTAAATGTCCAACTCATAAGCTAGAAAAGCAAACAACAGAGGAAACACAAAGACATTTAAGAATAGAAATAAAAGAACAGTAATTATTACATAGGAAATAAAGGAGAGGAACAACAACAAAACAGTTGGTTCTCTGATCAGACTAATGAAATGGATATAGTTTTGAGCACATTGATCAGGAAAGAATATAGAGGACAAAGAATATTAAATATCAAAATGGAAACATGTTTACAGATATCACAAGCACTTTTAAAAAATCAAAAATTATGAAAAGTTTTATGCCTATAAATTGGGAAACTCAGACAAAAAGGGCAAATTCCTAGAAAAATTCAAGTCATCAAAACCAAATCAAGAAATGGAAAAACCAAACAGACTTATAAACATTAGATAAACTGCATCAGTAGCCATGTCTACCTACAAAACAAAATACACAACATACTCTTTCAGGGAAGTTCTATCAAACCTTCAAGGAATAAGTAGATAATCCTTGTCTTACGCAAATTGCTCTAGAGAACAGAAAAAAATGGCAAGTTATCTAGCTTATTTTATGAGGCTAGGATATCTTGAAACCAAGAAAAGACAATATGAGAATTAAAAATTATAAAACAATTCCACTTATAGTCTTAGATTCCAAAATTCTAAATAAAATACTGGCAAATGGAATCCTGCAATGTATATTAAAATATATCAAGACCAAGTTGAGTGTATTCTAGGAATATAGGGATTGTTTAATGAGAGAAAAATTTAGTAAGGAATCTGCTTTGTTAGCAAGATGAAGAAAGAGGAAAAAATATTATTTCAAAGATGCAGGAAACCACTTGCTAAAACTTAACATTCATTCAAAATTTTAAAACTTCTCAGCCAATGTGGAATAACAGACCCTACTAACTTGCTAAAGAGTATCTTGAAAATAACCTACAATAATTCTTTATAGTGTATCATTAGAAATTAAGTACAGGACAATGCTATCTGCTATCAGTGTTTTAAATTGAATATTGTGCTGAAGGTCTTAGAAGATTAATACAAATAAGAGAAATGAGAAGATATTCATTGAAAAGGAAGAAACAAAACTTCATTATTGGGACTTCCCTGGTGGCGCAGTGGTTAAAAATCCGCCTGCCAAGGCAGGGGACACAGGTTCGAGCCCTGGTCTGGGAAGATCCACATGCTGCGGAGCAACTAAGCTCATGCACCACAACAACTGAGCCTGTGCTCTAGAGCCCACATGCCACAACTACTGAAGACCGCGTGCCTAGAGGCCATGCTCTGCAACAAGAGAAGCCACCGCAATGAGAAGACTGTGCACCGCAACAAAGAGTAGCCCCCGCTCACCGCAACTAGAGAAAGCCCGTGCACAGCAAAGAAGACCCAACGCAGCCAAAAATAAATAAATATATTTTTTAAAAAAAGCTTCACTATTTGTAGATGATTTGAGTGTTCACATAGAAAATCTAGTCAAATCCATAAAAAATTGAAACTAAAGAGTTCAGCAAAGTTGCTGGAATATGAAATCAATATGTAAATATCAATATTATTCCTATATACCACCAACACAGTTAGAAAATGTAGTTTAAATAAATCATTTTCAATAGCAAGAAAAACTATAACTCTAAAAGATATTTATAAAAGAAATTATAAATTAGAACCTTGTATTTAAGATTTATCCATGGAGACAGATGTGATTCTAGTTCATTCATTTAACTCCTATGTAGTTTCCCGTAATTTATCTATACTACAACTTATTTATCCATTCTCTTGTTTCATGGACATTTAGGTGGTTTTCGTTTTTTTTTATATATATATTAAAAGCAATGCTATGGTAACAAACATTTTTAATAAACAGCTCCTTGTGTGTACATACAAGGTTTTTTCCCTAGGATATTTCGAGAGGTAGAATTGCTGGTTCACGGGGTATGACACATTTTCAACTTTTTCAGATACTGTCAACTTGCTCTCCAAAGTGATTTTTACCAATTTACACTCTCAGGAGTAATGTATACATGTTCCTGTTACTCCACTTCCTCCTTAACCCTTGGTGTTGTCAGACTCATTTTTTCCCCAATATGTTAGTTGTGAATGGCATCTCATTGCAAATACCACAAGAATGTAGGCTCCTTAGGAATTACAATTTTGTTTTTCCTCTGTTTTCTTAGGGCTAAAATTGTGCTGGTACCATTATAGGGACTCAAATTTTGTGAATGGAATGAGTAAATGAAGGATCACTAGTGAGGCTGAAGGAGGTTTTTAGGTGTGGAAAGCAAGACTATCATTACATTTGTGTTTAAAACTTCTATCTGAAATCAGCATGTCAGTTGAGGGGGAAGTGGAAATTACTCTGCTTTAATGGGAGACGAAGACTGTCAAACTGTCAAAATGAGAGTGACACTGACCACACAAACAGTAGAAAAGGCACTGGGTCTGGGAATTCAAAGACCTCACCCCACTCCCCTTCCAACTAGTAGAACTGCAACTTAACATATGTGGACAGATTATTTAACCTTCCTGAATCTCAGATATCCTCATCTTAAAATAGAGATGATAATAATAACAACCAGTTGGAATCCTGAGCAGAGAACACACAGTTTACTAGCTGGAACTTAATGCAAAAATAGCAACCACCATCTAACCTCAGACACCCCACCCAACACAAAATGCCTCAGTTGGCACAAAAACATCCTTACATCAGCGGTCTAGTTGGAATCTATGGGCCAGGTAGTACCACTCTATGTTTCATTCTTGACATCTTCCAGCACTGCCTCAAATTCAAAGTTCCCAGTTAGCTGGCATTTCTGGGACACTTTCATTCCAGTCCTTCTCCCTGCTGACCCACCTACCAACTCTCCCAGCCACTGCTACCTGGAAGCCCTGTTTGGCTAAGCACAAGCCACCATATTCCTCACCCTATTTACTGAATAGTCATTGAAACTTGTTCCCTCATAAGGAGGTTCTTCATTCTCCCACTCTCCATGCACTCCAGGGCTGACATGGCCACTAGCATGTGGCAAATCCAAGTTTTCTGGGGACTGAAGATTATAAAATTTGGGGGACTCTCTTTAAGAAAAACATCACATTATGAATACAAACATCTTGTGATGTTTCTATCTCTCACCTTGCTGGTCACTCTGCCACATTCATTGAGGACATGGGAACCTCTAAATGACTACAATACGAAAGAGGTGAAATGAAGCAGGGCGCAGCAGGGCCCTCCCGGGTACAAAAGCCTTTCTGTGTCTGCCATTTCTCATTTGTAGAAAAAGGTTTAAGTCTCCTAGATTTTCCCTGAATCCCAAAGAGCAGATTCAAACAGTTACTAACTGGGGAAGTGAGGGAATGCAGAAACAAAGGAAAAGCAAGCCCAACATAACCTTTTCCATGATTGTTAGCTTAAACTAATGCCTTGATTTATGACCCCAAACTGTCGAGATAATGTCCTGTGGCTTCAACCAGCTGGCCCCAAGCAGACTTAAAATTGATGACACCTGGAGGGTCAATTAAGAACTGAAGCTCCTGAACCATCATGAAGGCTCTAAGTACAGAATAAAATGCCTCAACCATTGCTTTTGCTCTCTCCTAGAAAGAAGTTAAGGGATCACAAGACCATGATTTACTAGTTTGCTTTGCAGGAACACATAGATCAATCACAGTCACCAATGACACATCAAGTCACAGGAAGCCAGGAAGTCTGAAGTTGAGGTCTTATAAAGAAGCTGAAATCACAAAGAACCTTTACCTCTGTTGCCTTTAAAAACCTTGCACCCCAGCCAGCCAGCCAGCAAGATGGATTTGAGATGAGTCTAGGTCTCCCATCTTTTGGGTTGGTGCCTCTTCAACAAATACTGTAAACCTTTCTTTGCTCCAAACTCCCATGTTTCAGTTTGTTTGCCCTCACTGTGTGTCTGGCACACAAACTTGGGTTCCGCAACAGAGGGGGTGACTCATACAAAACCCCAGCCTCCCAGATCTTTTCCTTTCTCAGCACAAATGACCTTCATGCCCACAGGACTTCAGCAAACCAATGGCCACCCCGTGGACCTTGTTACAACTTACAACTGCTCCAACTCTGAAAGCCGAAACTTCAGATTTCCATTCTCGGACCACGAACGCCCTCCTCTAGCTCTTTCATTCTCATGTATAAGACCTCCATTACTTTTTCTTAACTTGATCAGTTCCTCTCTGACATTACTTTCTCTTCCTGACTACATGCTAGGCCACTAAGTAGGGTGAGGTGAGGTACCTAGGGAGCACAATTTATGGAGGCACTCACACTCAGGGTCACACGAGTGCAGGGTATACATCATGTGCCATGATGTATTTAACTTCTCACCATTACACTGAACTTTCTTGAACCACTGACTTCTCTTCCCACAAGCCCTACAAAACCACAGTCCTTGATCCATCCAACCACTGTGTCTCTCCCAAGCAACTGAAAATGACTAGGCAAGTGACATAACACTGCAGATGAAGGCCAATACAAATTACTGAATCTCACCCCAGGTCGGCCCCCAACTCTACCAGCAGCTCTTTTTGCATGTCTGTAAATTACTGCTCTTCCCATTCCATGGGGAAATACGGCAGACATGGTTAGTACTATTCCTACCCCTCTTGACTGAAAATATAGTAATAACAAGGTCATCAGATGCTAATGCACTTAAATTCCTGCCTTCAGGATTTCATTTCCCTCCGACCGCAAGGACTTTCTTCTGTCCAAGGCCAAGCACTGTAACCAGCCTTGGCTACTCTCCCATCCTCAGAACATCGTCCTAACATCCTTCTCTCTCCACTATCAGTAACGTCTCCCTGTCAGTCCATCCCAGGATAAATATACCTCAATCCCTTTCTTTCAAAAACAAAACGAGATCCACAATCCTCCTTACAACCCCACGACTCCCCCCCCCCACTACTGTCCTATGACTTTCCTTTCACTCACACACAAACAGTACTCTGTACTTGCCAGCTTCCCCCTTCTAACTGCGCATCCATCACCCCACAGACTTCCAGCGCCTTCCTGTCCCACCACTTCCCCTCGACCACTAGCGTCCTAATTGCCGAGGCCCCTTCCCCCCCACCCCCCCGAGATGTTGCTCTCAGCAGCATTAAGCACGCTTGTTCACCTCTCCTGTGTGAAACTTCCTCCTCTCAGGTCTGTCCTCCGTCCAGGTTGGTCTCCTTCCTCTCTGCTTCTCCTCGGTAGGCTCCTCTTCCTTAAGTGTCAGCGGCTTTAGGCCCAAGGAAGGAGACCAGGAGCTCAGAGGAGCGGCCTGACCCGACCTAACTCAACACACTCAGAGGAGGGGACAGTCGTGGAGAGCGAAGGGAACAGGAAGAGCTCTGTCCTCTAGAAGAGTCAAGGCCAGGGCGCCCACACACACAGGGGTGTGCAGAAGGGAGGACTGGGGTTCACCCGGAAGCAGGGTGCACAGGACCTCCCCCCTCCACCAAGTCTCAGCCCTGGCTTCTACCAGCGCCTTCAATCCGACTCACCTGGCCTACGAGCTCTGATAGGGCGCATGCGCGGGAGGGAATGCGTCAGGGGCGGTGCCTGCGGAAGAGGCAGCACGGTGCCGTCCAGCCGCCCAGATAAAGGCTGGAGCCTCGGCCACTGGCAGCGTGGATTCCCTCGGTTACAGAGGTCGGATCGGCGCGGGTCGTGTGCGCCACCGTAGAGGCTGCCGGTCGCAGACGTCGAGCTAGAGCAGGTTGGTGTCCCGAATGCGAGCGCAGGTCCTGCAGGGCGCGGGGGTGCAGGGTGTGGAGGTCGCGGGAACAGACTGGCCTGCGGGGAGCGGGGTATTAGGAGACGCGGAGCCGGGGGCCTGGACTCCCGGACTGAGGAGGGGTTCGGCCCGGGTGGAGGCTGAGGGGCAGGCTGGAGAGGCTGCGGACAAGGGCGGTGCAGCCGAGGCCTAGGCCGCGTCTCCCAGTGCAGCCGCGGGGCGCGGCCCCTGGCGTTTGGCGCCCGGCACTAGGTACCCCGCGCCTCCAAGGCCTCATCTCCCCACGGTGCTCCTGCCTGGGGAGCCAGACTTGCTCAGCACGACGCGGGCCCGGGCCTCTGGGCGCTGCTGCCCTGGTCGAAACGCACGCAGGGCAGCCCGCTGCCCTGCGTCTTCCCATCCCAGGCGAGCGGGAAGAGAAAGAAGGTAAGGGACCTGCCCACCCAGGCTCCCAGTTCTGATGGGGGACAAGGACGACTTTCTTCCTTCACAGCACTTTACAGGGCAGAGTGCGGCTGTCCTTTCCTAACTACAAACACCTGCTTTTCAGCCTGGGAAATGAACTCTTCAGGAAACAACGAAACTTTTGAGGGCAGTAACTCCAGACCTTTCTTTTATGTGCACCCCGTGGCCCAGCAGCTTCACCTGGGTCCCTGGTACCAGAATCCTGTCTGTAATCCATTCTCCATTCCTGGGGCAGGTAAGGAATCTGAATCCCCAAAGAGGTTCAGTGGGATTAGGGACCCTCCCTGTAAACCAAAGCCTGAAGGTTTCTAACACCTGTGTCCATTACCTCCCTTTCCTCACCCTGTGCTCACACCAGAGAGACTGCAGCAGCGCATGGGGCAGTGTTTGTTGTTCAGGTTAATAGGAAACATTCGAATTCTAGCTATATGCCAGTTACTCTGCTAAATGCTAGAAATAGGTTCTCTCATTGACCTCAACAGCCCATGAGCTAGGTATTGTTGCTCTCCTTGCTCCCCAAATGAGGGAACTGAGGCTCCCAGTCGGTGACTGGCCCAGGGTCACAGAGTAATCCAACCAAAGTCTCCTCATGTTGTGAGACCAGTCTGGCTGGAAGAGGTACTTTAGAGCTCCTAGTCCCTATACTGTTTTTGACAAGGCCTAAAGGTTCTAAAACCTATTATGGTGAAGTCAGAAAAGTCCTCTGGAGGAAGAATGACAAGCAAGACTTGAAAATGTTTGGAAGGTAGACATCTAGCGTTTCATTCAGTACATGGGGGAAGGGCTTTAGGCAGGCAGGAGGATCCATGGGGTGATTCTCCCATCTCACCTCTCCAAGTAGGAAAGATAACGTTAAACTTGCTCTTCTGAGTATCCTGCTGGAGATAAAGCGTGTTGTAAATATTACGCAACTTTTCCAAGTAGAAAACTAGGTGTGATAAGGAGAGCTTCTGAATTCAGCACTGTTGCCAGCTGAATAGTAGTCTCAGTCTGAGCAAGAAGGACCTGTGCCAGCGTATGGCCTGTGACCTACAATTCTTCACTGTGTCTCTACCTGGCAGATGTTGGACTAGCACCTCCACATGAGCCAGCTCCTTCAAGAAATCTTACCGTATATAAACTCTTGGCTCTGTTTCTCTGGAGATTCCCTAATTAGTACAGACATTGAAATGCTATTTTGAAATGGTGCAGAGAAAGGAATTGTGTGAGTACAGAGGGTAGAAAGTTCTGAAAGAAAGCAATTCATATTGTATCTTAATTCTTTGAATTAACAGGTTGAGATGCTATACCTCTGTGGTTTTTCCACACCATTCAGCTTAAGGTTTAAATTATCATTTAGAGTTGTGGTTTAGGGGAATTAAAGTGGATGGTGCTGGGAGTAGGAATAAAATTTGTATTTTTTTTTAAATTTCAACATAATTCAGATTTTAGTGTAAAAAGGAATGTATAGAATTCCAAGAGTGAAGCCACTTCTGGTTGGCTAGATGGGGACTCAAAACACATAATCCATTTTTTAGTGTGTTTCCCTCTATTTCTAGGTTTTGACTTTCTCTTTGCTGGCCTCACTGTCAGCCATTATTTCAAAGTGGCAAAGATGGTCACAGCATTTCCAGGCCTGTAATGATTCTATGGCTAGTGATCCAAGAGAAGAGACCACTCTTGCAGTAGTTTCAACAAGAGTTCCAAACCTGACCCTCCATGGACTGGCTTTGAAGTTATCTGTCTCTGTAGTTAGATGAACTTCCTTCTGTGGCTTCTAACCTCTTAAGACAGTGTTGAAACCCAAGCTGAGATTTCCTTTTCCTTCAATAAAGGAAAATACCCATATGCATGTGCTTATACAAATATACTAGAGGTATATTAGCCAGGTACTAGAGGCACACTGATACATTCCTCAACAGTGAAACTGGGTTCATAAGATCTACTGCACAATGTTGGCTAAATTGCTTCATGAACACTGATTTGAATATGACTGTTCCTTCTTTTATATAGTTAGAAGTTTTACCTTAGCTTCATTTGTCAGTTGTACAAATCTGTCTTGCAAAGTCAAATGCCTTACCCCAAAATATATTTGTTTGAGAGAAATATGTCTGGCATTATTGACACCACTGCAGTGGTTATCCCTAAAGAGTGGAAATAGGGGAAGATATGTGTATGTGTGTGAATGAATAGTGCTGAATACATAGGCTTAGAAAGGATTTTAAATCCAAAGAACTTTTGTTCCCTCTTGCTCTGTAAGGCCTGATGTTATTCTTTTTGCAACCATGACAAGCCTGAGTTATGCCTGGTATGTGCTTGGTCTCTTTTTAAAGGCTACAAAGTAGGGGTGCTATTCTTACTATGCTGACCAACTGATGGCTTGGGAACCAACCAGTTGGAACAGATGCCTACTCTAGTGCTGTTCTAGTGTGAAGAAGGGTTCTGGAGGCCCCACTGTTCTAGTCATTGCTCCTTCACTGGTTGACTCCTGTGGATGACCAGGGAGGAACTGGGGGCCTTACCAACTGACATAGGGAAAACTCAATATTTTAACCATTGGTGTGGCTGCACAGGTGTTCTGGCGGAATGTTGTGACTGGCCACAGGAGACAAAATGGCTATGCCTTTCTCTTTCTAGGTTTGAGAAATGGAAGTCTGTATTTTCCATATCCTGTGGTGCTCAATGAGTATCCCAGCTTCCTCATCCCTCAATCCCCGTTGCCCACTACTCTTAACCGAAGACCCATAGTCCCTATGTTTTATAACACGGCACAGTTCAGAGAATATGGTGGCTGGGGGAAAAAAATGAAAACGAAACACACACAGACTGAACCTCAACAGGCTGAAAACATGAGAGAAAAACAAGACATGCACGCAGAAGGCGACAGCCATGACATAGGAAGGGTGACCAGTATCCCTGCTACTAATATTGACATTGAAACTGACAACATTCATCAAGAAACAGATGGGGCTTTGACTTCTGTTGCCCAGAAGAGGGAGCTACATAGCAAGAGCCCTTCTAATAACACTCTGTATAGAGATGCACCTCAAGGAATCTGTGTATCCGAGAAAGAGCAAAGGAGGCTAGTACAGGGCAAAGGATCCTCTATAATAAAATTCTGGAAATCATTGAAAGAAACTATGGGTTTGTATGATGTGGCTTATGGTAAAGCCATGCCAGAGAACATACTGCAGCACAACGGGATTTCACAGAGCTCCTGTGAAAGTAGAGGTGTGCTCTGTAACCCTCATGAGGGTGGAGACTGCATTGCATATAAAGATGAACACACAGCTGTCCAGTCAGAACAGTGTCTTGATGTTGTAAGACATGAGATGTTTAAATCAGGATCTATCATGGAGATGAACTTGGGTGAAGAAAAGAAGGGATACGCAGCTGTTTCCCAAAACCCACCACCTCCAACTGACAGAGATGAGATCGAGAATAGCCTGAACTCAAAATTGTACCAGTCTGCTGGAGATATCAACAAGCTTCATCAGGAAAGGCCACTCTGTGCCAGCATGGAAGCAGTTAAAGACCCGAGCCTACATTCAGAATCTCAGAAACTCCTTACTGTAGGGGAAAGTATGCCAGAGAACAGTAGTGCGAGCCATGGTTCCCCTGAGAATATGGGTGGAGAGGAAGAGGTAGAGAGCAGTAGCTACCCTGAGGGGGGTGTTCCATCCCCTACTTGGTTGGCCCAGTTCAACAAAGTAGGGCAGGCCACCCAATGCGATATGAGTTGGTGGTATGAGGTACAGTCTGAGAATTCCCCTGAGTCTTCACCAGGAAGTGGTAGAAAGGGAGCAGAGCAGATGTCAATGGGGAGCAGGAACCAGGATGAAGTTGATGAGGTAGAGAACAATGGCTGCGAGGGGCGCGTTCCCTCCCCTACCTGGTTGGCCCAGTTTACCAAAGTAGATGAGGGTATACAGTGCGACATGAGTTGGTATGAAGCACAGGTAGAGAAATCCCCCCAGCAAATGCCCTCCAGAGATGAAGGGACCTCACCAGACTGCAAAACCAAGGGGTCATGGAAAAAGCCAGTCACAAATAGGAAATTAAGTACAGACAAAGAGGAAGTGATGGTGAATGATGAGATTGGGGAGGTGTATAAAGAGAACTTGAAAAGGTGTGCAGAGATTAAAAAGACTGTGAAAGGCAGGAAGCTGAAAGACCTGAGCAGCTTCTCAAATGTTAAGACAGCCTATTTGTTGAAGAAAAGTGCTGCCTTGACCATTGTGCTTCCTGAGGATTCAGAAGACTCTGAGTTGGAAGTTGAAGGTGTAATGGATGAGGTAGAATGCCTCCTTGAAGAAGTGAGTCCACAGGGCCCTCTGACATCTTCCAAAGGAAGGTCTTATCTGAAGGCTGGAAGGATAATGAGGATGCCACCTGAGTGCTCTGTCCCTCCCCAACTTATGGTCTGGCCCACCAGAAATAAGTACAAGCTATTACAAGCTGGTGGTGAATATGAGCACGTCGCCCCTGTGGTTTACCAGTTGAAACGACAGGATGGCTGTGAAAGCACTGGTGTCACCCTCCGAAGAAAACACACTATGCCCAAGCCAGAGGGACTGGAGTACAGGAGAGCCTGTCACAAACCATTGGAATGTAAGTGACTAGTGGGTTCATCCTATCTGGTTGTCTGTGGCGGTTCCATACCAGGTCCTGGATACAAAGGCAGCTGTGAATCAATAGCATTTCTCTGATTTGAAGGTATGTTGTCACTTAAGCTGTAGGTGCCCATAGTCATAGGATTTGCAAAGAGAATCCCAAGTTAGAATTCCTGCATTCTAGGAAATTGCAGTGTAATTTGAAACAAAGTTTCTCTAGTAGAAGATGATAGAAAGCTGGGTGATAGCAGTAAGGAGAGTTGGGCTGAGATAGTCAGGAGGACATCAGTCTAGCTGGATTGCTGAGAATGGGCAGTCCATGTGGAGGCAGAGAATTTTGACACAGTTTTACGTTCTGTGGTTTGGAGACAAAAGAGGAGCAAGTTTGGAGTGGGAATGAAGACAGTAGCGTGAGCTCAAATGGGCAGCCAGTGCAGGATTCCTCTCGAGACCATCCTGCCAGAGGGAAGACTTGTGAGGAATTGGGAAATAGGCCAAGGAGAATGGGGTAAAGTAGTCGTGTTTTTCTTCACTTACAGATTTTTATCCTATAGGCAATAAGGGGCTAATCCAGATTGAGTAGAGAAATGAGACAAATGTGCTGTAGGAATTTCAACCAGCAGTATTTTTATAGGAGAAATTAGAGTGGACGGAGAGTGCCTATATGGCTGAAAACCAGTTTGTTTGTTTTAATTTTATATTTTGGCTCCGTGGCATATGGGATCTTAGTTCCCCGACCAGGGATTGAACCCAGGCCCCCTGCATTGGAAGGTGGACTTTTAACCACTGGACCGCCGGGGAAGTACCCCCAAACCAGTTTTATTCAACAAAAAGTGTTGTATTGGGTTGGCCAAAAAGTACCGTAACATCGTACAGAAAACCCGAACGAACTTTTTGGCCAACCCAATAATTCAACAAAGTGGTGAGGGTCCTGACTCACATGGGAGTATGAGATAGAGACATGTATTTATGAAAATGATTCTGTACTCTAGTAAATCTTTTTCCTCATGGACTAATTTGTATCTCTTCATAGTCATACTCTGCACGATCTGTATATAGTGCATCAAACTAGAGGTGTGACCTTAAATTTAACTTTTTTAAAAAAAACCAGGAGGTCAATAAAATTTAAACTGCTTAACAACTATGTATACAAAAAAAAAAAAAAGACATGTGAGAGGACTAACGCAATTGAATCTTTAAGAAAGGGCTGGAGTTTGAACTTGAGTACATCGAAAAAAATGGTAACATCCATGGAAAAGACTTAACTTGGGAAGAGAAGTTGTTTTGCTTTGCTGTGTGGGTTATGGTGGGAGGGGCATAAAATGGTGAGATTGAGGGACTAGACTAGCAGCCTCCCCACACCTGGTTGAAGCTTGAGTTTGGACCATCCTATGACTGGCGGGGGCACAGCTGACAGGAGTGGGGAGGGAGGGAGGGCCCAAAGGAGAGCTTTGGGAGATGATTACCTCTGGGGTGCAAAGAATGAAGCAAAGCAGGTAAGTGAAGAATGGGATGTATAAGGGCCCCAGGGAAGTTTAAATAAGTTCCAGTCTTAGTCCCAAAACCTTTAGACTTGACATATTTATGCCTACCACTTCCATTGAAAAGTTAGGGTATTGTCACATCTTAACTCTTGGCTGTTGTCATGACTTCGATTCATGCTCAGTAATTTGAAAGGGGTTTTTTAAAATACGGTGACTTTACAATATGAGCAGAGTTTTTTGGCTTTGGTATGTTTAGTCCCTGCTTATTATAGACGGCAAGAGAGACTGTCTGGACCACTGTGCTTAGAGACCCCTCATGCATAAGAAAGAAGCACTGTGTAAGCTCCATAATGAATGGGACCATTCCAGATGTGTGTGAGCCCTAGATCACGATGTCTAACATTGTAAAATGAATAAACTAAAACACCGGCAACTTTACCTTTAGCCTTCTCAAAGTCTTATCTGCTTCTGAATTCCCATGTCATTTCCCATCAGAGCATGTATGAATCTTTTTCTATTTTGGGTAATAACATTGGTTATAAATTTACTCCCTCTCCCCCTTCTTAATACTGTAGTTTAGTAGTTTTTAGCACTTTCTTCTTTGGCCATGTCTGAAAGAAAGTCTGGGGAATTCCCTGGTGGTCCAGTGGTTAGGACTCCTTGCTTTCACTGCCGAGGGCCGGGGTTCGATCCCTGATGGGGGAACTAAGATCCTGCAAGCCGCATGGTGCAGCCGGAAAAAAAAAAAGTCTGAGTTGTCCTGTGAAGAAGATAATGGGAACTTCAGTTTACTCCAGGTTACACAGTCAAGATTTTAATTTCCAGGCTGAAGTCTCTCTTCTATAAATTTTGTTATTATTTTTGCCAATGATATTTTTTGCTGCCAAGAACTACAGAATGATATAGAATAGTATCGTGAAAAACAGGTCAATTTCTTGAAAGATGTGTTTTTGATTTATTTTTTCCTTTTGGTTTTTAAGCAATTTGGATTATTTAATGTATGAATCACTTCTTCCCTCAGGTAACTGTGAGAGATCAAAAACCAAGTTCCCCTACAAAGTAACAGAGATTCGAGGCAGATGCTATAAAGTTTAGGAAATACCCAGCAGCTCTAGAGGTTGGTATCTGTCCTGTGTCCAGTTCGTCTTATGATTTGCTTTCTGGACTTTATTTGTTTGGGGTTTCCTACTTGGTGCCTGGTCTGCCCTTCAAAGCCCTTCATTGCTTATGGGCAATGACAAACGGCAGAGTTCTACCCAGGTAACAGGCATACCTTGTAAAGAAGGCCCTACCTGACAAGATTAGAGCCAAAGCCTTTCAATTCTGTGGAATGTTATTTTTAAGCTGGCTTTCACACTTAACTCCCGATCTGTTAATGGTAGTATGTAGTGGATTAAAATGGGATTTTGTAAGTGATGCTGGCAGATTCACTCTTAGTGTCCCAACTTAGAGCTGGGTACTGGAAGCTTAGCATCTCCATTAAGGGGCAGTAGCTTGACAGGCTTCCCTACACAGAGTCTTGGCATTGGGTAACCCTGCCTCACCTCAACCCCTGGTCCTGAAGTAGTGGCTTGATGGCCCCTTAAAGGCCATTTCTGCCCTGCAGTGGTCATAAAGGGAAGACTGATAACTAAGCTCAGGCAAAGTGTCAAGACCTTTGGCTTTATCCTAAAAATGGAAACTAAAGATATTGGTAATGATTCTCTGTATAACATCTTGAGTCTGTTACACACCAATTTAAGGAAATGTATTCTATTGTTATTTCATAGGAAATAAATTGCTGAGTTCCAGCTTCAAGGAAGAGCTAAATATTGCATCATATGATATCTCTCTTGACTGAACTATTAAAGCGTTGTATCAAAAAACAAGAAAATGTGACATTGTAAAGCCTTTGGAAATATAAGTTGTAAAACAGCAAATAAATTGAATTGCAAGTGTGTGATTCTTAAGCATTTTCTTCTCTCAAAATGGCCACATCACTCATGACAGCACCAGCTGTCAGGAATAGTTTTGTCTTGTAATCTCCAAGGACCTTTAGATAAGGAGAAAAGGATGGTGGATTTGAGGACAAAATAAAAAGATTAAGCATTCCCCACAAAGAGGAACCATCTTGAAGACAGAAAGGATGCCAACTCATTGTTTGTAAATGGAGGCCAGGAACATAGTAGGTTCACTGATGGATATTTCCAGTGGTGGCCTGTAGAATCATATGTTTTATGCTTTCAACTAGTGTAGACTCCTAGGAATAAAGGAAGCTTTAGGAAACAAAAGATCTTTATACTAAGAACCTAGGAGGTCAACTTGTAGAACCAATCTCCCAATAAATGGTGCAGGTTAGGTCTGTGACTATGTGCTAAAAAGATTTTTATGTGATTGGAGGCTCTCCCACGGTTATTTGAAAGAACAGAGCATATGTGAGAGGATGGGGGTGCCTCCAAGAAAGGCTTTCTGGGTGATAGTATGGACAGTATTTTGATACATATCAAAGTGTCCACTCAATGCTGCTTCTAAGTACCCTGTGATGAAAATGTCCTATAGAAAAATGTCCTTTAACTCCCTGTATTAACCAAGTATCCCTCAAAATGGATTAAAGAAATGGTAAAAAGTGATTGATTAAGCACTACATTTTTTCAGATGAGAAGCAAAAGATGATAGTGTTTCCAAGGCTGGTCTTATGAGACCTATGACTTTATCTAACCCCTACTTCGATTTTGTTTAGATACTCCAGGAAAACACCTCTCACTCCTATCCCCACCCAAGGCTGGATTATGTGACACTCCTATGTGTTCTAGTAGCACCTGTGTCTTAACTTTAATAGCCCATTTCATGACATGACAGATGAGACTTGTAACATTCTTACCCTCATCAAAGGAGACCATATATTCATTCCTTAGGGCCATGGATTAGTGTAGCCAATGCAGTATCCCCATGGAAGAGTATAGAGCCTGGGACATCATATATATTCAGGTATTTGTGAATGAATGGCTTAGTGTTAATTAGATTAACAAATTGGGCCTTGTGGGTTGGACTCTAGAAGGTGGGGAAACTGGTAATGCCAGTATATGGAAGAGGAAGCACAAAGACAGAGGAGAGTACCAATGAACATTTTCCTGTTCTGTAATCCTTCCCAAAGTCTTGCCTTTATCCTAGAGGGGAGATGAAAAGCCAAGTATAAATTTGGAAAATGGAGTCTAAAATGAACGATAATTTCTGACCACACCTACCCTTCTTCTTCCCTGCCATCTTACCTCTGTGGCAGGTTGAGTTCCTTAGGACCAGACTCTGAGATGGAGATTTGGGTGCAAGAAATTTAATGGGGAGTGCTTTAGGGAATAACATCTCTGAGGGGACAAAGAAAGCATGATAAGCAGGAGTTTGGGTGTGATGCAGGCACAACAAAGGCCTTGGCCAATCCCACTGAGAGCTCATGAGCTGTAATGACCCTGCAGGATTGTCCCAGTTGGGGCAAGAGGCTACATCTTACACCCCTGCATAGACCAGTCACTGTGATGCAGGATGCCCCTGGAAATGAGGCGTGGCCTTGGATAGGGTAGCTCTCTTCAAGAAAGAACAACCAATTCCTGGAAAGGGGAGGTCATCTGCAACTGTTACCTGAAGTCAGCTGTTAACCAGCAGTTGGGAGAATAAATACTTCAGTCCTGAAGTCAGGCGTAGGGGTTAGGAGGCAAATACAAGTGGCACAATACAGCATCCACTACAACTTCCAAATCATGTTCCAAATGGAAAATGTAACCAAACTTTTAATAAATTCCCATTGAACACCACCATGCATGACACATTGTGTTAGAAGGTGAGACTACAACATGAAACAAGATGGTCTCTGCCCTCAAGAATTTTCCAGATGTGGGCAGGAACTAATTACCACAAATGTAGTGGCTTAAAGCAATATCCATTAACTTCCGGTCTCTGGTCTGGCATGTAGAGAGATTAGAAGTCTTCACTCTGTCCTAACAAGTAAAAAGCCGAACAAACTAATCATCAAATCTTCTTAAATCTATCAGAGAATTGAGGCCACAGGGCAAACCGCTGACCCCAAAATTGGAGAGATGGGCAGATACAGAGTCAAAACTTACTGGAGCAGAAACCTCTGTGGGAACCGCTGCCATGCTTTGCTACCTGCCAGAAAAAAAACTCTGGTTTTAAAATTCTCATGTGAGGGCTTCCCTGGTGGTGCAGTGGTTAAGAATCAGCCTGCCAATGCAGGGGACACGGGTTCAAGCCCTGGTCCAGGAAGATCCCACGTGCCACGGAGCAACTAAGCCCATGTGCCACAACTACTGAGCCTGAGCTCTAGAGCCCGCAAGCCACAACTGCTGAGCCCACATGCCACAACTACTGAAGCCCGCGTGCCTAGAGCCCGTGCTCCACAACGAGAAGCCAGGGCACCGCAACAAAGAGTAGCCCCCGCTCGCCGCAACTAGAGAAAGCCCACGCACAGCAACAAAGACCCAACGCAGCCAAAAATAAATAAAACAAATAAATTTATTGAAAAAAAAAATCTTATGTGATTTGGTTCAGATCACCCAAACAGTCACCCATAACAGGCCAAACTATCTTTTAACAAAATCTAATCATGGGTGTAAAATCCCTTAAAGTAAGTTCTACATGTTTGGGTAGGAAACCTTGGGGCTGTTTTACAATTTCGCCTACCACAACCATGATGGCAGGCTGATAAGATACCTTGGTAAAGGGAGGTCTGGTGGCTTCTTTTGACTTCCTTAATAGAGAGTACTGAGTTTGAGGAAAGAGGTTATAGGATGAAGGAAGCTTTATGGGCTCAGCAGTCTGGGAATCAGAACAGAGGAGGAGGAGTTGGGTTTGAGGTTCTTCTGGGTAAGCTGGGCAGAAAAACCACAGGTCAAGGGAGGTAACAGGCTTAACTGATGGACCACAGAATGTAGGCCGGAAATAGAAGACAGAGAAACCTGGAGTGAGGGAGAAGGGACAGGAATTAACTTGCAGGGCTACAGTGGATGGAGAGATTCCCGTTAAAGCAGAAAGTGGAGAAAGGCTTTAGTAAGAGGTTAAACATTTAGATCAGCGGTTCTTCAAATCTGGTCCCCAAACTGACAGCATCAGCATCATTTGGGAACTTGTTAGAAATGCAAATTCCACAGTCCATTCCAGAATTAGTACAATAAATCAGAAATTCTGAAACTAGGAGTAGGGCATGGGAATCTGTTTTAACAAGCACTCCAGGTCATTTTGATGCACCATAAGCTCAAGAATCATTGATATTCTTCTTCCATATGGTAACAGAATATGTTTATCATGAATGGGACTCTAGCAGGAGAAAGAAAATTCCTGGAAGGAGAATTTTCTGCTGCATGCTGAGCTAGAAATGCCAAGGATAAGTGTAAGGCACTGCTTGAATTAACTGGACTTAGGGTTTTCAGGAAGAGCAAGTCCTGGGCCATTCCAGCCAATTGTGTTATTGAGATAAACTTTCCAAGGCCAAGACTAGGAGCAGTTACTGAGGAGAACTGGGAAGGAGTCAGCCTGGTCCACACTGGTTATTCTTTAAAGGGGGGGGAATCCAATCCCTAGGAAAAAAGGCAGGCAGTGGGAACAGTGAGTTCCTGGGACCCTGAGTGATGAAAACAGCAAGAGACCCTAGTGGAGAGGGAAGGACACTTGCTCATGAGCAAAATCTGGCTCCACTTTGGCTCAGCAAGAACAGACGCCCTCTCCTAGCTGCAGGCACCATCCCAACCTGCTGAGCTGCCTCAGCTGCAGCAGTCAAAGCCAGGAGTTCTCGTGTAGGCTGTGCTTAGCCAACAGGATGAGGATATATTTTGGGATGTGGGTAGCTGACCCAGTACAGTAATTCCTATATCCTTGTAAGTTTTCTGAATCAATTATTCTGGGAATAATAATAATCATGGGACAATGGCAATAAGTGCTAAAGAAGGTAAAGACAATGATTGTTCATTGTTATTATAGGATAGCCTTTCCCCCAAAAAAACTCAACCAAACATAACAGGGATTTATGATCTCAAGACTTCTGTGTGCAGCAAAGACCAACATACTTTACACTGTTGATTTAAAAAATGAAAACAACAATGCAGACAAATGTGTGTGGTATGCTAGTATTTGTGTTAAAAAAGAGAAAAAACATTTGCTTGTGATATACAAAACATTTCTGTATGACTTCACAAGAAACTGGTAAAATGGATAGCCATTGGGAAAGGGAACTCAGTAGCTGGGGAAGAGAAGAGGAAAGTTTTTCATGATTAAACCTTATATACCTTTTATAATTTTTTTTTGACCACACTTCGTGGCTTGTAGGATCTCAGTTCCCTGATCAGGCATTGAACCCGGGCCACGGCAGTGAAAGGGCCGAGTCCTAACCACTGGACAGCCAAGGAATTCCCCTTATATACCTTTTAAATTTGGACCATATATTATTATGATTCAAAAATAAATGAGTATTTTTTTAAATAAATAAAAGAATGAGCTTTTATCCTCAGCGACAGAGGAAAGTCAAGCCTGAAGTCTAAGGGCATTAAGTAGCCCCACCATGGAGGGTGGAAGCTGCGGCAGCACCTGGAGGAGCTTCCTCAGAGATTCCCTTAGTCTGGCCACCCTGCCAGAGGCATTTCTAAGGAATCAGGACCCACAGTGATCTGCAGAGAGGAGAACAATGAGAAAAGCTTTCCAGCCTGAAATCAGCTGCTGTCCAGAGCTAGCACCTGGCAAGATACAACTCACTCTCCTGGGGGTCACATCCTTACTGGAAGGTAGGTGAGAATTCACACCTGTGACACCAAATCTCCTCCTCTCTTGGTGTCTCTCTCTCCTATTCCTCTCTGATTCCACATTCCTCTGATCTTTGGCCACAGTGTTTGATTTTTGAGAAGAGAATGTTGAACAAGTCAAGCTCTTGTCATTCTGAGTCTGAACTCTCATTTGACTTGGAAGACTTATGCTTTCGTTTTTTCTTCTTTTTCTTTTCTTTCTTCTTTTTCTTATGCTTCTCTTTCTTCTTCTTTTTCTTGTGTTTCTCTTTACATTCTGAGGAACTGGAGCTGCTCCCATCTTCATCTGATGTTGAATCCTCCAGTAACTGTTTTAACTGTTGTATCCTAAACACATAAGATTGACCAAAGAAACATATTCAATGTAACTTAAAAAATTCTTTTAGATAAAAATATAAGAACAGTAGTGATGTCACAAATCATCACCTCATTAAAGACAGTACTTATTTTTATTTTTGCATGTTTTCCCCATTCTTGCCTACATCCACACCTATTTTACATGACTGTAACCAGTGTACAAGCCATTTTGTATTCTCAAGTTCATACTAGGCAATCTACCTCCTCAACAATTATAATTCAATATCACCAATTCGAAAAAAAAAAAAAAACCTCTTGTTTTTTCACCCTATCTTTATTCATGTCTAAGAATAATTTTTAACAATAGCTCAAATCCTTAAAGCCGCTGGAGAAGATAAAGTAAGCATACGAAAGAGAATCAATCATATAGCAGAACTAGATACCACAATGTGGGTTGCCAACATCAACTATCAGTGACATGAGTGGGCTGGGCGAAGCTCACTGCTTTTTTTCTTTCTTTTTTTTAATAAATTTTAATAACGGTTCTTTTTAAAATTAATTAATTTATTTATTTTTGGCTGCATTGGGTCTTCGTTGCTGCGCGCGGGCTTTCTCTAGTTGCAGAGAGAGGGGGCTACTCTTTGTTGCGGTGCACGGGCTTCTCACTGCGGTGGCTTCTCTTGTTGCGGAGCACGGGCTCTAGGCGCGCGGGCTTCAGTAGTTGTGGTGCACAGACTTAGTTGCTCTGCGGCATGTGGAATCTTCCTGGACCAGGGATTGAACCCATGTCCCCTGCATCTTAACCACTGCGCCACCAGGGAAGTCCCAAAGCCCACTGCTTTAAGTTAACCCAAGTAGAACAGGCTGGCCTGCTCATTCCCCACATACTGGCCTTTTCAGGGATTACTCCTGCTCTCCTAACATTTCACAATTAAAATACCATATTTATTAAACCATTTCTCTAATATTGGAATGGTTGTTTCCAACTTCATGTAATTTCGGACTTTAAGAGGATATTGTTATCATCAGGACAACCTCACCTTACATCCTTTTCATGTCTTTTATTCTCTCGTATGATGTCATACATGGGATCTTCATGTGCCTTAAGGGTGAGAAAAGATTAAGGTTGGGTTAGGCTTCATGGGTTGTTAGTTAATTAAACATTAAATCCCTGTTACTAAAAGCCAGTTATTCTTTTCCAGTTTGGTTGTTCAAATGTTCTAATCCTTCCTAAGGGTCACCAGAACTGCAAACTCCCTGAAGCTGTGAAAAGCATTTTCCAATTAGAAAAATACAGAAGGGAATTCCCCAGTGGTTAGGACTCCAGGCTTTCATTGCGGAGGGCCTGGGTTCAATCCCTGATCAGGGAACTAGGATCCCACAAGCCACAGCAGAGTGGTCAAAAAAAGAGGGACTTCCCTGGTGGTCTGGTGGGTAAGACTCCACACTCCCAATTCAGGGAGCCCGGGTTCAATCCCTGGTCGCGGAACTAGATCCCACGTGCATGCCGCAACTAAGAGTCCGCATGCTGCAACAAAAGATCCTGCACGCCACAACTAAAGATCCCGCATGCCGCAACGAAGATCCTGTGTGCCACAACTAAGACCCAGCACAGCCAAAATAAATAAATAAATAAATAAATAAATAAATAAGTATTTTTAAAAAGAGAAAAATACAGTATATAATTTAAATATCCTTTTTTTTAAAAAGACTTTTGAAGTTTGTTTGTTTTTTTTAAATTTTATTTATTTATTTATTTATTTATGGCTGTGCTGGGTCTTCGTTTCTGTGCGAGGGCTTTCTCTAATTGCGGCAAGCGGGAGCCACTCTTCATCGCAGTGCGCGGGCCTCTCACTATCGCGGCCTCTCCTGTTGCGGAGCACAGGCTCCAGACGCGCAGGCTCAGCAATTGTGGCTCACGGGCCCAGCCGCTCCGCGGCATGCGGGATCCTCCCAGACCAGGGCCCGAACCCATGTCCCCTGCATTGGCAGGCAGACTCCCAACCACTGTGCCACCAGGGAAGCCCCTAAATATCTTTTATAAAGAAATAAACCATGGCAGAATCATGAAAAACTATTCAAGGAAGAAATATTGAGGCAATTCTCTTTGTTCTATGTGGATACATGACCAAGAAATAGTATTAAGAAAAACAAGTGAATTATAAAATTATATATAACAATGAAACATTTATAGGTATGCAAAAATATATAAGTATCCCAAACAAAGTCTGGAAGTATACTGGAGGTATAGATAATTTTAAATGATTTGAATTTCTTAAAACTAAGAACACGTATGGGAAATGTTATGGTATATGAATTATCTCATTTTAAAAAAGAATAAATGTTTATTACAGAAATTTTAGATATTATCAGAAAATTAAGTTTTTAAAAACTATCTACTACTTCACTACCCAGGGATAACAGTAATATTAACATTCGGTCTCTCTTTTTCTTTTTCTTTTTTTTTTTTTTTGGCTGCGCCACGCAGCTTGTAAAATCTTAGTTCCCTGTCCAGGAATTGAACCTGCACCCACGGCAATGAGAGCGCTGAGTCCTAACCACTGGACCACCAGGGAATTCCCTGGCCTCTCTTTTTATTTATTGGACGCATTGGGTCTTTTGTATTTTTTTTTTTAATTTATTTTTGGCTGCATCGGGTCTTCGTTGCTGCTTTCTCTAGTTGTGGCGAGCGGGGGCTACTCTTCACTGCGGTGCACGGGCTCTAGGCACTCGGGCTTCAGTAGTTGTGGCTCGCGGGCTCTAGAGCACAGGCTCAGTAGTTGTGGCGCACGAGCTTAGCTGCTCTGCGGCATGTGGGATCTTCCCGGACCAGGGATTGAACCCGTGTCCCCTGCATTGGCAGGCGGATTCTTAACCACTGTGCCACCAGGGAAGTCCCGCATTGGCTCTTAGTTGCGGCACACAAGATCTTTGTTGAAGCATGCGGGATTTTCAGTTGCGGCATGCAGGATCTTTTGTTGTGGTGCATGGGCTTCTCTCTAGTGGTGGTGTGCAGGTTTTTCTCTCTCTAGTTGAGGCGTGTGGGCTCAGTTGCAGTGCGCAGGCTTAGTTGCCCTGCGGCATGTGGGATCTTAGCTCCCCGACCAGGGATCGAACCCGTGTCCCCTGCATTGGAAGGCGGATTCTTTACCACTGGACCACCAGGGAAGTCCCTGGTCTCTCTTTTTAAATCATTATTCATAATTTATGAAAAATTATAATCATACCATTTATATATAAAACTCTACTACTTTTCACTTATGTTTTCATAAACATTTTCTCATGATATTACACATTCTTCTAAAACACAATTCCTAATGGCTAAATAATTTCTGTTACAGTAATTTATGTTGATATGTTGGACTATTAAGGTGTTTCCTATTTTTCTTTAGCTCCCATTTTTCTAACCATATAAATAATAATGAAAGCTATCCTTATACATACATAAACAGTTATGTATATATTAATGTTCTCTTACATCCTTAAGGTAAATTAAAGTGGGATTTCTGAGGCAAAATGAGTATGTTTAAAGTTTTTGAGATTTATCACCAAACTATGTTCTATAGTATCTGTAAAAATTGTCATTCCACCTAAAAGTAGAATTATTGATCCAAAGTAAGTTATTTCAGATTATTAAAATGAAAACACAACATCTTAAAATGTGTTAAAAACTGGAGAATGGGGCTTCCCTGGTGACGCAGTGGTTAAGAATCCACCTGCCAACGCAAGAGACACGGGTTCGATCCCTGGTCTGGGAAGATCCCACATGCCGCACAGCAACTAAGCCCACACACCGCAGTTACTAAGCCTGCACTCGAGAGCCCGTGAGCCACAACTACTGAGGCTGCATGCTGCAACTACTGAAGCCCGTGTGCCTAGAGCCTGTGCTCTGCAACAAAGAGAAGCCACCGCAATAAGAAGCCTGCGCACCGCAACAAAGAGTAGCCCCCTGCTCACTGCATCTAGCGAAAGCCTGTGCACAGCAACGAAGACCCAACGCAGCCAAAAAATAAAATTAGAAAACAAAACAAAACAAAACAAAAACTGGAGAATGTTGACTCCAGTTTGATATATGTTGATAACCTCAGTACATCCAGACAGCTACATATTTCACTTGACAGAAGCAGTTACTGAATGGAGAATTTACACCCCTGGGAAGTGACTCTGTTAAAATAAGGTGAGGAAATGATAATTTTACTGTCATGTAAAGAGCAAATATAATTTATATATACACTTCTAGCTTATAGTTTAAGACATATAATCTTCAGGTAAAGCCTGGAAAACTAAAACCCTCATTTTAGTTATGAAACATGATTTTTTTATACAATAAGTTAAAAAAAAGTGATTGAATAAATAACAATGTCTGCTTCAGAAAAAGAATCACTATTCCCAAGGTATAACACCTTAATAAGAAGTTTACAAATAACACCTTAATAAGAAGTTTTTTGTTAAGAACTAATCTGTCACACAAATGTACAGGCATGCCTCATTTTACTGCACTTCACTTTACTGCACTTGGCAGATACTGCGTTTTTTACAAGTTGAAGGTTTGTGGCAACTCTGTGTTGAGCAAGTATATCAGCATCATTTTTCCAACAGTATTTGCTCACACCATGTCACTGTGTCACATTTTGGTAATTCTCACAATATTTCAAACTTTTCATTATTATTACATTTGTTAGGGCGATCTGTGATCAGTGATCTTTGATGTTAGTACTACAACTCTCTGAAGGCTCAGATGATAGTTAGCGTTTTTTAGCAAGAAAATATTTTAAATTAAGTTATGTAATTTGTTTTTTTAGACAGAATGCTATTGCATACTTAACAGAATACAGTATAGAGTTAACATGACTTTTATATGTGTTGGGAAATTTAAAAATTCATGTCATTGACTATATTGTGATATTTGCTTTATTGAGGTTCTAGATATTGCTAGAACCAAACCTGCAACATCTCTGAGGTATGCCTGTAATTTAACACAAATGTAGTTAACACCCGATACTTTGGCCAAATGACTTCTGGGAATGTATTTTGTGTGAATTTGCAGTTCACTGTTAGTACCTAATCATCTGATATTCACTATCTCTCATAAATGTAAATTGATATGGTAGGGTTCTACTTACTATTATGAACTGTTCTAACTTTTGGTTGCCTTTGATAAAAAAAGGGCATTCTTTGTCGCCTGTTCGGTGACCATATCGTTTACAGCGCCAACCTGAAAACAAAGAAAAGAGGAAATATTTCTGTAAGATAACACAGTTTCCTTTAATGAAGACAAAGGATCAGTAGATCATATTAGTTTTTCTTCATTAAACTCCAATTCTAAAAGCAAATGCAATCAGTGAATGAACCATGTAAGATCCTAAAAAACAAAGGGAAACTACAGATCTTCCTTGAGTTATGATGGGGTTACATCCCAATAAACCCATCATAAGTTGAAAATACTGTAAGTTGAAAATGCACTTAATACACCTAACCTACTGAACACCACAGCTTAGCCTAGCCTACCTTAAATGCACTCAGAACACCTACATTAGCCTACAATTGGGCAAAATCATCTAACACAAAGCCTGTTTTGTAATAAAGTGTTGAATTTCTCATGTAATTTATTGAATACTGTACTGAAAGTTAAAAACAAAACGGTTGTATGGGCAGATAATTTTGAGAGCTGGATCTCAGGAAACCATTGAAAAACAATGAAGTTTGGGGGTTCTCTGTTGACTGCCTCTGAGCTGTCCCTGTCTTTATCTCTCCCAACCTTTAAAGTTCAGGAAAGGAGGATAACACTCCTTCAAACCAATGTCTTTCTTTGTGTTCAAAACCCTCTTGCCTTTAAAGGAAAGGTGATCCTTACTGTTCAAAATGTGGTCCATGTCAACAACACATGGGAGATTGGTAGAAATGCACAGTATTAGGCCTATCCCAGAAACACTGACACATACTTGGAGTTCAAAAGACTTATTGGTGATGTGTAGACATATTAAAGTTTGAGAACCACTGTTCTAGATAATACTATAATCACTAAAATCAATGAAAGTATGCATATGTATATATATATATATCTTGTTTGGAATGAGTCCAAATTTTGTGGTGCCTGAGCTTAAATTATTTGGTGGGGGTGGGGATGGAAGGGGCTCTTCAGGAAAAACAAAAATCTTGCCTTGGCAAATTTTGCAAAATCATATGACCATAATCAACACATCACTATGGTTCCTGCAGGTCTTTGAAAGACACAAGTAAGGGGCCCTGAAACTTAAGCTTCATTTACTTCTTGGTAAAACTGGATCTGGTCCCAACCCAAACTTTTATTTTCCAAGTCAATGCAAATAACTATAAAATACTAAGTGAAATGCAACTAACCACCCCATCAAACAGAGCAGTGGTTTTCAAACTTTAAAAAAAAGCCACAGACTTCTGGGTAAAGATGACAGACTAAACACATTCGTCTCCTTTCATTTCCTTCCTGAGATTCTATAAAAATGACAATGAAGAGAATTCTTTTCAAAAGGAATAATCCAGTAAGTATTTCAAGAAGGGCCAAGTAACAACCTCCATAAATCTGTTCCTCCATAGAAGCACTGGAAATAGTTGCAAATTTTTCCAAATCAAGTTATCTGAAACCTTGAAAATTAACCAAAGGCTTGCCACAATCTAAAGAGTATTAATTAAAGAAACCCTACTGAGCCTTGGTAAGAACAGCAGGATTTCTGGCGTTTTAAGTGGGCTTACTCCCAACCCCTACTTCCACAACAGTCTTAAAAACAAGCAGCCATGCAACCATGACAGCTGTGAAAAGCAGAAGTGTCACACCCACTGAAGAGGGAAGACTGGATTTTAAGCACCTCAAAAAGCCCTGACTTCAGAGCACAGAGCCACGCTGGCAGGGTATTGTTGCTATCTGACTAGTCATGTAGTTTGCTCTACATAAAAAGCCCTACCCCAGGATATTTGTCAAAAATAGTCACTTGCAATTGTTTAACATCACAGCTTATTATGGCTGTGGTATCACTGGGTAAACAAGAGCCCAGCCAAAAGTTTAAAAGGAAGATCTGGGGAATGAGATGTCCATAGAGGGCTCTCAAAAATTCTGACATAATTCTGGGAAGCTAGAAGACTACACACATGTGTAAGGCTGTGTGCATGCATAGTAAAGGCCTGAGAAGGCCTTTTTTTTCACTTCTGACTCACTGTTAAGGCTCTGTGCAAGCAGGCACTACAGGCTAAGGCAGACATGTAAACCAAACCACATGAGCATTTGAGGCTTGTCTTAAGACACACATATAACCTCTTGGCAAAGGGGAGAAGGCTTCTTAGATCAATGCATTTAAGGAAATCTCTGTTGTATTATTAGCTGACCTCTAAGCTAACAGAGGAGACTTCAGTGGCCATATACTACAGGGAATACAGATTTACAGAATTAGTCCAGGAAAGTCACTAAAAATACAAAAAGGAACAATAAAACCTGGGTAGAAGGGAGAATCTGAATTCCAGACCACCTTATATTATCTAAAATGGGCAGTTTTCACCAAAAAATTGCAAAACACACAAAGCAACAGCAAGTCCAGATACTGGACTTACTAGACAGAGACTTTAAATCAGCAATTATAAATAAGTTCAAAGAACTAAAGGAAGTTATGTCTAAAGAATTAAAGAAAAGTATGAAAGTGATGTCATAACAGATGGAGATTATTAATAAAGGGATACAAATTATAAAAATTAATAAAAAAGAAATTCTGGAGTTGAAAAGCACAATAATCAAACTGAAAAATTAACTGGAAGTTCTTAACAGCAGATTTAAGATGGCAGAACAAAGAATAAGCAAACCTGAAGATAGGTAACAACTGAGATTATCCAGTCTGAGGAACAGAAAGAAAAAAGAATGAAGAAAACTGGCCAGTCTCAGAGACCTGTGGGATACCATCAAGATTAACAGCATACGCATAAAGAGAATCTCAGAAAGAAAGGAGTGCTAGAGAGTGTAGAATGTTTGAAAAAATAATGGCCAAAAACTTCCCCAATTTGATGAAAAACATTAATCTACAAATCCACGAAGCTCAATGAACTCCAAGTAGAATGAGTTCAAAGAGATCCATCATAGGCAAACTGTTAAAAAGCCAAAGATAACAAGAAAATTTTAAAAGCAATGAAAGAAAAACTACTCATCGCATATAAACAATCCTCAATGAGATTATCAGATGACTTCTTATCACAAACCATGGAGACCAGAAGGCAGTAGAATAACATATTCAAAGTGCTGAAAGAAAGACTATTAAGCCAGAATTCTATAGCCAGCAAAATTATCCTTCAGAAATAAGAGGGGACTTAAAGTTCAGATAAACAAAATCTGAAAATTTACTGCTAATGGACTTACCCTACAAAAAATAACAAAGCTGAAATGATGAAAGAATACTAGGCAGGGGGCTTCCCTGGTGGCGCAGTGGTTGGGAATCCGCCTGCCAATGCAGGGGACACGGGTTCGTGCCCTGGTCTGGGAGGATCCCACATGCCGCGGAGCGGCTAGGCCCGTGAGCCACAACTACTGAGCCTGCGTGTCTGGAGCCTGTGCTCCGCAACGGGAGAGGCCACGACAGTGAGAGGCCCACGCACCGCGATGAAGAGTGGCCCCCGCTTGCTGCAACTAGAGAAAGCCCTCGCACAGAAACGAAGACCCAACACAGCCAAAAATAAATATAAAAATAAATAAATTAATTTAAAAAAAAAAAGACCTAAAGAAGAAATACATGGCGAATATCTTTAAAAAAAAAAAAAAAAGAAAAGAATGAAGCTCTCAAATCAATAATCTCAGGTTCAATTAAAAAATCCAGAAAACAAAGAGCAACCCAAACCAAAGGCAAGCAGGAGGAGGAAATAATAATAATGAACTACTGGCATTACTGGCATGTGCTGTGCCACAGATGAACCTCAAAAATATTATGCTTAAAGAAAGAAGCCGGGGGCTTCATGCGGCAATGAAGATCCCGTGTGTGGCAACGAAGATCCTGGGTGCTGCAACTAAGACCCAGCACAGCCAAATAAATAAATAAATATTTTTTAAAAATACTAAATGCTAAATGAAGAGCAGACACCAGAAAATTGAATTCTAAGCCACCAGAGGGGAGAACGGAAAATCAGCACAATTTCTATTTGCAGAACCTCCAAAGAGCTTAGGAATTGAGCTCTGAGCACCAGGTACCTCTGAAAGTAAAGGTAAAGGAGGAGCTGAAATAAGGAGGATTGATGAAAAGTCCAAGGGCAACTCTTACTAGCCCCGGTGGAAGGAAGTTTATTGTCTGAAAAAGGTAAAGCATAGATCTCTGGCAAAATGACATCAGATACATGTGAAGGCAAGGTGCCACAGTAAATATAGAAGATTACATGAACAAATAAAAAGTAAATGGCAAGATTTCCCAGCCTTCTTGCTCCAATCAGATCCCACAACACTAGCAGCTTGGCCTTCACCCTCCAGGGAGGAGCCTTCTTCTCTAGGAAAATATAACCCACCCCAAGAAGAAAAACCTACAGGTACTGACCTCACAAGTTCCCAATTGACAGGACTAGAAAGATCACCCTCCAGTGAAACTCAGCAAGCCCCACTCACACACTTAGAGCTCCTAATCCACTTTTTATCTCCCAATGATGAGCAATAACTGTGGTTGCCAGTCTCAAAGATGGACCCCAAAATCCCTGACTTCTAAAAAGCATGCCCTCATGTATTCCCTGCCACCCTGAATAAGGCTAACTGTTGTAACCTAGGTACTGGAAAAAGGATGATGTGTGAATGGAGGCAAAGAGACTGCAAATCGTTATTTTAATTATGTATGTGAAGAATCTTTGTACAAACAAATGTCTTTAAAGACAGCTGTATCCCTTTTTCAAACGCCGTCTTATGCTGGATGAAGGTGCTGCTGCTCTGGTGCGGTGGAGGGTGTGCACACAGAGCTCCACCTGTTCCAGACCCGCCCTCTGTGGCCCAGAGCTCCTCTCAGGTTACCTGGATAAAACCTCAACACCTCTGATGAGGATGACTGACTGAGGCAAGACCCAAGGGACCACCCTCCAATGCATCCCTTGTCCTCCATGGCATTTCTACATGGAATATCCGTTCTGTTACAGGAATATTACTGAAGCGTATACTCCACAGGCAGCTACGGCCCTGTGGAAGACCATTACCCTTACAGCCAGAAGCCCTGGAGTCAAAGCACTGCTCTGCCTCTTACCCCAGAACACTTAATAACATATGCAAGGCGGCTTCCTCATCTATACCACGAAGATCATGCCCTGACTTTAGCAGGGCTGTGGTGAGAATGAATTAAAAGAAGTGAACTTGTTTGTAAACGGTGGTCTATAACTTGCATGTATTGAGGGTGTTACTTGAAACCCTTCCACACTCACACTGCATGACTTTGACTTCTTTCCCCAGTGGCATCCAAAGCCCTTTGGTTGGTGCGTGGGCCAGAAATTCCCTGGCATGTTCATTGCCTGGGACATCTGGTATACAGTCTTCTGGCTTAGTCTCATCTTCCTGAAAAAGGAAACAGTGTGTAAGCTATGTGGCAAAAAAGCACCGGAACTCTCTCCCACCTGTTTGAGAACACAGCACTGCCTGGCTTTCTCATGGGCTGGAGATCCCAATGTCATCATAAGTTACCCTCTGAAGAGCTAGAAAGAAAGACAAATCATAACTGACAGAAAAAACGGAAGTAACTATACTAGAAGAGCTAGCTATGCCACAAAAACAAAGTAGCTGTTCTTAGAGAAAAGTTACTAGTGTTTATATAGGATTGATCTGTGAGCTCCAAATTGATTCTAGATCACAAAAATTAGATTCTAAGATCACAAAAAGTTTTCTGCTAACTTAAAAGCTTTGTGGAATGAGGCAGAATATAGAGTTAAACAAGTGAGGTTTCCTGGAATAATAAGAACAATGTGTTAGAGTAAAATAGATTGTTAGACCTTGAAGGCCACTGTCATGTTTTATAATCTCATACATGCCGTATTTGTGAGATGTATTTTCATTACCAAATAACTGCACTATATAATTAAGGTGCTGTTTTTTTACCTTATGATTTTTTCAAGTTTCCACGAATATTAAATTTATAGTGGAAGAATGTTTTCTAAAAATCTTTTTTTTAAGTTGAAAGTTACCAAACAGAAAAGGTTACTTTGGCCTTAAGTCCTCTAAGTCTCACTCCTGCAGAAAGACACTGACACTGTGGCCAGGGTGCTGGAGGAGGGACTCCTGCAACAGGTAGGGCTGGACTGGATGAGCTTCACGTCTCCTCAGAGTCCAGTGTTCTCTGAGCTGATGACATTCAAGAAATCAGCACCGGGAGGGTCAGAGAAGGAACATGGGGCAGGAGAGCTTTGAGAAGACAGTCACAAGTGAGACAGAAAGAATGGGAGTGAGTGCTGAGGAACACTCGGGGGGGCCTGCAGTGGTTTCTTAGGGGACAGACACAAGGCTGATTAAATTTCTGCAAAGGCACAGGCTGTGACAAAGCCCAAAGTGCATGAACCGACTGCCATCTGCAGGGAAGACACAGAACTATCACAAAAGGAGGTTCAAACCTTATGCAGCTGTTTTTCATAACAAGGGACTGAGTCTGAGCACTGAGTCAAATCTGTCTCAGAGAAAAACCAAAAGTACAAACTTCACACTGACCTTGATAAGTCCAGGAGGAGGTTTTTCATAACTAGAAAGGAAGAAAACACTGGTCATCAACCATGTTCATAGGAACGTTAACACATCTCAATCAGCAAAAGGCAACTGCAGACCAAAATGAAAAGGCTTTTTTTTTTTTTAGTAAAAACTTAAAACTACATTATAACTAAAACAGTTAATAAAATATGCCGTCAGAAGTCCTATATAAATAAACTGATGCTATTCCACATCCTGCTCGATGTAGAACTTAAATTCACTGAAATCATAACTGGTGCCTTGGCACAGCGATTTTATTTTTGGAAGAAGGGAAAGCAAGAGATTGCAGGGAAAATGTGAGGTAAGAAGAGCCTTGAGGGCCTCCCTGGTGGCGCAGGGGTTAAGAATCCGCCTGCCAATGCAGGGGACACGGGTTTGAGCGCTGGTCTGGGAAGATCCCACATGCCGCGGAGCAACTAAGCCCGTGCACCACAACTACTGAGCCTGCACTCTAGAGCCCACAAGTCACAACTACTGAGCCCGCGTGCCTAGAGCCTGTGCTCCGCAACAAGAGAAGCCACCGCAACGAGAAGCCCGCGCACCGCAACGAAGAGTAGCCCCTGCTCGCCGCAACTAGAGAAAGCCTGCGTACAGCAACTAAGACCCAACACAGCCCCCAAAAAAAAAAAAAAGTTATAACAATGTTAACACTGACATTGATTAGGAAAGTTATTATGATGGAGCTATATTGGAAGGATGGAAACAAGAAGGGCAAGTAAGAGAACTAAATCTTTATCTACTATGACAAGAAGTTAACAGATGTCTAAAACTGTTGAGTCAACAAAAACAGTATAAGCATATAATTTAGAAATGTGCAGTTAAATCCAAGAAGTAAAAACTAAAAGAGTCTGCACATGGAAGGCTTGGCCTTGTTAGGAGGGAAGGGGGTGGAGGGTTGTGCAGGTTACTCTGGGGGGTAAATGAGGAGTTGGGCAGCCCACCGCTATTTTTTGTAGCATTTTTAGTACTATTTGAGTTTTTAAGCTATATACAAGTATTACTCTGGTATGAATTAAACTTAATTAAAATCAAACAAAACCCTGAACTAGAAAAAGCAAATATGTCCATAGCCTAGCCAGTTTCAAATCTGTGAAACTGGAAAAATCCCACTGGTCTGAGAATCACACTCCTGAATTCTGCTGTAATTCTGTTGGCTAATCAGGTCAGTGGCTTAACCACTGAGCCTCCATTTTCTCATCTACAAAACGTTAGCAACTTTCTCTTGTCTGTGAAAAAGCTCTGTGAGCTACAAAATAAACAGATAGTATTAACCACTACCTGGCATCCTACAGTTAAAGATACAGAGGGCTGGTGGGGCTAAGCCCTGCCTGAGCCCAGAGTGCCTTGAACGCGCCAGGACTGTGGATGCCAGCAACGCGGCACCTGTATCCAAACCACGACCCACTGACGTGAGACTCAGCTCACGAGCCACACTGAAAAGAGCAGGCCAGGCTCCAAGCAAGCATGCACTTTGTATCAAAGCTCCCAGAAGGTTAATGAGGGCCTTTCCTTACACGACCGTCTCAGCAATCATGAGAAGGTAGGTAATGGGAAGTGCCTAAAACAGAAATAATTCAGATAACTCAGTGAACACCAAACTTAGTAAAGTCAGACTTCTAAAGCTGATTACTGAACGACAGAAACACAGAAAAGAACCGCAAGGGTCATTAATCCAACCTTCCACCTGATGTTTAAGTCTCCTTTACAACCAACCCTTCTCTCAGGGGTTATGTGGACTCTCCAACCCCGGGTAGCTGGGGGAGTACAGTGCCTCCTAGGTCAGGCCACGCTGACCAGCAAGAATCTATGACTCTGGTCCTAATTCTTCTTGTTGAGCTGGAACTGGCCTCTCTGTAGCTTCCACCCTTAACCCTGGTAAAAAAAAAAAAATCCTGGGGACGAGAGAGAAGTCCACGCTCTCTTCTACCTGACAGCTCCTCCCGCAGAGTCAGGGACCAGGCCCTCACGCCACGTTTATTCTTCCCTTCCTCACCGCGCACTCATGTTACGGGACTGGGCTTTTTCTTCCCTAGTTAACAGCACTAGATGAAAAGAATGGGGATTTACCCAGTTCAGAGCGAGCCCCTTGAACTGAGAAACGGGAAAGGACCCAAGGGCGCAGCCGCACTTCTTCTGTATTCAAATCCTGACCGACACTGACGTCGCCGCGCGAGGAATAAAACCGTCGTTTCCGGCGGGGAGGCGTCCGCCCGCCGCCGCCTCGAGCGCCCGGGACGAGCCTGTGGAGGGAGCCTCCCCGCTCCTCCTCCAGCGGCTGAGAGTCCAGCGTCCCGCAGCCCAGGATCAAAACCCGCACCCGGCTCGCTGGGGTCCGACGGGCCCACCTGCCCACTCGCAGGTCTCCGACCCCGGGCGGGCCCGGCCGCGCGACCCCGGGCCCCGACCCCATTCCTCGCATTAGTCGGGGGCGGGCGTGACGGACTCACAAGGACTCCAGGTGCTTGAGCTGCTGCAGCTGCTGCGCGTCATGCCGCCGCCGCCTCTGCTCCCGGCGTCGCTGCAGCTCCTGCTCCGGAGGCTCCCGCGGCCGCCGCGCGCCCCCGGTCCCTGAGTCGTCGCGCCCGAGCCGGGACGACATTGCGGCCCCGCGCCGAGCCGCGAAGATCGCACTTCCTCCTCGCCGCGCCGCGCCGCGCCCGCCCGGCCCCGCAGCGCCCCCTCT
This sequence comes from Eschrichtius robustus, assembly GCF_028021215.1. NCBI lineage: Eukaryota > Metazoa > Chordata > Mammalia > Artiodactyla > Eschrichtiidae > Eschrichtius > Eschrichtius robustus. The sequence goes on from NC_090831.1 coordinate 85,555,391, forward strand.
CGCCGCCGCTCCGCGGCCCGCTGGGCCGGGCCCAACGTCCCGGCTGAGGCCGCCAGTGCCCCGCCTCCCGACAGGCCGGCCCGACTGCCTCTGCAAGTCCGCGCTCTGAGCGCCCGAACCGTGCTGCGGGGTCAGCGGGTGCCGCAGGCCGGAGCGCGCCCCCTGGCGGCGGCCCGGAGCCCCGGCGCTGAGGATGCTGCGGAGGGAGCCAGAGCTTTCCCTTGGTTCTCTTGAAGTATTCCCTCCTGAAGCCTTCAGGGATGTAAGCTGTTCAGTTGCATAGAAGCCACCATGCTAAGAGGAAGCCCAAGCTAACAAATGGGGAGAGATCACGTGAAGAGGCCCTGAGACAATTAAAAAAGGGATGTCAGGTCAGACCCCACTGCCTAACCACACCCCACCCCTGGTCAGACAACTCCTTCCTTGGTGCAAGCCAAAGATAAATCTTAAGGGGCTCACGTCAACCAAGAATTGTTCCTGTCCTGCTGGGGAGGCTTTGTTGCCGGCCAAGTTATGTGCTTAAAATAAAAGAAAAGAAGATGGAAGAAGGAAAAAAGAAAAGACAACAAACATTATCTAACCACAACCAGTGACCTTACGGCATGCAAGCAAATAATCTGAAAACTTTTAGTATATACTTATATGCAGTAAGCAATTGTGTTGGATTTTTCTCACTTGCAGTTGAAAGAAGTCAATTCAAAGTCAGTTTGCCTAACATAGTGATTTGCTCTCTCAGCAAGAAGACCCAGGGATTGATAATTCCATTTTAGCAAGTATTAGTCAAAATTCTTTTGAAAACAACAATGGACCAAAATCCAAATCAAACTGTTCTAAGAAAAAAAATTAAGTAATTTATGGACTTACATATGTGAAATGTCATGGGATGGAACTTCAGGAATGGCTGGATCTAGGTGCTGAAATGTTATAGTCAGCAATTTCTCAGCTTCACGTTCCTTTGTATTGCTTCATTCTTTGCAGTTTCTCCCATTGTGGGGGCAAAGATGGCCACTGGAAGCCAAAGATGGCCAACAAATTAGCAGCCCCAGCTGGAAGAAACTTTGTTTCTCAGTTCCAACAAGAATTCCATGTATTATACTCATTGGCTTAGCAAGAGTCATGTATTTGTCATGGAAACAATCACTGTAGTCAAGGAGTTGCAGAACACTGACTGCTCATGCCTATGTTACATGTCCACCCTAAATCCAAGGAGTGGATCAGCTTTATCCAAGCCATATAGACTAAGAGAGGGGGAGGGGTTGTTCCTCAAAGCAAAATCCAGGTGCTATTAACGGAGGAAAAGAGAGAGAGAGAGACAGAGGAAGAAGAAGAAGAGGAAGAGGAGGAGGAGCAGGAGGAAGAGGAAGAGGAGGGGGAGGAGGAGGAAGGAGAAGAGAAGAGCAATGCTGGGCAGGGAAAAATAACAGATGTACAGTTCAGTAGTCTGACAGCCTCACCCAGTACCACATCCTGAGCTGCATTCTAGGCATCTCTCTTTGATGATTACCCTGTTAGAGCTTATAAAGCAGTGAAAATTCTTTTTTTTTAAATTTTTTTATTGGAGTATAATTGCTTTACAATGTTGTGTTAGTTTCTGCTGCACAGCGAAGTGAATCAGCCATACACATACACACATCCCCTTCCTCTTGGACCTCCCTCCCCTCCCCATCCCACCCAACTAGGCCATGACAGAGCACTGAGCTGAGCTCCCTGTGCTATACAGCAGGTTCCCACTAGCTATCTATTTTAAACACGGTAGTATATTTATGTCAAATCTAATCTCCCAGTTCATCCCACCCTCCCCTTCCCCCCGTGTCCACACGTCTGTTCTCTACATCTGCCTTTCTATTCCTACCCTGCAAATAGGTTCATCTGTACCATTTTTCTAGATTCCACATATATGCGTTAACATACAATATTTGTTTAGTGAAAATTCTTTTGCTGCTTGTATCCACCTGTTTATGTGAGCCTGGGTTCTTTATGTATTTTGGCACCAGACTGAGAAGTTTCCTGGTCACCGATCCAGGATGATATGCAAGGTGTTGTGGTCACTCCACAGAAGTATGCTGGACCCTCCTCCACCCAAAATCAGTTTGCTGTCAAGACTGATGGTGCCATATATGCACCAAGAGGGTAGGGAGAAATTTATTATTCACATATTGAGGCTTTCTGGGAGAGCAGGTCAGGCACCTAAGACAGTTCAAAAATAGCTTCAGCAAAGGAAAGGTGAGTGACCCTGGGTTTTATTGTGTTTAGGAGGTAGAGCCTGGGTGAATACTCCTGCACACAGGCCAAGGCTTTGTGGGGTTTGAACTTTCCTCTGGTGCCAAGGGAAGGAGTGTGTGGGCTTTCTTATCAGCTTGTCCACAGGTGGGGAGGAAGCGGAAAGTGGAGGTGGGGCTTGAAGGCTGGCAGTGGTCAACATAAAAAAATGGAGTCAGATTCTTTCTGACCCAGGGCCATCTTTCAAATTCGGCCCCATTTTCTGATTGTGATAAACTCAATGTAGTGACATCTAGTAAGCAGTTAGACAAACAGGAATTCTTTCTCTGGTGGTTATGATTCTGAATCATTCTTCTTACCCATCACCCTTTCTTTATGCCTATAGCATCTGGAGGGGTGTGCAGGTACAGCTCCTTTCCAGAAAGAAAGAGTAGAGTGATTATTACCCAACTGTGAATACACATGGAGTCACCCTTCACTTTGTACCCGGGCGCCTAGCCCAGGTGAGTGAGAGATGCCTTCTTTGTCCTCCCTCTGTGTTCTATCCTCTGCTTCAGTCTTTTCTACCCCTCTGCTTCATCCTAAGATAGCAGATTCACTCTCAAGGCCAGCCAAAGGGCCTTGGTGTTGGCCTAATTGTAGAGGGGTGGCTGCAGCTAGTCCTGACTCTGTGTTACTGGATAGGTTTGAAGCCTTTCTGAATGAAACAATTTTAAAAAGACTAGATTTTCTTCTTCTTCCCCCCTCCTCAACCCCCCGACCAGGGATGGAACCCAGGCCCCCTGCAGTAGAAGCATGGAGTCCTAACCACTGGACCACCAGGGAATTCCCCCAAATGACTAGATTTTTCTCCTGCTTATATGTATTTTTTTAATTAATTAATTAAATTTATTTTTTTGGGCTATGTTGGGTCTTTGTTGCTGCACGCGGGCTTTCTCTAGTTGTGGTGAGTGGGGGCTACTCTTCGTTGCGGTGTGCAGGCCTCTCATTGTGGTGGCTTCTCTTGTTGCAGAGCTCGGGCTCTAGGCGCGCGGGCTTCAGTAGTTGTGGCTCACAGGCTCAGTAGTTGTGGCTCACGGGCTCTAGAGCACAGGCTCAGTAGTTGTGGTGCAGGGACTTAGTTGCTCCGTGGCATGTGGGATCTTCCCAGACCAGGGCTCGAACCCGTGTCCCCTGCATTGGCAGGCGGATTCTTAACCACTGCGCCACCAGGGAAGCCCGCTCCTGCTTATCTTGACCAGCTTTTGCAGCATAGCTTTGATGCCATTGTTTTGCTCACAAGGTGTTTTTTTAACTAGTTCTTAACTTACCAATGTCCTTTTCCCCACTGGGAAGATGCAGGAAGGAAAAAAATGAGTTAAAGGGAAAGATCACATCCTATTACGTACTGATGAATCATGGCTAGATTAGAGGGTAGACTGCAGAATCTGTCTCCCCCCTTTCCCCCTGCTAAACACCAGACTTCAAAGAATTCTGGTCAAGTAGTAAGCTCCCAAGGGTCCATGTCCACAGTTCTCTGCAGCACAGTGGAAACATTTGAGAAGTCCCGTATTATTATTTCTAATAATTTAAACTGGTATTCTATTTAGTAACCAGTAGGATTAGAGGAAAAATTGCAGACAATGTGCTTTACTTGATGCTTGGAGGGAAAGGGGAGACATCTAACGTAACTGACAAAACCTGTTGGTTGACAAACCAATTGCCATTCCTCCTTAACTTCCTTGCTCACAGCACTCTGGTTTTGTTCAGGAAGCTTAGGGAGCCATCTACTTCAGAAGAGGCTGGTTAGAGAGTCGAGACTCTTTCCTTGCTCTCTGGAGATGAATCTTGATTAGTCTTAAACCAATCGTAGTAATCCTATTTCTCTTCCACTGATAGGTTAGCAATGGGCATGGGATACAGTTTCAGTCAATGAGACATGAGGGGAGGTCTGTAGGAGGGAGGCTTTCTGGAAATGCTTGCTCTTCATAAAGGATACTTGGAAAGATAAAAGATCCCTTTTCTGCCTCAGGGTGGCGCTCCCTGCATGTGGTAGCTGGATCTGGGGGAGCCGTGTTGGAATCATGAGGGGGAGCAGTGAACCCCCTGAGAAGGACAGGAGAAGACACCTGAGCCCTTGAGGATGTTCTAGCGACACTTTATTAACCACTCCTGCAGCTGCTTCCCATCCAGACTTTCTCTGCTGAGAGACAGTATGCATCTTTATGGGTTAAGTGATTTTTGAGTTGGGTCTTCTCTCACTCATAGATAAATGTGATTCCTTACATTTACACAGTACTTTGCAGATTTCCATCCCTCATAAATTGCTTCACTTGATCCTCATAGAAACTCTATGGAGGTAGGCAAGACATCTTACAAATAAGGAAACTGAGGCTCAGAGAGTAGGGGCATGAGTGGCCCTACAACCAGGGTGGTGTGATTTCTAGTCCACGGTTTTTCATCAAACTACATGGTGACTCCAGGTGTGTTGTCAAATACTGAAGGTGGGAGAATTTCTTGGAAACTCTTGGGGAGGGAGAGAAGACACTGCTGGAAACATTTCTCCTACTTCACTTTTGCCTCAGGTCAACTCAGATGAATTTGGGGGGGGGGGATGTTTTTCTTAATACTGGCCTTTTCTTTATCCCCCACTCAGTGTGTGCCAAGCTAACGTTAATAGCTTACAAAGCTTAGCCCCCAGGGTTTACTGCTCTTGGAAGATCTGATTCATGCATGAGTCCTTTATTTCAGGCTCAATGAAAACTGGGATTCTTTCTTTAGTGCCCTGCTTTACTTGCCGGATTATGTTTGTATTTTTTCCGCTAACTTCCTGTATAGAGGTGGATAGAAAGAACCTAGTTTTCTGACGTTCATTCAGACCGATCCTGTTTCAGATCCCCCTTCGCTTCCTTCTCCATGTTGTTCCACGCCCCCATCCTGGCCTCAGACCTTTTGGATGTTTCTCCTATTATGTCCTTGCCTCTGACTATGTCACGTTCTCTTGTTCCTTGGCTCTCTGTTCTCTCACTGATTCTCCTCTTCTGTGTTTCCCTTCTTGCTTTCTCTCTCACTTCTCTCCCCGCTCCTTTAAAAAAATTCCAGTACCTTTCCCTTCTTTCTGGTTCCTGTCTCTCACCTGCTCCCTCTTCCCCCTATCTTTACCTTTCTGAGCTTTTAGTCTACTGTTGACTCCTCTTGACTGGATTTACAGTTTTTAGACTTGACAAGTCCTCACAAAGTCACCCCCAGAAGTTTAATGGAAATCCTTTCTTTAAAATCTCAGCTTGATTTTAATTAGTTCTTATGATAATGTAGTCAGTAATGCCAAGACGTAAATTTTCCCTTTGGTAAATTGCTACAGAAATCCAATTCAAAGAATGTCTGTTAGGATTTAAAGAGACATTATAGAGCACACATACTGTTTGATCAGATAATTAACATTTTAAAAGGAATAACAAGGGAATTCCCTGGTGGTCCAGTGGTTAGAACTCAGTGCTTTCACTGCCGTGGGCCTGAGTTCAATCCCTGGCTGTTCAGCTTGGCCAATAAATAAATAAAATAAAAGGAATGACAAGAAATCAAACCACTTGGAAGCACTACAAGGCAAAATGGAAGTGGCAGTCACTGCCTGGCCTGTTTCTTCCTACATCTGTCTTCTTTTCCATTCTGGAATGTCTTCTCTCTCACAGGATCATAGGCTTTTAGAATTGGAAGAAGTCTTAGAAATCAACCCCTTCATTTTACAGATGAAGAAACCGAGGCCCAGAAGGTGGCATGCGTTGCCCACAGTCACAGTAAGGGAGTGGAAGATTCCTGACTGGAACCAGGTTGACTTTTTTGTTTGTTTGTTTCTGTGTAAAACCTGACATTGTTATTAAAAACCATAAAGAACTACTGAAAAGTACATAGAAGGAAGAAAATGATCACCCCAAATTCAACCACCTATAAATAACCAGTGTTAGGATGAGTTGTATTAATAGGTTTTCTATTTCAATAGAATAAGCTCTTTAGGAATAATGAACATTTCTTTAGGGCTACGTGTAGTTTCTCATTAGATCCTGGATCTAATAAAATCTATAATAATCTAATAATTATCATTTTTTAAAAAATTAGCACGTTCTATCTTCATCTTACAGAGGACACAATTTGCAGGTCACCTAAATAGTCCGCATAATTGTGTTTTTTTTCTTTAATAAGTTGTTGGATTCAATTTAGTCACAATTTATTAGCATTTTTGCATTTCTAGTTATAAATTAGGTTGGCGCCCACATTCTCTCTCTCTCTTGCTATCTTTGCCAGGTTTTGCTTCCAAAACTAGTTGAGAAACCTTTGGTGATTTGCTTTCATTAGTCCGAAGTTTCAATAAATGAGAACAACCAATTCTAAGCTAAGAATGCATTAAAACTACTCTAATGAATTTCCCGCAGCATCTGAGTCTCTAATGTGGGGTCTTAACCGGCTTAGTCATGCGGGTGGGATGTTTGCTATTAAGTATCACTCACAGTTAGCAACTTAAAACTTTCGTCTGGACAACTGTCAGGGAAGTCTCACAATTCATGTCTCCCCCTTTCTCTGAGTATTAAAAGAAAATCCTGGAAAAAACTCTTGAAGACGGTTTCAGTCATTTTCAACGTAGAATCCAGCCTTGAAACTAATTAAAAAAAAAAAAAAAAAAGTTTTCCTCCCTCCCCAAAGCAGCAAGGGGTTATTGGATCCGCGGCCACGTAGAAGCCTCTGGTGGCCCTAAATCCGGAGAGTCTCTAGCGACAGGCAGAGACCAGCGGGTTTGCCTGGGTAGTAACAGTTTTTCCCTCCCAACTTTGGGCCGAAGCCCAGTCCCGAGGAGTTCACGATTTCTCCCTCGGGGACGGGTCCCCTTTGAACTCGCCAGCCGAAGAAGGCCCGCCTCTTCCCCAGGCGGGCCAGCCCACCGGACCCTGCGGGCCCAGGCTTCTCAGGGCGCAGCAGGCGGGTCCTGGCGCGCGGCCGCGGCTCCTCCCCTCCCTCGGATGTGGCCTGGGGGCGGGGGGCGGGAGAGAGGGGGCGGTTGCTGCTGCCCGGGGAGGGCCGGGAGTCTTTTCCACGTTTGCAAACGCCGCCGCGCGCCCAGGCCCGACCCGCGCCACCCGAGCTCCGCGCGCCTCGCCAGCTCCGCGCCGCGCCCCCTCCTTTCCTCTCTGTCCGCGATGGCGATCAGGGCCCGGGGTTGGCGGCCCCCGCCGCCGCCGCTGCTCCTGCTGCTGCTCTGGGTGACCGGGCAGGCGGCGCCCGTGGCGGGCCTGGGGCTGGGCTCCGACACGGAGCTGCAGATCGAGCGGCGCTTCGTGCCCGACGAGTGTCCCCGCACCGTGCGCAGCGGCGACTTCGTGCGCTACCACTACGTGGGAACGTTCCCAGACGGCCAGAAGTTCGACTCCAGGTACCTCGCCCTGCGTGCCGGCCCGACCTCCGAGGCTGCAGCGCCCACTCTCCAGCTTCCCTGTCTCCGGACAGGCCTTTCCCTCCCGACGGACCTCCCCCAGCTCCGCCCCGCGCTCCTCCCTCTCCCTCTTCCCACCCCAAAGCTTCCCAGACCCTTCATCCCTTCAGCCTGGAGTGTTGGGGGGTGGGGGTGGGGTGTCGCGAGTTTCCCGGCCCTTTTGCTTCCCTGGTCAGCGGGAATCTTGATAGGACCTTGCGCAGCAGCTGGGTCAGGACAGATCACGCCCTCCATCTCCACTCTGCGCATGAACACAGGCGAAGTGGGTGTAAAGTCGTCAGCCCGCAAGCAGACACCAAGAGCAAATGTTGGTGTCCGCCTGCGGGTCTCCCTTTACTGCTCCTTCCGGAAAGGCCCTTGAGTGTCTAGTCAGACATGCCTCTCGAAGGTGATGATAGCAGCCGCTAACATATATGGAGCTATTACAGTGTGCCAGGGTAGTTCTAAGTGCCTTCCATATAACGAACTCATTTAATTCTTAACAATTCTCTGAGGTAGGTACTATCATTACCCTCATTTTGCCAGTGAGGTAACTTGAGGCCATTGAGGCTAAGAAGCTTGTGTAAGCGGAATCATTTTCAAACCCAGACAATCCAAGTCCAGGATTGTGCCTGTTAACTACTGCCCTCCCTTTACTGCCTTACCAAAAACTCCCTGGGCAGGAGGTAGTCCAGAGCAAGTCACTCAACTTTGCCACGGGACCATGCACCGTGTCCACAGTTTCAGCCCTAAACTCTGCCCCAAGATCACACCTCTCCCAGCTTCTCTCCAGTTTAGCTTTAGCGCTGACAAGGCCTCTTCTCCTCCAGCTCCAGGCTGCTTTCCTTCCCAAGACTTTGTTATAATCCTAGGTCTGTGCCCTATAATCTCTTAAGTGAATCGCCAGACTAAGTAAAGAGAAATGTTTGTTGAGCATCTGTTTTGTGTTCGAGGCTGGGCTAGGCTCATTCCTGAAGTTACCTTTTAAAAAGTACTCTTAGCCTCTCTTGCCTTTTTTGAAATTCCAGACAATGAGTGAATATAAAAAAGCTAGTTAGTATGCCACATGGCACATAGCAAGTGCTGAGAAATAGTCATTCTCACTATTGTTTCAGTTGCTTCTTTTTTTAAAAAAAAAAAACAGCTTTATTGAGATATAATTCACATTCCATACAATTCACCCATTTAAAGCATACAATTCATTACTTTTTAGTATATTCACAGAGTTGTGCAATCACCACAAGTCTCTAATTCCAGAACATTTTCATTGTTCCAAAAAAGAAATGCTGGCTCCATTAGCAGTCACTCCCTTCCCCTCCAGCTCTAGGTAACCACTAATCTACTTTCTGTCTCTTTTTGGAATCATGGAATTTGCAGGCTTTATGTCTGGCTTCTTTCACTTAGCATAATGTTTTCAAGGTTCATCACGTTGTAGCATGTATCAGTACTTCATTCGTTTTTATGGCTGTATAATATTCCATACTGTACTTTGTTTATTCATTAGTTGGTGGACATTTGAGTTGTTTACACTTTTTGGTTATGAATAATGATGTTATGAACATTCATGTACAAGGTTTTCTGTGGATGTGTGTTTTCATTTCTTTTTTTAAAAAAGAAATTTATTTATTTATTTTTGGCTGCGTTGGGTCTTCGTTGCTGTGCACGGGCTTTCTCTAGTTGCAGTGAGTGGGGGCTACTCTTTGTTGTGGTGCACGGGCTTCTCGTTGCGGTGGCTTCTCTTGTTGCGGAGCACGGGCTCTAGGCCACAGGCTTCAGTAGTTGTGGCATGCGGGCTCAGTAGTTGTGGCTCGCGGGCTCTAGAGCGCAGGCTCAGTAGTTGTGGCGCATGGGCTTAGTTGCTCCGTGGCACGTGGGATCTTCCCGAACCAGGGATTGAACTGACGTCCCCTGCACTGGCAGGCAGATTCCCAACCACTGCGCCACCAGAGAAGTCACGTCCTTGCGGTTTTGATTCATGTTTCCCTAATGGCTAAAGATGCTGAACATCTTTTCATGAGTTTATTGGCCATTTGTGTATCTTTTTAAATTTGCTTCATTAATTAGAAAATAGGTAAGAATTTCCTGCTTGTGCTGATGTTAATAATTCCCATTGGAACAAATTGTCTAATACTTTCTACCCTCTAGGATGGCAGTCACTGTGAGGCAGTGTGGGACAGTGGAAAGAAAACAGAGGAGCTACCATCCATTCAGCAAATGTGTATGCAGTGTCTGCCCCTGAAGATGGTATCCCCTCCCTGCCCTTTCGCTCATAGTCCAGACAATTATATAGTGTGATAAGTACAGAAAGAATAATAGCACACACTTCTGTCTCTCACATAGAGTTCACACATAGTTCTTACCATGTGCCTTTACATATATGAACTAAAATGAATTCTTTTAACCTCACAGTACAGTGAGGGAGGTATCTCATTACGAACGAAGAAACTGAGGCTCAGGAAGTTCAAGTAATTTACCCAAGGTGGAGTAAACTACCAAGTAGTTTAACTACTTAACTACTAAGTGGTGGAGTGGGGCTTTGAATCTAGGCAGTTTAGTGCCAGAGTCTAAAGTTTATGATCTGTAGTCCACCACGTATATGATGGAAGAACGGCAAGGAGCTTTGGAAGCACCCAGAAGGCTTAACTATATGTCGTGTGTGTGTGTGTGTGTGTGTGTGTGTGTGTGTGTGTGGAGGGGTCGGGGGGAGGGGGAGGGGTGGTCAAGATGGAGCTCTGGGATAGCAGGAATAAAGCCTGAGGAAGATTAAAATTTACCAGGAGGAGCTGAGGGGTGAGTGCTGAGGAGTAGGGGTCGGAAGAAAGGGTGTGACTGGTAGAGAGAAGAGCATATGCAGAGGCCTGGAAGTGAGGGCATGTGAAAGCTGTTCAAAATAGCCTGAGCTTGGAGTGGGAGTAGAGGAGTGACAGAGGGGGTAAAAGAGGAGGTGAAGGGAGGCCAGAGAGAAAGACAGGAGCCAGCTTTTGAGAGCTCTCCCCTGCCTGGCTATGGAGTTTGGTCTTTTCGAGGGACAATGGGAAGCCATTGAAGAGTTAATCAGGGACGTGAGGGATCAGATTTGCATTTTACAAAGGTCCCTTTGGCTGCAGTGTGGACAATGGAATGGTAGGAGCAGGGTACACAGTAGGTGATTCATTAATGTGAGTTTCCTTCTAGGGCCTCTATTCCTTTGGGAATTCATGAAGTATTAGGGCGTTACTTTGCTCTTCCTGCACAAAGAGCTTAGGGAAGGAGAAATCCGCATGCTTTGGGCTTTGGCTGTTGATCTGGAGGTTTTGCCCAGAAGAAAATGATAGCTGTCGCTGTGACCAGAGTCATAAACCACAAAGGGCCTTTCTTTCCACAGAGCATTCTTCCTGCGTCTGTGCCTGGCGCTTGGGGGCAGTTGGTATCTTTTCAGCTTATGGGCATTTGCAGTTGCCAGGAGGCCCAGCCCTTCAGCCCTTGGTCACTGGCTTGGACGTGGTTTCATTTTATTTTGGAGCCTCCATGGCCTTGTTAATATGCTCTGTGGCTGCTGCTACAGATCTAAGGAGAAGACAGCAGCTTCCCGCCTGCAGGTTTCTGTGGGGGGCTCCTGCTCTCACTCTCTAGTCCTTGGAAACTCCTTGTCCACCACTCTTGATTCAGCTTTTGAGGAGTTCCATAGCATTCCTAGTAGTGAGGGACTGAAGTTTAACATGTTCCTGTTATCTTTAGCAGGCAAAACCGGCATCCTGGTCAGTTCATGCACAGTCTCAGGCCTGTCTGCAGACCTTTAAGGTCTCTACATTCAATAAATATTACTGTGTGACCACTACATGCCCTGTTGGGTATATAGAGTTGTAAATGCTCAGACCCAGTGGTGTTCAAACTGTACACGCATCAGAATCACCTGAAGCTTATTATACACAGTTCCTGATTAGGTAGGTCTGGGATGGGGCCTGAGAATTTGTGTATCTAACAAGTTCCCAGGTGATGCTGATGCAGTGGTCTAGGACCACATTTGGAGAACCATTGCTCTAAAAGAATCCCTGCGGTCCAGTGGTTAAGACTCCATGCTTCCAATGCAGGGGGCGCGAGTTTGATTCCCGGTTGGGGAACTAAGGTCCCACGTGCCGTGCGGCCAAAATAAAATAAATAAACTTAAAAAAAAAAAAAGAGTGAACCCTGATGTAAACTATGGACTTTTGGTGGTAATGACATGTCACTGATTATAACAAAGGTACCCCTCTGGTGATGCACTCTGCTGATAATGGAGGAGGCTGTGTGTGTGTGGGGTGGCGGGGTGGCGGCGGGGGGGTGTGTGGGAAATCTCTGTATCTTCTGTTCCATTTTTTTGTGAACTCAAAACTGCTCTAAAAAAACCAAAGTCTATTCAAAAAAATCCCTACACTCAAGCCAGGGTAGAGGGAGGGCCCAGAAACCCATTCCAGCTGGCTTAAGAAGAAAGGAAGGGAACTTATTGGAAGGATCTCCAATTCCTCCTGAGGATCCAGAATCGTGAATGGAGGTGACTTTCTGGATCTCTCTGAGGGATTGCAGAGGGGCCGCATTTTCCTCTTCCCTGAAAGAGAGCTCCAGCAGGCTTTCCATGCCACATACGTGACCTCTTGGGTCCAGTAACGCTGACTCACTGGATTCTGTCTCAATTCCACATTCCCAGGATCTCTCCCATTTGATTGGTCCCATTTGCGTCAGGTTCCCGGCCCCCCCCCCCCACCACGTGGGTGTTAAGTCATGTGTTAAGTGGAAGGGTGTTAAGGCTCATCCCTTCTGCAGGACTGGATCTCAGAGAGCCGGTGGGCTGGTCAGTACCTCGGACAGTGTCAGGGTGGACTGGAAGGGTGGAAGGGTTAAGTGGCGGCAGAGAGCCTCAGGTCAGGACTGGCTTACTTAGGCGGGAAGCATTTAAATTGTTGATTTGCATGGTAAGCCTTCCTACAGAAAAGCCATGTAAAGAAAGAGAAGCTGCCCAGTGAGTGCAGTTCTGCTAACTTTAGGAAAAGTTATTCTTTTATTGGCAGGCCAACCTAATGCCCCCTTTGAAGACTTAATGGCACTGTTTTTTTTTTTTTTAATATTTATTTACTGATTGATTTTTATTTATTTATTTTTGGCTGCGTTTGATTTTCGTTGCTGTGCGCAGGCTTTCTCAAGTTGCGGTGAGCGGGGGCTACTCTTGGTTGCGGTGCGCGGGCTTCTCATTTGTGGTGGCTTCTCTTGTTGTGGAGCATGGGCTCTAGGCACATGGGCTTCAGTAGTTGTGGTGCGCAGGCTCGGTAGTTGTGGCTCGCGGGCTCTAGAGCGCAGGCTTCAGTAGTTGTGGCGCACGGGCTTAGTTGCTCTGTGGGGGATCTTCCCAGACCAGGGATCGAACCCATGTCCCCTGCATTGGCAGGCAGATTCTTAACCACTGCATTAATGGCATTGCTTTAAATTTTCATTTGTGGGTCATTGCAAGTAACTATACATTCATATTGATTATTTAAGTTGGCTATATTTTGCTGGGCTGAGAACTTGTGTAAAATAAGAATTATTTATAGAGAGCTGACATTTTAACTTGTGCAGTTGCTTAAAAGCAAAAATCCACAATAGCAATGTAACGATTTTACTTTCCTTTGCAAAACTTTTCTTTTAATGATATTTTAATGCACCAAAGACCATCCAAGCCAGCCACTTGCATGTCAGGGTCTGACCCTCCGTGGAGGTGTGAATAGATGTGTTCTCTCCTTTCCTTCCTCTGCACTCCTACTCGCTCCTCTTTTCTCCCTCACCTTCTCTCTCTTCCTCTCATTTTTCCATCTGGGTAGCAGACATCTGGGTACCATCTGGTAGTCTGCCAGATCATTAATGGCTTGCCTTTCCCCCCTGCCAGGGCTCATTAGCTGCTGGTAGAGGTGGTTGTTTGAGGAAGATACTCTTGGGCAAAGGGTCTGGGTAGCCCAGAGTCACCTTTGGGAGCAAGAGGTGTGGGGAGGGAGGTGGGAGGCAGAAACATCAGACTTGGCCTCCCTCCCTTGAGTTGGGCCCAAGCTCAGCAGTGGAATTCAGCCTGGGGAGTGTGTTGAATCTCAGCTGTGTCATCCCAGGGCTAGGCATCCAGCTAGGAGGTGAGTTTCTGCTTTTGTGCATTTCATGAATGTTCTAGTCTCATTCACCAAGGGCTTTGGCAAGGACCACAGTCCTCATGTCAAGCACGTCCCATGTAAGCCAGCCATCTGACCAACTTTGAGACACCAGAAGGCGGTTCCCATGCCCAATCGACTGGCTCTTTATTAACTTGCTTCCCTTCTGTTATGAATTCTCAAAATATGGCAGTCTTTTTAATGTTCAAAAGAAATTTATTCAGTCTAATGTACAGCAGTGTGAATATAGTTAATAATACTGTATTGTGTACTTGACATTTGCTAAGAATGTAATTCTTAAGTGTCCTTACTACAAAAAGAAAAAGAAAATGGTAACTATGTGAGGTGATGGATATGTTAATTAGCTTGATTGTGACAATTATTTCATGATGTATCAAAACATCAAGTTATACACCTTAAATATACACACTTTTTATTTGTCCATTATACCTCAATAAAGGTGCAAGGGGGAGTAATGTATTTGGTTATTATTTGTCTAAACTGAATCTAAAATTGGCATTTAGAGCAAGCTGTCTTTTCCTTTCATAGTTGATCAGGGCTTCAGCTCTGCTAACCATAGGGCCATTCTCTCTTCCCTTTGTAATGGCCATTTTAACTTCATTTCTGGCTCTGAGATCAGAATAATCTCAGCAACAAGTAGTATACATGCATGTCAATTTTTGGCAAAATGTTTTAAAATTAATTTAATTTTTAAAGCAATACAGATGCACAGAGTTTTAAAAGCAGTTAAATAATTCCATAAAGCTTAAAATTATAGTTACCAAGCTGCTAAGAGTGGGGAAGGGGCTCCGGCATGAGGTGTAGCTGCTCTGAATTTGGACTTTGATGCTCCAGGTTTCCTTCTGCCCTGCGGCCTCCGCAGGCTCTAGGAGGCACACGGCTTCCACCCTTGACCAGATCCCCTTTTGCATACACCTAGATTCTGTTTCTTCCCTTCTAGGTCAGTTTCTGCCCCTCCGTTCCCTTTCCATCTTCCAAAATGTTGCCATCTCTTGACAGCAAGGGTCTCCGCTCTGGTTTTCTCAGTCCTTTTTAAAAAAAGAGCTTAGGAGCTTGGCTAGGAATGGGCTTTGGGGGCTCTAGAGAAGGGGGTGTGTTCAGTTTGCCGTATGTTCTTTTTAAAGTTCATCCTCACTGCAGGTTGAAACCTGCATTTAGAAGTAGAGCCACAGTATTTATGCTTTAAGAACGCAGCCACAGGGGTAGTTACCTATCTTGAGGAATAAGCGCAAGACAGTGTATGCTTGTTTGTAGCAGATGAGTGAGTTGAATTTGAGTGAGTTGAATATGATGGGTGTTACGTGATGTCTCCTGTCGTAGTGGTCCTTGAGCTGATCAGCTGGAAGAGCATCATTGGAGGGTGCTGCAGCCACCTCCCATACCCCGCTTGGGGCAGAGGAAGGTAGAAGTGTCAGGGGCAGCAATCAAAGGGTCTACAGCAGTGAATGAGCAGGGGAGAAAAAATAAGCTGGTGGAGAGGAGAGGGGGTGTTGGATGTGCTGGATAATTTCCATTTGCCTTTCTAGGTCCACTCTACCCCTGTTCCACTTGCTTTTTGCTCTGGGAAGTTGACCTATACGGACTACCTGTGCATAGTACGGGTTATATCAGTGACCCCCTTGTAGTCCGGCTTGTGGTTGGGTTCAGCCAATGGGGCATCAGCAGGAGATCAGAGGGAGGGAGGAGAGTGAGGTGGAGATATTTTTCCTCTGGCTTCCTGCCTATAGAGTCATCACATGGGCTGTGTCCCTAGACCAAAGGTCCTAGCTTAGCTTCTGTCGGGTGCTCTGAGCTCCCTCTCTATTCCTGGATCCTTCAGGTCCGGGTGTGACAACAGCACTCCCTTCTTGTCCCCAGAGGTACTGCATTGTCCCTTAATTGTTTCTCTGCACCCTGCACACAGCCCCTTTATTAAAGTGTCCTGGAGCTGCCTAGTTTGTGCCTGTCATCTCTTTCCTGCAGGACCTCGATTGGGACATCTGCAAATCAGCCCGATACTGGGACAGGCTGAATAAGGGCTAATTCCAGCACTTGCAGAAATAATTTTCATGACCAGCTTCTGGCTGGATCCTGCGTATGAATTTGTTTCAGTTGTACTGATCAGCACAGACTTGCTGAGAACAACTTTATTTTTCCAGATGGTCAGAGTTTTCAGCTGTAGACAAAACTGGCCTTGCTTGTTAGTTTCTCATGTATGTGAATTATACATTTTCTTTTGGAAAGGTGTTTTTTGTTTTTAGCATGTTGCTTAGGCAGTCATCAAATGAATAAATTAATGCTGCGAGGCCATACCAGTTTTTATACATTATCTAGGGAGGCCCTGTGCGTGGAGGGTAAGAGTCAGATAGTCCTGGGTTCTAGCTTTCTTTCCCACTTGGCTAACTCTGTGAGCTTGGGAAATTTTTTCACCTCCCAGGAGCCTGAGTATCAGCACTTACCTTCAGGTGTTGTATGAGGATTAAATGAGGTAGCGTATAGAAAAGCTTAGGTTACCCCTGTGCCTGACACATAATAAACGCTCTCTAAATAGTAGTTATTATTAAAAACTCCCGTTAAATTTGGGTTCTGTGGATGAAAAATATAAAGTTCCGTGCCTGGGAAGTCTTCGAAGCCTGAATTCTGGTCCATAAATCCTCCAGTTTGATGATGGTTCAGGGTGTGGCAAAGCCCCAGCCAAGTGAAACTGAAGAGCTGGCATTCCCCAAGTTGGGTTTCCGTCCCCCGGAGACAGAGGGTGGAGGCTAGAGCCGACTTTGGCACAAAGCTGATGATGTGCTTTTGTTCTCTGGCTTGTCAGCCAGAACTTGGACATTTGCTTTCTGTTCACTGACCTTGGAGAAAGGAAGGCTGTGAAACGGACTGTAAAACTAGGAGGAGAAAGGGAAGGAGAGGGCAGGTCTGAGGAAGATGACCTGACAAGTGGTTAGGTAGACTTTGCTGCTCTCCCAAGCTGTTCATTAAGGAAAATGAGGAAAAAGTAGAAGTAATTTACCAAGTGAAGGGCAGGTAGATTCCAACAGCCCTTAACATTTTATTACACAAGTACAGTTGTCTCTCGGTATCCATGGGGCATTGGTTCCAGGACCCCTTTGGATACCAAAATCTTCAGATACTCAAGTCCCTTATAGAAAACGGTGTAGTATTTGCATATAACCAAGGCACACCCTCCTGTATACTTTAAATCATCTCTAGATTACTTCTGATACCGAATACAATGTAAGTGCTATGTAAATAGTTGCTGGTGTGCAGCAAATTCAGGTTTTTGCTTTTTGGATCTATCTGAAATTTGAAAAAATATTTTCAATTTCCAGTTGGTCGAATCCATGAAGTGAAACCTGTGAACATGTATTCCATGATCATTTTGAAATTAATAGAGAATTAAAGAGAAGACAAATCGTCACCTGAAATCTCCTACCCATAGATTACTATTGGTAATATTTTCACGTGTCACCTTGTGGATTTTTCACATGCATCTGTATATGTAAATTCAAAATGGGATTATTTTATATGTGGCTCTGTAACCTACACTTTTCTCTTCATGTGTATGTCCTTCTATGCCAATGAATAGAAATGTTAAGAAGTTTTTTTTATTGAGGTATAATTGACATATAGTATTATATTAGCTTTAGGTGTACAACATAATGGTTTGATATTTGTATATATTGCAAAATGATCACCACAATAAGTGTAGTTAACATCCATCACCATGCATAGTTACAAAAAATTATTTTCTTGTGATGTTAACTTGTTTTTTTGGCTGTGTTGGGTCTTCACTGCTGCATGCGGGCTTTCTCTAGTTGTGGCGAGCGGGGGCTACTCTTCATTGTGGTTCGCGGGCTTCTCATTGTGGTGGCTTCTCTTGCTGTGGAGGACAGGCTCTAGGCACGTGGGCTTCAGTAGTTGTGGCTCGCGGGCTCTAGAGCGCAGGCTCAGTAGTTGTGGCGCACGGGCTTTGTTGCTCTGCGGCATGTGGGATCTTCCCCAGCCAGGTCTTGAACCCGTATCCCCTGCATTGGCAGATGGATTCTTTTTTCTTTAACATCTTTATTGGAGTATAATTGCTTTACAATGGTATGTTAGTTTCTGCTTTATAACAAAGTGAATCAGCTATACATATACATATATCCCCATATCTCTTCCCTCTTGCGTCTCCCTCCCTCCCACCCTCCCTATCCTACCCCTCTAGGTGGTCACAAAGCACCAAGTTGATCTCCCTGTGCTATGTGGCTGCTTCCCACTAGCTATCTATTTTACATTTGGTAGTGTATGTAAGTCGATGCCACTCTCTCACTTCGTCCCAGCTTACCCTTCCCCCTCCCCGTGTCCTCAAGTCCATTCTCTACATTTGCGTCTTTATTCCTGTCCTGCCCCTAGGTTCTTCAGAACCTTTCTTTTTTTTTTTAGATTCCATATATGTGTGTTAGCATATGGTATTTGTTTTTCTCTTTCTGACTTACTTCACTCTGTATGACAGACTCTAGATCCATCCACCTCATTGCAAATAACTCCATTTCATTTCTTTTTATGGCTCAGTAATATTCCATTGTATATATGTGCCACATCTTCTTTATCCATTCATCTGTCGATGGACACTTAGGTTGCTTCCATGTCCTGGCTATTGTAAATAGTGCTGTAATGAACATTGTGGTGCACAACTCTTTTTGAATTATGGTTTTCTCAGGGTATATGCCCAGTAGTGGGACTGCTGGGTCATATGGTAGTTCTATTTTTAGTTTTTTAAGGAACCTCCATACTGTTCTCCATAGTGGCTGTATCAATTTAGGCAGGTGGATTCGTAACCACTGTGCCACCAGGGAAGTCCCAATGATAACTTTTAAGATTTACTTTCTTGGCAACTTAGAATATGCAACACAATATTATTATTATTTTTAAAAATTAATTAATTTATTTATTTTTAATTTTGGCTGCGTTGGGTCTTCGTTGCTGTGCACAGGCTTTCTCTAGTTGCGGTGAGCGGGGGCTACTCTTCGTTGCGGTGTGCAGGCTTCTCATCGCGGTGGCTTCTCTTGTTGCAGAGCACAGGCTCTAGGCACGTGGGCTTCAGTAGTTGTGGCACTCGGGCTCAGTAGTTGTGGCTTGCGGGCTCTAGAGTGCAGGCTCAGTAGTTGTGGTGCACGGGCTTAGTTGCTCCGCAGCATGTGGGATCTTCCCGGACCAGGGCTCGAACCTGTGCCCCCTGCATTGGCAGGTGGATTCTTAACCACTGTGCCACCAGGGAAGCCCTGCAACACAATATTATTAACTATAGTCACCATTAACTATATTCACTATACAGTATTATTAACTATAGTCATGTATAGTAATGCTATACATTACATCCCTATAGCAGAGATCTGTTATTTTAAAATGGTCATAGAGCGTTTTATTATATGTCCTTGCCTTATATGCAGTCAGTGCCATACTCTTGAACTTCTAAGTTATTTCCAGTGTTTAGTTATTATAAACCAAGCTCTGTAGTCATTTTCTTAAACACAGTGTCTAAAACTCTGTAGGTGTCTCTGCCAGTATATAAGGTACTTGTAGGCAAAGTCCATGCCTTGGACTTTTTTATATCCCCCAAAGCCCCTAGCATAGTATCCTAATTGGCACCCCCTTGTTGTTGCTAAGTTTGACATGGAAGAGGATGAGAGCTTGGATCATAGCCATGATTCCATTATTTATTTTCCTACTTAAGGCCATCACCAGTCAGCCTTTAAAACACATGTATTAGTGATTTCAAGACTACATCAGACTTTCTGTCACCTGCAATAATTATGTATAGTAAGTAATATTGGCATAACCCTTAGGGTTTCAGAGTACTTTTCACATTGTTTTATGGTACGGATCTTGTGATGGCTATTATCATCACTCACATTTTGCAGTGGAGGAAACTGAGATTAAGAGAGTTTAAGTGCACTTCTTGCTACACCACGCTGCCTCTTTGTTTAACTTATTGACTTAAAAGAAAAAAAAAGAAAATTAGTGTTAATTTGCACATGAGTATCTGTGATGTTGCTGTTAGGTACCAATCACATGGAAATGGAGTAAACGATTTTTTTTTTTTAATGGAAGAATTGGTAGATATTTCACAACAAACAACATATATTTTTTTCTAGAGAGAGTTATGCTGATGCTTATCTGACTAGATTTGCTGGCAATATTCAAGGTAATTAAAAAATTCCAACCCTGCAAGTACTGTCCAATGAAGATATCTCCTGCATCAGTAACTCCTCTGTGGGCTTTTTTACTTTGCAGTGACCTCACTCTGTCCATGGGTACATTTTTACAGGTTAGTTTCACTAAGGGAAGGATTATTTACACTTTTCCTTCTCTCTCCCTACCTTTTGGGTCTTCAGCTATGACAGAGACTCCACTTTCAACGTGTTTGTGGGAAAAGGACAACTGATTGCAGGGATGGACCAAGCTCTGGTCGGGATGTGTGTAAATGAGAGGCGTTTTGTGAAGATCCCCCCAAAGCTGGCCTACGGAAGTGAAGGAGTTTGTAAGTGTTTGTTCTGTGCTTGTAAACACATCTGCCGAAACCACCAGAACATTTGCAGGCTCTTCAGTCAGGTAGACTAGAGTCTTTGGAAGCTTCAGGTAGGGGAAAATGAGAAGCTGTGAGCACACACACACAGCTAAAATTTCATCTTAAAAGTTTATTTATTCTAGATATGAAAGAAGTGTTATTAACACAGATGTACTGAATGTTATCCTTGCTGAGAGGAAATTTTTGTGTTTTTTCTCTTTTCTTTAAATTTCATTTGGAGGGAGTTCCCTGGTGGCCTAGTGGTTAGGATTCTGGGCTTTCACTTCCATGGCCTGGGTTCAATCCCTGGTCAGGGGACTGAGATCCCGCAAGCCACAGGGTGGCCAAAAAGATTTTTTTTTCATTTGGAAAAAAGAAGGAGGGAACGTGGCTCATTTTGGAATTGTATGTGACCTCTTGAGCCCTTTTGGCTTCCATTCACCTTGGCAGCATCCTAGGTGTTTATTTGTCTGGCCCAAAAGGCAGCACCTTCTCAGTGTGAACCCTCTTTATTTTCTAGCTGGTGTGATCCCCCCAGATTCAGTGCTTCATTTTGATGTACTTCTGATGGATATTTGGAATTCGGAAGATCAGGTTCAGATTCACACTTACGTCAAGCCCCCCAGTTGCCCTCGGACCATCCAGGTGTCTGATTTTGTTAGGTACCACTACAATGGAACGTTCTTGGATGGGACACTGTTTGATTCGAGGTAAGTCCCGCCATTCGTGGTAGTATCATTGAAATGCCCCTTAGTTCTTTCTCTCTCATTCGCTTTTTTATGCCCATGGAGAAATCAGAAAAGGGATTTATTCCCAACTTCTCTGTGATTGGGAACAAAGATGTATACATGCTTTTTCTCCAGGGATGGGTATGAGTTCATTGGTAGCTGAGTTTTGGGTAAGAAAAACCTTTTGAAGGATGAATTGGAAATGCCCTCATGGTATGGAACTTTTCCCCTTTCTCATTGGTTTTCAGTCACAATCGCATGAAAACATATGACACATATGTGGGAATTGGCTGGCTGATTCCTGGAATGGACAAAGGGCTGTTGGGAATGTGTGTGGGAGAAAAGCGCATCATCACCATACCTCCTTTTCTGGCCTATGGAGAAGATGGAGATGGTAAGTCCTTCTCATTCTTCAAGCCACTCTCATCTGTCTTTATTTCTTTTGCAGTGGTTAATTTAACTTACTGTGTGAAACCCACCAGAGCTTTTGGTCTAGACTTGCAGTGTCCAATATGGTAGCCACTAGCTACATATAGCTATTTACATTTACATTAGGTTAAATAAAACTTTAAATTCTGTACCTTGGTCACACTGCCACAGTTCATGTACTTAAAAGCCACTTGTTGCCAAGGGCTGCTATACTGGACAGGGCAGATACAGAGCATTTCCATCACTGCAGAAAGTTCTGTTTGGATGGTGCTAGTCTAGATCATTTGCTGTCTGATGAGTAAGTTGCAGAAATCTCCACCTATTCATGGTCATTGTTGTTCTTTTTCTTTTTTTTTTTCCACCTAGCACTATTTTATTTTATTTTATTAAAAATTTATTTTTTTATTTGAGTATAGTTGCTTTACAATGTTGTGTTAGTTTCTACTGTACAGCAAAGTGAATCAGCTATGCGTATACATATGTCCCCTCTTTTTTGGATTTCCTTCCCATTTAGGTCACCACAGAGTACTGAGTAGAGTTCCCTGTGCTATACAGTAGGTTCTCATTAGTTATCTATTTTATACATAGTATCAATAGTGTATATATGTCAATCCCAATCTCCCAATTCATACCACCCTCATTGTTGTTCTTAAGTAAGACATCTCGGGACTTCCCTGGTGGTCCAGTGGTTAAGACTCCATGCTTCCAGTGCAGGGGCATGGGTTCCATCCCTGGTCAGGGAACTAAGATCCCACAAGCCGTGTGGCCAAAAAAAAAAAAAAGAAAAGAGAAAAAAAGAGAAAATGTGATGCTATTTAAGAAGCTTACTGACAGCGATACCCAACTTCTAATAACCCCCTAATATAATGTTTTCCAAGCTATGTTTTCTTTTTTTTTTAATTTTTAAAATTTATTATTTATTTATTATTTTTATTTTTGGCTGTGTTGGGTCTTCGTTTCTGTGTGAGAGCTTTCTCCAGTTGCGGCGAGTGGGGGCCACTCTTCATCGCGGTACACGGGCCTCTCACTATCGCGGCCTCTCTTGTTGCAGAGCAGAGGCTCCAGACGCTCAGGCTCAGTAGTTGTGGCTCACAGGCCCAGCTGCTCCGCGGCATGTGGGATCTTCCCAGACCAGGGCTCGAACCTGTGTCCCCTGCATTGGCAGGCAGATTCTCAACCACTGCGCCACCAGGGAAGCCCCCCAAGCTATGTTTTCTGGCTCTAGGTCTACAGAGCAGGAGGAGAGGTTAGCCTTCTCTCCTGTCGACCTCCACTTTTATTACTGGGAATCTGCAGACAGTTTCTTTAAAAACCTGCTAAAAGAAAAATAAAACTTGAAAATAACTGCCACAAATATATCTTAATTCTCCCCTCCCCAAGATATGTTATTATTCTTATCACTACTCAAACTCTCTCATCCTTGGCTAGTGGAAGTTCATTCCCCTTGTCTCCCAAATCCTTTTGTCATCATCCACATGCATATGAGGTACCAAATAAAGGTAGATGCCTAGCCTGATGTGAGGAACGTTATTTATTTATTTTTAATAAATAATAAATAATTTAAATATTTAAAATAAAGTTTATTTAAAATAGTTATTTTTGAATGCTTTTTACTTTGACACTGTGCTCAGCTATCCAGGTATAAATGTAAACAGGTGAATTGTATAGTATGGGAATTATATCTCAATAAAGTTGTTATAAAAAAAAGCAAATATTCAGGTAGTACATAATAATGCTAGAAAAATTTAAACCCTGGGGTTACTGTAAGGCTTTCTGTTTTCTATTAAATTAAAAGATACAGAAAAGTAAAAAAGATTAACATTCTATCACACACCCTCCCACACCCACACCTGCATTTCAGGGATTAACCACACCTGGCGATCCAGAGGCTGACTCAGCAGCCTGCTTTCAGCAGATTTCACCATTCCTCTGAGGGGAAGGAGACAGAGGGGTGGGCTCTGCCAAAGAGCCAGTTGAAGGAGCACAGGCTTGGCATGCCCTGTGGTTCACTTGTCTAGGCCTTCTCCTTTGCATGACATAACAAATGACAAGTAAGAGTGTTGAGGTAAGTGGTTTGTCAGGTAACTAACTTCCTTTTATCCCAGAGTCCTGGATTTAGAGTTACTTATTGGTTGATGTTGATCTTTTCAGGAAGAGCTAGTGCCCAATAATCTCTTCATGTGGATTATCGTGTTGCACATATTCAATAAATCCTCACTGTTAGGAACATCTATGAGAAGCAATACCATCCTGAAGTGAAATAGAAATGATTTGAGGGCTATTTATGTTTTGGATTGTGGGTGCCGTTTTTTCCCCTCTTATCTCAGCTAACTTTAGTTTTACTTATATCTTGTTTTGGATGCACTTAAAGGATTGAATTTTTGCCTCTTTAAAAAATTGGGGGACTTCCCTGGTGGCACAGTGGTTAAGAATCTGCCTGCCAGTGCAGGGGACATGGGTACAAGCCCTGGTCCGGGAAGATCCCACATACCACAGAGCAGCTAAGCCCATGCGCCACAACCACTGAGCCTGTGCTCTAGAGCCTGCGAGCCACAACTACTGAGCTCGTGCACCACAACTACTGAAGCCCACGTGCCTAGAGCCTGTGCTGCGCAACAAGAGAAGCCACCACAATGAGAAGCCCACGCACTGCAACGAAGAGTAGCCCCCACTCGCTGCAACTAGAGAAAGTCCGCACACAGCAACGAAGACCCAATGAGCCAAAAATAAATAAAATAAAATAAATAAATTTATAAAAAAAAAAAAATTAGTTGTGAGGGACTCTGGTAGAGCTCACACCAAGGAATACTTCCCAGAACTTCTGCTGCCAGTGTCCTTGTCCCCACAGTAAGCCACAGCCACCCCTTGCCTCTGCAGGAGACCCTCCAACACTAACAGGGACTCAGATTGATCTCCGAGATGACCCCAAAACTTCAGCAAGACTGAATGATATGAAGGAAAAAACCTATATGTGTGGAACAAGGACAGAAACTAGCAAAGGAGCCGTGTGGTTGACAGGGTCTTGGTGCTCCAGCCAGGTGTCAGGCCTGAGCCTCTGAGGTGGGAGAGCCGAGTTCAGGACATTGGATCACCAGAGACCTCCAGGCCCCACGTAATATCAATCGGCAAGAGCTCTCCCAGAGATCTCCATCTCAACGCTAAGACCCAGCTCCACTCAACGACCAGCAAGCTACAGTGCTGGACACCCCATGCCAAACAACTAGAAAGACAGGAACACAACCCCACCCATTAGCAGAGAGGCTGCCTAAATCATAATAAGTTCACAGACACCTCAAAACACACCACCGGATGTGGTCCTGCCCACCAGAAAGACAAGATCCAGACTTATCCACCAGAACACAGGCACCAGTCCCCTCCACCAGGAAGCCTCACAACCCAGTGAACCAACCTCACCCACTGGGGACAGACACCAAAAACAACAGGAACTACGAACCTGCAGCCTGCAAAAAGGAGACCCCAAACACAGTAAGTTAAGCAAAATGAGAAGACAGAGAAATACGCAGCAGATGAAGGAGCAAAGTAAAAACCCATTAGACCAAACAAATGAAAAGGAAATATGCAGTCTACCTGAAAAAGAATTCAGAGTAATGATAGTAAAGATGATCCAAAATCTTGGAAATAGAATGGAGAAAATACAAGAAACATTTAACAAAGACCTAGAAGAACTAAAGCGCAAACAATGACGAACAACACAATAAATGAAATTAGAAATTCTCTAGAGGGAATCAATAGCAGAATAACTGAGGCAGGAGAACGGATAAGTGACCTGGAAGATAAAATAGTGGAAATAACAACTGCAGAGCAGAATAAAGAAAAAAGAATGAAAAGAATTGAGGACAGTCTCAGAGACCTCTGGGACAAGATTAAGCACACAAACATTCAAATTATAGGGGTCCTAGAAGAAGAAGAGAAAAAGAAAGGGACTGAGAAAATATTTGAAGAGATTATAGTTGAAAACTTCCCTAACATGGGAAAGGAAATAGTCAATCAACTCCAGGAAGCACAGAGAGTCCCATACAGGATAAATCCAAGGAGAAACATGCCAAGACACATATTAATCAAACTATCAAACATAAAATACAAAGAAAAAATATTAAAAGCAGCAAGGGAAAAGCAACAAATAACATAAAGGGAATCCCCATAAGCTTAACAGCTGATCTTTCAGCAGAAACTCTGCAAGCCAGAAGGGAGTGGCAGGACATATTTAAAGTGATGAAAGGGAAGAACCTACAACCAAGATTACTCTACCCAGCAAGGATCTCATTCAGATTCGATGGAGAAATTAAAACCTTTACAGACAAGCAAAAGTTAACAGTATTCAGCACCACCAAACCAGCTTTACAAAAAATGCTAAAGGAACTTCTCTAGGCAGGAAACACAAGAGAAGGAAAAGACCTACAAAAACAAACCCAGAACAATTAAGCAAATGGTAATGGGAACATACATATCGATAATTACCTTAAATGTAAATGGATTAAATGCTCCCACCAAAAGACACAGACTGGCTGAATGGATACAAAAACAAGACCCGTATATATGCTGTCTGGAAGAGACCCACTTCAGACCTAGGGACACATACAGACTGAAAGTGAGGGGATGGAAAAAGATATTCCATGCAAATGGAAATCAAAAGAAAGCTGGAGAAGCAATTCTCATATCAGACAAAATAGACTTTAAAATAAAGACTATTACAAGAGACAGAGAAGGACACTACATAATGATCAAGTGATCGATCCAAGAAGAAGATATAACAATTGTAAATATTTATGCATCCAACATAGGAGCACCTCAATATATAAGGCAAATGCTAACAGCCATAAAAGGGGAAATTGACAGTAACATAATAATAGTAGGGGACTTTAACACCTCAGTTTCACCAATGGACAGATCATCCAAATGAAAATAAATAAGGAAACACAAGCTTTAAATGACACATTAAACAAGATAGACTTAATTGATATTTATAGGACATTCCATCCAAAAACAACAGAATACACTTTCTTCTCAGTGCTCATGGAACATTCTCCAGGATAGATCATATCTTGGGTCACAAATCAAGCCGTGGTAAATTTAAGAAAATTGAAATTGTATCGAGTGTCTTTTCCGACCACAACGCCATGAGACTAGATATCAGTTACAAGAAAAAAACTGAAAAAAATACAAACAAATGGAGGCTAAATAATACGCTACTGAATAACCAAGAGATCACTGAAGAAATCAAAGAGGAAATCAAAAAATACGTAGAAACAGATGACAATGAACACACGACAACCCAAAACCTATGAGATGCAGCAAAAGCAATTCTAAGAGGGAAGTTTATAGCAATACAATCCTACCTCAAGAAACAAGAAACATCTCAAAAAAATAACCTAACCTTACACCTAAAGCAATTAGAGAAAGAAGAACACACAAAAAAACCCAAAGTTAGCAGAAGTAAAGAAATCATAAAGATCAGATCAGAAATAAATGAAAAAGAAATGAAGGAAACGATAGCAAAGATCATAAAACTAAAAGCTAGTTCTTTGAGAAGATAAACAAAATTGATAAACCATTAGCCAGACTCATCAAGAAAAAAAGGGAGAAGACTCAAATCAACAGGATTAGAAATGAAAAAGAAGTAACAACTGACACTGCAGAAATACAAAGGATCATGAGAGATTACTACAAGCAACTCTATGCCAATAAAATGGACAACCTGGAAGAAATGGCCAAATTCTTAGAAAAGCACAACCTTCTGAGACTGAACCAGGAAGAAATAGAAAATATAAACAGACCAATCACAAGCACTGAAATTGAGACTCTGATTAAAAATCTTCCAACAAGCAAAAGCCCAGGACCAGATGGCTTCACAGGTGAACTCTATCAAACATTTAGAGAAGAGCTAACACCTATCCTTCTCAAACTCTTCCAAAAGATAGCAGAGGGAGGAACACTCCCAAACTCATTCTACGAGGCCACCATCACCCTTATACCAAAACCAGACAAAGATGTCACAAAAAGAGAAAACTACAGGCCAGTATCACTGACGAACATAGATGCAAAAATCCTCAACAAAATCCCAGGAATGCAAGGATTCTTCAATATATGCAAATCAATCAATGTGATACACCATATTAAGAAATTGAAGGATAAAAACCATATGATCATCTCAATAGATGCAGAAAAAGCTTTCAACAAAATTCAACACCCATTTATGATAAAAACCCTCCAGAAAGTAGGCATAGAGGGAACTTATCTCAACATAATAAAGACCATATATGACAAACCCACAGCCAGCATCGTTCTCAATGGTGAAAAACTGAAATTATTTCCACTAAGATCAGGAACAAGACAAGGTTGCCCACTCTCACCACTATCATTCAACATAGTTTTGGAAGTTTTAGCCACAGTAATCGGAGAAAAAAAAGAAATAAAAGGAATCCAAATCGGAAAAGAAGTAAAACTGTCACTGTTTGCAGATGACGTGATACTGTACTTAGAGAATTCTAAAGATGCTACCAGAAAACTACTGGAGCTAATCAATGAATTTGGTAAAGTAGCAGGATACAAAATTAATGCACAGAAATCTCTTGCATTCCTATACACTAATGATGTAAAATCTGAAAGAGAAATTAAGGAAACACTCCCATTTACCATTCCAACAAAAAGAATAAAATACCTAGGAATAAACCTACCTAAGGAGAAAAAAGACCTGTATGCAGAAAACTATAAGACACTGATGAAAGAAATTAAAGATGATACAAATAGATGGAGAGATATACCATGTGGTTGGATTGGAAGAATCAACATTGTGAAAATGACTATACTACCCAAAGCAATCTACAGATTCAATGCAATCCTTATCAAACTACCAATGGCATTTTTCACAGAACTAGAACAAAAAATTTCACAATTTGTATGGAAACACAAAAGACCCCGAATAACCAAAGCAATTTTGTGAAAAAAAAACGGAGCTGGAGGAATCAGGCTCCCTGACTTCAGACTATACTACAAAGCTACAGTAATCAAGACAGGATGGTTCTGGCACAAACACAGAAATATAGATCAGTGGAACAGGATAGAAAGCCCAGAGATAAACCCACGCACCTATGGTCACCTTATTTTTGATAAAGGAGGCAAGAATATCCAATGGAGAAAAGACAGCCTCTTCAGTAAGTGGTGCTGGGAAAACTGGACAGCTACATGTGAAAGAATGAAATTAGAACACTCCCTAACACCATACACAAAAATAAACTCAAAATGGATTAAAACGTAAATGTAAGGCCAGACACTCTAAAACTGTTAGAGGAAAACATAGGCAGAACACTCTATGACATAAATGATAGCAAGATCCTTTTTGACCCACCTCCTAGAGAAATGGAAATAAAAACAAAAATAAACAAATGGGACCCAATGAAACTTAAAAACTTTTGTGCAGCAAAAGAAACCATGAACAAAATGAAAAGAGAACCCTCAGAATGGGAGAAAATATTTGCAAATGAAGCAACTGACAAAGGATTAATCTCCAAAATATACAAGCAGCTCAGGCAGCTCAATATCAAAAAAACAAACAACCCAATCCAAAAATGGGCAGAAGACCTAAATAGACATTTCTCCAAAGAAGATACACAGATTGCCAACAAACACATTAAAGGATGGTCAACATCACTAATCATTAGAGAAATGCAAATCAAAACTACAATGAGGTATCACCTCACACCGGTCAGAATGGCCATCATCAAAAAATCTACAAACAATAAATGCTGCAGAGGGTGTGGAGAAAAGGGAACCCTCCTGCACTGTTGGTGGGAATGTAAACTGATACAGCCACTATGGAGAACAGTATGGAGGTTCCTTAAAAAACTAAAAATAGAACTACCATACAACCCAGCAATCCCACTACTGGGCATATACCCTGAGAAAACCGTAATTCAAAAAGAGTCATGTACCACAATGTTCATTGCAGCACTATTTACAACAGCCAGGGCATGGAAGCAACCTAAGTGTCCATCGACAGATGAATGGATAAAGAAGATGTGGCACATATATACAATGGAATATTACTCAGCCATAAAAAGAAACGAACCTGAGTTATTTGTAGTGAGGTGGATGGACCTAGAGTCTGTCCTACAGAGTGAAGTAAGTTAGAAAGAGAAAAACAAATACCATATGCTAACACATATATATGGAATCAAAAAAAAAATGGTTCTGAAGAACCTAGGGGCAGGACAGGAATAAAGACTCAGATGTAGAGAATGAACTTGAGGACACGTGGAGGGGGAAGGGTAAGCTGGGACGAAGTGAGAGAGTGGCATGGACATATATACACTACCAAATGTAAAATAGATAGCTAGTGGGAAGCAGCCGCATAGCACAGGGAGATCAGCTTGGTGCTTTGTGACCACCTAGAGGGGTGGGATAGGGAGGGTGGGAGGGAGCCGCAAGAGGGAGGGGATATGAGGATATATGTATGCATATGGCTGATTCAATTTGTTATACAGCAGAAACTAACACAACATTGTAAAGCAATTATACTCCAATAACGATCTATTAAAAAAAAAGAATATATGTATAACTGAATCACTTTGCTGTACTGGAGAAATTAACACAACATTGTAAAACAACTATACTCAATAAAATAAATTTTTAAAAAATTGTCTGTGAGTTCCAAAGAACAAGTCTATATAGTGTTCTCCAGAACCAGATCCAAGCTTTGGAATGTCTGTGATTTGCATCTGTATACAAACAGAAACCCACAGAGGTATGTATTGGGGTTTGCATGTGGGTATATAACCACTCACACAGAGCCTTGATTTGCAAGCACAAGCATGGAAAATGTGGTCACAGTATTCTCCATGTCATTATTATCGGTTTGCTCCTTTTTCTGAGGAAGTCAGGCTTCAAATTATACCTGCCAGCCTTCGGTTGGACACCATGGTGAGACAGCACGGTTAGACACCATGGGGGACCACCCAAGATGTGGAAGAACATTTGTTTCCTTGGCTCGGAAACTTCAAGGAATGTGTAACACCAATGCAGTGGGTGTTGAATTGTAGTTAAAGTACTGATGCTTCCTAAATCTTGTGTCCTGATTTCATCATCTTCCTTCATTCCACTCTAGGGAAAGACATTCCTGGACAGGCATCTCTGGTGTTTGATGTTGCATTATTGGACCTCCATAACCCCAAGGATGGCATTTCCATTGAGAATAAGGTAGTACCTGAAAACTGTGAGCGGCAAAGTCAAAGGGGGGACTTTCTCAGGTATCATTACAACGGCACACTTCTGGACGGCACATTCTTTGATTCCAGGTAAGCAAACAACAGGGTCCTTCATTTACCAGAACCTCTTATTAAATATAGTTTATAGCTTGTCAGTGCTGATTTTGAGTTAGTATTTTCATCTCCAGTATAGGTTTCTATTTTCTGATACTGAATTCCTTCAGAGGTTGTTAGAACAGTCTCCTTGGGGCATGTGGGAGATGGGTCTGCAGGAAAGCAGGAGAGGCTCACCCTAGACTCCCACCATCCCTCTAGACTGTGCTTAGCTATCCAAGTATAAACCCAACTCTGGGGTCCAAGGTGGGAAGTGACCAGAAGGCAGGTCCAGGCGGTAGGATGCGAAGAGAACAGACTTGGTGCTGGGAGACCTGGATTCCAGTCCCTGTGTGTGGTGCACTAGGTGTGTGACTTTGGATAGCATTTGACCTCCCTGAGCTTCAGTTTTTTCCCTGTTGTTAGCACCTTTCTCAAAGAGATGGTTAGATTAAAGAGAGAAGGTAGGCAGAAGCACTTTGCAAACTTTAATGGCTTATCTGCTGCAGGGACTGTTTGGATGCTGGGCGGAGGCTAATTACTGAGCCTGTTGTTATTCAAAGCTTTGTTTTGTTTATCAGGCTTAGCCTGCAGTTGTGAGCAGGCAACAGGTGTTTGGTATGTGTTGCTCATTCAAGTGGCATGTGTTGGTTTGGATTCCTTTAGCTTCCTATAGAGCAAGCAAGTAGTGACAGCAATCTACCTGTTTCTCTGAGGTAAGAGACTTCTCGTTTAATTAGTCACCCAGAAACGTTACAGAATTTTTATATGGTATAATTTTATTTGCATAATTCATTCTTCCTACTCCGAGGATCCCTTCTTTTAAATTTTTCATTTGATTTTTTGGAAAAAGGCAATAGTCTCATGGTTCAAAATTAAAACAAAATATGCGTTAAGATACGTTGTACCAACCATCCCTGCCAACCTCACATCCCCCTCCCCCCAAGCCACTTAGAGTTAACCGCTGTTATTAATAAGTTTCTTTTTTTATTCTTCAAATGTGTGGATTTTTTTCCTAAAGCAGATATAAGCAAATACAATTGTTATATTATTTCCTCCGCTTTATAGTATATAGCATATAGAATACTATATACATACATATATAACATTATGTATTATATACATATACACATAACATAATGCTACATACTATATGCACTATTCTGCTCCTTGCTTTTTTTTTTTAATTAATTTATTTTTGGCTGCCTTGGGTCTTCGTTGCTGCGCACAGGCTTTTCTCTAGTTGCGGCGAGCAGGGGCTACTCTTCGTTGCGGTGCGCGGGCTTCTCATTGCGGTGGCTTCTCTTGTTGCTGAGCACAGGCTCTAGGCACGTGGGCTTCAGTAGATGTGGCATGCGGGTTCCGTAGTTGTGGCTCACGGGCTCTAGAGTGCAGGCTCAGTAGTTGTGGTGCATGGGCTTAGTTGCTCTGCGGCATGCGGGATCCTCCCGGACCAGGGCTTGAACCCATGTCCCCTGCATTGGCAGGCGGATTCTTAACCACTGCGCCACCAGTGAAGCCCCTGCTCCTTGCTTTTTTCACCTTGGAATTTTTCCATATTAATGCGTAGAGAGAAATCATTTTTTATGTCTGTGTAGTGTTTCATTGAGTGAATATACCATATTTATTTAACCATTCCCCATTGATGACATTTGAGTTGTTTTTATTTTTTCTATTAAAAAAAATTGAGAGAGTGTGTGCATGTGATTACTTGTCACATATGAGCTTAGTCCTGTCTTTTATTCCCTGGAATTTTGTTTTTAGCTGAAAAGCCATTTTTCTAGTGGATACCAGATTTCTTTCCATATTAATGGAACCACAGTTTTCTTAGGTTTCAAACAGATTTCCATTTTAGTACACTGGGGTCTAATCCATCCTAAGAGCTAAGTAATATTCCATTATATAGATTTGCCTTAATTTAGTAATCAATCCCTATTATTTTCTATCTTTTGATGTTCTAAGTGGGACTGCAATAATTGTTTTTGTAGCTAAATCTTAAATAATATGATTGTTTCCGTAGGATAAATTTCTAGAAGAATTTCTAGGTCTAAGGTTATGTGTATTTTTACAGTTTTTGATATAAGTAGCAAGTTGTCCTCAATGAAGGTTTTACATCACTAAGAGTACCCCATTCCCTGCAAACTCAGCAACATTGGGTATTATTTAAAAATAATCTTTGCCAATTTGTAGGGGAAAAATAGAACTTTATAATTGTAATCTGAATTTCTTTGATTGCTATTAAGGTTGAAATTCTTTCAAATGTTTATTGACTATTTGGATATTTTCTTTTGTGATTTACCTGTTTGTGTATTTGCCTGTTTTTATATTGAGGATATTGGTATTTGTCCTTTTCTTATTAATTTAAGATCTCTGTACATTAAAGATATTAACACTTTTATGGTTGCATATTGTTGAAAGCATATTGCCTGTTTATTTGCATTTTAATTTCGGTTGTTGTGATTTTTGATCTGTTTAAATATAAACCTTTTATGTTGTTAAATACATCCCATTTCTCCTTTATGGCTTCCTTTATTCTTATATAAATTCTTATATATTCTGTCTTGAGTAACTTGCTAAAAAGTCTCTCCCCGCCCCTGGACTTGTTTTTTTTCCCCTAGAGTATATAAATATTCACCTGTATTTTCCTCCTGCTCTTCTAATGGCTTTATTTTTTTATCCTTTAAAATATTCTCTATTAGAATTTTTATCTTAAAAAGTATTATGTTCTTGTTGTATAAGTGAAACAATGCAAAGATATTTAATAAAAGGTAATAATTTCACATCAACCCCTTCCATTTTCACCACTCGAAGTAAATATTAAAAAGCTTCTGCAGGCTCTCTCCATGTTTATAAATGCTTTCATGTTTAAATCTTAAATCCATCTGGAATTTATTGTGGTGTTCAGTATGACAGTAAGGATCTAAATGGTTTTTTCCAGATGGTTAGCCAGTTTTTCCAACACCCTTTATTGAATAACTGTATTTTCCTCACTCATTTAAAATCTGACATTGATCATGTACCAAATTCTTGTATACACTTTTGGGTCTTGGTCTAGAATTTTTATCCTTTTCCAGTGATCTAGCTATTCCTGGGCCACAATCATACCTTTAGCTATTGTAACTTTTTAATTTGTATGGTAGAGAATATTCTTTTTCTTTTTAAACATCACTTTTTCCTACTGTGATACATTGATATGGTTCAAAATCCTAAAAGTATAAAAGAATATACAATGAAGAATTTTTCCCCTATCCTTGTCCCTCAGTCACCCAGTTCCCCTCTTCACAGGGAACCAGAGTTATGCATTTCATAGGTCTTCCATACATATAAAATGAAATACAGATAATTATGTAGAAAATCTGCTTCCTGGGTGAGGAGAATCATTTGTTACTATCATTTCTTCACGCCCCTTGGCTTTGTGGTCCCTGAGGGGTGTTGAGAAGGAAGAGCCCCTCACAGCTCTGCCTTTTCATCTCCCTGGTCCCACTGCTGACCATCTTCTCTGACACAGTCATCCTTGGGCTGTGTTTGATGAGGTGACAGTGGAACTGACTGGCCCTTTCAGGACAAGCTTTTTGCCACATTTGCTCCAGCTGGGGGTGGGTAATGGGTACAGATCACTGTGGTTCAGAGTTCAGTAACTGAAGTGGCAAATAAAGTTTTATTATTTTATTCTGGAATCATCAGGCTTTGTTTTCTCCAAACTCATAGTAATCAGACTCGGTTGGCAATTAATACAGAGGCTGGATCTCTCCACTGAGTGGAATGCTTGGGGCTCCTACCGGAGGCACTTGGGAAATTCAGGTACTCACCGGGAGGTAGCTTGGTGAGCATGGATTGCAGTAGGGCGAGTTCACTGCAGAGTTAGATTGCTCTCAGTATATATGCTACTTTTCTGGCAATCCGAATATTCATGTCCCACATATACAGATACTCTCCTCTTTAGAGAAATTCTTAGTTTCTTTCTTTCTTTCTTTCTTTTTCCTTTTTCGGCTTTCATTTGAAACTTATGTTAGCATAATAGAAGACTCTAGAACTTCTAAGTTGTTTCTTTACAAGAGATAACAGAGAAATTCTTAGTTTCTGACAAGGGCCCCCTTGATGCTTTTTTCATTAACCTGACATGGTCAACAAGCGTACAGTCCGACTTACGTTAGCTACATTTCTGTGTGATTGCTTCTTGTAACCTGCATCCATTCATAACCTGACCAAACCAGAGGGCTGGAGGGCTCGTTTCTGGGAGCGTTTGTGCAGGCGGCAGCTCCCACGCAGTGTGTGGATACTTGTTCATCATTTCAGGGGAGCCTGCTTCCTGGCTTGTACTCAGGTTCTAGGGTTCACCCTATTCCGGGGTCTGGAGGCCCCTGTGCTCTGTTGCCTCATGGTACCAACTACACTGCTGCTGCGGTATCCCTTGTGACCAAGCTCTTCTCCTCTTTCCCAGCTACTCGCGGAACCGCACCTTTGACACGTACATTGGGCAGGGCTACGTGATTGCTGGGATGGATGAAGGTTTACTCGGCGTTTGCATAGGAGAGAAGCGGAGGATCGTGGTCCCCCCTCACCTGGGGTATGGCGAGGAAGGAAGAGGTGAGCGCTGGCTGCCTTCTAAGGTTAAACTGAGAGGCACTAACTGATGCTTCCATGCTGCTTGGAACCAGGGCCTCTGGCAAAGCATAGAAGCTAAAATCTAGCCTCAGGCTCGAATACTCAAATAACTCTAGTTTCTAGAGATGCTCTGTCGTTACTCCTTGTTCCCCCTGCCCGTTTTCCTTTTCCTTTTGGAAAATTTAAAACCTACACCAAAGTTGAAAGAACTGTACAGTGAACTCCACTTAGATTCACCAGTCGTCAACATCTTGCTATATTTGCTTTATATATATAACTACAGTACATTTTTTCTTTGTTGAGCCATTTGAAAGTAAATTGCAACCCCCCTTTTTTTGTTTTTCGTTTTTATTGAAATATATTTGACATATAACATTGTGTACATTTAAAGTGTACATGTTATTTTGATACATTTATATATTGTAATGTGATTGCCATTGTGGTGATAATTAGCACCTCTATCATGGTACATAATTATCATTTCTTTTTGATGGTTGGAATAATTGATAATTAGTAAGTTTGATGATTATAAGACAATATTGTTGTCTATATTCACTATACTGTGCATTAGATTTTGGTTTTTGTTTTTAACAACTTTATTGAGGTATTATTTATATACCATAAAATTCACCCAATTTAAGTACACAATTCAATGACTTCTAGTAAATGTTGTGAGTTGTGCAACTATCACCTTAATCCAGTTTTAGAATATTTGTCACCCAAACAGCAAACTTCTTTTTAAAAATTACACAAATAATATATGTTGACTTTAGAAAAAGAAAATAGAGATCAACAACAACAAAAATCTCCCATAATCTCACCACCCAGGAATAACCATTGTTAATGTGGTAGGTGGAATATCGGCCCCAAAAGATGTCCATGTCCTAATCCCCAGAATTTGTGAATATGTCACTTTACACGGTAAAAGAGACTTTGCAGATGTGATTAAGGTAATGGTTTTGAGATAAGGAGATTATCCTGGATCATCGAGGTGGCCTTGATGTACTTACAGGGATCTTTGCAAGAGGGAAGCAGGAGACCAGAGAGAGGAGAAAATGCTACACTGCTGACTTAGAGGATGGAGAAAAGGGCCACAAGTCAAGGAAGGAGGGTGGGCTTGAGAAGCTGGAAAAAGCAAGGAAACAGATTCTCCTGAAACCTCCAAAAGGAACACATCCCTGCCAATACCTTGAATTTAGACTTTGACTCCCGAGTTATGAGAATAAATTTATGTTGTTTTAAGCCACCAAGCTTGTGGTAATTTGTTATAGCAGCAATAGGAAACTAATATAACCATGAAGTGACTATCCTTCTATACTTTTGAGTATATGTGAATCTATGTAGATAAAAGGAAATAGACACATATCCATCTACACTACTGACAAAAAATACTACAGTATTTTTTGTCAATAAATACTCACAAAAGTGGAATCATCTATACATATTAGTTTGTAATTTCTCTCTTTACGTAATTTGTTGTGAACAATGTTTTATGCCAACAGGTTGCATAGAATTTTAATGGTTGCATAGTATTCCAAACCATATTTCCTTATTTTTTTTTTTTCTCAGATACCATTTTTTGCTAACTTACTTAGGAAGAGTTGATGCAGTATTTATTTTGCTTTTGTGTTCTTTTTGCTGATGAGATTCTGGCTGGCCTGGCTGGCTGTACACATTCATTTCGTTAACCTGCTTCTGACTTCTACTGCTACAGTGGATTTCAGAATTTTCCCAGTAGGATTTGTTTGGAGGATCTAAGAATCACCAGGTTGGTTGGAAACTAGGCTGTACCATGGAGAAATTTTTTTTTTCCTGACTTAAATTTCTGATTTATAAAGCCATAACAAATCACAGCTTAAGGTCTTAAGATCATTCAACAGGCCTTGCTTCATGTTCTGCTTGTCTAGTGTCTTGATGCTCTGTTGTTTTGTATTATGTAAATTTCTACTTCTAGCCAAATACATGCAGGAATAGACAAATACTTTCAGTGTATTCATGTTTCATTTTGCCCTCAGGACTAATTCTTCCTTTCCCTAAAAAGAATATACTGATGGAAAACATTTGCTTAAATTATTTCTCCTTTTGGCTTTCTCACAAGTATGAGACAGTTTTGTAAAGAATTATATAAGGCTCTGGGAAACATTTGAAGTCTCATAAATTTTCTGGGCATGAGGCTACTTCACCCTGAATCATTTGTTCCCATGGGGGAGAGGGGCACCCTGGCAAGTAACACCCAGCTGCTCTTGCACAGGGTCTGTTTCTGTCCTATTGATTAGCGAGTGCCCTTGGCCTCCTTGTGGGGTTTGCACAGGACCTAAGGCTAATCACTGAGGGACTGACCTTAGAAGGGTGTCAGGACACAGAGGAAGCCTGTGGCTTTCTCACCACATACCACAGGGCCAGGCACATGGTAAGCATTCAGTAAATATTTGTGGAAGGAAGAAATGCTGGACTCTCCGACTCATCAGCATTTCATTTTGTTGCAGCCATATTCTCTTGCAGGGTTGGTGGAGGGGAGGGGTTAGACCTTCTGTAAAGGCTCTGGCCCTTTCTGCTGTCTGCTTTGTTCCATGGGGACAGCCCTGAATTTAGAGCGCTTGGATGTTTGCAACCCTGAAGTGGAGAATGGATTCTGCCGCAGGGTTGTGGCAACATCACATTCTCAGTGATTTTCTGTTCGCCAACTTCCACATGACCTTTTAAGCACTCTTTTTCAAAAGTGAAGAAAGCTAATATTTTACCCACACTGTGAAGGACTTCTCATGTACGAGCTCATTCACACCTCAAAACAGTTTTCTGTTAAGATAACGAGGCCCAGAGAGGTTGAGTCATTTGCTAGAGGCCGCAATAGCTAATCAGTGATGGAGTTGAATTGCACCCAGGGTTCTTGCTGCCTGTGTCATAGGCAGAGGGGAAGAATGAGTTTCCATTACGCTGTGACTTGTTGATACCCATATATGAAGAACTGAGAACTCCAACCAGAAGTCCCAGAGCTCTCAGAGGAAACCCACACTGCCAAGAGCTGCCGTGTTTCCTTCTGGACCAGCTGGCCGGCCGCTTTATTTTTTGTCATCTGTGTCTCTTCTTGAGGCGGTTTATCTAGTGGGGAAAATTGATGAATACTTTTCTGCATTGGTTAAGGGTTTATTCAGAGAGGAGGCTGGTGTCGGGGCCACAATGAAATGTTGGATTATTTTCACCTGTTTGCTGGTGTTGGGGAGGAGATAGTTTCCTCTACCCTTCTAGGCTCTTCTGGCTGGTCTAAGAAATAAATTGATATGAGACAGATTAACAGGAGAAAGTCAAACAAAGTTTAATGACATGCACATATGGGAGAGACCTAGGGAAACTGAGTAGCTCACCAAAATGTCTGAAGCCCTCACCTTAAACACCACCATTAGCTAAAGACAGAAGAGGATGTTGGGGGTAGTGGTTTCGGACCTGGAGATGGAAAAGCAAATGTTTGG
The DNA here is from genome assembly GCF_028021215.1 of Eschrichtius robustus. Taxonomy (NCBI): domain Eukaryota; kingdom Metazoa; phylum Chordata; class Mammalia; order Artiodactyla; family Eschrichtiidae; genus Eschrichtius; species Eschrichtius robustus. The sequence continues at coordinate 85,594,266 of NC_090831.1, forward strand.
TAAACAAATGTTTACTGGGCCACACAGACATTGGGACACCAAGAGAAATTTTAACTAACGGACTTTGCTAGGTTCCCTCCTGTCTACACATCTAGTTCATACCGTAGTTATGTATGGTGATAGCTCCCCCCATGCCCCAACAGGTCTTCTATCTACATTCTTTAGGCAGTTAAGGAGGTAAAAAGAAAGGTTTTCTTTTTTTCTTTTTTTTTGAGTCTTTTGGGTCTTGTTTATTTTCAACTTGAAATAATCCACACGTCGAAGAGACATTTTTGGGGTGGCAATTTTACTCCCCTACACTGGTCAGCACTTATTTTTACACTGTATATTCTTTGGAGAAGGCAGAGCCAGATAGAGGGAATGAGGGTGGAAGGGGTGCTGGCTGCCTGGGGCAGGTGGGATCTTATGGCTCGAGGTCTAGTCTGGGTTTTTTGCAGGCCCAGCAACCCCATCTATCTGTCCATCAAAGATTTAGTGAGTGCCAGGCTTCTCTGGTGGCGCAGTGGTTAAGAATCCACCTGCCAAGGCAGGGGGCACGGGTTTGAGCCCTGGTCCGGGAAGATCCCACATGCCACGGAGCAGCTAAGCCCGTGTGCCACAACTACTGAGCCTGCGCTCTAGAGCCCGCGAGCCACAACTACTGAAGCCTGTGCGCCTAGAGCCTGTGCTCCACAACAAGAGAAGCCACCACAATGAGAAGCCCATGCACTGCAATGAAGAGTAGCCCCCGCTCGCTGCAACTAGAGAAAGCCCACACGCAGCAACGAAGACCCAACACAGCCAAAAATAATAAATAAATAAAAATAAAATTTATTAAAAAAAAAATTTATTGAGTGCCTTCATGTCCAGGCACTGCCCTAAGGTGTTGGGGATTCAGCAGAGAAAAAGACAAACTCCCAGCCCACATAGAGCTTACGTTCTTATTGATGCCTCAGTAGATGTGCATTTGTGCCTTAATCAGACACCTGGTAGACTGACTCATGCTAACTTCCTAGGAGCTGACATAGAACCGGACATTGAATACTTACTTGACAGGGTGTGATTGACCTCTCCACTGATCAGAATACTTGGACCTGGGATCCTGGGGGCCTGAGAAGCTGGGTTAGTTATCAGGAAAGTGCTGGGCAAACTGATATCAGAGCACAGGGGCGTGGGTAGTCCTGGTGCCCTAAGATAGTCCTGCACATGAATGTGCCTTTGAGGGTGTCAATTAAGAAAAAAAAAAAAAACCCAACAACAATGTAAGAGCTGTGAGTTCAGTTTTATAGTTTTATTTGGGGTTACTGAGGACTATAGCCTGGGAGATAGCCTCTCAGATGGCTCTGAGGAACTGCTCCAAAGAGGTAAGGGGGATGGCCAGTAAATATGTGAATTTGGAGGAAGGGTATGTGCAATAAAGCACACATCTTTTTTTTTTTAATTAATTAATTTATTTGTTATTATTTTTGGCTGTGTTGGGCTTCGTTCCTCTGCATGGGCTTTCTCTAGTTGTGGTGAGTGGGGACTACTCTTCGTTGCAGTGTGTAGGCTTCTCATTGTGGTGGCTTCTCGTTGTGGAGCATGGGCTCTAGGCACACAGGCTTCAGTAGTTGTGGTACGTGGGCTCAGTAGTTGTGGCTTGCGGGCTCTAGAGAACAGGCTCAGTAGTTGTGGTGCATGGGCTTAGCTGCTCCACGGCATGTGGGATCTTCCAGGGCCAGGGCTCGAACCCGTGTCCCCTGCATTGGCAGGCAGATTCTTAACCACTGTGCCACCAGGGAAGCCCTAAAGCACACATCTTGGTAGAAGGTAACTGCTAGTCACGGGGAATAGGTATCTCAGTTACTGACTTTAGTGCTTTTCTAAGTGTAGGAAGATGCAAGAGTCTGGGTTCATAACGTTTTCTCCTGAAAACCTCTAACTACCTGGAGGCCTGTTCTGCCAGTTTTCCCAGAGCACAGGTACCTTATCCCTGATCTTCCCCCTGAATTTTTTCCAGGGTGTGCTGTGGGTCAGTGACTGCAGTGGCTAATGACTGAATTCTTGTAGATCCAGGTGGCAAGCAACATTCACTTAGTTGGTGCTGGGCTGCAAGCCTTGTAGTTGCCCAGCCTCGAAGCTGAAGAAAGAGCCCAGAGACAGCAACAGAGACATCAACCAGTTATTGGATAAGGGATCTTACAAGTCTGCAGCAAAAGATCCTGGAGTAACACCCCATCGTGAACGGCAGAGAGCAGGCAGAACATGGCAGGAATCTTCGCTACGTGCGGGGGAGAAGGGGCCACCATTTAAAGGGGGAACTGATGTCAGCTTGGCTCATCAGTTACCAGGGAAACCAGCACCTGGGGCAGGGGGCAAGCATGTAGGCAGTTACTGATTAAGCGCTATGATTAAGAGAATTGGATAGTCATGTGAGTGAAGCAGGGACTGGTCGAGCAGGGCCTGTACAGAGAGCAAGAGAACAGCCCTCTTGAATGGTCCAACCATATAGTTGGCAAGGGGAGGTTAAGTTTGTACCAGCCCAATGCCATCAGGTTCTTGTCCATTTCTGGGCTCCATCCACACGTTTTCTTCAGAGAGGTTATTGGAGCTGCTCAAGGTGCAGCTTTCTTTTCCACCAATCCCCTTCATCACAGCCATGGCCTGCACCTTGGTCCTCCTCATGGAGATGAGAGGCGGGGTTCCTAAATATCCTCAGCTGCTCACTTACAGACCATTTAGCACAGCGCTCCTAAACCTTGGCTGCCCTTTAGAAACTCCTGGAAAACCAACGCCTGGTGCCACTGTAGTCCAGCTGTTCTGCAGTGTTGGGCATATCACAGGCAAGAATCACCTGGAGAGCTTAAAGATCACAGAACCAGAGGTGCTGCATGGGAAAGGGTCTGGCCCTTTGTGTTTTCACCAAGTTCTCCAGGACATCCTGATGGTGCCCAAGGCCGAGATCACTGCACTAGGTGAGCTACATCTGAATCTCAGAGTGGGGCCCAGGTGATATTTTTTTCAGATGATCATGATTTTTTCTTTTATTCTGTGAATGTGGTGAATTATATTATTTTTTTATTGTGGTAAAATGCACATATTTACCATTTTAACACTTTTAAAGTTTACAGTTCAGTGCCGTTGAATATATTCACAATGTTGTGTAACTATCACCACTGTCTCTACCCAGAACTTTTTCATCATCCCCAACACAAACTCCCCATGACCCTCTCCCCCTCCAGCCCTTGGCAACCACCATTCTACTTTCTGTCTCTATGAATTTGCCTATTCCAAGTGCCTCATATAAGTGAAAGCATACAATATTTGTCTTTCTGTGTCTGGTTTCTTTCACTGAGCATAATGTTTTCGAGGTTCGTTCCCAGTTGGTTTTAATGAGCAACCAAGATTGAGAAACCACTTGTCTGGCTCCACAGCCGCTCACCCCTGTTAGTGTGTGCTGTTTCCCGCAAAGAACTGCCCTTGGCCTTGGTTCCAAGCACCCTCCTATGGCAGTTTGCAATACCTGGTTCCTCTGGGAAAGATCCCGGACCCTGTTAATCACTCATTTCAGCAACTCCCCATCACTAGTGAGTATGAGGCACCTGTGTGCTGCTGTAAAAGCCCAAGCTTCTCTAATTACTACCTCGGTCACTTTGGGCAGCCGTCAAAATCTGTGCCTCAGTTTCCTCATCTGTAGGTTGGGAATATAGGATTATAATGAGAATTAAATAAACTAATACATCTAAAGCACTTAGAAGAGTGCCTGGTACCTAACGAGCACCTACCCATTAAGTGTGTGTTAGAGAGACAGCAGCCGAGAAACCGAAGAGTACATGGTGGGATGGGGGTGGTGTGATCTGGAGGATAGGGGGTGGGGAGGGGCTGTTGATGTCCACGTAGCGCTACTGAATTCTGTCTATAGCTGTGTTGTTTTCTTGAACAAGTTATATCTGAGTTGGTTTTCTTGTCCGTAAAATGCTAATGAAAATACTATACCTCCTTGATTCTAAGTAACACTATTTACAAATTTTTTACACGTAAACTTCTCTGAAATGATCTGGGGGTGTGGTTAACAACTGATACCCCCCCTGAGAAGCTGTCATTAAATGAATGGATGACCTGCTACTCCTGCATTTATGGTAATATTTACCCAAAAAGGTTCCTGCAGGGATTTAATGAGAGAGCGTATGTGAAAAATGCTTTGTAAACTGTAAAACATTATTCAGATGTGAGATAATGTTTTCAAAAATGGAAAAGAGTAATAATTTTGTGTAGAACAAACAGGATGTGTTATAAAGCACTTTGTGAATTGTTAGGTGTAGTATATCTTAAGGGGCATATATGGGCCAAGTTTGGCTAGGTGATTTCCCCTGTGAAGTTTCTGTTGGTTTTGCTTCTCTTGAGCAGTGGGAGGGCACTAAAGTGATTTTCATTCTACAGCTGATTTTCTCATCTCACCTCTTACTTCTAGCAGGAGCGGGGTAAGGGTTGAGCTTTAGTTTTCTCATCTGTGATGAACTTAGCCATAAGTCTTTCAGGTTGAACCATTCCATGGGGCAGTAGTACTGTGTCTTGAATTTTAGTCCAAAGTGTGCTCCTGACCGTGGACCCTGGACAAATCTGTGCCTCAGTTTCCCCATCTATAAAATTGGGTTAGGCTACTTCTAATGGCCCTTCCAGCTTCACTCTTCCAGCATCCCCTAGGATTTCACAGGTGGGTCCCCGTGTTCCTCACTGGAGGTCTGTGAGGAATAGCTGGTGATACTGGGGAGGCACGTGGGCTGCTGCTTGGAGGGTTCACTCTAATTGCCTTTGTCTGTCCTTTAGGGAACATCCCCGGCTCGGCTGTGCTGGTGTTTGACATCCATGTGATTGACTTTCACAACCCTTCAGACTCCATCAGCATCACCTCCCACTATAAGCCCCCCGACTGTTCAGTGCTGAGTAAGAAGGGGGATTACCTCAAGTATCACTACAACGCCTCGCTTCTGGATGGGACCCTGCTGGATTCCACGTAAGGGCAGCCAGGGATGGGTGGGGTGTGAGCCTGGCAGATAACAGTCAGTGTTCCAACAATCCTCCTTTTCTTTTCATCCGGTACTGGTTGAGAGCTTTTATCTTCACGCCCTTTGTGCTGAGTATCTCAAGTGTACATTGCTACTCTGGTGCATTGTTCCAAGAGTTCCCTATGAATGGTTTCATCCTGCACCCGTGAAACTGTCTTTCTGAAAAGCAGATCTCATCTTATCCTGCTGTCTTTAAAAATCAACCCACAGATAAAATCTAAACTTCAGAGTCTGGCACATCAGGCTCTCTTGCAGCTCTGTTCTGCCTCGCCAGTCTCATCTTCTGCTGAGGCCCGTCTTCCGCCTCCCAGGGGTGCCATGTGCAGTGGTGCAGGATGTGCACTGCTTACACCCTTCCTTCTGGCCAGCTTCTGCCCTGGCTTAAATGTATTCCCTTTTCTCAAAATCTTTGCTTAATTCCTAGGCAGAATCAACTGCTCCCATTTCTGTAGTCTCATAGTCTCATAATGTTTTATGTATTACCTGCCTTTTAGTTATTTTTGTTTCTATCACTGGTGCTGGTCTGAAAACCTTAGACACCCAACATGTTTATTCATATTATTCCTTACACCTAGCCCAGAACATAGCACAAAGGGAGTATTTTATAAATGTTAAGTGATTGAGATGAATCTGAAAATATATTACTAGGAATCAACAGTGTATACTAGGAGCATACAGGTAAAAGGAGCTTTCCTTCTTATGTATCTGAATCTTCAGAGGTATCTATAAGTTAATACACTATTCTCTTCTTTGGGACAGAAACATTTTTGGCCTTTCTTTTTTTAAGTTTTATTTAGTTTAGGCTGCATTGGGTCCTTGTTGCTGTGCATGGGCTTTCTCTAGTTGTGGCGAGCGGGGGCTACTCTTTGTGGCAGTGTGCCAGCTTATTGCAGTGGCTTCTTGTTGCGGAGCACAGGCTCTAGGTGCGCGGGCTTCAGTAGTTGTGGCACACAGGCTCAGTAGTTGTGGCTCACGGGCGCTAGCGTGCAGGCTCAGCAGTTGTGGCATGCGGGCTTCAGTAGTTGTGGCGCACGGGCTTATTTGCTCCGTGGCATGTGGGATCTTCCCGGACCAGGGCTCAAACCCGTGTCCCCTGCATTGGCAGGCAGATTCTTAACCACTATGCTAACAGGGAAGTCCTTGTTTATTTTATTTGTTTATTTTTGGCTACATTGGATCTTTGTTGCTATGTGCGGGGTTTCTCTAGTTGCGGCGAGCGGGGGCTACTCTTTGTTGCGGTGCGCGAGCTTCTCATTGTGGTGGCTTCTCTTGTTGTGGAGGACAGGCTCTAGGCAGGTGGGCTTCAGTAGTTGTGGCACTCGGGCTCAGTAGTTGTGGCTCATGGGCTCTAGAGTGCAGGCTCAGTAGTTGTGGCTCGTGGGCTCAGTAGTTGTGGCTTGTGGGCTCTAGAGCACAGGCTCAGTAGTTGTGGTGCACGGGCTTAGTTGCTCCGCGGCATGTGGGATCTCCCTGGACCAGGGCTTGAACCTGTGTCCCCTGCATTAGCAGGCGGATTCTTAACCACGGCGCCACGCAGGGAAGCCCTCAGTCTTTCTTTATGTCTCCATATAAGTACACCCATTTTTGTATTGAGCCTGACTTAGAGTCCCAAGTTTAGTCTTGAGGAGAAAGAAGGGCTTCATATAAATATGTGCTACTGCCTTTATTCTAGATGGGGAGGGTCTTCTCTCCCTCTCATGCGTGCCTCTGCCTTGTGGCTTCAGGTGACAGAGTGTGGCTGGGGAGAGCCAGCGTGCAGAGCCTGAGGGACATACTGCTCGGAGCATTCTCTCTGGTGCTATGACATCCGGTATCCTCAGGCAGTTAACGTATTTCATCAGATCTACAATGTGCTGGTTGTTAGAAGCATCATTTTATGTGCCTCAAGAAAGTAAGAACACTGCCAAAAAATAATGAGATGATGTCAATTGTAAGATGTATCCCAAATGAAGAGATATTAAAATGTGAAAAAAATATGCATTATAGAATCAAGGAAATATGTTCTAGGTTCTGGGGCCCAGATTTACAGGGACCTGGCTTACAACAAACCTCTGCACTGATGACTAGACAGTGAGGAAGAAGCATGGCTTGTAGTTGTTTTGGGATCAAGTGGGCTTATGCATGGGAAAACTAGGTTAGAACAGTCTGTAAGGCCGATGGCTGGCTGTCATTGCTCTGGCCAACGTTCATATTCTTGTCTGGTGCTCCTATGGCCTTGGAAAGGGAAGTGGGGGTGGGAAATGAACAAAGGAATTTCTTCTCTGGTGGGTTCAGGATACGCTTCTCACGTGGGGTGGGGAGAATCAGTCTTCCTGCTTCTGATGTGTGTTTGGCGGATGCACAATATTGTTACAGAGCATCCGGGAGCCACGTGATGCTCCTTCCTCTTCTCAGAGACTCCATTCTGAACCACTTGAGTCATTTGTGTCACGTGTAAATCGACATGGAAGAGCAGTGTCTGGGCTTCCCTGCTGGTCTCCGCTGGGTGGAAGCTTCAGAATAATGGGATAATGGGAAGTGTGTCAGGAGACTGCTTACCTGGGTGTGGGAGAGGAGCTCCTTCTGGAAGAGGGGATCTGGTCCCACCCCAAGCCCACATGGGCTCTGTAAACAACGAGGCAGGTGCTGCTGTGGTTGCTCGTTCATCAGCGCTAGGAGAATCCATGATGGAGAGGATAGAGGGGAATGTGGGTGGAGAGCCAGAGGGGGCAGCCTGCAGGCAGGAAGCAGGAAGCTTGCAATGAATGGGAAGCCGGGAATGCACAGAAGGAATGAGGAGAATGTCTGAGAGAAAAACTGCAAAATAAAAAATAAAAATAAAATGATGACTTGAGGAAAAAGAATTAGCAGGGTTTTCGGAGATGACACATGAAAACAAATTGCTTGCTTGGAGGATTTTTTTTTTTTAATTTTATTTATTTATTTTTGGCTGTGTTGGGTCCTCGTTGCTGTGCGCGGGCTTTCTCTAGCTGCGGTGAGCGGGGGCTACTCTTCGTTGCGGTGAGCGGGGGCTACTCTTCATTGCGGTGTGTGGGCTTCTCATTGCGGGGTTCTCTTGCGGAGCACGGGCTCTAGGCATGCAGGCTTCGGTAGTTGTGGCATGTGGGCTCAGTAGTTGTGGTGCACGGGCTTAGTTGCTCCGCGGCATGTGGGATCTTCCCAGACCAGGGCTCAAACCCGTGTCCCCTGCACTGGCAGGTGGATTTAACCACTGTGCCACCAAGGAAGCCCTTGGAGGATTTTTTTTAATGTATGTTGAAACTGGCCTCAGAGAAGAGTAAACATTTGTTATTTGATAACTAAATGAGTTCTCAAATATTCTGTAAGACTTTGAAACCCAGTAGTCCCACGGGAAGTTCCCCACGGTCCCTGGAGAGAGGCAGTGTGAGGGCGCCTCTGTGCTGCTGACAAAGGAGGGATTGTGTGGGGGGCAGGACAGAGGACGTGCCTGCCCTCCTTCAGGCCTGGGGCCAAGGCATCCTGTGCCAGAATTGGCTTTGTTTCTGTTTCCTCCCAGGTAGGACAAATGCAAACGCGGTTTTAATTTGCTAGCTCCAGAGAACCAGCCTGGCCCTGGGAACCAGCTTGAGGAGGGAAGGAGGCTGCGGCCCTGCAGCCAGGGGAGGCTGGGAAGCCTGAGAAGCGGAGGCGACCACAGGGGCAGTCCCTTCCCTGTTGTCACCACTTGGTGATGGACATCAAGGGGGCGCCAAGATATCCAGGAGGCTTTTCTTCCTTGCCATGGAAGAACATTCCCACTGTTTGCCTTTAGGATGTGATAGGAATGCCATCAATTTGGAAATAGATTTACTTTCAGTAGTGAATGAGGTGATTGAGCCAACTTTTATTTGTTTAGATTCCCCTGGGACCTTGGGCATCAAGGATAATTAACACCATGGCCCAAGTTCACAGTTATTTTTCTGGAGTCATAGGCTATTACAGGCACAAGCACTTCACACTCTCAAGGCCATCCGTTTATTGAGCTCTTCATGCTTGCTCTCTGCCGTGACAAGCATATTATTTACTATTTGGAACCTGTGCAATAGCTGTTATTATCTCCATTTTATAGATGAGGAAAACTGAGGCATTATATTTCCTAGGGTCAAATTAAATTTGACCAGGATTCAAACTCAGGTCTTGCTGAATCCAAATCCCAGGGTCTTAACTACATTATATATTTTTTAAATTCTCATGAAAATTTCTGACTAGCTACAACACTGACTAAAACTTAGAGAAAAATTGCAAGACCAGTACAAAGAACTTCCCCCCTCACCCCGAACCATTGGTGAGAAGGTTGCCACTATGATGTCTCTTCACCTCTGAAAACTTTAGTGTGTATTTCCAACAAACATGGACATTCTCTTACATAATTCAATTAAAATCAGGAAGTTAATGTTGATACATTACTTTTAATCCTCAGACCCCACTTAAGTTTTGCCAAATGTTCCAATAAGGTCTTTTAAAGCAAAAGGATCCATTTCAGTATGTCCAAAACTCTTGAACTCTCGAACTCCCTTAGTCTTCCTTTGATTTTCACCTTGACACTTTTGAAGATTACAGGCTGGTTGTTTTGCAGAATGTCCCTCAATGTGGGCTTGTCTGATGTTTCCTTATGATTCCATAGAGGTTCTGTATCTTTGGCAGAAAGATCACAGAAGTGGTATGTTCTTCTCAGGAGGACACTCTTAAGTACCAGTGGGTTGATGGCCTAACCGGGGACTCTTCTGTTTCATTTTTAGGTGGAACCTAGGTAAAACGTATAATATCGTTCTGGGATCTGGACAAGTCGTGTTGGGAATGGATATGGGTCTCAGAGAGATGTGCGTCGGGGAGAAACGGACCGTGATCATTCCACCCCACCTGGGATATGGGGAGGCTGGTGTGGGTGAGTATGCAACAATGTTTTATAAAAGGTGTTTGGGGCACATGTTTTGTCTGTATTTTGTGCTTATTTAGAACAATATGCTTCTTCCATTTAAAACCCAAAGACTCTGTGGGACTTTTTTTTTCAAATTTATTTTTGGCTGTGTTGGGTCTTCGTTGCTGTGCGTGGGCTTTCTCTAGTTCCAGCGAGCGGGGGCTACTCTTCCTCGTTGCGGTGCGCGGGCTTCTCATTGCAGTGACTTCTCTTGTGGAGCACGGGCTCTAGGTGCGCGGGCTTCAGTAGTTGTGGCTCATGGGCTCTAGAGCGCAGGCTCAGTAGTTGTGGTGCACGGGCTTGGTTGCTCCGCGGCACGTGGGATCTTCCCGGACAAGGGCTCAAACCTGCGTCCCCTACATTGGCAGGTGGATTCTTAACCACTGCGCCACCAGGGAAGCCTGGGGACTTTTATTTAAGTATTTAGCATTTTTGTTTCAAGACCCCGTGAATTCAGTGTTAGTGCCACGTTAATGGGATTAAGCAGGGGTTTCTGTGAAATAAACCTTGGCTCTTCAAACCCACATGTGGGAAATGTCCCTGAAAGGGCTTGCCAGGTGATTTCTCTTAGGTGAGCCAGGTGCTTCCTTGGGGAACTGTTTCCCAGGGCACTAGAATGCTGAACCTATAAGCTATCCAAGGAGATTTCCTTGTGGAAGAGATTGGTTTCAAGTTCTGGAAATACTGGCATTACGTCGCCCTCACAACTGTTACAGTTTACTTCATGATTTTGGCCAAAATGAGCCCTCCTCGTGGGGGTGGGTGGGAACCCCTTCTTTTTCAGTTTTTATGCCCCTGCTGTCTGGAGATGGAGGAGATGGGAAGTGCTAACTTATAGAAGTGATAGGCACTTTGGATTTTCTTTTTCAAAATTTTTAAGAAATTGTAAAAGATACTCTCTGCTAATCCCCCCAATCGGAGAAGAAACACTTTAAAAAATATGTTGTATATCCTATACGACCATGCTCCTATGATATAGATTATAGTTATAATATATAATTTAAAATAATGCACATTTATTTATAGTCACATACTTATAAGTTCTTTTGGACCCATACTGTATATACTGTTCTAGAATTTGTGTTTACAAATCGTATCCTGGATCATGATTTTAAGGCATACTGTATTATTCTTAAAGTTCAGCGGTTAGATTTATTCAAAAGTTCTACCATTGTAGTCTCTGCTAGTGGCTTTTAAACTTTTTTCACCAAGACACACAGTAAGAATTACATTTTATCTCCCAATCTGTGTTACACATAAGCATGCAATTTTACCTAATATACATATCCATTTAATTTTATATATAAAATTAAAACTAAGTTTCATAAAACAATACCTATCCTTTCTATGTGCAATGTACTCTGATTTTATTCTATCCCTTAATTTAAAAAAATGTTGGTCACCATTCTCTAAACTGATTTTGAGACTCACTACCCACAGTTTGGAAAAACCACTCGCTGATTGATGCTGAACTTTCTTGCTTTCGCAAGAGATGCCTCCATCCATGAGGCAGCTAGAACCGGGGTGGCGGGGGGAGGATGAGAGGGGCGTGCCCTCCGCCTTGTCGCTAACGCCCCCTCCTCCCGTCACTGCGGCAGATGGAGAAGTGCCCGGCAGTGCTGTGTTGGTGTTTGACATCGAGCTGCTGGAGCTCGTGGCCGGCCTGCCGGAGGGGTACATGTTCATATGGAACGGCGAGGTGTCAGCCAACCTCTTTGAAGAAATTGACAAGGACGGCAATGGAGAAGTCCTCCTGGAAGAGGTAACTGACCTTTTTGAAGGGAAGTGGGACCCAAGGAGCTCAGGGAGCCTCACTGGGCTGGGTACCCACCCTGAATGTGAATCCTTTCAGAGTGAGGACAGCTGTGCTTGCTTGTGATGCTGGTAACCTGCGTGCTCGTGTACCAAGCACTTGCACGCACACAGTCTCTAAGTTGAGCTCACAATTCCTCTTTGAAGAGACCGAGGCCCTGAGAGCTTCAGGGCTTGGCTCCAGGTCTCACAGCTCTGGATTCAGCTCTTCATTCCTGGGTGCTCACTGCGGCCTGCACTGTGCTAAATGTTTTTCACATACATTATCTTGCTTGGCCTTCACAACAGCCTTGTAATCATCCCTATTTTTCAGAAGCAGCAGCTGTGCACAGAGAAGGTAAATGACTTCCCCAAGGTTGCACAGCCATCCAGCGGTTTGTACACATCCCCGTCTGGAGCATCTAGATCCTGTGTTGTTTGTCCTGCACGAGACACCCCTTTGTGGAACTGGGCAATAGAGTCCTCTGTCTTGTCACAGCCCCAGGGAATTCCAGCTCTCCACCTGTTCCATGTCTGCTTATTCAAGGACATGGCTCCAGCCTTTTCCCCTTTCTCTCTTCTGTCATCAACATTTCCCCAGCTACTGGATCGTTCACATTAGCCCGAGAACATGCTGCTGTTTTCCCTTCTCTTAATGCATCTTTCCATTTCTTTTATGTCTTTGCTCCCTTTACAGCAAAAACCTCAGAAGAGTTGTCTGTCCTCCCTGCCTCCAGTTCCTTTCCTTGTAATCCATTTCACACCCACTCCTGTTGGGTTTTTATCCCTCCACGCCACTGAACCTGGTCTCACTAAGGTGCTGAACCTTACTTACTCTTACTTCAGCACAGCTGTCTCCTTTTTGAGACGTCTTCTTTCCCTGGCTTCCACAGCACAGTTTCTCTGTGTTCCTTCTACCTCACTGGTAGCTCCTTCTCAGGAGTCTTCTTCCTGGGCTCTTCAGGGTGGAGGGCCCCAGGCTAAGTCCTGAACTTGAGCTCTTCTCCCCCTTTACGTCACTCCCTTGGTGGTCTCCTCCGGTCCCATGGCTTTACCATCCTTGTCCTGTGACTTCCAGATGGGCAGCTCCGGGCCCATCTTCTCTCCACTTCACACTCAGGTATCCAGCTGCCCACTTGATATCTTCATTTATTGAACCCCCAATATCCACCCCCCCTGAACTTGCTTCACCCAAAGCCTTCCCCATCTCATTCGATGGCATCGCTTTCCTTCCAGTTGCTCAGGTGAGAGCACTCAGTCATCTCTGACTCCTCTCCTCCTCTCACAGGCTAGAATAGATCCATCAGGAAATTATTCTAGCTCTGTCTTGAAAATATATCCAGAACCTGACCACTTCTCGTCACCTCTGCCCCACAGCATCTCAGTCCAGGGCCCACCGCCTCCCGCTTGGACCGCTACGAAGGTCTTCTTGCTCTCACCCTTGCCCCTCACAGCAGCCAGAGTGATCCTTCTAAAACATAAGTCAGAGCATGGCCTGCTTCATCTCAGAACCCTGCAGAAGCCTCCTGTTGGGCTGCATCCCGCAGGCCTGAAAGCCTTGTAGTTGCCCAGCCTTGAGACTGAAGAAAGAGCCTAGAGACAGCGACAGAGACATCAACAACTTATTGGACAGGGGTATCATACAAGTCTGCAGCAAAAGGTCCTGGAGCTACCCCCCGCGCACTGTGTACGGCAGACAGGAGGCAGGACATAACAGAAATCTTCGCTACCTGGGGGAGAAGGAGGCCACCATTTATAGGGGAATTGACGTCAGCTTGGCTTATCAGTTACCAGGGAAACCAGCAGCTGGGGCATGTCCCTCACAGCCCCAGGTTAACGACCATCATGAGGGCAGAGGTTTCCCTTTACTAAACTAGCAGGTGGAACCATTCTGGCCTAAGGATTAGAACAATCACTAGCTGGGGCAGGGGGCAAGCACGTTCTTGTGAGTAGGGTGTAGGTGAAGCAGGGACTAGTCAAACAGGGGATGTACAAAGACAAGAGAACAGCCATCTTGAGTGGTCTGACCATACATCCCCCTATTTCCAGTCTTTGCGGTGGCCCACAAAGGCCCTACAATGGCCCTCCACCACCTGCTCGCTGTAACCTCCTCTCCAACAACTCTCCCTTTGCTGTCCTGTAAACACACTGGCCATGTGTCCACCCCGGGCCTTTTTACCAGCTGTTCTCAGCTCAGAAGACACTTCCCCTAGATAACTGTTGGGCGTGTTCCCTCACTTCCTTCAAGCCTTTGCACAAGACTCTCTTTAGCATTAGGGTTTTACCCTGACCACCAAATTGACATTTCAACCCGTTCCCCTAACTGCACTCTGGATCTTCCTTACTTGGCTCTACTTTTTCATTTTTCTGGAGCATTTTACTTTCTAAGTTAACATGTAGTTTACTTACTTTTTAAATGTTCCTTTTTAATTGTGTATCTTGTCCACTAGCATATGCTAGAATTGCAAGGGCAGCATGTTTTGCTTGTTTATTGATATAGCTCCAGGATCTAGGATGGTGCTTAGCACACAGTAGACAGTAAGTTTTTATTGTATGAATGAATGAATGAATGAATGAATTCTTAGAGGCGAGGGTGGTTAGGGGATTGGCCTTTGGTGTTAAACTAAGTGTTGATTTGGGGAAAAGGGATAGTTCCAGTGGCTGCTGTGTATTGGCTGCCTGGGACCTAAGGGCTCCTGGAGTCATTTTGGCAGGGGTTTTTTAACCTGCATCTGGAGGAAAAAACCCGGGTCGTGTAGTTCAGAAGATTTTGTCTGTTCTGCTGGCTCAGACTCAAATTCCAGCCCCATCGCCTTTGGGCTGCTCTGTTCAGGCTCCAGCTTGGTGTTCTCAGCTGCTGTATCTCATGGTCTGTCCTGCCCCTTTCTCTCCAGTTCTCAGAGTACATTCATGCCCAGGTGGCATCTGGCAAAGGGAAACTTGCCCCTGGATTCGATGCTGAGATGATTGTGAAGAATATGTTCTCCAACCAGGACCGGAATGGAGATGGGAAGGTCACAGCTGAGGAATTTAAACTCAAAGACCAGGAGGCAAAACACGACGAACTCTAAACCTGATATGAGCCATTTGTGTGATGCCAAGCCCCCTGTTGTGGCAGAATGTGCAGTGAGGGTGCGAGGGTCTCTCAGAAGGGGAATCGTCAGCAAGTAGTAGGTGGGTCATATAGTACCTGGGACATACATCGGGGTGGGTTGATACACATGGTGAGAATTCTAGGCTGATGCCAGTGATACTAGAAAAATCAGTGCGGGTGCCTTAGCATGGGTTGTATAGAATATTGAAAATGCTGCATTGTCAGCAGTTGTTTTGTGAGCCTTCTGGGTAGTTTTGTTATTAAAGGGAAATAGTGTCATACAGAAGTTATAATCATCTTGGAGGGAACAGAAGAAAATGTGTCTAGGATATTTACATAAAGAGGATTAAAAATGTTTTTAACTTGCTGGTGTTGTAAAATTATTCTCCAAATGGCTAGAAGAGACAGAGGGCATGCCCCAGCAGGATTCCCAGACAGCCCCAGAAAAGTTTTCCCAGTGGCCCGTATGGGCCCTGGTAATGCCCAACCTCCACCGTGCCTCTACTCAAACACACACACACAGACACACACACACACACACACAGGTGTGCTCTTCTAGTTAATCATACCCCACCTCACTGTGGTCCTCCTATTGGCTAGGTAACTTGGAGGTTAAAAAGAAAATCAGTGGACCAAACAAAAGGCATCTTGGACCATGAGTAGAGAATTTGATTCTGCATTTGTCACATAAGATTATCTTCTTCACTCTTGCTTATTCCCATCACTCTATCCCATAGCACCCTCTCTTCTCACCCTGAATCCTTTGCTCAGATATAGATACATGTAGGGCTGGTGGCTAAGCCTAGCTCCAGTGTATCTCACTGTGGCCAAGATGGAAATGTCATCCCAACAGGTGAGCATAGACAAAGTGACATACTTCTGCCTCTCATTTGTGTCCTAGAGAGGGAGGTGCCCTAAGGCCTGGGAGCCTCTCTCTGCATAGTAGAAGGACAGTGTACCTGCTGGCCTGTCCCCATGTTATGCAGTAACTACCTTGCTGCCTCATGTCCTCTGTTCCCAAGTGGTGGTGGCACTCACCCTGCAGTAACCAATGATTTTCCTTTTGAAACAGCTTTGTTCTACTAATTTAAACTATTTTGTACTGATGTAGCCCTGAGATAGATAGTTCCTGAAAATGCTGTGCACTCATTCAATGGAATAAATGTTGGAAGATGACTTTTTCATAAATAAAATATTGAATTATATCATCAGGTTTTGTGGTGTTTTATTTGAAGTCTCATTTTTCCCATGAGAATACACCATGCCATCAGAATCCCCTTGATAAAAACTCAGCAGGACTGAATTGGAAGAAGTGGAAGATTGCTGTACGGTATATGGGGGATGTATCAGTCAGAGTCCTGGCTGGAAACATACCCTCATGTGGGACTTCTGAAGAGAAGCTAATGAAAGTACTCTTTACAGAAGCGTGGGCAGGGCTCAGGGGGCCCAGTAAGGATGTCAAGGTACCCATGACTGCTGTTGGCCAATGACAGTAGGAAGCTGTTCCACCCCTGGGCCTGAAGGGTCCAGGGGAGCCTGGGAGGGGCTGCCTGGTAGGAGCGGGTGGAGGGATGCAGCCACTCCCAGCACTGCGGCTGGCAGTGGAGCAGAGTACTGAGGGAAGAAACACCCATCTTCTCTGTCCTGCCACTGGCTCCCATTAGCTGAAGCCAACCTGAAGCCAGAGGGCAAGGAGCTCAGGGGCTGGTGTTCTCAGGGATCAGTGTTTTGGGGTGCAGAGGAAGGTGGAGAATGACCGGTTGGGGTTGGGTTGGGAGCAAATGGAGAATAACTGGCACATGTATAGGGAAAAAACTATACATATATGGCTTTCTAAAGAGCAAATGTTCTGGTTTACTCTTTGCAGAAGCAACTTCAGGGACTCTGTGTGCTTTTGGGAGGGGAAGGAGGTGCCCATGGCCTTCCTGGCTGTTCCCGAACCCTCTTCTACGGTGCACACAGTCACTCAGCCTTTTCATTTAACAGAATTCCTTAAGTGCACTAGATGCATTTATGATCTGCTAAACTGAACTGCTCTTTGGAATGCATTTGACTTGTAGCACTTCATTACGCTTACGTATCTTCATGAAGATAAACATCCTGTGCTTGTTCTCTACCCTACATCTTTAGTTGGTCCTGTTTGAATATCTTCACTGGCTGTTTTCTATAGTGGTGGAGACAGGTTGGCTGAATAAAAAATAAGTTTCTCTAGGGAAATTAAGGACTGTGGGCCTTAGAGCTTCAAGAATGAAGGGTAACTTTAGCTTGTATTTGTTTTTGTATTTAAACTGCCTACCTGACTGCTGAGCTGGAACGCTGGTCTTTTCTGGCCTTCAGACTCAGACTGAAGTCTTGGCTCTTCTTGGGTCTCTGTCCTGCAGGCTTTTGTTGTTCAGCTTTACTGAGGTATAATTAACAAAACTGTAAGACATTTCAAGTGTATGTGATGACTTGACATAAATGTACACTGTGAAAGGATTCCCCCATCTACTTAAATTAACACATACATCACCCATCACCTTTTTATTTGAGAACGTTTAAGTTCTACTCTTAGCAAATTTCAGCTATATGACAGCGTTATCAACTATAGTCACCATGTTATACATCAGATCCACAGACCTTATTTATCTTATAGCTGAAAGTCTGTATCCTTTTTTGTATCTCCCCCACCCTCTAGGCCCTGGTAACCACTTTTTTACTGTTTCTATGACTTCAACTTATTATTTTTTGATTCCACATATAAGTGATACCATGCAGTATTTATCTTTCTAAACCTTTGGCTTGAGTGCTGCCTGGCACTTCCATTCTTTCCGTTGCTAAGGGAACGTATGCATTTTGTTAGGGAAGTTGGCCTGACTGCAAGATTATACATAGGCACTTTAATATCTTAGGTTTCTAGGAACAGAGTTGCTTTCTTTGAAGGCTTCTTCCCTTGGATATCTTAGGGTCTGGAGTCTTTTTATAAAATAAGAATACTGCTCTCAATTATTTATTGCTAGTTGCAGATATTATTAAAATAGTGTTTGATTCTGTGTGGTCATCCTTAATGTTGGAATTTCAATAGGTCATGGGAATTCCTTCCAGCTTACAGTGGCCATATTTAAATCTCATTGAAATGCAGACAACATCCAGATTTATAGTTGCCAAAATTTCTCCTCTGAGCTCTAATCTGCCTATGGTATCTTCTCCTGTATATCTCACAGGCATCTCAAACTGTGTGTTCAAAATAGAATGTATATTCCCACTCCCTTCCCAGCACCTTCCATCCAAGCCTGTTCTCCTCTCTCATTCTTTTGCCACCCATTCGCTCAAACCAGACACCTGGGGTCACCCTATTCTCTCACCCCACATGTTTAATCCAACAGCAAGTTTTGCCATTTCTGAACTGGTAATGGCTAGAAGAGGCTGTAGAGACTGCTCTCATGGCTTCCATTTTAAAGGGAGGTGACTGACCTATAGTCTTAGCAAAGGACTGAGCAATGACTAGAATGCAGGTCATAACTACAGTATTCTTTACACGTACACCATGCACTGTGCTTATTTGTGGAAGCACATTATAAATCCTTTGGAAAATAGCCAATATGGCAAGCTCTAATAGCAAATACAGGAGTAAAGAGCTCTCATTAGATAAGGGATTCCCAACTTTTTCTATGTGAAAAAGTCCTCCAGGTAATTGATACTCCCATGCCATGCTATCTGCTTTAAAGCAAGAAGCTTGGTTTTGAGTTCCATTCTGGAAATACCCAAGCAGGGAACAGTCTCCTTTGTGCCACCGAGTACTTTGCTTCACTGTTTATTATAAAAAGGAGAAGTAGTGATGGAAGATAAGGATGGGCTGCAGGAAAAAGGTTTGCATCACAAGACCTTGCCTCCCTACCATATTCGACTGGACTAGAGATTACTGACCACACTAGATGTCCAGAACCAGCTGGATCATGCCTTGTCTGTATCATAGCTCACATGCTAAGAAAACCAATTAGTTGCTCATAGACTCTGCAGTTCAAGGGCTAGAGTCAGGGTCAAATTTATCACAATGGTGGGCTTCCCTGGTGGCGCAGTGGTTAAGAATCCGCCTGCCAATGCAGGGGACATGGGTTCGAGCCCTGGTCCGAGAAGATCCCACATGCCGTGGAGCAACGAAGCCCGTGCGCCACAACTACTGAGCCTGCGCTCTACAGCCCGTGAGCCACAACTACTGAAGCCCGTGCGCCTAGAGCCCGTGCTCCACAACAAGAGAAGCCACCGCAATGAGAAGCCCGCGCACCGCAACAAAGGGTAGCCCCTGCTCATCGCAACTAGAGAAAGCCCGCACGCAGCAACGAAGATCCAACACAGCCAAAAATAAATAAATTAAATAAATAAATTTATTAAAAAAAAAAATTTATCACAATGGCAAGTCTAAGCCTTGTGTAAACCATTATGGGGCAACCAAAACTCAGAATGGGAAGTCAGACTGCATAGAGGAATGGCAGTTCCTAACCCTGAAGTACTCTTGTTTTAGTCATCATGAGACCCAGCTACATTTTGTTTTCTGCCTATGGCTATTTCTGAAACGCTTAGACTTTCAATATAGTACCTTCTTTTACTAATATTTTCAATGGGGGAAAACAATTTTCCTAGGCCCCAGTATTTTCTGAAGGACAGATTAAATTTTCTCTGCAAAAATCTTTTTATTTTTATAGTGTGTAAATCTGAAAATAATCTAAATAGCCACTATGACAAGGACATTAGGATTCATACATCACACACAAAAACATGGCAGGTTCAGTTGAATGAATAATAATAGTCTTGACAGAATTAAAAAGGCTTTTCATTTCATTTTTATCATCAGTGCTTCAATATAGAACATTCTGTAATGATTAGTGGCATGTAGATACCAATAGATTTTTTTTCAAACATCAAGTGCCAATGTTTTTTGGTAAATATCGATTTTCACCAAACAAAATAACCAAACATAACACAATTTTAGGAGATGGTTAATCTATCAGCATAATTCACCCAAATTATAAAAATGACAACACTTAAAATCATGCACATTATTTCACCATTTCATAAAACTTTTTAAACATCTACAAACTTTCCCAATGTAAAAAGACTTCTCAAAAATGTCATAACATTAAGCTACAAAATTCACTATGGAAATGTAGGGAGTTATTCTTCAAATTTTTGCTCTAAGTTTTTTTTTAATCTGTTAAAAAATATAGTGAGGAGTGTGTTGAGAGAGATGGAGAAAAAGGAGCTTCCACTTGATGGATTCAATAAATCTGAAAATACTTCAGCAGTATAGAGGAAAAACTTCAAGATCAAGAATATATTATAAATAAAATCTTTTAACAAGATGAACAGATGAGCAGCTCTTGCATCAATTGCACCCACAGGTGAGAGGTCTTCTTGAAGAATGCTTGTTTATAGAATCTTCTGTAAGATAGAGTTGGCTACATCCAATGATTCATCTTTTACTAGAACAATATCATAAGAGTCCATGTACTTTTCTAAAAGCTCATCCACCTAATCAACAACCAAAAAAATCACAAAAATTAAATTAATATGCAGGGGGGAGAAGTAAATAATCTCAGTATAAATCTCACTGCTATGTTAAATCTTTTGGGTAAAATGTTGTAAATTAATTTGCTTTCATAAAACCTTTGAAATGAAGAAATACTTTCAAAATTTTAAAACTCATTGACATAGGAAGTTTCCCATATGGTGGCTTTTCTTATGAAATGATTTCTCTCTAGCCCAGTGGTTCTCAACTGGGGAGATAGTGCCCAAGGAACATTTGGCCATGTCTAGAGACATTTTTGATTCTCAACTAGGGAATGATACGGGCTTCTAGTGGGGAGAGGCCAGAGGCACCTCATTTAGAATGTACACTCTCCCTCCCCGCCAATACCTATAGCATACATATGTGCATACCAACTCCCTTAATCATCACCAAAGTAAAGGGACAAAGAGAAATCAAAATGTCTCTAAAATAACTGGGGCTTCCCTGGTGGCACAGTGGTTAAGAATCTGCCTGCCAACGCAGGGGACACGGTTTTGGGCCCTGGTCTGGGAGGATCCCACATGCTGCGGAGCAACTAGGTCCGTGAGCCACAACTACTGAGCCTGCAAGCCACAACTACTGAGCCCACGTGCCACGGCTGCTGAAGTCCACGCGCCTGGAGCCTGTGCTCCACAACAAGAGAAGCCACCGCAATGAGAGGCCCGTGCACTGCAACGGGGAGTGGCTCCTGCTCGCCGAACTAGAGGGCCCGTGCGCAGCAACGAGGGCCCAGCACAGCCAAAAATAAATAAATTAAATAAATAAATTTTTAAAAAAAGTCTCTAAAATAACTACTTTCTCAGGCACCTTTGGTAACAATTGTCTATAAAGTTTCATCCTAATTTTTTTTTTTCTAAAGAAAATTAAATGACATCTATATACTTACTCTATCATTTAGATATCCAATTTTCAGAATGTGCTCAACATTGGCTACTCCATCTGCCATTTTTAAGTCCCCTTGGGAGTCTCCCAGCAGAATTATGTTGCTATTGTTTTTTAGTTGATTGAAATATTCCGTATTCTTCAAGGATCCATCATCTTTGTTAAACACATGAATTAGTTCTCCTTTAAATCCTCTGAGCAGCCCCTGTTAAAAATATAAATCCTCTGAAACAATAGGTTCTGCAAGTTCTACTTGTTGTATTTTTACATTCATGATAGGTAAGAAGGGCTCTGAGAAGTTAATGACTTCCTAGAGACCACTTTAAATGCATTGAAAACCACTGAAAAACCACTGAAAACCACTGAAAGCACAATGCTTTGAAAACCCAATTTTTACTTTTCATTTGTTTCCCAACCAAAAGGTCTCATTTTATGTATATCATAATATATTGTCTTTCTTAGAACTCAAATAACGTCAGTTCTAATTCACTTTTTTTCCCTATCTATGGATATTAAGTGTTCAGAATTGCTGCATTAAATTACTTTAAAAGAAGTTTTACTAATTTTATTATTAGTCTGCAGCTTCAGAAACAGAAGAAGGGTATATTATTATTTTTTGGTATATTATTTTTAAAACATGGATATAGACATAACCCTGGGAGAGATGATGATTTCCAGAGCAGGCCTATCAACTTGGCCTAATTTAATGAATATACATTAAATAATAAATTAAAATGCATTTGCACGATTAAAATATTTTCTGATACTAAAATTAATCATGAAGAATGATTTGCTATCCTTACATTGTCATCAAAATCCATGAAGTTGGACACTACTTTGACATTTGGATAATAAACACCAGCTTGACGGATAACCTCCTCTAGTATATCACCGATACCAGCTGAGAATATGAACACAGGAATACTGTATTGTTGCAGCTTATCAAAGAAATTCTCATATCCGTCCCTGTAAGATGGAGGTAAGAAGTGAGTGTTAAAGAGCAAGGTATATCTCCTTTTCACCTACAAGTTATAAAAGCTAAATATTTCTACTTGATTCTATGGCTCATTTATATTCTCATTTCAAAATACTGCCCAAGAGGGCTGTTACTGTTGTCTATAACACTACTGCAAGTTTTTCAAACTGGTTAGCTTTTTATCCTCCTTTCAATAAATTCTAACAGTACAAATTAGATGATTTTAGACTTGCACTGAATATGGATATAAACCTACCGTTCAGAATGTATATCATTTTACAGCAAATAATTGAAGCACACCTTGAAAAACCCACAAAAGGTGAGCTGGAAGACCTCCTGCTTGTCATCTTGCTCATCTACTCCTTATTGTAAGAAAAGCAGGGACTTCCCTGGTGGCACAGTGGTTGAGAGTCTGCCTGCCAGTGCAGGGGACACGGGTTCGAGCCCTGGCCTGGGAGGATCCCACATGCCGCGGAGCAACTAGGCCCGTGAGCCACAACTACTGAGCCTGCGCGTCTGGAGCCTGTGCTCTGCAACAAGAGAGGCCGCGATAGTGAGAGGCCTGCGCACCGCGATGAAGAGTGGCCCCCGCTCACCGCAACTAGAGAAAGCCCTCGCACAGAAACGAAGACCTAACACAGCCAAAAATAAATAAATAAATAAATAAATTTATTAAAAAAAAAAAAAAAAGAAAAGAAGAGTGGTGTATTCTCTTTACATCTGGCATCTCTCTTACCTAAGATCTGGCAGCCATAGGTAATGTCTTGATCTTAAAATCAAAACTCATTTTACTCTTAATGGACTATAGGGTAAGCTGCCTACAAAGGAATGAAATACTGATTAGCTGTCCTCACACTCTTTCTGACAATTTAATGCTTTGCTCCTTAGAAGCAGATCACCTTAAAATGTAGCATCATGAAAAAAAAAAAAGAGAAAAAAGAAATAGCATCATCATATTCACCTAATGAGTTGAAAAATTTAAAAGGTGGTAAACAGTACTGAAAATAAGCTTAAAAATGTTTATATATTATAATTCGTATATTACAAATATTTTTATTATCTGCTAAAACATATTCGCCTTTCCTAGAGATAGTAGTTTTCAAGGGGAGTTTGAGAATTCAGAAGGCAGATCATGTAACAGAAACAGACTCATGAGCTTAAAATCCTTTTCAAGTTGATTTATAAACATTCCTTTCATATTTCATGTCTTTCAAAAGTATTTTGCTAAAATATTTCAAAATGGTCTTGGTTTCATAAATTTTTAAGTTAGTCTTGAAATTATCTGATATGTCATTCTACGTTCGTTATCTCACCACTGTTTTATGATAGGTGGCATATTTTGGATATGTTTTTATATGTGATATTTTATAGATTATTTTAATAAAAAACCACACTTGAATACATATATAACAACAGTTCAAGTCTGTAGACAATTAACAACAACAAAAAAACACCCGAGAAACTTACTTGAGCATAATGTCAGATTCTTCCACAATTTCTTTAAGTTTGGCTTTTGGTAAAGCCTGTTCAACAAGCAAACCATGTGATTTAGTATACCTGGAAAGTATAAAGAGGATATCAATTACCAAAGAAAAAGAGAATATCAATTAAAGCAAATTAAGACTATTATCTTTATTAAAAAGCATTCTTCAGTATGAGAAAATGAGTATTTCATTCATCATAATTTTGAATTTAAATTTTAGAGATTTAAATTCATCACTAATGAATGTATACCCCATGTGTCTCAAAATGTGATATGCACGTTCTTACTGTATTTCCCAGTTCTCAAAGTCTGGTTTAATTTAAATGTGTTAATAAGATAATGAAAGGATACAAGGTGTAACTCTTTCCTCAGTCTACAGATAACACTGAATTGAAGCTAGGGAGGCACAATCATTTCTCTGATTGCAGGGAGAATTAGAGCTAAGCCATTTTCCCCCACCTGTTTGTGGTCTGAATTTTCATGAAGAGCCGAAGTACTGAAGATGTTGCCTAGTGAGCCGGAGAAAATTCTTGCTATGGAAATTTTTATATATAGGTGCTTTGTAATTACATAAAACCACCTATAATTATAGCATCTCAGTATAATAGGCCTTTAGAACCTCTCTAGCTGATATCTAAAAATCCACCTATAATGTTCCTAAGTGACCCTCCTCTCTGAGTCAGCTCCCATCATGTTAGTGAGCTCATTCTCCCAGGGAAGTTTATACCATTGCTAGAAAATTCTAATTGCTGGACAGTCCTTTCTTTCATCATGTTGAAATCAGTTGGCTTAAGCCTTCCAAGTCTAGTTCTGTTTCGAGAGGCACGTAGAGTAAGTCTAATCCTCTTTTCAGTGTTTCATACCATAAACACTAATTAAGTGTGCAACGTATTCAGGTTAGGTAATGGGATAATGAAAACCAGTAACATCATTCCTAGTCTTCTGAAACTAAAACCACAAGTTGTTGCTTCTCAAATCAAAGCATCCTCTCTATTCCTTGAAATCTTCCTCAAATGGGATGGCTCCAATTCCTGTGGTTATCTTAGTGGACTCCTTTGACACAGACTAAGTTTGTCAACATTTCTCTTAATAGCATTCTCCCAGGACTCAACACAATGCTTTCACTGTGGTCTGCTTGGAATGCTGCATTTTGATTAATGCGACCAACATCAGAGGATCATTTCTCAGTAACTATGTCACCTGCTGGCTCCAACTAAATTCAGAGTCAACTTAAATCCTAATTCTTTTTCTTTATACATTCAGCCACATCTGTCCATATACTTAAATAAAATTTTTTCTTCTTTTTAATTTAAGGCTTGAGTGCAGGATTTAAATTTATTCCCACTGATCTTCATATTAACAAAACAAATTCTAGACTGTTGCAGTGATTAGAGAATTAGAGTTCATTTTGTCATATTTAATCACTGCTCTAGCTCACTGGATAATCTATGAATCTATTTATATACAGTGCAGGGGAAAACCATTAGTTGTAACTATAATGTTATTTTATATTTTTAACCCTCCCATCACCCAATACACACTTACCACTCTACTATATAAGGGTACTTCTCTTCTACAGTAAGAACAGGATCAATTTCAATAGCATAATATTTGTCCTTTAGTTGCAGTAACTAGAAATAAGTGAATAACAATCGTTAAGACTACAGAGTTGTCATTAAGCTGCTTAGTTTTACAGAAAGCAAAACAATGTAAGCAAGTGTTTTCCACAAACTGCTTTATATGGTAATGATTAGATCATGCCTAGCTAATGCATAGATCCACTGAAGACATCTTTGTTGAGCTTAGTTTACATGTAACTAAATACACCTGCAAAAAGTTACCTTGCTTTTTCGGGGGCTTCCCTGGTGGCGCAGTGGTTAAGAATCTGCCTGCCAATGCAGGGGACACAGGTTCGAGCCCTGGTCTGGGAAGATCCCACATATCACAGAGCAATAAGCCCGTGTGCCACAACTACTGAGCCTGTGCGCCACAACTACTGAGCCTGCATGCCACAGCTACTGAAGTCCGTGTGCCTGAAGCCACTGCAATGAGAAGCCCGCGCACCGCAACAAAGAGTAGCCCCCGCAACTAGAGAAAGCCCAAGTGCAGCAGCTAAGACTCAACATAGCCAAAAATAAATAAATAAAATAAATAAACTAAAAAAAAAAGTTACCTTGCTTTTTTAAAGTACTTTCAGGTCAGTAATTCAGTGAAACCAGTAATCAAATTATCACTACCAAAAAACTCTTGTTCTCCTATGAAAGTATTCAATTTGATTCATATTTGGAGTCTTATTTGTTAAAATAGACACAGATAGACACTTACTCAAGGAAGTAGAGAACTAAGCCAGTTTCCTGATCAATTTAAGGGGATAAAATACATAAAACCACAGCACGTTTTTTTGGCTGCAAGGCTTGTGGGATCTTAGTTCCCCGACCAGAGATCAAACCTGTGCCCCCTGCATTGGAAGCTCGGAATCCCAACCACTGGACGGCCAGGGAATTCCTGTCACAGTATTTTTGTTTTAATTCTCCAGTTAATATAAGGACACCAGAATATTTTGGTAATCTATTAAAAGTTTCTCATGTAAGTTTTGTTGTTATTGTTAAAAAGTAACTGTTAATTTTTTCATTAAAATAAGTTGGGAGCATATAGTCCATACAATAAACCTAAGATCTATTGAGTGTTTACTATGCACCAGATATGGCTATAAGCACTTTGCAACCATTCTTGTTTGTATGAATGAACCTGAAAAAACTCTCAGCAAAAAGGGTAATGAAGTCTTTGAGTAACTCTGGATTATAGTTAGTGTTTACCTTTTCTCGACATTCATCTGTAATTAGCTTACAGTTGTCAATGACATCTACAGAAAGAAAGCAAACTAGGCATTAAAAAAAATACTCTGAACTATATTCAATATCCTGGGATAAACCATAATGGAAAATAATATAAAAAAGAATGTATATATATATATGTATAACTGAGTCACTTTGCTGTACAACAGAAATTAACTCAACACTGTAAATCAACTATACTTCAATTAAAAAATAAATTAAAAAAAAAAAAAGAAATACTCTGATGCTACTAGTACTATAAATAACTTATTACTTTTAACTTAAATGCCAAGTCAAGTAGCATGGTCATTACAACTTTTGGTGTTAGTGCTGTAATTCACATGGCATTCCTAGAGAATCTAATGGTTTTAAAATCTAAACCTTGGATCTAAAGCTTTTTTCCTACATTTGGGATTACTTGATTAGAAATTCTCCAGAGACGAATTACTGGGCCAAAGGGTACAATTTTTAGTAGTTTTTAAAAATAAATTATCAATGATTTCTCAAATTACACATGTTCCAACAGTTAGTGAGAGGGCTTATATCAGGTTGAAGAGTATTATTTTAAAAACTCACTGCCAAGTTTGGAAAACAAAAAAGGTATATTATCCTAGCAACAGACTTTAACTGGATATTTATTTAGTAACTCACTCTTTTACTTAGTTTATCAATGATACAAAAATTTAGTAACATTCCTAGAAAACACAAAGCATTTGATAAATCTGTTTCTTTAGGCTAATTCAAAGTTTAAATTCATTTAAATATTTCCTGAATAATAAATAGACCACATTTGGAGAGAAAAATTTCAGAAGTCTTCATTCCTCTTGCAACCAAAACCATACAGGAAAATAGCCATTTATGTAACATGGGGAAAACAAATCCTAAAAATATAATAATAAAATAATAAGGCTCCCTCACTTTCAATGTCCAAAAAGAAGAAAAAACCCCAAGCAATCTCATAGATAATACAGGTAGAAAAGGAACTTAAAATAATGATTACTTTCATAAATTTGTTTATGAATGCCACACTTACTATGACATGATGGGCATCTTTTCCCTCTGTGGGAAAATCGACTCAGTGTCATATCAAAGTCTGTTATTATCTGTAAGAAAAGGGAAAAAGGCATTATGAAATTACAGCCACCAAGGCCAGACACTTAATGCACATTTCCTAGAGGCATGAGACTGTGTTCCGTCCCTGCCCTCCACCGTAGGTTATTCGGTCTACACTGAGATTTCTAATGCAGTTCATATATCAAGTCCTGAGAATTTCCTTAACTACAAGGTGAACCTTAAGTGCCCCAGCACTGTCGCCAAATAAAATCTGACTAATCGGTATAGGAATTTGCAACTGCAGGTAATATGGTTACTATTGCTGACAGCAATAAAACATTGCACAATTTCAACCTACTTGGTCAATGTACAAAAATGCAGTGGAAGCAAACTACATGAAGCTTTACGTTATTGAAACTGTTACATTCTTGAGTTAACTAGTCTATTTAGGTAAACTCTACCAATGAATGAATGATACGTAGCAGCAGTTTACCAACTCTTGAAACTTAGGAGACTGGGCTAAATATTTTTTCAGAAATGTTTAAAAAAAGGAATAAGTTTTTACTGAATATCCAGACTGTTGATTTAATTTACATGTAAAACATTCCTTTAAAAAAAGGAAAGAATTAAAAAAAAAAGTTATCTATCTCCTAATAAAGTTACATCTTACTTTGAACTACTAAGATTTATTTTATTAAAAAAATTATTTTTGGCTGTGGTGGGTCTTCATTGCTGCACGCAGGCTTTCTCTAGCTGCGGCACGCGGAATACTCTTCATTGCGGTGCGCGGCCTTCTCATTGCGCTGACTTCTCTTGTTGTGTAGCACGGGCTCTAGGGCGTGCAGGCTTTAGTAGTTGCAGTGTGCGGGCTCAGTAGTTGTGGCGCACAGGCTTAGCTGCTCTGCAGCATGTGGGATCTTCCCAGACCAGGGCTCGAACCCGTGTCCCCTGCATTGGCAGGCAGATTCTTAACCACTGTGCCACCAGGAAAGTCCTGAACTACTATGATTAATTAAATTAAAAGAACAACTTGAAACTGTACACATTTTAAAGAATATTATATTATTAACATTAATATTTTACTTAAGATGGTTTAATACTTATGCACAGCACTAGTTAGCTTAGCACTTAATATTAAAGAAAAGCTAGGGCTTCCCTGGTGGCGCAGTGGTTGAGGGTCTGCCTGCTAGTGCAGGGGACGCGGGTTCGAGCCCTGGTCTGGGAGGATCCCACATGCCGCGGAGCGGCTGGGCCCGTGAGCCACAATTACTGAGCCTGCGTGTCTGGAGCCTGTGCTCCGCAACAAGAGAGGCCGCGATGGTGAGAGGCCCGCGCACAGCGATGAAGAGTGGCTCCCGCTTGCCGCAACTAGAGAAGGCCCTCGCACAGAAACGAAGACCCAACATAGCCATAAATTAAAAATAAATAAATAAATAAATAAATAAAAATTAAAAAAAAAAAAAAGGAAAGCATTAAAAAAAAAAAAGAAAAGCTAAATTTATCTCAAGGCTACTAATTTTGTTTGTTTCCAGTGGGTCATTCTGCGGATTTTAGACCAATTCTAGATATATCTCTTAGATTTTACATTCCAAAAGGATAGGCGAAGCTTGCTATCTAAACTTTCTTTACTTAGATTGTAGCAACACATAGGATGAATGAGTCTGCTTGAACATTAAAAATAAAGGTTTAATACTAAAGGCTTCTTGATAATTATTCACCTGAAGTTTGGCAGCTCCTCCTTTGATAAGACCACAGATAATTTCTTCTACTCTTGTAGGGTTCTTGATGTGAACTGAATTTTTCTGGAATTCTGGCATCTAAAAATCAAAGAAATTAATTAACTATTTTTAATTCCTTTTCTCCCAGGTTCCTTTGATACTAAGCAGAATAATATAAAAAGCTTATATTATTTAAAGATGTAAAAATGTTGGGGCGTTATTTTTAAAAAAGCAAACCACCATATCAAGTTGCCATTTATTTGTACAAAAAATTTTAAAGCACATCAGTAGTTTCCATCTAGAAGATTAAGGCAAAACTACATTTGTAATACATTATCAGAAAATGCAATTTTTCTAATTATAGAAGTCATGCATGTTTACCACAGAAAAAACCGAAGTATAAAAAAGAAATAAAAATTGCCTGGAATTCTACTGCCCAAAGATAAACAAGTAAACATTTTAATCAATTTTCCATTATTTTCATTTTTATGATTGCAATCATGTATGTATATGCACATAATTTATCTCATTTTCATTACATACTTTTGCACCTGGCTTTTTTTTTTTTTAAAGTAAATACCTTAGTTTTAACAGTACTTTAAAAAAAATGCATTCTTTTTTTAAAAAATTTATTTTATTTATTTATTTTTGGCTGTGTTGGGTCTTCGTTGCTGTGCACAGGCTTTCTCTAGTTGAGGTGAGCGGGGGCTACTCTTCGATGCGGTGCGCGGTCTTCTCACTGCGGTGGCTTCTCTTTTGCGGAGCACGGGCTCTAGGCACGCAGGCTTC
The DNA here is from genome assembly GCF_028021215.1 of Eschrichtius robustus. Classification (NCBI taxonomy): domain Eukaryota; kingdom Metazoa; phylum Chordata; class Mammalia; order Artiodactyla; family Eschrichtiidae; genus Eschrichtius; species Eschrichtius robustus. Next base: position 85,624,373 of record NC_090831.1, read on the forward strand.
AGTAGTTGTGGCACGTGGGCTCAGTAGTTGTGGCTTGTGGGCTCTAGAGCACAGGCTCAGAAGTTGTGGCGCACGGGCTTAGTTTGCTCCGCAGCATGTGGGAATCTCCCTGGACCAGGGCTTGAACCCGTGTCCCCTGCATTGGCAGGCGGATTCTTAACAACTGCGCCACCAGGGAAGTCCTTGCATCTGGCTTTTTGAAATTAATATTAATGTATTTAATTTGAAAAGTTGCTTCAAGATCTTTGCTTCTTTATTGTACTATATCCCCCAAAACTTCATTGTTCTTGGCATAAATTTTACAATGGATTTATTTCAAGTTAAGACCCTACTAGGTATTAGACCACCTGGGCTTAGAAGCTGCCACTAGGCTGGTTTATGCAGGCTTTAGTTTTGCTCAACAATTTAATGTTATATAAATATTGTTTCTCTTTTCTACCATATCACAGATATAATGAAATTGATCAGAGTTTGATCAGAGTAAAATCAGCACCAGCACAGTGCTCTTACAGCTGTACAAGCAGACTGGGGGAAGGAAACTATGAATCATTTAATAGTCAGCTCACAGTATAAAAAGCAAATAACTGAACCTCAAATCAAGATTCTATAGTGGTTTGTATCAGGTAATATTTATTTACTTTATATCCTATTATTATGGGTGTGTTATCACCAATATTAACATATTTCATGTGTGTTATGGACACAGTTATGAAAAATTCCCCAGACCTTGCATCTCTGCTACAAGAGAGTCTGACCAGTTAAGTCTATTAGGTCCCATGTTGTCGCTACACAATGGACAAAATTAGAAAATCAGAAGAAAGCTAAAATGTTTTCCTAAGACTGGAGGATGAATACAGAGTGTACAGGAAAGAGAAGTGGGAACATTAAATTTTTCTCCATGAATGAAAGACCTGGACTTATAATACACTTAATTTTAAAAAGCCATATTTAAATAGGATAGGATAACCTGCAATGCAACTAACCTTTATACAGTGATCTTTTTAATTTAAATGGACTTTAAAGGGTTTCAAAAGAATAAAGAAGGTTATTTAAATCATCTAAATAAATCACTATTTTATTGTGATTTTTTAATAGATGAGAAAAACCAATAGGCATTTGTCCCTACATTCCTTTTTTTCATTCATTAATATCCATTCACTTGTTTTATAAATACTTATCATGTGTCTACTTTGTGTCAGACACGAGAAGCTAGAGATATGATGACATGATGCTTATACTGTTTTCTTGTTGAGTTTTAGGAATCATTGCTGTTTTGGAATATCACTTCTGTTGCTCCCTTACAAATACCTTAGCTAGTAAATGATCCCCTAACTAAATTCTGCTCTTACTTCTGCCTTAACTGGCAGATGCATAACAACCAGCATATGCTTGATTCAATAACTAACCCGTTGATGAAAGCAATAGAGGGTATATGTCACCTACTGTATTTTCGCCAAGAAAATTAGACATTTTGTTTCAGTGTGTCGATACTGAGGAACATGTCCTGCCTCAAGCAAATCACATATTACAATACATTTAATTTTAAAAAGCCATGTTTAAACAGGACTTCAAAGTAGGCTGGTTTCTGCTAGGCTACACAACTATTAGATTGGTTTATTTGACGGTGAAAATAAAGAGAACCAGTGGCTAGAGGCATTCATATCCCTGCTTCTGCACAAAATATAACCATTCATTTTCAGATAAATGAGTAGCGAATACTCAAACAGTACTAGGGTGAAATACCAGTGGTGAAAACAGATGGAAGGGCAGCTACTCTCTCCAGAGAACACGACAGGATGGAGGACACCGGCGTAAGAAATAAAAAAATTATAATTATACTTGCCTTGGACTATGTGCTAATACACCACACACCCCCCTTTCCACAATACACATACAATATTACTAAAATATATGATAAATACTTCTCAGGAACTTGAGATATTGGACATTTTACTCAAATATTTTAGAATACAGCCTAAGAAATACAATTTTATATATGAAATGTGTCAATGAATATCAGAATATCAGAACATTATGAAGCACACTGCAGGAGTATGCATTTCATCATATGTCACATACTTTTGTTACCTCCTCAAATCCCTTCCTCATATTCCTCTTGGACAAAATACACCTTCCTCTTTGGTGGTACATAAAATAATGATACTTGAAATTTGAAGGGCAAGTTATTTTAAATTTTTTGAAAACTTTCCAATTTGATAATACAATTTTATGAAAAATAAGGGGCTAAAGATTTCCATCATTTGTGAGCAAAAGAAAACAAATTCATTTTCTAAGGCCATAATATAAAATGTTAGGGAGGGAGCGAAGCTTTCCTGACAAGAATCAGGGTATTCTGGTTGACTGGAGCCTAATCTGAAGCAATGCTAAAGATAACTATGGAAAACCTAAAATATACTTATTCTGGCTGATCTTTAATATACTGTATTTGTACAGATGAAATGAATTCCTAATTATTAGTCTACTTACATATTCAGAATGCATGATTTCTAAAGAAATTGATTTCAAAGTTATATAGTTTTGTTCACAACCCTATAGCAATATTAGAGTATTTGATATTATCTTGTGGATACACTGAGATGATATAAATGAATATCTGCATGGTAGTCACAAACTTGTCCTAAGGATGTCTACCTGTATTTTTCTAAACACGGCCACATCAAAATTAGCTTGAATTACTTAAGAATCTTTGTCTGAAGCTCTCAGGGAAAATATTTTTTCTTTGTTTTCCAATGTTCAGATATGGTACAAGCAAAAGTATTCATTACTGGTACAAAGGAGTGGGCACTACAATTTTTATGTGATGACATAAAAAGTATAGATTTTTAAAACCACCTATTCAGACTGGTACATTTACTCACTCACATACCTGGATGATTCTATGATTTACTTTGAAGATTATGTACTGCTAAATTTTATTGATAGCCGTCTCTCCTGCCTACCACATATCTGGCCTGTCTCCACATTAAGGGAGTGTAGGCCAAATTCTTTCCTTCATTTACCATATAGTCTTTAACTGTAAGGCATTCTGTTAAGCAACTCTGTAAAAGATACAGAAGTTTTAGTAAGATATACACCTTATACTCAAATGCATGTTCTCTAACATGGATTATAATACAGGAACCCAAATAACTAGTACATTGCCAAGATGTCCAAGTACAATAGTAGAGAAACAGAAGAAATTGAGATTACTTCTGCTGGGGTCAAAGGAGGGAGGGTCAATGGAGCTAGGATTTCAGAGTGAAGCAGGATTTGGGTATGCTGAGACTGGGGAGGGGTCAAAGTACAGGGTCTAATGTGGGAAAAGGATAAATAGCTCTGTTTTTCTAGAACTTAAGTGTACATGGAGAAAAGTGTGAGTGTGTGTAAAGTCTGGAAGGAGAGATTTGGACTCAGATCATGAGAAGTTAAGAATAACATCCTAAGGAGATATCAACTTAAAGATGTATCAATGTTTTTAGAAAAGCAAACCCAAGGTAAAAATTGTGTAAATTCATGCAATGATAGTAAAAAGTACTTAAGTATATATCATCTTTTGGCTTGTTTTCCTTCAGTAGTGTTATTGTGGGTTAACTACATTGCTACTTGCTTCTAAAGGAGACACATGTTAGAAGGTTCTAGGATCCAGGTAACAACAAATTACATGCTAAGACTTTCCTATGTCTCTTGTATTCATTTTGGTTAAAAAAAAAAAAAGAAAAAGAAAATCAACTCAAGCAAGAAAATGAGTTTAGAATGATTTAATTCAGCAATGTTCATGCTGAGTACCAATGAATCAAATGCCAATCATGCAATGGATGCAAAGATCATGTCCAAGTATTAGGCTGAACCATACAAAATTGCCAATATTGGACTATATTTGATGTATTGAAAATATCGGCAATTTCATATGCTTTATTCTAACAGCTCTAAGTATACTGATGACAAGCTTAATCAGCACTTTGAGTCAACTTTAACCTCCCATCACATATTGGATGAGGAAAGTTAAACGAGAGATCTACTAATTGTGACACAAAGCTGTTTGCATGCTAAGTTCTGGTTTATAGGCTCAAACCAGAAAAAGAAAACTAGAAAGAAAAAGGATGAAAAAATAGAGAAGAGGAAGAACAAAAAAAAGGACAGGAAGAGAAAATACGAAAGAGATCATGGGGCAGTTGTCCTCTTTAAAAGACAGAAACTGTGATTTAAAAAATGTTTATGAATAAGGAGGATGGACATAATTTTCCCCACACATACAAATAAATGCTACATACAGAGCTAAAACACTTACTAACATAATATAGGAGATTCACATTCACTGAGTGTTTACTATGTGCTATGAGGTACTTTATATATACTTTTTCATTAAATATAAGAACATTTCAATTATAAGATGAATAAGGTCTGAGGATATAACGTATAACATGGTGATCATAATGTTTAACACTATCACAAAATTGAAGTTTACTAAGAGAGTAGAACTCAAATGTTCTCAAAAAAAAAAAAAAAAGGAAATTTGTGAGGTCATGGATGTGTTAGCTAGATGGGGTAAACTTTCACAATGTATATGCATATCAAATCATCACACTGTACAGTTTAAATATCTTGTAATTTTATTTGTCAATTATATCTTAATAAAGCTGGGAAAAGATATGAATGAAAATAACACAAAGTTGGTGCTTTCACACCCATTCCTTAAAGGTGAGATGGTTGCCTTCATTCAAGGGTATCACAGCTATCAAGGACTGAGTTAAGATCTGAAGCCAGTTCTGATGCCAAAGCTTATATTTTCCCTACTTCATCCTAATTTCTATAATGCAATGAAAGCTACTGCTGTTCATGAAGTTTTTAAAAATTCTTAAATCCTGGTCATTTTAATTCAGAGGCCTAAGATAAAAGATCTCATGTTGTATGATTTAAGTGTGCTGTTGCTGAGCAAGGAAAATTTAGCACAAAAAGGAACGGGGTAATCATTTTATATGCCGAGAAACACTTTAATGCACATTATATTTCAAGCAAAAAGAATTCCAAAGAAATTCAATTCAACAAACATTCGAAGTTCTACTGTGTGTCTAACATTGGGAAGAAAGATCTGTATACATTTACAGTCCCATAATTAATTATCTGGTTAGAGACAGAGGTAAAAGTGGTGAAGATTCACCATTAATAAATGGAACTGGAAATATTCAAATACCCACCATTTTCACATGTACAGCAGAATCTTGATTAGGCATTTCTTGGTTATCCAATCTTCTGGATTTTCCCAGGTGATGTCACAGTGAAAGAGAGAGAAAAAAAGTACATGTGACATACATACACATTTTAGTCTCTTCCTTTATGTTAATGACATACCTGGGAGGTGCTTTTGGTTTGATTGAAATACCCAGTTACTGAAGGCATTCTTTTTTTCTTTCCTAAGAAGCTCAGCAAAGATTTTACTCTATCTCACAAAGTTTTGGGTTAAAATTGTGTATGGAGAAGCTGCAGCTCTCCTATAAGAATTTATATGGTGTTAATAAGATTTGAATAGAATTACAGTGAAGTATATATTTGCAAGAAAATGCTCTATTGCAAGAACACTTTATCAACATCTCTACATGTAAGGGTGAAGTTTGTGGGAAAATTATGCATTATTATTACTGAATAAGAATGTAAGGAGAAGCATAATCCACACAAGTCAAATTTATTCTTCAATTTTCTCATTTTAAAATCTTTAATTTTGTGAAATGATGTGACTAAGATCTGACTTGTGTTTGAATCTAGCATAGTGTCTGGCACAAAATAGTATGTAATTGAATGATCATTTAAGGGTTTTGGGTGAAATTTATATGCATCTATTTGTTAAACCAAAAGAAGTTTTAAAAATACCCTATCATTATACTAAGTTTCATTTTTGCAGTATAAATTTTAGGGAAAATTATTTATTTTTGTTCCTCAATGACTTTACTTTTACTTTATTCTAGGTAAGCAAAATTTTATAATAAAAGCACTGTTTAAAAAGGGTAAGTTAGTTGAGAGGGAAAAACTGACTTTTTCTTAAACTCTAGCAATAGAAGTTGAACATTAGATCTGTGTTCTTTATAATTAAAATGTGTGTAGCAGACATAAAAAATTTCTCAAATTCTAAAATCCATCCCCCCTTCCACTTAAAGTACATATATAAAATTGGGAAATATCTTACTTAAAAAAGTATTTCCCACCCCTCTCAGAAAGGCTGCTAGTAAGTTGATGATCTTATAACTGATGGTATCTTAGAGTTGAATAAACAGTATTTCCAAACAGTAAGATACCTCCATTTTTTTCACATCTGAAAAATACTGTCATCAAAACTGCCTGGCAAGTCTCTTTCTTCATTTATAGAATCCAAAGCGTAAAATATTAAATGCTTATGGCTTTTCTTCAATGTTTAATATCTGAAAAGGATTTCTAGATTTCTCAGAAGGCACTATTTAAATAAAACCATTTTATTAGCTTGAAAATGAGGAAGGAGAATGTGAAAAAGTACAGTGGAGTTTACAAAAATATCACATACTCTGAAACATTTGAAAAGCTCAAAGGAAAACAATTCAAGCAGTGAAGAATACGTTTTAATATCTGGGAATCTCAAGTCTTTTGTTACACATAGCCAAGTAGCCCAATTCCTCTCTACTCTCCGCCCCCAAGTATGGCTCTTTTTGGAGCATTCATTCCTTTTCTACTAAATAACTGGCCTTTGAAATCATTTTCTTTTCTTCTACCACCTTCTCTTACCCTCCCACCTTTTGCTATTCAGTTTCATTTTTGTTTTATGTCTGTATCAAGAGAAAGTTTCATTTTCCAGTTTGTGTATTTTTCTTTTCACTGCTGCCTTGAAAATCTAATTAGGGAGAATTCTTTAAATGCCCCCAAGAAACTGATTTTATAATGTTATACAAATAAGGAACTTATAGTTTGATTTTCCATGTGCTAATCACAAAATATATTTCAAAATAGAAATCACAAAATAGAAATCACAAGATAGATTTCAAAGGCCAGTTATTTAGTAGAAAAGGAAAGAAGGAAAAAAAAAAAAAAGCCAGTGTTAGTAGGTAAAGGAGTTAATCATCTTTCTCATGGTCTCTTCATTATTTTATTTATACAAATGAAAACAAAGAGTGATCAGAAATTTGATAATGGCCAACTTTAGGACATTATTTTTAATAAGTAAACCTAATAGTTTACTAGATACTCTGCAAATTTCAATGACGATATTTCATTCTTCCTAATCCTCACTGGCAATCTGACCAGAATTTATCCTTACTCAAAGATAATCTCACATGAAGTGATACTGCAGTCCTAATAGAAAAATCACTATCATTATAGAAGTGTAAAGACTAAGGTATAAATGTCAGCATTCTGGCGCTATTCTAAGGAAGACATTGAAAATTAGGGCAGGATATTTTTAAACCAATAGGCTTGTAAACCTATACTTGGTATATAAACTTCTGGCTTACTTTGCCAGCAGTCATCTGTTGCAGATGCTTCAAGAGAAGAGTTGCTGAAAAAAACACATCAAGTGTAGAAGACATGTTCAAAAATAGAAAATATTACCCTTGAACTATGAACTCTCTACTAAGAAAGTTCTGAAGTTTTAAGTATTTGGAACCTTTAAATGTGGACTGGAAAATGTGGAAACTGGAAAATAATTACTTTGTGTTCTTTCACTGTGAGGTTAAGGTCTCTACTGTAACAGTGTTCATTACAAGGAACATGTAGGACAAAGCTAAAGACTGAAGCAAGAGGTAAGAAGAACTTCACTTGCATAGCACAAACTTGATAACTGAAAGTTTTAGCTATTGTGGTATTTCATTCTGAGATGATTCTCTTTACACCTTGAAGTTATTTACAAATCAAAATGACTGAAAATTTCTATATCTACCTGAAAAAAATTTACTTGCCTTTATACAAGTTTTAAAGTATCTATTTGAATGCAAATTGAATACTTTTAAAGGCCCACTTGACTGTCTTCTGGGAAAGTGAAAAAAGATTAAATTCACTGATATTCTTAGCTTAAAAAGCTGTGATTCTGCTTTAAGCTTGATACTTTTAGAAACATTTAAATTACACAATAAATTAATGAAATTTTGAATGGTAAACTGTATACTACTTACATAAGAAAAGGTATGCATTACTACAGTATGGACAGTGTGTCAGCAACAGTCCTAAATATCTTACTGCACATCTCCAGCAACATATATTACTTGTCATAAGCTTGGGTTTTTAATAATGACACTTTTTTAGGGTGATTAGCACATGGAAAATCAAACTGTAAGTTCCTTATTTGTATAACATTATAAAATCAGTTTCTTGGGGGCATTTAAAGAATTCTCCCTAATTAGATTTTCAAGGCAGCAGTGAAAAAAAATACACAAACTGGAAAATGAAACTTTCTCTTGATACAGACATAAAACAAAAATGAAACCGAATAGCAAAAGGTGGGAGGGTAAGAGAAGGTGGTAGAAGAAAAGAAAATAGATTTCAAAGGCCAGTTATTTAAAAATTGGCAATTTATACCAATTTTCTTAAATAGTAAAATGTGGCTTCTCAGTCAGAATTTTGTAGATACTTATGAAAATACACAATTTCAAAGCTTAGAATTTATTCATCTATCCTCCCCACCTCCACTAACCTAATAACTAATAGCGTTTTTCAAGATGAGTAAACCAAGGCACATAGAAAGTAGATAATATATACTGATTACCCTTAGAGTACTCTGAGTTCCTCTGTCCTTGAATATGTCCTAGAACAACAGCATAGGTAGTAAGCAGTATCCAGAGATGCAGGGCTTGGATATAGGCTGCCAATAAAAACCAAGTAAACTACTTTAAGAAATGGTCTGCTGCATTAGCTAACTATAAAAAATAAGGTAAATTCAAGTATTTAAATCTAAGTTAACTAAAATGTTCTAGGCTATTATGGTGATATATATGTTTGAATTTTAATTTTCAATATACAATGTGTTATAATCCTTACAGACAGTAATCCAGCTTTTATTAATTTATAAAACATACCAGTATAAACCCATTCCAAGATATCCTGGATAAGGCTTATGGGCACAAAATAAAAATTAATTATCTTTATTACTAGCCATAATAAATAGTTCCTAATCCTAGGTACACAAAGCATGTGGCTATCAGCAAAACTGAATCACACAACAACTAATGAACAACAAAATTGGATCTTTTTTCCCCTTGAAAAGAGATTTCTGAGGGTACTTTGCTTTTCCTTAACATCTATGTGTGAAACAATAAGCTCTTTTTTTTTAAACAATAAGCTCTTAAAATTAGATCCTACAAATTATAATTTCTGAGACTCAAGACACTGCAAAGTTTTACATATTCATATCTTTGCAAACTATAAAAAAGTTTTACATTATACAGGATCATTCTGTTTTTATTTCCTTAATTTGGATGTTTAAATGCCTAAAATTTCAGTAAGATACAGAATCAAAAAAGAATCAGATAAAGTTAAACAAGAGAAACTCATTTTTACACGAACTGTACACACTTACCCTGAAGGTAACCGGACAAGCTACCGCAGCAAAAGAAAATTCTTCCTGTCTGAGGAGTACTAATATAGCACAAGGTGCAGCTGAGGGCGGTTCCAAAAGCCTTGGCTAATAAGCTCTATGCAAAAACAGTCTTGTGACGCATCACTACACAGTGCTTTATTATGCTCTGGGTGACAGGCTTGCTAGCTCTGAGTTAGTCACCAGTCAGTCTACAGAACATGATCAAATAACATAATGTGGCAGTTAAGAGAAGGTAAATCTGTACTATTAGAGCACTGCCAACTTGCTCTGCAAAGAAAAAAGGAACCTCAACAGTAACACTTAGAAACACTCTGTTCCTCATGTGTTTTTTGGCTGTCGGCGTACTTGTAGTATGTGTACTTTTCTGTATGAATATTATATTTCAATACAAAGTGAAAAAGAGTAGGTCGTGGTTGCCAGGGGCTGGAGGAGGGGAGAGAGGGGAGCTATTGCTCAACGGGTACAGAATTTCAGTCTGGAAGATAAAAAGAGTTCTGGAGATGGATGGTGGTGGTGGTTTCACAACGATGTCAATGTACTTAATGCCATCGAACTGTACACTCAAAAATAGTTAAAGCGGTAAACTTTGTTATGTATGTTTTACAGTTTTAAAAAGATTTGTTCATTTAAGACGTGAAAAAAACATGATGCATAAAAGTGTGGTCAGTAAGATGTTAACAGTCTTTATTGCAGGGCAGTGGGATTTAAAGTGACTTTTATGTTTTTCTTCATATTTTCCTACACTGTAAATTTCAACAAGACCATGCATAGATCTACTAAAAAATCTGAACACAATGAAAACTAATTTTTATGGTTAAAAAAATTGAAAAAAGTTCCCTTCCTGCTGGAAATGAAAGCAAACTGTTGTGAAGAAAAATATTTTTAACCTTTAAAGAAAAATCAGTCTTGTTTTCAACCTGAGTAGTAGGAATAAATATGCTAATACCATGTGTCAGGGCCTGATACATAAGTTATGCTACGGGCTCTGGGAAGCTTTATCATTAGAAACATGGCTATGCTACACTTACGTAAATAAATTTTTGTATCAGCCTTCTCTCTTCTACGCTCAAGAGAAATCAAACCCACAAAACATTTCAGTAATCAAACTTTGTGAAGTGGCATTCTCTATTACAAACAACACAAAAAATTTTAAAATAGCTTTTAAAAAAGGCCACTAACAAATTATCCAAACTTGGTATCCTACCAAATGTTAAAAATTTGGCATTGCTATCTTATTTTAATAAGATGAGAAGATTGACAACATAACATTTCTCTTAGAGGAAAATCTTTTTTATTCTAGTAATGGAGGCTCAAGGGCAAGCAGGTGATCCATTTTGAAAACACCTCTGTATTAGGTATGAATGTGACGACTTAACTGTCCTTTAATATATTAATATGGTTAGTAATGATAAGAATTTTAAAGATATCTCTTTGAAACATGACTCCAGATAAATCATCTTCAACAAAAACAACAAAGAATGCTGGAGTCAGAGTTCCATAACCTTTCTGGAGGGGTATTTAGAAATACTATTAAAAGCTTTAGAAATACACATTCCCTTTGACACACCAATTTTATGTCCTAAGGAAATAAGACAGTACACAAAGACTTAGTTGCAAGGGTGTATATTGCAGAGTTGCTTTATAATACTGGGAAACTGTAAACAGCCTAAATGCTCAGTATCTAAATGTTTATTAATACTGGAGAGGTGAATAAATTGGGGTATACACATAAAAAATTATACAGTTCTCAAACATGATTATTATAAATAGCTAATATTTATTGTATGTTTACTGTGTCCCAGATACTTTTAAGCACTTGACATACCTCTTCTCATCTCACCTCATATTCATAACCCTAGAAGGTATGTGCTATTATTATCCTCATTTTAAAGGTGAATAAATTAAGGCTTGTAGCTGGCAAATAGCAGAAATGGATTCAAATTCAGGTCTCTTGACTTCAGAATCCATGCCTGTAAATCACTATACAGTACTGCTCTGTGAGATCAATATTTACATATATACTGAGACATACATGATCTACTATTGAGTGAAAAGAGCTATGAGAGTATCTATAGCAAGAGTCCAATTTTGGGACAGGAAAGTCTAAAGTAGAATACATAAGACAGTATCAGTAATGGGATTAAGGGGCCATTTTTATTTTCTGAGCTTCATAAAATAAATGAGTTCCTTAGGGAAAAAATGGCTTGTTAAAAATGATATAGTAGTAGAACCGATCATGTCCATAATCGGAAAAGAAAGTTAAAAAAAAAAAATCAGAACCAGTCAACATCATACGGATGGATTATTTTAAACAATATTTCTAAAGTAGAGACAGAAGCAAGGAATTCAGCCAGTTTACCCTAAAACAAAACAAAATACTTTACAGCATGAAAACCAAGATGGCTAGTTTCTTATCAAGAGGGGTGCTTTGGTCTCTAAGGGATAGATGACTTTGGCTTTGATAGTGTTCTGTCCAGCTACTCTAAGGAGAGTGGAGAAGAGAGGAAATATGAGCATTGTTTCCTGATCACATATAGGGGACTTCTTCGGCCTTTCAATTCCATCTAGTAGGTGGGTATACGTGGTGGGGGTGGATTGTGTGTCTGGTGGGGTGTCCCTCTATGTCTAAAAAAACATGCATACCTTAATTTAAAAATAATGTATTGCTAAAAAGTGCTAATGATCACCTGAGCCTCCAGCAAGTCAAAATCTTTTGGCAATAGTAACATCAAAGAACACTGATTACAGACCACCATAACAAATATGATAGCAATGAAAAAGTTTGAATATTGTGGGAATTACCAAAATGTGACACAGAGACATGAAGTGAGCAAATGCTGTAGGAAAAATGGTCCCAATAGACTTGCTTGATGCATGTTTGCCACAAACCTTCAATTTGTAAAAAAATGCAATATCTGCAAAGTGCAATAAAATGAGGTATGCCTGTGTAATTTAATCAGTAAAACCTTAAGAGAAAGATAATACTTCCCCCTTCATTATAGGTAAGGAATCTAACATCTGGGAGAAGTCACTTGTTACTTACATACATGAGCTGGAAGACTTTTTTTCTTACTTTATCAGCACTGTTTCTAGGCAATATTATAAACATAACACTTACATGAGAGGGCTAAAGATGTGTATGATAAGAGTAATGTTTTGAAACTGTGCCATAGAAAAGGAACAAGGACACAAGCAAAGTACTGAATGAAAGAAAATGAATTTTGTTTCAAATAGCTCTAGGATCCTCTTTTTTTTTTTTGAGAGGAGACATAAAGGATCCAGGAATAAAAGAAATCATAAAGGCAGTCTCTTTAGCAGCACAGTAGACTTTCACCTCTGGACACAATGACTGGGCCTTGTTGCCTTGGAGTTTCTTTATTCACTGTCATAGAAACAAAAATTACTCATATCACACCTGATGCAAACTCTAAACATGAAATTGATATGCCAAGAGCAAAGAATCATACAGGACTCAAATATCTGGCAGATTTTTCTCCCCTTATAACACTGAAACTGGCTGTCTTTATCAACAGAGAAAGGGATATTCATTTGTACTTCAGAGTAACTTGTTACAACTTTTAGGTACCGTCAATTTTCAATTAACTTGAAAAGCTAAAAATGATCACTTCATATTTTGCCATCAAAAAAGTTTCTCAAAATTTTGAAATAATGAAAAAACAAAAAAGTACACAGAAAATCTATCAGGTTAAATTTTAATAGCTTATTAATTGATTTTGCCTTTAATCTTTGGGCAGGGAGTAAAGGGAATAAAGGTATTATATTAATTAATAGTTATATATGAAAAAAATCATTTCATAATCCCACATAAAACCTGTGGTATTGTAGTTATTTCTCAATAATCCAATCTATGACTTAACCACTAACTCAGAGTTAATTTACCATAATCCAATTACCACTTCTCTGTGGAATGTATTTTTAAACTTCATTCTGAACTTGCTTGACACCCTAGGAAGTTATTCCAAACCAAACAATAAAGTCATATAAGGAAGACAATTCAGTAGGAGGTGAGATGTAATACTCTCTATAAGGACTCTTGCCAAACTTGTTCCTGCTAATTGTTGCATGATGTAAATAGAAAGACCATTTTTTTAAACATGCAAAACACCTGTCTAGGCATTTGACTTCTCTCAAAACTTCTCGGAAAAAGACAACAGTCAACTAACTTTAAAAGTGTGACTGTTCAAAATAAAATTGAAATAAGGTGATATAGATGTTTATATGAATATGGTTTAAAATGTTTAAGGAGCAAAAACAGAGACGAAAACAATGAATTATTATATGTTGGGGAAATGAACAGCAAGTAAAGATTTTCTCATAAGTTTTTCTCTCATTTAAAATAATTCCAAAGACTTATCCTATTAGGTGACTGTTAGCAAAGTTGATTGCTGCATTTATGAATTTAGCAAAGCTGATTGCTGCATTTATGAATTTACACACATATATATATAAACTGAGGAAAACCTATGGTTCTAATCTCAATACATTTCTTAAAAACTCTATGCAGGGCTTCCCTGGTGGTGCAGTGGTTAGGAATCTGCCCGCCAATGCAGGGGACACAGGTTCGAGCCCTGGTCTGGGAGGATCCCACATGCCTTGGAGCAACTAAGCCCACATGCCACAACTGCTGAGCCTGTGCTCTAGAGCCGGAGCTCCGCACTGAGAGAGGCCACAGCAGTGGGAGGCCCGTGGGCACTGCAACGAAGAGTAGCCCCTGCTTGCCCAAAGACCTAATGCAGCCAAAAATAAATAAATAAAATAAATAAATGTATATATTAAAAAAAAATACATCTTTGTTGATATGTACACATTAAAAAAAAAACTACTCAAAAATCTAGGATTGAGTGACTTAATTTTCAGAAACTCAAATGAAGTTCTTGGACACAGTCTATATCTTTTTACTTTCTTACTTAAGAAGTAATAAATTCTGTAAACTCCTTTAGAGGAAATGACATTTGTGTTGCAATAAGTAGGTCAAGTTCAAGAAAATCCGATGTAAGACAGTACCATAAATGAAGGAAGTCTTTCCTAACTCTCAAATGTACTATGTTCTAATCTTTCAAGATGCTTAGCACTGAGATTATTGTTCCTATTTTATTATATCTGGATTTCTGTGCCTGAAATGCAACAAGAAGAAAAACTTTTGTTTTAATTTTGGACTCCTTCTACATCACAAAGTTGGAATTCTATATGTTGAAAAGAAACAGTATTGTTTAGGATTGCTATTTTGATATGGGTTATAATAAAAATGGTAAAAAAGTTACGTTATTAATGGCTTTTATTATTGATGTATTATATCCAGTACATCTAAAAGGAGAGTACAAAGACAACTTACTATCCCTTCTTCTTGCTATGCTAAATAAACTCATTTAAAAAGTAATAAGGTAAGAAAACAATGAAGAAAATTACTGAGATTCAAGTTCATAAACTAATAACTTGTAGCAAAGAATTATTTGAAATTATATGGATGATATCAGCGGTTGATAACTTGAGTTTTTAAAGTATATAAGTAGAAGAAAACACAAAATATAACCCTTTCAAAACCTCTCTGATTAATAAACTCAACATAGTAAACCAAAGTAATTAATTTTATCTTAGAAAAGTTTTGATAACATATAGTACATTCAATAATGGAATGTGTGACACAGAAACCAAATTTATGGTTATCAAAGGGGAAAGGGCTGGGAGGGGAGGGATAAATTAGAAGTTTGGGATCAGCAGACAAATTACTATATATAAAATAAACAAGGTCCTACTGTATAGCACAGGGAACTATATTCAATATCTTGTAATAAACTATAATAGAAAAGAATCTGAAAAAGAATATCTTTATCTATTTATCCATAAATAAATATATCTGAATCACTTTGCTGTACACCAGAAACTAACACAACATTGTAAATCAACTATACTTCAATAAACCAAACCAAACCAAACCAAAACCAACAATGGAATGTGTGCTCATTAGAACAGAACTTATAAAAATAAGTTTATTAGAAAATGGCCTTCAAAAAGCTTTGTGATCAGGTTTTATACTTGTGAGCTCTTTCAAACTTTAACAGATAGCTCCCATGCTAGATAAACTATAACACATAAAAAGAAGTTAACTACCCAATTCCATTTATGAACTAACTAGTATAAAACCCTGAAACAAATGTCTCTCAAAAAGAGACAAAAAGAGAAAAGATACCTAATTTCACTTATGAATACACATAACAAAAGTTTTAAATAATAAACCAGTGACAGGGTGGGATAGGGAGGGTGGGAGGGAGATGCAAGAGGGAGGAGATACGGGGATATATGTATACGTATAGCTGATTCACTTTGTTATAAAGCAGAAAAAAAAAAAAAAACCAACAACCCAGTAACAAACTAAATTCAATAGTATAATAATCATCTGACATGACTGAATCAAATATATTCCAAAGATCAAGTAACAGTTATCAAACAGCAATGATAGGATCACAGGTGATTGTATTTTCTTCTTCATACTCTCTGGTATTTTCTAAATTTTCTATAATGAATAATATCTTATACCTAGAAGAAAACAAAGATTATTTTTTAAAAGTTACATGTCCCAAAATGAAAGAAAGTGAAAGTGTGTATAATGCTACTACATCTTTAGAAGAAATGGACATGGCATATATTAAGTAATATTTATGAAGGTAAAATGAAAATTATCTATTGGGACAAATCATAATGCCTTACTATTTTTTTCTGTAATTAGCCTTCCTCATTCTATGGCTGGGAGGGTCAACTAGTGAGTAAGTTATACAAACTATTTAATGCTATATTCTCCTCCTACTCTGGCTATCGAATGAAGTCATAATGTGTAAATGAGGAGTCATGTGCAATCAAGGTTAGTAAAACATTCTAAAGAATTAGTACATTGGCTTAACGAAGCCATTTAAAGGTTTGAAAAGGAAGGTCAATTTAGACTACTCAAAAATGGAAGTGAAACAAAAACTTGGAAAAATATATCTCTAACATACTCTCATGGCTGAAAGTCATTTTATAAAAGCCCTTGCAAATCAAGAAAAAGAACTCAGATGGTTCAGAAAAGAAGAAAATAAGTGGCCAATTTTTTAAAAAGTTCAACTTCAAAAGTAATAGAAATATTAATACTTTTTAAAAAAGCTATCATTTGGCAAAGATCAGGAAAAAAAAAAGATATCTACTCCCAGGAAAACACGGAGCTAGGTACTTAAATATACTGTTGGTGAAAATATAAATTGGTACAACCTTTTCAGAGGGTAACCCCTGGCAGCACATTCAAAAGGCTTTCATCAAGCAATTCCATTTAAACAATCATGGACACGCACAGATGCTACAAGAATGTTCACTGATCCATTATTTATCATAACTGAAAGTGAGAAACAATCTAAATGTTCACCAATGAAGAACTTGCTAAATAATTAATGATATCCGTATATGATATAATACCAAAGACAATATAGTCATTAAAATAAGTATAAGTTTATCATTAAGAAATAAATTAACAAGTTAAACATTGTTTTAACAAGTTAAAAACAATGTTACAGTATGGTCTTATTTTGGGAAAAATGATACTTAATAGTTATATGTACAGAGGAGAAAGGAGTACATTTACTAAAATATGGGGTTTTTTAGGTGGTGAAAATTGCAGATTACTTTTTTTGCTTATCTAGATTTTCTAATTTTATATCAGCATATACTACACCAGAAATAAAAAGAGAAAGAATCAAAGGGAAAATTAAGTTTAAGATAGGTAAATAATTTAAAATGGAGAAATTCCTTGTAAAAAGCTGGATCTTAATTCAGGTACTCATGAGTCCTTAATCATCAAAACTCCCCTAAAGCTGAATCAAATGATTGGAAATCCACACCTGTGGACCCCATGAGTTAATTTTGAAATATATAATGAATCACATGATCTGTGCTTGTTGTAAGTATACTAGAGGGGACTCAAAAGTGAGTCAAACAGATACAGCTTTATCCTTTATGATAACTCATGTTTCTCATACAATTGTAGTGAAGTTAAATCTCAGTAATTGTAAATGATATATGCCAAGCCTCCAAGTGTGCTACCCAGGTCAGCTGAACCATCTACAATTGTGACAGCAGGCATGCAGGGATTGGGCTAGGTACTGTTTTCTAGAGTGCTAGGTACTCAGGTTAAAAACTGTTGCTCAGAATTTGGCATAATGCTGGACATTTCTCATTCCCAATCTTTTTAACTTTAAGAAAGATATATGATAAAACTAGTCATTCAGTTTTTATCTCCAAATCTGAGGGCTCAAATGGAATACTGTTTAGAGATCATTTTTAAATGCATTACTTAATATGAATAATATACTATATGAGAACATCATGTCTAAAATAAAGTTGGGAAAAGAATAGCTTTGTTTATTATATACACTGCATGTATATAATTTCTTTTTTAATCTTAATAACCCAGGTGGATACTAGAATAGTATACTGTTGGAATTCTCCCAAAGTGTAATTATTTAAAACAAGTGAAATGAAAAATAACAACACAAAAACAGAACATATTCTAATATAATACCCTGAAGGAAACAAGGGGCAGGAGAGTTTTTAGGTGAATCTTCTCCACTCTAGAGAACTGGAAACTAAGGCTTACAAAAGTGAAATTTGTCCAGGGCTAAACCATTAGAATGTGGCAGTGCTGAGATCTGAACCAAGGATTTACCAAATACTAAACTCAAACATCTATTACATGACCCCATTCCCTTACAAGATCGTCTAGTGGTCAGATCACAGATTAACATAACTTGTTAAAGAAAGAAAATGCTGTGTATCTTTACTAGATAAACCACAATATTTATATTATGCAGAGAAAAACAGAACAATAATTATGGATCAGTAGATAGAGTTCCTTCTCCTGCCAAAACTAGGAACACGTGACAATATCATGCATGGTACACAGTTGTGTACAAAAGACAAAATAGAATAAAGTATTTAATTAGCTTAGAAAGACAAAATTTTTAAAGATCAGCAACACAACAACACCTTACTAAAGAAGTAATTCTCATTCCCAACTGGAAGCATGCTTTACTCAAGAGCTTCAGAGAGAGCTATAATCCGAGTGAATGCTGGCTCTGCTATTTATTAGCTAAGTTCCTAAGCAAATTGATAGAAAATTACAATAATTACCAGCTGTACTGTGTTTTAAGGATTAAATCAGGTAAACATGCAGGGCACACTTGGACATAAGTAGATAACTCAAAGTTTTAGTTCCTTTTCCCTGGTTACAAGATACCAAGGCAGTGCCAAATTAACCCAAATGCAAATCGGTTTCTAATTGTTTTCTAGTTCTATGCAGTGTAGAGCCCCCTGTTATCTTAGGGAACTTCAGTGGGTTTCTTTTTTGTAACATTTCACTATGCTTTAAAGCTAGGTTAGGTTCTCAAACTTTTCCTATCTCTCTCTACCAAAATCCATCGAGTGTTTCATTCCCTTAGAGAATAAGAACGCTAGAACGCTAATGGTGTGACTGACAAAGATAAACTGACAAACTGTTCATGGGGGAAGACTGTATAATAACATGATGATTTTTTTGATGGTGTATTCGGAACCCAGACTCTGAGTGGGACATTTGAGGTAAGGTAAATGAGAGGGCTGTGCCACGACAAGGCTTCAGAGGAGATACAACAGAGGCAGGAAGGATGTTGCAGGAACCCACATCATGTTAAACCTCTGACAGTCTACTTCCACCTAATTATAAGCAGGAACTTGCCAAACAAATTAAGCAACCCTCCAATCAACTGCTAAACAACTTTGTAATCTATTAGCACCTTGAAAATGAAGAATATATGTTGAAAAAAGTAGACAAATGGCATTTACATCTATAATGGCAGAATACTGTCATACTTGGTTTAAATTTCATAGGTTAATGGTCTTTAGGAGAGGAAAAAAATTTTCTCTCTATCCTTCTAGATTCTTGCCTGAGACCCCCCGTACTAAAAAGACAGATTAACAGGAAAAAAATTTTTTGTACCTACAAGAGCTCCCACGAAGATATGAGACCCAAAGATAGCCAGGTAGGGGCTTCCCTGGTGGCGCAGTGGTTGAGAATCTGCCTGCCAATACAGGGAACACAGGTTCGAGCCCCGGTCCGGGAAGATCCCACATGCCGCGGAGCAACTAGGCCTGTGAGCCCCAATTACTGAGCCTGCGCGTCTGGAGCCTGTGCTCCGCAACAAGAGAGGCCGCGATAGTGAGAGGCCCGCGCACCGCGCTGAAGAGTGGCCCCCGCTTGCCGCAACTAGAGAAAGCCCTCGCACAGAAACGAAGAACCAACACAGCCATACATAAATAAATAAATAAATAGAGTTCCTTTAAAAAAAAAAGACAGCCAGGCAATTGAGTGAGGCTTATATACCATACTGAGCTAAGGAGAAAGAGGTAGGAGTCTGGGGCTTTAAAGGGGAGGAAGGCAATTCACAGGAAGAGGGGAAGAGCAAACGTTTGGTAAACAAACATTTGTCCTGCTATGCAGATAAGTCTCTCAGATGAAAAATGTGATCTCTGGTAATAGCTCTCTTCCTGGTACAGGACCCCTTTCTAAATTTTTAGGCAGTTAAGGAGGAGGTAAAAAGCCTTTCCTGAGTCTGCTGAGTCTTACTGCCTTCAGCGCCAAATAATCCACATGCCAAGATGGCACATTTTTGGGGTGGCATATTCTGCTCCCCTTCAGGTTTAAGAAATAGATGGTAAACATAAAAGTGCATTAATAAAGAAGGTAAATAGTTTAGAAATGTAGCACCGTGCCATAGCAGAGGGAGAAGTCTGCCACCTGCTGACAGAAAAACAGGATTGTATAATTTCCCTGATTGCTGTTTTTTTAAAGGGGGAAAACCTATCAGGTAAGGTTCACGACATTAGATTTCAAATAAGTTATTACATGACGATATAAATTACAACCTATAATTAAAAGAAGAATAAAGATTAAAATAGGATTTCAGATTCTCTGTATTTTTTTTTTTAATAAATTTATTTATTTATTTATTTTTGGCTGCGTTGGGTCTTCGTTGCTGCACGCGGGCTTTCTCTAGTTGCGGCGAGCGGGGGCTACTCTTTGTTGCGGTGTGCGGGCTTCTCCTTGCAGTGGCTTCCCTTGTGGCGGAGCACGGGCTCTAGACACGTGGGCTTCAGTAGTTGTGGCACGCGGGCTCAGGAGTTGTGGCTTGAGGGCTCTAGAGCACAGGATCAGTAGTTGTGGCACACGGGGTTAGCTGCTCCACGGCATGTGGGATCTTCCCGGACCAGGGCTCGAACCCGTGTCCCCTGAATTGGCAGTTGGATTCTTAACCACTGCACCACCAGGGAAGTCCCTCTGTATGCTTATTAATTTAATAATAATTATTAATATTAATATATCATTAAATATTATTAATTTAATAATTATTTTAAAAACAAGTAAAAGAGGAATATATGGAAATGATTTAACATACATTATAGGGAACATTCAAACTGCTGTGAAAAATTAAGGATAACCCAAAACGCTTGGCAAAATTATAAAATCTGTGGGGGAGGGAAAGTGATTTTCCCTCTATCCTTCTAGGTTCCTGGCTGAGACTCCCCTGTAATAAAAGACAGATTGAGAAAAACAAGTTGAATAACATATACAGTATACTTCCTGTATATATGAGAGATACCCAGGAAAACTGAGTTAACTCTCAAAATGGCCCAAGCCATCGCCTTAAATACCATCTCTAGCTAAAGACAAAAGATGCTGGGCAGGGGAAAGCCAGGTTTTCAGGCAAAGCTCAGTAAATAAGGGTATGGTTGTCATGCGGAGTTAAGACCTTTAAGAGTTTCTATAGGTTCAGTTGTTGCCCTCTTTCTGACAGAGAGGTAGACACCCGTACAAATGGAGATTTCCCTTATAAGTGTAAATTGTTCTTATCAAAGTGTAACTTCTGCTTGCTTTTCAGAGTTTCTCTTGTGTCAGCTGTTTTTTTAAAAAAAAATAATTAGCCTAAAATAATCCCTAATGCCACAGAGGCATATTTTGGGGTTACAAATTCTGCTCCCTTTCAAATACTGTAGATTTCACCTCTGCAATCCTCTTTCTGTCCTCCTCTCTCAACTGCTCCCACAGCAGTCTAGAGAGCATAGTCATTCTCTTTACTCCAGGCTTATTTTAATTCCTGCTCGTCCAGAGTGGCAGGTTTGCCACCCCAAGGTGTACCTCTTTGGCATAAAGGTTATTTTTAGATGATTATTTCAAAGAAACAGCAGACACAGGAGAAGCTCTGAAAACAGAGTAGAAATTACCTTTTTGTAATGGAAATTTACATTTATGAAGGACATCTCCATTTGTGTGTCTCCCTTTGTACCAGGAAGAGAAGATGAGTAAAGCACAAGAAACATATTAATGGAGAATGCACTTAAATTTGTGTATCAACCCTAGGTCAGGCTTGCCATACCCTTCTTCTGCCGCAACTCTTAACAGGCTCCCACACCGTTCTTTTGTCTTTAGCTTTAGATGGTATAATTCTAAGCCATCCAGGAGTTACTCATTTTCCCCTGGTATCGCCCATGTGTACATGTTAATGAACTTCTGTTTGTTTTTCTCTTGTTAGTTTGTCTTGTTATGGGGTCCCCAGTGGAGAATTTAGAAAGGTGGAGGGAAAATTATTTTTTCCTCCCCTATACTTCTCTCCTCCTGATCCTAGTAATGCTAATTCAGTGTACCTCAGATACCAGGTTATTCATACTAAAACGCATTCCAGATCTTATTTATTTTAGAAAAACAAACTCAAAGGCTCTTTAGAAAATTAATTACAAACACCTGATAATAAAGATGCTTCTACAATGTGGTCCCAACACACTTTTTATAATGTTATTGCTTTTAATTAACCAGTTTTAAAAAATATATAAAATACATGCTCATGTTCTTTCAAACAGTATGAAACGTTAAAGAATGAAAAAGCTGAAGGCTTCCTCCACAGTCTCATCCTCCCAAGTTTGACTCTCGCCAGCAACAAGTATAAACAGCTTCTAATATAGTTTTTCAAGAATTTCCAATAACAAGCATATACATGTGTATCTCTTTTGGAACCAAAACTGTCCTCCAACTTGCTATTTTCCCCCTCGTTTGAGCTTTTGTTTTTTAAAAATTTTATTTATTTTTTATACAGCAGGTTATTAGTCATCCATCTTATACACATCAGTGTATACATGTCAATCCCAATCGCCCAATTCATCACACCACCACCACCACCCCCCTGCCGCTTTTCCCCCTTCATGTCCATACGTTTGTTCTCTACATCTGTGTCTCTATTTCTGCCCTGCAAACTGGTTCATCTGTACCATTTTTCTAGATTCCACATATATGCATTAATATACGATATTTGTTTTTCGCTTTCTGACTTCCTTCACTCTGTATGACAGTATCTAGGTCCATCCACGTCTCTACAAATGACCCAATTTCGTTCCTTTTTATGGCTGAGTAATATTCCACTGTATATATATACCACATCTTCTTTATCCATTCATCTGTCGATGGGCATTTAGGTTGCTTCCGTGACCTGGCTATTGTAAATAGTGCTGCAATGAACATTGGGGTGCATATGTCTTTTTGAATTATGGTCTTCTCAGGGTATATGCCCAGTAATGGGATTGCTGGGTCATATGGTAATTCTATTTTTAGTTTTTTAAGGAATCCATACTGTTCTTCATAGTGGCTGTATCAATTTACATTCCTACCAACAGCACAAGAGGGTTCCCTTTTCTCCACACCCTCTCCAGCATTTGTTGTTTGTAGATTTTCTGACGATGCCCATTCTAACTGGTGCGAGGTGACACCTCATTGTAGTTTTGATCTGCATTTCTCTAATAATTAGTGATGTTGAGCAGCTTTTCATGTGCCTCTTGGCCAACTCGTTTGAACTTTTTAAAATGTTAACTCATGCAGATTTACTTTTTTGTTTCCAAAGCTGCACAATATTTTATTATACAAATGCACCATAATTTAACCATGCACTATTGTTTATTTAACCAATGTATACCACCTCCAGAGTAAATGAAAGTGACCATTTTTCTACATCCTCATCACTCTGCTTTCTCTTCTTCACACAGTAATTTCTGGCAGCCCCAATTTTCACTATTTGTGAGCACAAGACTTGGAAGTCTTGTGACTTGTAAAATTTGTAATTTTGCTGAAGGCAAGAACTTGAATTTTTTACTTCAATGGTTCTCAAACTTTTGCAAGCCTCAGAATCACGGGGCGGGGGCGGGGGGTGGGTTGGGGTGGTAGCTTGTTAAATGAAGAAAGTAAAAGGATCTAAGGATATGACAGCTTTTAGCCAGAAAACAAAATTCTTGAATAAATTAAAAATATTAGTATCTGGTTTAAGGGTGGCTCTATCTGTCATGTAAATGAATTCACAACAAAAGGAATAAGCAAAAAAAAAAAATTTGTAAAGCTAAAACTTTTTCAGGAACTATTCTAGCTAATATAAAAATGGCTCACTAGATAAGAGATCACATTTTTCACTGAAGTTGAAAATGTGGTTAACTTGCTGCATGAGGATAACACACAGGAAACATGACAAACGTGCTTTGAAAAGATAAAGTCATATGCCTGGTACAAACATCTCCCTACTTCCAAATTTGGAGATTCAAGATGACCTTGGATATTTTCTTTGCCAAAGTTAAGATTTTAATGTATTTTCCTTATTTGACAATATATTTTATTCAAATTGGACTAATCATGATTGCTACCCCTCAAATACCACCACATCCATCAAACATTACCCAACGTCATCTCCTGTTCCTTTGAACTCCACAAAGCCTTCTGTTGATCTCTCTCTCAAGACATTTATATTCATTCATTCTAGAAGTACTGTTAGGACTTTAGCTTTTAAGCTAGTTGTGACACATTTGGGAGATTAGCTTCTAAATCTCATTAGCATGTATGAAGGCAGTGGCCATGTGCAGGAGCTATTTAAGATCTAGATATTTCAGGTGTGAATGAATAAATCTTTACTCTTGGGGTGGACAGAAGATCAAAGCTATTCAGAATTTGTATTCTCTACTGCTGTATAACCAAATACTTGGAATAGTTGGAATGCTCATTTTTCTACCAGCCTACTGACCACTGGTAATATTATATTATATACAGGTGTTTTCATTTGATTAAATATTGAATATTTACTGAATAGTCAATGATATGAAAAAAGAACAGGCACTGTGGTGTGGCACGGTAGACTGGTAATTACCTAATACACACCCTCCTCTTCTTCTTACTAATAGAATCTCAATTTTGTCAGAGGGTGGCAAGTTGCTCAATCAAAAAAAAAAAAAAATTCCTCAGCTTCACTTACAGTTAGGATGACCATATGACACTGTTTCCTCCAATGACATGCAAGAAGAAAGTTTTGCTTATTAAATAAGTATTCTCTTTCCTGCTTCCTCCTTTCTGCTGCCTGGAAGACGGAAATGTTGGCCAGGACTACAACAGCCATCTTGTGACCATGAGAAAAGCCAAGGACATTTCAAAGACCTCTTTATATCCTTGTACCCTCTAATTAACACCAGCAACTACCTATTTTTTGGACTTCTCATTACACTAAAAAAATAAAATCTGCACTGTTTAATAAAGCCACTGATTTGGGGTCTCTGTTTCTCTTAGTCAAGTACAATTAATAAAAAAGGATGACAAAGAACTATGCACCAATCCAGACTCTTCAAGAATATACATTACAGGGGCTTCCCTGGTGGCGCAGTGGTTGAGAATCTGCCTGCCAATGCAGGGGACACGGGTTCGAGCCCTGGTCTGGGAAGATCCCACATGCCGCGGAGCAACTGGGCCCGTGAGCCACAATTACTGAGCCTGCGCGTCTGGAGCCTGTGCTCCGCAACAAGAGAGGCCGCGATAGTGAGAGGCCCGCGCACCGCGATGAAGAGTGGCCCCCGCTTGCCATAACTGGAGAAAGCCCTCGCACAGAAACGAAGACCCAACACAGCCATACATACATACATACATAAATAAATGAATAAATAAATAAATAAATGAATATACATTACAGTAAACAATATAAGAGAGTACATAAATTGCTAAATTACGAGAAATCATCAGGAAATGCCGCAGGAGTTCAGGGAATACACTTCACAGAACAAACCAAGAACTCAAAACAGGTGCTAAAAGGTCATAAATTTCTGTACTGATATAAATTAGATGAAAGTTGAGTTATAGAAATATTTTAAAAGCCTATGTGATAGTGTTGATCCACTAAAGCAGCTGTTTGAATCTTGGTTTTCCCCCCTCCCTTTTCTAAATATATCTAAATATAGACTCAATAGTGGGCTTTCCACTTAGAATAGTACCCAGAAAACATTTGATATTATCTTTAGAAGAAAGGAAGAAGTTTTTGTTAGAAGTTTATCTCCAGGAAGGAAACACACTGAAGTTTCAAAAACAGCAGCAGCTATTTAAGGAATAACTGCTGATGTTCACAAGGAAGCCACAAATACTTGAGACGTGTTTAAATTAGAAATGACAATTTTAACTGGTTGGGGAACTTCCAGTGACAGTTCCATCTCTCCTATTCCTGCTGTCGAAATAATTTCCACCCTCTCTGTTGCTCTTTACAGAATAGCGTTGAGACTATACATTTGTTCTGGTTTTGTGCTTCCATTTTATTTCATTTGTTAGATACTTCTACTTTGGGAGAATTCCCCACCCCCAAATTTATAGAGATATAACTGACATATGTCACTGTATAAGTTTAAGGTATACAGCATAATGATTTGATATACATATATTGTGAATTGATTTCCGCAATAAGTTTACTTAGCATCCATCATCTCATATAGATACAACAAGAAAGCCAAAAAAAAAAAAGTCTCTGTTTGTGATGAGAACTTTTAGTATTTAATCTCTTAGCAGCCTTCCTATATATCCTACAGCAGTGTTAGCTATAGTCATTATGTTGTACATTATAACCCTAGTACTTATTTATCTTATAACTAAGTTTGTACCTTTAATAAAGGATATGAGAAGAACTGAATAAGATTAAACCATCTTATCTTTTTTTGGAATTAGTTTTCTATTGGAGAAAAATAAGTAATCTGCTGGTAAAAAGTAAAACCAGAATATATTCTGGTAATACAAAAAAAAACAAAAAAGAAAACAATTGATATATAATAATTGGAAAGAGGTGCCATTTAGTAGGAGAAATTAAGTCAACTGGACAGAAGTAAAGAACAAAGTAAGTAGAGACAGTGCAGGGCTGAAAATAAGACATAATGTAAATTAAAATATGCATGAATAAGTGGATACTATAAATCAGTGAGTAGTACAGTCGGCCATCCGTATCTGTCAGTTCCACATCAGCGATTTAACCAACAAAGGACTGAAAATATGTGGGGGGAAAAATTCCAGAAAGTTCCAAAAAGCAAAACTTGAATTTGCTGCTTACTGGCAACAATTTACATAGCACTTACGTTGTATTTACAACTATGTACATACCATTTACATTGTATTAGGTATTAGAGATAATCTAGAGATGATTTAAAGTATATAGGAGGTTGTGTATAGGTTATAAGTAAATACTACACCATTTTATAAAAGGGCCTTGAGCATCCTTGGACTTTGGTATCCAAGGGGGTCCTGGAACCAATCCCCCATGGATAGCGAGGGGCTACTATTCACTCTTAGAGAGAGGGATGTTCCTTATTCCTTTAAAAAGGCATCTGTCCACCTGTGTTCTCTATCCCCTACCTTCCTATCTCCTCTGGAACTCAGCTTGATTTTCCCTCTCCCCCTCTCTCATTTTTTTTTTTTTTGGCCAAGCTGTGGGGCTTGGGAGATCTTAGTTCCCCAACCAGGGATTGAACCCAGACCATGGCAGTGAAAGCGCCGAGTGCTAACCACTGGACCACCAGGGAACTCCCTTCCTCCTCTCTCACTTCTTTAAGCACTCGTTTTTCACTGCCATTCTGCCTGCCAACATGGTCACGTGCCAACCATTCAGAACCAAAACCAAACCAAACGTACACTGACGGCACAAGTATTTTTGTACTCAACAATCACTCTCTGGTCTTCTTCACTTCATTGTTCCTCTAGTGGCTGTCCAACCCACAAGGCTTTCAGTCAATTTTTGATCTGTGCAGACTGACACTTCTGCCTCTGCCCTTTCTTTTGGAAACATGTCCTGTTACCCCATCTCTGAGATCTCTGTTTTCTTTACTGAACACCCACTATATGTCAGTATTCTCAAGTTTTCTTTTTCATCTTGCTGCTAAGTTATGGGTGAGAAATTATAATCATTTCCACTATTACTGCCAAGAGGCTAGACACTTGAGAAAGTAGCTTCTAGTCCCAGTTTATCTTCGCAACTCCAGCACTACATTTTCCATTGCTGTTGCTAATAATAACAGGTAATGTATATACTATATATTACTATGGGCCAATATATGGCAACAAATGCTTTTCTAAGCACTTTAGTTATTTTAACTAATTTATGGACATTTCTACTTGGCTAAACAGGACAAAGTGAACTTATTGTTCCACATTGTCCCTGCCTCCTCTTTCTTTCCCCCTTTCTATCTTGGCTAATAATGTAGCCAGTATCACCATTTAGCTTGTAATCCTCCCCACCCCTGTGATTAATCTCTTTATTTAATGATCATAAATAATGATAAGCTCACAAATGATAGCAATTATGTCCACTGTGTTATCTCATGTAATCTTCACAACTACCCCATGAAGTAGGTAGTATTATTATCTTCCAATTAATAGATGAAGAAACAGACTCAGAGGAGTTAAATAACTTGCCAAAGATCACACAGCTTGATAAATGAGAAAGCCTAGATTCAAAGCTAGGTTTGTATGAGTCCAGAGTTTGTAGTGCCTGCCACTAAGTCCTGTTGATTTTACCTCTGAAATGTTTATCCTCTGATCGCTCGTTTCCTAGTCTAGACCCTAATCATCTTTCACAATGAATACTGCCAACAACCTCCTAAATTATCTCCTTCTTTCCAGGCTCTCCCCTTTCACCCTATCTTGTCTAAGTGATCTGCATAAAATATAGTTTTGAACATGCAACTATCCTGTTTAAAAACCTTTCATGGCCCCCTATTGCCTACAAGATAAAGGGCAAAGCCTTTAGAATGGCTTTACAAAACTCCTTTACAATTTGGCCTCTTTGCCCACATTCCCCATCTCTTCCTTCCAAATACACATCTGTGGCTTCCTGGTGTCGCAGTAGTTAAGAATCCGCCTACCAATGCAGGGGACAGGAGTTCGATCCCTGGTCCAGGAAGATCCCACATGCTGCAGAGCAACTAAGCCCATGCGCCACAACTACTGAGCCTGCGCTCTAGAGCCACAACTACTGAGCCCACGTGCCACAACTACTGAAGCCCGCGTGCCTAGAGCCCGTGCTCCGCAACAAGAGAAGCCACCACAATGAGAACCCTGCGCACCGCAACGAAGAGTAGCCCCTGCTCGCTGCAACTAGAGAAAGCCCGCGCGCAGCAATGAAGACCCAACGCAGCCAAAAATAAATTAATAAATTAATTAAAAAACAAAAACAAATACACATCTGTATATTATGCTGTAGCCACAAGACTACTTGTCCCTATGCCTGAATTAATATAACATTATGTATATATAAAGATTGACTGATTTCTATACTACAAACAATGGGCCTTAATTATTTTCACAAAGATGGCAAACTGTTCTTATAATGGCTTCATTGTGGATTTTGTGAAAGCATTGATTTTTACCTCTACCTGGTTTAGAGGAGAAGTGATAGACTAATCCACAGTCTAAGTACATACAGGAAGGTATGGCAATGTGGGTTTCTTCCCCACATTTGTATTACACATTTTTGGTTTGGAACAAAAGGAAGCCACCAAAGTTTTCTATGCAGGACAGCAACATAAAATGAAATTTTTGAGATAAAAACATTTGCTGCTATGAGTACAGAGATGGAGAAAGACTATGTAATAATAATCTAAGACTAATTTAACCCTACCAATAAACAAAACTATTGGCATATGAGATATGTGGGAATTAACTTTTTTTTTTTTTTTTTTACTTTTATTTATGGAAAAATATTTCTGTATTCGACCTAGGGCCAATAGCAAACAACGGGACAAAAAGTTTCTTTGATCAATTAGAACATATGATTGGGTTAAGTATTCTAACATGAGCCTAAAATGATATTATTTAGTACAGCGGTAAACTGTCAACTGACTTGTCAAAAATACTTGACCCCTGAAGTTCACGCGTGTAGTACCTCATCGGGAGTATACACGCGATTCTTCACTCCAGGAAGTATATTAGAATGCAACTCACTGAGAAAACTGTCTTGACGAGTGGGCTCTAATTAAAAAACAAAAACCTAAAAACATCCCCAACTTTGGAGAAAATATTGCTTATAATGTACCTCAAGTAGAATTCTTCAAACACTGTCTTACAATAAAATTGGAAATAAATTTCTAAAACGTTATGTAAGAGGTTTGCGGGGAAAAAATGAACACGAAGGCACATCCTGGCAGTTTGAGACAAGAAGGAATAACATTCAAATACAAAATAAACTATTTTGAACTCCAGCTGGGTTAACTGGCATTCCTTTAATTAACCACTGATAAGTTACACCTTGTCATAATCGCACTCATCCTAGCCACGGTGCAAAAAAAAAAAAACCCTCATCAGAATGGGATTGTTGCAACGGTTTGACGCGGGATGAGGGAAGGAGAAATCTGCCCAGAAACGTCCGTTTATTTCTCGAAAAAACGGGTTTTGCGGCGGGAGGCAGCTTGTTTCCGAATCACCTATTTTGCTGCCTTTTTGTTTCAAATGGAGACATAACAAAGCCCATGGGAAGCCGAGTGCCGCCGTCGAGGGTCCAGACCAGGTCACCTGGCCGCGGTGTGGCCGCACGCCGGGCGAACGGCTCCCCTGTGGGCCCCTCTCATTCCAGTAGCGGTCGGCACGGGAAGGCGAGGCCGGACGGACCACCCGCGGCCCCCTAAGCGCTCCGTAGCGACGAGCCCCCATACTCACCATCTCGATGATCTTGGTCTTCCGGCCCGTCTTTCTCTTCAAGGTGAAAATGTACTGGGCCAGCACCGCCCCCGCCACGACGGCGCACACGCTGGCGCTCGCTACCGCGCCCACCCTCGCCACCGCGGATCGGTCCATGGACGGGACCTCCTGCGCCTCGCGTTCCAAGAAAAGAGGTCGCTAGATGGCTGCGGGCCTCGGAAGCGCCAGCCAGGGAAGAAGTCCCCACGCCCCTCCCCGCCTGCATGAGCCCCGCCCCCAGGAAAGCCCCACCCACGAGCGCCCAGAGGCGGGAAGCCGGAGGGAGGAGGAGAGACTAGCCTGCGTGGACGGCCAAGGTGGGGAAGCGGATCTTCTCAGAACCTGGGTCCGAGAGACTGAGGACAGAAAAGGGGACTTGGAGTTAATTCTCTCTCTGCTAATGAGGACCAGGCAGTGGTTCATTCCAGCCCCGCCCAGCAGAAATCTGATTCTAACCATCACTCAGAAAATATCCTCCGCCTTCCACCCGCCTCTGACGCTCAGGACTACAACCCCCAGAAGGCATCCGGGCTCAGCTATCTGACTTGCGCAGTAGCTTGGCTGTAAAGTGCTGTGACAGACTGCAGGGTGCAGCGAAGAAAACAAGGGAGTAAAAAGGCAACCTACAGAATGTGAGAAAATATTTGCAAACCGTTTATCTGATAAGGGGTTAGTATCCAGATTATGTTAAAAAATTATGTCAATAACAAAAAACAACCCTATTAAAAAATAGGCAAAAGACTCAAATAGACAATTGGCCAAGAAGCTTACGAAAAGATACTCGATATCACTAATCATCAGGAAAATGCGAATCAAACCCACAATGACATATCACCTCACACAAATTAGGACAACCATTGTCAAAAAAACAAAATTAAAAGTGTTGGTGAGGATGTGGAGAACTGGAACCCTTGTGCACTGTTGGTGTAAATGTAAATTGCTGCTGCCACTGTGGAAAAAGTGTGGAGGTTCCTCAAAAAATTAAAAATAGAATTACCATATGATCCAGCAATCCCATGTCAGGGTATATATCCAAAAGAACTGAAAGTAGGTACTCAAAGAAATTTCAGCCCTCCTATGTTCATTGCAACACTATGTATAATAGCCAAGATGTGGAAACAACCTAAATGTCCATCAAAAGATGAATGGATAAAGAAAATGTGGTATGTACATCAAATGGAGTACTATTCAGCCTTTAAAAAGGGGGAAATTCTGCAGTATTTGACAACATGGATGAATCTTGAAGACACCATGCTAAGGTAAGTTAAATAAGCCAGTCACACACACACACACACACAAAAGTGCTGCATTAGTCTGCTTACGTGATTAGTCACTCTTAGAAAGTAGAATGGTGGTCATGGGGTCTGGGGAAGAGGAAATGGGGGGGGTCGTTCAACTGAGTATTGAGTTCCAGTTTTGCAAGATGAAAAACTTCTAGAAATCTGCTGCAAAACTATGTGCCTATATACTACTGTATTGTACCTCTAAAAATTGTTATGTTGGTAAATTTTACGTTATGCGTTTTATGCCACACACATAAAAACTTGCTATGACAACAGAGCAAAGGTGGCTTGAAGTTAGGCTGGAACAAGTAGGTGTTTGTCCTTTTTCTGCTACATCTCGGTCAGTCATCACCTCTTCCATCATTTTCTCTTTGTGAGTAGCAGGACATGTTCTCACCTTCCTGGTCTCTTTCAAGGGATGGATGCAGTTTCCTCTGCTTTTCTCTGGGGATGACAGGAAGGGGATGCAGTGGAACTACCTGTGGGGGGGAATCACACCAACTCTGTGATGCTACTTGGTGAGGTGCGTTCTTTGCCCAGGACATGGAAGAAGTTGGAGCAGGAGAACAAGAGGGAGCAGTAAGGGTTATTTTCTCTGCATCCTCTGCTCTTGCTCTAGTCATTCCAGCCCTGGGACCCTGGCAGGTGTTCTGCTTAAAGGGAAATTTGTGGAGAGTTCTTAGAAAGGTGGGATAGAGCTCACCTGAGCAGGCATCTGGTAAGAAAACAAGTCTGGAATTAACCACTGGGTGCATGAATGCCTTTTGCAGAACTGGGAAACACATGGTGGCTACTATCAGCCCATATGTTTGGTTTCTCTGTTGTTGTTTTTAACTTTTTAAGTATGTAAATCTTTGTTTTTCAGTAAATTATTGTCTACAATGATACATGATGCCACTTGGGACAGCAGGAACCATGGGAAAAATATGCAGGAATTTGATGTAAATTTATGAATTTTGCTATGCACAACCTTACACTTTGCTCTGATAGGATAATTGGCTTGGCCTTGGTTTGAAGTAGTTAAGTAGTGTTCTTGTGAGGAAGAGCCATTTGTTGGATGTAGGTTTAAGATCTCCTCACACTAACACTCCTGTTAAAAATTAAAACAATGGAAAGCAAAACTAAAAACACAGCACTGACACCTGCTCTCTCATTTCTTTGGATATTAAGTTGTGGGATGGTGACAGCATACAAGAAACTAAAGAGCAGGAAGAAAGTAGGCAGAAGCTAGCTTCTGCCATTAGCTGTGCTTAGAGGAGTAATGTCAAATCTCTAGGCTTTGCTTTCTTATTCTGCAAAAGGAGAAAAACCAAATGATTTTGGACACCTTTTAGCTATTAAAGCTCTTTGATTAGAAAGTAATGGTCTTTTTCACGCCCTGGAACTTGGCAGAGGTCCTAGGAAAAAGAAGACGGAAGTCCTGCTATAAAGAAACATCCAGGGCTTCCCTAGTGGCGCAGTGGTTGAGAATCTGCCTGCCAATGCAGGGGACACAGGTTCGAGCCCTGGTCAGGGAAGATCCCACATGCCGCAGAGCAAATAGGCCCGTGAGCCACAACTACTGAGCCTGCGCGTCTGGAGCCTGTGCTGCGCAACAAGAGAGGCCGCGACGGCGAAAGGCCCGCGCACCGCGATGAAGAGTGGCCCCCGCTTGCCGCAACTAGAGAAAGCCCTCGCATGAAACGAAGACACAACACAGCCAAAAATAAATAAATTTAAAAAAAAATCCTTCCCTCTACTTTAAAAAACAAATTAAAAAAACCTTAAATATTAAGAAACATCCACCTAAGGCAATCAAGTGTCAGTTCAACAAGTGCTTCTCAAATGTTGGGGTGAATGTTGGGGATGTTGTTTGGGGTGAGGCCAAGATTCCACATTTCTAACAAGCTCTTGGGTGTTGCTGATGCTCCTCGTCTGGGCACCACACTTTCAGTAGCAAGGAACTAAATTGTGATTGGGGGGCTTTAAGAGACTTTAAGGAGTTAACAAATGGAGGGAGGGCTGGCTAAAGAGAATTGATAGAACAGGAGAAACAAGAAGGAATTAAAGTTTGCCAATGTTATTTTGTCAACAGAAATAGATCTTCAGTTTTATGTTTGAAGTCCATGGGAAATTACAGTTTGATATAGACAATGTTGGAAAGTTAGTTTTGCTTAATGGAGACATTTTTCTCTTCATTCTAGCAACTTGACAATTTTTTCACTAACGAAGGTGTTCAAGGCCTTTGTCACATTACAGCTACTTTTACCTGATACAATTACTTTTTTAAAAAAAATTTTATTTATTTATTTATTCTTGGCTGTGTTGGGTCTTCGTTTCTGTGCAAGGGCTTTCTCTAGTTGTGGCAAGCAGGGGCCACTCTTCATCGCGGTGCACGGGCCTTTCGCCGTCGCGGCCTCTCTTGTTGCGCAGCACAGGCTCCAGATGCGCAGGCTCAGTAGTTGTGGCTCACGGGCCTAGTTGCTCCGCGGCATGTGGGATCTTCCCAGACCAGGGCTCGAACCTGTGTCCCCTGCATTGGCAGGCAGATTCTCAACCACTGTGCCACCAGGGAAGCCCTACAATTACTTCTTGTTTGAAGTTATTTAAATTCAAACAGAAGCCATGTCTCTTATCTAAGCGTTTTGATTTTGTATATATCATTCAGTAGCCTTGATTGAAGAAGAAAAATTCTCTTGCACCATTGCTTGGGTGTTTCATATGTTCTCTAGGCAGGGCGCATGGGGTTCTCTCTTCTGTCCGCATGAGCAGACAGTAAGACCTCTTCAGATGTTGGGCAGATCTTCCCTTCCTATTTTCTCTCCTTGAGACTCTTTTTGAACTGGCTCCTGCAGACTGTGTGCAAAGGATCACTTACTTGTTGGTTAGCCTATTGGTTTCTGTCCTTGGCTGTGACTCCAAATGGAGCTTGTGCCCCCAAGTCTTCATTCTTTATGGTGGATCAGCAGCATTTGATATAGCTGGTTACTCCCTCTTTCTAGATACACTTTAAAAAAAAACAGATCACAATGGTATTATTTTTATTTTGTATTATTATTATTATTTTTTGGCCGCACCACTTGCGGGATCTTAGTTCCCTGACCAGGGATTGAACCTGTGCCCTCGGCAGTGAAAGTGCAAAGTCCTAACCACTGGACTGCTAGGGAATTCCCTAGATACATTTTTTCCCCCACTTCCTTCCAGATAACATTCCTGGTTTTCCTTTGATCTCCTTAGATGCCCCTGTTCAGTTTTCTGGTGACTCCTCTTCTCCCTGACCTCTACAGCACCCTAGAGCCCAGTCCTTTTGCCTCTTCATTTCTCTATACCTCAGTCACTAAGAGATCTCCTTCTGTTTTTATGACTTTAAGTATCATGTATATTCTGATTACTCTCTTTCCCAGAGCTGCATCCTGCACAGTATATCCAACTCTTTATTTGGAACCTCCACTGAGATGTCTAATTGACATCCACACTTAATGTGTACAAAGCTGAACTCATTATACCTTCCTTCCTAACTTCTGCTACTCACTGTATTCTCCATCTCAATAATGGAATTTCATCTGTACAGTTACTCGAGTCAAAACTTTGGAGTCATCCTTGACCTCTCTCTCAAACACACCATCTGGATCCAAAATACATCCAGAATCAGACAACTTCTCACCTCCACTTTGACCATTTTGGTCTATTCTACCATCATCTCTCGACTGGATTACTGCAGTAGCCTTCTAAAAAATTTTCCCTCCAAAATCTATCCATGCTCCTTCACAGTCTGTTCCATACATGGTATCCATAGTGATCCTTTGTACAGTACATCAAATCATATCACCCCTTTGCTCAAAACCCTCCAATGGTTCCCCAGTCCACTCATAGTAAAAGCTGAAGTCCTCACGATGGGCTGTAAGTATATGTATTCCTATACTCTCCTTTATCTTCCTTTAATATTTACTCAAAAGTTACTTTCTCAGTGATCATTACCCTGGCCACCCTATATGTAATTTCAGTCCTTCCAGCTCGGGCAATTCTGATCCTCATCACTCTTGCCATAGCACTTACTGTCTCTAACAGACTGACAGACTAGTATAGAATTTATTCATTATGTTTATTGTGTCTCTCTTCCTGATACAATAACCTTCTTAACGGCAGAGATTTTTGTTTTCTGATGTATTTTTGGCTTTAGAACTGTACCTAGAAACAAGAAAGAAATTACATCATATGTAAAAATAAGGATAAATCTGGAAGACAGTATGCTAAGTGAAATATGCCAGCTTCAAAGAAGAACAAATACTGCATGATTTCACTTAAATGAGGTGTCAAAAACGGACAAACTCATAGAAAGAAACAGAGAATAGAATGTGGTTACTAGGGTCCAGGGGACAGAGACATGGGGAGTTGCTGTGCAACGGCTATAAAATTTTAGTTACGCAGGATGAATAAGTTCTACAGATTTGCTGTACCACATGTGTCTATAATTAATGATACTGTATTGTATACTTTAAAAAATTTAAGAGGATAGATCTCATGTTGTGTCCTTATTACACACACATTAAAAAAAAAAAGTGGCTGTACCAAATTACATTCCCATTAACAGTGTACAAGGGCTCCATTATCTCCACATCCTCAACATTTCTTATTTGTGGTCTTTTTGAAGGTAGCCATTCTGACAGTTGTGAGGTGATATCTCATTGTGTTTTTGATTGCATTTCTCCGATGATTAATGATTTGAGCATCTTTTCATGTGCCTGTTGGCCATCTGTATGCCTTCTTTGGAAAAATGTCTATTCAGGTCTTCTGCCAATTTTTTAATTGGGTTGTTTTTCTTTATAAATTTATTTATTTATTTTTGGCTGCATTGGGTCTTCGTTGCTGTGCGCGGGCTTCTCATTGTGGTGGCTTCTCTTGTTGTGGAGCCCTGGCTCTAGGAGCGCGGGCTTCAGTAGTTGCAGCACACGGGCTCAGTAGTTGTGGCTCGCGGGCTCTAGAGCACAGGCTCCGTAGTTGTGGCGCACAGGCTTAGTTGCTCTGCGGCGTGTGGGATCTTCCCAGACCAGGGATTGAACCCACGTCCCCTGCACTGGCAGACAGATTCTTAACCACAGTGCCACCAGGGAAGTCCTGGGTTGTTTGTTTTATTGTTGTTGAGTTGTATGAGCTGTTTATATATTTTGGATATTAACCCCTTATTGGTCATAGCACTTGCAAATATTTTCTCCCATTCAGTAGGTTGTCTTTTCATTTTGTCAATGGTTTCCTTTGCTGCGCAAATGCTTTTAAGTTTAATTAGGTCCCATTTGTTTATTTTGGATTTTGTTTCTTTTGCTTTAGGAGACAGATCCAAAAAAGCATTGCTATGATTTATGTCAAAAGTGTTCCACTTAACCTACCTCAACATAGTAAAGGCCATATATGACAAACCCACAGCAAACATCATTCTCAATGGTGAAAAACTGAAAGCATTTCCTCTAAGATCAGGAATGAGACAAGGATGTCCACTCTCACCACTATTATTCAACATAGTTCTGGAAGTCTTAGCCACGGCAATCAGAGAAGAAAAAGAAATAAAAGGAATACAAATTGGAAAAGAAGAAGTAAAACTGTCACTGTTTGCGGATGACATGATATTGTACATAGAGAATCCTAAAACTGCCACCAGAAAACTGCTAGAGCTAATTAATGAATATGGTAAAGTTGCAGGATACAAAATTAATGCACAGAAATCTCTTGCATTCCTATACACTAATGATGAAAAATCTGAAAGAGAAATGAAGGAAACACTCCCATTTACCATTGCAACAAAAAGAATAAAATACCTAGGGATAAACCTACCTAGGGAGACAAAAGACCTGTATGCAGAAAACTATAAGACACTGATGAAAGAAATTAAAGATGATACCAACAGATGGAGAGAAATACCATGTTCTTGGATTGGAAGAATCAACATTGTGAAAATGACTATACTACCCAAAGCAATCTACAGATTCAATGCAATCCCTATCAAATTACCAATGGCATTTTTTACGGAACTAGAACAAATCATCTTAAAATTTGTATGGAGACACAAAAGACCCCGAATAGCCAAAGCAGTCTTGAGGGAAAAAAACGGAGCTGGAGGAATCAGACTTCCTGACTTCAGACTATACTACAAAGCTACAGTAATCAAGACAATATGGTACTGGCACAAAAACAGAAACATAGATCAGTGAAACAAGATAGAAAGCCCAGAGATAAACCCACGCACCTATGGTCAACTAATCTATGACAAAGGAGGCAAAGATATACAATGGAGAAAAGACAGTCTCTTCAATAAGTGGTGCTGGGAAAACTGGACAGCTACATGTAAAAGAATGAAATTAGAATACTCCCTAACACCATACACAAAAATAAACTCAAAATGGATTCGAGACCTAAATGTAAGACTGGACACTATAAAACTCTTAGAGGAAAACATAGGAAGAACACTCTTTGACATAAATCACAGTAAGATCTTTTTTGATCCACCTCCTAGAGTAATGGAAATAAAAACAAAAATAAACAAATGGGACCTAATGAAACTTCAAAGCTTTTGCACAGCAAAGGAAACCATAAACAAGACGAAAAGACAACCCTCAGAATGGGAGAAAATATTTGCAAACGAATCAACAGACAAAGGATTAATCTCCAAAATATATAAACAGCTCATTCAGCTCAATATTAAAGAAACAAACACCCCAATCCAAAAATGGGCAGAAGACCTAAATAGACATTTCTCCAAAGAAGACATACAGATGGCCACGAAGCACATGAAAAGATGCTCAACATCACTAATTATTAGAGAAATGCAAATCAAAACTACAATGAGGTATCACCTCACACCAGTTAGAATGGGCATCATCAGAAAATCTAAAACAACAAATGCTGGAGAGGGTGTGGAAAAAAGGGAACCCTCTTGCACTGTTGGTGGGAATGTAAATTGATACAGCCACTATGGAGAACAATATGGAGGTTCCTTAAAAAACTAAAAATAGAATTACCATATGACCCAGCAATCCCACTACTGGGCATATACCCAGAGAAAACCGTAATTCAAAAAGACACATGCACCCGAATGTTCATTGCAGCACTATTTACAATAGCCAGGTCATGGAAGCAACCTAAATGCCCATCAACAGACGAATGGATAAAGAAGATGTGGTACATATATACAATGGAATATTACTCAGCCATAAAAAGGAACGAAATTGAGTCATTTGTTGAGACGTGGATGGATCTAGAGACTGTCATACAGAGTGAAGTAAGTCAGAAAGAGAAAAACAAATATCGTATATTAACACATATATGTGGAACCTAGAAAAATGGTACAGATGAGCCAGTTTGCAGGGCAGAGGTTGAGACACAGATGTAGAGAACGGACATATGGACACCAAGGGGGGAAAACTGCGGTGGGGTGGGGATGGTGTTGTGCTGAATTGGGCGATTGGGATTGACATGTATACACTGATGTGTATAAAATTGATGCCTAATAAGAACCTGCAGTATAAACAAACAAACAAACAAAACAACTAATACTAAACTTTCATTGGGTTATTTGTATGGAAATATGTTAATATAAATGTTTCAGACATTACATGAAATTTCTAAAAATCTTATATGTTCTGGTATAATGTTATAAGTCATAATCCTAGTTATTACCTTAAAATGTATACCTCAGAAATAACTAATTTTCTTGTCAACTGCATTATTATGAAGTTTCATCAAATTTTTAACTGTGGTCATTTTTAAGTCTTTTGTCATTTACAGATAGTTCTGTGTGTACTCTGATGCTTTTGCAAATATGTTCCTATAAAAGGGTTTCATCTTTAAGAAATTCATGGAAAAGACTGACAAGTACAGGTTTCTGGTAACTGACTGTACTGCTGAACTGAATGAATAAGCATTTTCAGAACTCTAATGAAAAACTGATGAACTCATAAAAGTGCTAACAAAAGATCAAGATGAAAAAAAAATTAATTACATGGGACTGAGTGAACTGATGAGGATGAGTATAATTTTTGTGACTTTATCTGAATTCAAAAAAAAAAAAAATCCAACAAGGACTCAGAGGCAAAGAATATACAAATCAATTTTCACTGCGAAGTAAAGGAGCTGTTACAGTGGAGGATTACTGGACTGAATGTCAATATTATGACATAGTATGAGTGTGTTTCATGTTTGGTAATTGCAATCACTGTTGCTTTTGTTGTGGTCATCCATGTACAATGCTTGGTGTCAGTCTATTTATCTCTTGTAAAAATAAAATACAGTGTGTGTGTGTGAAGAAAAAAAAAAAAAAAGTGTTCCACTTACGTTTTCTTCTAGGAGTTTTATGGTTTCCAGTCTTACATTTAGGTCTTTCCTGCATTGTGAGCTTATTTTTGTATATGGTGGTAGAAAATGTTCTAATTTCATTTTTTTTACATGTAGCTGCCCAGTTTTCCCAGCATCACTTATTGAAGAGACTGTCTTTTCTCCATTGTATAGTCTTGCCTCCTTTGTCATAGATTGACCATAGATGCGTGGGTTTACTTCTGGGCTCTCTATTCTGTTCCATTGATTTATGTATCTGTTTTTGTGTCAGTACCATACTGTTTTGATTACTGTAGCTCTGTAGTACAGTTTGAATTCAGGGAGCATGATACCTCTAGCTCTCTTCTTCTTTCTCAAGACTGTTTTGGCTATGTGGGGTCTTTTGCATTCCCACACAAATTTTTAAATTATTTGTTATATTTCTGTAAAAAGTTCCATTGGTATTTTGATAGGGATTGCATTGAATCTGTAGATTGCCTTGGGTAGTATGGCCATTTTAACAATATTAATTCTTCCAGTCCATGAACACGGTATGTATTTCTATCTGTTTGTGTTGTCTTCAATTTCTTTCATCAGTGTCTTCTACTTTTCCAAGTACAGGTCTTTTACCTCCTTAGGTAGGTTTATTCCTAGGTATTTTATTGTTTTTGATGCAATTGTAAATGGGATTGTTTCCTTAATTTCTCTTTCAGATAGTTCCTTGTTAGTGTATAGAGAAGCAACAGATTTCTGTATTTTTGCATGCTGCAACTTTACTGAATTCATTGATGATTTTTGGTGGCACCTTTAGGATTTTCTATGTGTAGTATCATGTCATCTGCAAACAATGAAGTTTTACTTCTTCCTTTACAATTTGGATTCCTTTTCTTTCCTTTTTTTTTCTTGTCTGACTGCTGTGGCTAGGAATTCCAATACTATGTTGAATAAAAGTGGTGAGAGTGGGCATCTTTGTCTTGTTCCTGATCTTAGAGGAAATACTTTTAGCTTTTCACCATTTAGTATGATGTTATCTGTGGGCTTATAATATATGGCCTTTATTATGTTGCAGTATGTTCCTTCTATACACAATTTCTGGAGACTTTTTTTTTTTATCCTAAATGGATGTTGAATTTTGTCAAAAGCTTTTGAGATGATCATGTGTTTTTTTATTCTTCATTTGTTAATGTGGTGTATCACATTGATTGATTTGCGGATATTGAAAAAATCCTTGCATCCCTGTGTAAATCCCACTTGATCCTTTTAGATTCATTAAAAGATATATGATCCTTTTAATATACTGTTGGATTTGGTTTGCTAATATTTTGTTGAGGATTTCAACAATGTTTCGTCTATGTTCATTATGATATTGGTCTGTAATTTTCTTTCTTGTATGACATCTTTGTCTAGTTTTGTTATCAGAGTGATGCTGGCCTCGCATAATGAGTTTGGAAGCATTCCTTTCTCTGCAATTTTTTTGGAATAGTTTGAGAATGACAGGCATTAAATCTTCTCTAAATATTTGGTAGAATTCACCTATGAAGCCACCTAGTCCTGGACGTTTGTTTTTTTGGGGAGTTTTTTTTTTTTTTTTTCTTTAAATTACTCATTCTATTTCATTACTGGTAATTAATCTGTTCATATTTTCTATTTCTTCCTGGTTCAGTCTTGGGGGATTGTACATTTCTAGGACTTTGTCCATTTCTTCCAGGTTGTCCATTTTATTGGCATAGAGTTGTTTGTACTAATCTCTTATGATCCTTTGTATTTCTGTGGTTTGGTTGTAACTTCTCCTTTTTCATTTCTGATTTTATTGATTTGGGCCCTCTCTCTTTTTTTCGTGATGAGTCTGGCTAAAGATTTATCAATTTCATTTATCTTTTCAAAGAACCAGCTCTTAGTTTCATTGATCTTTTCTACTTTTTTTTTTTTGTCTCTATTTTGTTTATTTCTGCTTTGATCTTTATGATTTCTTTCCTTCTACTAACGTTGGGTTTTGTTTGTTCTTTTTCTAGTTCCTTTAGGTGTAGGCAAGGATGTGGAGAAAAGGGTACCTCTGTACACTGTTGGTGGAAATGTAAATAGATGTAGCCACTGTGGAAAACAGTATGGAGGTTCCTTAAGAAAATAAAACTAGAACTACCATATGATCCAGAAGTTCCACTACTGGGTATATATCTGAAGAAAACAAAAACACTAATTCAAAAAGATACAGGCACCCCAACATTCATAGCAGCATTATTTACAATAGCCAAGATATGGAAGAAATCCAGGTGTCCATCAACATTGACATTTGCAACAACATGTGTGGATTTGGAGGGTACTAATGCTTAGTGAAATAAGTCAGACACAGAAAGACAAATACTGTATGATATCACTTATATATGGAATCTAAAAAATAAAAAAAGTTAGCACTATAACAACAACAACAACAACAGAAGGTGGTAGAGTGTGTGTAGCTACAGCAGTTAATAAATTTCCAAATGTGTATGTGTCGATTGCTTTGTATTTTAAGCCCTCATGACCAAGATCCTGAATTTTAAAAGTTTCTACACGTACATACACAAAGAATTGTACCTGGCACATAGCAGGTGTTCAATAAATATTTGTTGACTGAATGAAGAAAGCATATTGGTACATTTTAGCATATGCCAGGAATTGGGTCTGGATGGATGGATGAAAGGTAGGGATATTCCCCTTCATCTTTCTTTTGAATACAAATTACCATTGTAGTCTTTTATGGGTTAGAGAATTAGTTTCTTGTATCTGAAAGAAACTAACAGTAACTCAACAGTACACTAAAAAATAACCTGATGGAATATGGATGCAGATTTAAGTAGGATCAAAAGGCATGTGGGCTTAAATTTTCATCTCATTTACTTTTTTTTTTTAAACATCAGTTCATTTCTGCCTTGCCTTATTTACTTTTTCTAATGGCTCTCAATTTATTATTATTTTTGTATCTACCCTTGCTACTGTCATGGAATACATTTGAACTGGCAGCTTGGTTGCCACAAGATTCTGAAACCTTGTTTGGAAACTTGTTCCACTTTGAAGCTACACTAAAAAAGCCTAGGTGATTTGAAGCAGGTCCAGGAAAAATATGAGAATATCTACATTGATTCTGGGTCTTCAGAGCATTCAGAGTGACTAGGTGGTATTTCAGGCTGGGAAGCTGGGGAACATTCTGATCTGGGCTGCAAGAGAATGATGTATCTTTGGTTGTCCAATAGTATGGCATATTATAGTATTCCTATGCTTCTGGAGTACACAAATGAGAATATATGTCATTTATTAAATACTGTAACTTCCCTCTCAAATTAAACAAAAGCAATAAAAGTACAATAAAAGGGTTTATTGCATTTAAGTCTGGCTGCCAGATTTGAAGTGTAATCATAGGCTGATTTGTAAGGTTATATAATGCAATTAGCAATAATGAGTGATGCAAATTTTCTATAAGCTCTTCCACATATATTAAATTCATTATAAATTTATTTATCTGCTATGTATTCTTTTCTTCAGTTCCAGCAGTAATTTTTGTTTTTAATCTGACTAGTTTCTTTCTTCTTAGCAAGATACCTTGGTTGGAGGCATCTTTCTTTTTCCTTCCTTCCTTCCCTCCCTCTCTCCTTCCTGTATTCTTTTCTTTCCAGTGTTTTTTTCTTTTTTTAATTTTCATTTTGAAATAATTTTAGATTCCCATAGAAGTTGCAAAAATAGTACACAGAATTCCCATGTACCTTTCACACAGCCCCCAAAGGTACCATCTTACAACTCTATTTTATAACCATAGCACAATTACAAAACAAAGAAATTGACATTGGTACAATATAGAAAGTCCATTATACATCTTTCTTGAATTTCATCAGTTTTCACAAGAACTATTTTTGTGGTAGGTATATAGTTCTAAGAAATTTTGTCAGGTGAAATCAGTTTAAGGATACAGAACAGGATCCTTTACCCCAAAGGAGTTCCCATGCTATGACCTTTTTTTTTTTTCGGCCAAGCAGCTGTGACTTGTGGGATCTTAGTTCCCCAACCAGGGATCAAACCCCGCCTGGCAGTGAAAAGGTCG
This sequence comes from Eschrichtius robustus, assembly GCF_028021215.1. NCBI lineage: Eukaryota > Metazoa > Chordata > Mammalia > Artiodactyla > Eschrichtiidae > Eschrichtius > Eschrichtius robustus. Next base: position 85,668,619 of record NC_090831.1, read on the forward strand.
AGTCCTAACCACTGGACTGCCAGGGAATTCCCTTGTATGACCACTTTATAGTCACAGTCTCACCCCAAACTTAACCACTGGAAACCACTGATCTATGCATAATATCCTTGAGATTCATCTAAGTTGTTTTGTGCATCAGTACTTCATTTTTTCCTATTGCTGAATTGTTTTCCATGATATGGATATAACAGTTTGTTTAACCATTTTACACATTACACATTGAAGAATGTTTGTGTTTTTCCTTGAATGTTGCTTTTTGAAAACCACGAAAAGGAAACAGCATCAATGACTAACATTTCTTAGGTACTTAATAAACAGTGTCAATTTCAAGACTTTTATTGAACTCAATCTCCAGCTCCCTGCCGCCCCCCCACCCCCCAGAGGTTGAGGGGTGGGACTGAAAGTTCCCACTCTTTAATCACAAGTTTGGTCTTTCTGGTGACCAGCCTCCTTCCTCGAGTTATCTAGGGGCCCCACGCTACTCACCTTATTAGCATAAATTCTGCAGTGGTGGAAAGGGGCTTATTATGAATAACAAAAGACATCATTTGCACATGTCCTAACAACAGCACAAGTCTTCTGTTGAGATATGCATGTCTAGTCGAGAGACTGGAGATAGAGATTTGGGTGTGAGCAGTATGGTGGTTGTACTGTAAGCCCCGAGAATGGATGAAAATGCAGAGACAGTGGAATAAGATGGAGAAAAACTTAAGACCATAACCTGGAGAATATGAACATTAAAGAGAGAAATTTGGGAAGAGAGCCAGTAAAAGCCTTTAAGAAGGGTCAGTAGAGAGGCAGTCAATTAGGCTGGTACCTGGGAGGTGAGGTTTAGTGATATGAACTGAAAAATTTCCATGCCATTTAGCAGCAAGTGGTTTATTAGTGTCCTTGGTGAGGGTGAATGAGTGGGCATAATGGTAACAAAATCTGGATTTGCAGTGAGTAAAGGAACAGGAGGTGGAGAAGGCTGAGGGTTTATGGTCCTTTATAGAGAAATTTAGCTGTGAAGGGAAGAAGGTAGGATGATGATTGGGGACGATAAGGGTAAAGGGAAGTGGAAGAAGAATGTTTCTTTCATTACCTGAATCCATATAACAGACACTGTTACCTGCCCAATTAATATCTATTCTCCACTCTTTCTTAGTCACGGCATTCCAGTTTCTTCCAAGTGGCAATATGCCCAGCTCAAAGACAAGAGCTCCCACACATCCTTTCAACTGGGGGTAACCAAAGAGATATAACCTGAAGCTGCATGTGTTTTCTATTATAACTCTTTAAGAACACGACTGATGACTGACGAGCAGCTGCTGTGTCCTTTGTGCCCCCCTCCCCCCTCCAATTTCCCTTGTTTTCCTCCTGCTTTCTGCTTGGAACAAGCATTTGGATAAAGAGGCAAGTTGAAGGAAGAAGCCAGTTCTAAGGATGTTGGGTAAAGAGTGAACTAGATGGGAGTCCTTTGTGAGACCAAGAAGCCACCAGGCCAGCCCTCAGGCAGTCCACCTCCAGAGTTTTTTTATGACAAAGAAAACCTTTACTCTGTCTCACCAACTGCAATTTCTGGCCAAACACGATTGCGACCTGGTAACACAGTCATTCCAAACTTTTAATGCTCCTTAGAAGTACTATTCCTGTCCGCTTTACTACTGTCCTATGTCTTTCCTTTCTCTCATGTACAAAGAGTACTCTGTACTTGCCAGCTTCCCCCTTCTAACTGCCCATCCATCACCCCACAGAATTCCAGCGCCTTCCTGTCCCACCACTTCCCCTGATCACTAGCGTCCAAATTGCCGAAGCCCCTTCCCCCCCACCCCCCGCCCCGGAGATGTTGCTCTCAGCAGCATTAAGCACGCTTGTTCACCTCTCCTGTGTGAAACTTCCTCCTCTCAGGTCTGTCCTCCGTCCAGGTTGGTCTCCTTCCTCTCTGCTTCTCCTCGGTAGGCTCCTCTTCCTTAAGTGTCAGCGGCTTTAGGCCCAAGGAAGGAGACCAGGAGCTCAGAGGAGCGGCCTGACCCGACCTAACTCAACACACTCAGAGGAGGGGACAGTCGTGGAGAACGAAGGAAACGGGAAGGGCTCTGTCCTCTAGAAGAGTCAAGGCCAGGGCGCCCACTCACACAGGGGTGTGCAGAAGGGAGGACTGGGGTTCACCCGGAAACAGGGTGCACAGGACTGCTCCCCTCCACCAAGTCTCAGCACCGGTTTCTTCCAGCGCCTTCGGTCGAAGAAGCCTGGCCTGGGAGCTCTCACAGGGCGCATGCGCGGGAGGGAATGCGTCAGGGGCGGTGCCTGCGGAAGAGGCGTTACGTGCCGCCCCGCATAAAAAGGCGGGAGCCAGTGTTACAGCAGTGTAGGCTCACCTGCTGCTGAGGTCAGGCCAGCGCGGGTCGTGTGCGCCACCACAGAGACTCCCAGTCGCAGACATCGAGCAGGTTGGTGTCCCGAATGCGAGCGCGGGTCCTGCAGGGCGCGGGGGTGCAGGGTGTGGAGGTCGCGGGAACAGACTGGCCTGCGGGGAGGGGGTTGTTAGGAGACGCGGAGCCGGAGGCCTGGACTCCCGGACTGAGGAGGGGTTCGGCCCGGGTGGAGGCTGGGGGCCAGGCTGGAGAGGCTGCGGACAAAGGCGGTGCAGCCGAGGCCTAGGCCACGTCTCCCAGTGCAGCCGCGGGGCGCGGCCCCTGGCGTTTGGCGCCCGGCACTAGGTACCCCGCGCCTCCAAAGCCTCATCTCCCCACGGTGCTCCTGCCGGGGGAGCCAGACTTGCTGAGCACGACGTGGGCCCGGGCCTCGGCGCTGCTGCCCTGGTCGAAACGCACGCCGGGCAGCCCCCGCGTGTCCCCATCCCAGGCAAGCGGGAAGAGAAGGTAAGGGACCTGCCCACCCAGGCTCCCAGTTCTGATGGGGGACAAGGACGACTTTCTTCCTTCACAGCACTTTACAGGGCAGAGTGCGGCTGTCCTTTCCTAACTACAAACACCTGCTTTTCAGCCTGGGCAATGAACTCTTCAGGAAACAACGAAACTTTTGAGGGCAGTAACTCCAGACCTTTCTTTTATGTGCACCCTGTGGCCCAGCAGCTTCACCTGGGTCCCTGGTACCAGAATCCTGTCTATAATCCATTCTCCATTCCTGGGGCAGGTAAGGAATCTGAATCCCCAAAGAGGTTCAGTGGGATTAGGGACCCTCCCTGTAAACCAAAGCCTGAAGGTTTCTAACACCTGTGTCCATTACCTCCCTTTCCTCACCCTGTGCTCACACCAAAGAGACTGCAGCAGCGCATGGGGCAGTGTTTGTTGTTCAGGTTAATAGGAAACATTCGAATTCTAGCTATATGCCAGTTACTCTGCTAAATGCTAGAAATAGTTTCTCTCATTGACCTCAACAGCCCATGAGCTAGGTATTGTTGCTCTCCTTGCTCCGCAAATGAGGGAACTGAGGCTCCCAGTCAGTGACTGGCCCAGGGTCACAGAGTAATCCAACCAAAGTCTCCTCATGTTGTGAGACCAGAGGTACCTTAGTGCTCCTAGTCCCTGTAATTTTTCGACATGCCCTAAAAGATTCTAAAAGCTATTATGGTGATGTCAGAAAAGTATGTTGGAGGAAGATGACAAGCAAGTCTTGAAAATATCTGGAAGGTAGACATCTTGGACCTAATGGATAGAAGTCCGTTCACATTGTCAATTTCTAATTGTGTGAGTTTTGGCAAATTGTCTCTTAAGGAATTGGTCCTTTTTATCTATGTAATAAGTATTGTGGGACTATGGTTCATAATATTCATTTCTTTTTAATGTCCATGGGATCTGTAGTAATGGACCCTCTTTCATTTCTTTTTTTTAAGACTCTACTGAGTCAGGTTTTGTTTTTTTTTTTTTTTTTTTATGGCTGTGTTGGGTCTTCGTTTCTGTGCAAGGGCTTTCTCTAGTTGCGGCAAGTGGGGGCCACTCTTCATTGCGGTGCGCGGGCCTCTCACTATCGCGGCCTCTCTTGTTGCGGAGCACAGGCTCCAGACGCGCAGGCTCAGTAATTGTGGCTCACGGGCCTAGTTGCTCCGTGGCATGTGGGATCTTCCCAGACCAGGGCTCGAACCCGCGTCCCCTGCATTGGCAGGCAGATTCTCAACCACTGCGCCACCAGGGAAGCCCGACCCTCTTTCATTTCTGATATTAGGAATTTGTGTCTTCTGTTTTTTGTTTTCTACATTCATTCAGTTGTGGTCTAAGCAGACATGTTGTGATTAGTATACTTTTAAATTTGTGTTTTTTGTGGCCCACAATGTGGTCTATCTTGGTGAATGTTCTATGTGAGTGTGAGAAAAATATTCCGTTGGATGAGGGGATCTGTAGAGGTCAGTTATGTCCAGTTGGTTGGTGGTGCTGTGGAGTTCAGCGGTCCTTATTGATTTTTTTACCTGGCTGCATCTATCCATTTCTGCTATAGGTGTGTTAAAGTTTCCAACAATGGATTCATCTATTTTTCTTGTAGTTCTGTGACTTGTACTTCACATAGTTTCACCCACTGTTAAGGACATACACATTAGGGATTGTTATGTCTCAATGAAGAACTGACTTTTTCTTGTAATGCCCCACTTTATATCCCTGGTCACTTTCCTTGCTCTGAAATCTGTCTGAAATAAATACATCTTCTCTCACTTTCTTTTGATTAGTGTTATTAGCGTGGTACACCTTTCTCCTTCCATTTCCATATAATCCCTGTTTTTATATTTAAAGTGAGTTTTTTTTGTAGACAGTTTTTGCTTTTTCTTATGCCTTATAATGTCTTTTTGATTGTCAGCCATTTTGTACTGGATAAAAGGAACTGATCTGAATAGGCCTTTAGTAATGTGGTGTTACCTTGTGGAGGTGGGGAAGGGATCATAGTCCTGTTTGTGAAAGGACTATGATTAGGTCTCAGTCTTTTAGTGTGATTGTGCCTTTGGACAGCAAAATACACATGCTTCACCTTCCCCCTCCCATTGGGTTGGGAAGGGTGGCTAGAGTGGGCTGGAGAAAAGTATTTCATTCCCCTGCATCAGTCAGGCTCTGGTTAAATAGTTTCTTTTGAAGATGAGCCTTGTTAAGAACAGTGCTTTTGGTGTATGTTACAGTGATTCCTTTCCCTCTCTCCCTGCAGGACGGACAGGGGATTTTTCTCCTAGATTTACTGTGAGAAACTGGTTGAACTACTGCATGTAGAACTTAAAAAAGTATGTGGGGTGGTCCCCTTATGAATGGGTTCCTCTGAGGATTTGAACTCAGACTTCTGCATCCATCCTGATCTTGCAGTCTGTCAATAACAGTTCAGATTTCCCTACCCCACTGAGTTCCCATGGAGTTTTTTTTTTTTTTTTATATTTATTTGGTTGCGCTGGGTCTTAGTTGCAGCAGGAGGGCTCCTTAGTTGTGGCGTACGAACACTCAGTTGTGGCATGCATGTGGGATCTAGTTCTGTGACCAGAGACGGAACCTGGGCCCCCCCTACATTGGGAGTGCGGAGTCTTAACTACTGCTCCACCAGGGAAGTCCCTCCCATGGAGTTTTGATTTTTTGAGTTTGTGCTCCTGTAAGCTGTGAATGTATTCACATGTCTCTCTGTGTTGTGGTAGCAGTTTTCCCTGTAACTACATTGCTGTGAATGATCTGAGAATTCTTAATTCTTGTTCAGCTTTTTACTTTGGTAGGACTGAGTGACTTCCAAGCTTCTAGAATATCCAGAATTATGAAGCCTACCATCTTTTAAATATTAATTGGACATGCAGTACACTGTGCTGTAGAATTAAAATAGCTGAATTAGTTCTTTTTTTGGGTAAATGTTTCCCTTTTCTTTGCCTCCATTTCGTCTTTTGTATGATAAGCAGAATTAGAGGTTTCTTTTTGCCATTGGCCAACATCTCCCCATTTCCCAACCATCTAGCAACCACCCCGGCAACCACCATTCTACTGTTTCTCTGATACCATCTTTTCTAGATTTTACATAAAAGTAATCATACAGCATCTGCCTTTCTCTGTCCAACTGATTTCTCTTGGCAAAATGCCACAAGGTCCAGCAGTTGTTGAAAATGGCAGGATTCCATTTTTAAAATGTTTTGGGGGAGGGGATATGGGAATATATGTATACATATAGCTGATTCACTTTGTTATACAGCAGAAACTAACACAACATTGTAAAGCAATTATACTCCAATAAAGATTAAAAAAAAAAAAAGATTAGGGGAAGGGAGGGTGTTCCAGAAAATGAAAGAGAAGTTTTCAAAGTTGGCTTAGTGGAGGAATGTGCCTATGGCTAGAGCCTTGGTGGACCACCTACACTTTAATGGATGTAATGAGATGATACAGTGGGAAACTAGATAATGAGGTGCTTTATGCCATCCTAAGGTCATTGTCCCTCATTATCCTGACAGGCCACGATAAGCCATTCAAATACTGTAACTGAAGTGAGGATCACAGATTGTTCAGAAAGATTGTTCTGGAAGCAAAATGGATTACAGACCTGTGAGATGTGTGGGAGATGGGTTAAGAAAGTTGTTAGTAGTTATTCATGTAAGAACTTGGGGAGGACTTTAAGACCTTTGCTTTGGTAACAGAAGACTAAGTGGTAGTCCTGTGGTGGATTTGAACAGTTGTGGCTGTACAGGTGTGGTGTGTACTGGCTGAATGTTGTGACCAGCTGCAGGAGACAAAATGGCTATCCCTTTCTCTTTCTAGGTTTCACAAATGGAAGTCTGTATTTTTCATATCCTGTGGTGCTCAATGAGTATCCTGGTTTCCTTGTCCCTCAATCCCCGTTGCCCACTACTCTTAACCGACGACCCATAGTCCCTGTGTTTTATAACACGGCACAATTCCGACAATATGGTGGCTATTGGGAAAAAATGAAAACAAAGGACACACAAACAGAAACTGAAGCTCAACAGGCTGAAAACTTGAATGAAAAACAAGATGTGCGCTCAGAAGGCGACAGCCCTGATGTAGGAAGGGTGACCAGTATCCCTACAATTACATCAAAAGAAACTATGCCATTGTATGATGTGGCTTATGGTAAAGCCATGCCAGGGAACGAGGTGCAGCACAATGGGATTTCACAAAGTTCCTGTGAAAGTAGAGGTGTGCTCTGTAACCCTCGTGAGGGTAGAGACGGCATGAACTTGAGTGAAGAAAAGAAGGTATATGCAGCTGTTTCCCAAAACTCACCACCTCCAACTGACAGAGATGAGATCCAGAATAGCCTGAACTCAAAATTGTACCAGTCTACTGGAGATATCAACAAGCTTCATCAGGAAAGGCCACTCTGTGCCAGCATGGAAGCAGTTAAAGACCCGAGCCTACATTCAGAATCTCAGAAACTCCTTACTGTAGGGGAAAGTATGCCAGAGAATAGTAGTGGGAGCCATGGCTCCCCTGAGAATGTGGGTGGAGAGGAAGAGGTAGAGAGCAGTAGCTACCCTGAGGGGGGTGTTCCATCCCCTACCTGGTTGGCCCAGTTCAACAAAGTAGGGCAGGCCACCCAATGCGATATGAGTTGGTGGTATGAGGTACAGTCTGAGAATTCCCCTGAGTCTTCACCAGAAAGTGGTAGAAAGGGAGCAGAGCAGATGTCAGTGGGGAGCAGGAACCAGGATGAAGTTGATGAGGTAGAGAACAATGGCCGCGAGGGGTGCGTTCCCTCCCCTACCTGGTTGGCCCAGTTTACCAAAGTAGATGAGGGTATACAGTGCAACATGAGTTGGTATGAAGCACAGGTAGAGAAATCCCCCCAGCAAATGCCCTCCAGAGATGAAGGGACCTCACCAGACTGCAAAACCAAGGGGTCATGGAAAAAGCCAGTCACAAATAGGAAATTAAGTACAGACAAAGATGAAGTGATGGTGAATGATGAGATTGGGGAGGTGCATAAAGAGAAAAGGTGTGCAGAGATTAAAAAGACTGTGAAAGGCAGGAAGCTGAAAGACCTGAGCAGCTTCTCAAATGTTAAGACAGCCTATTTGTTGAAGAAAAGCACTGCCTTGACCATTGTGCTTCCCGAGGATTCAGAAGACTCTGAGTTGGAAGTTGAAGATGTAATGGATGAGGTAGAATGCCTCCTTGAAGAAGTGAGTCCACAGGGCCCTCTGACATCTTCCAAAGGAAGGTCTTATCTGAAGGCTGGAAGGATAATGAGGATGCCACCTGAGTGCTCTGTCCCTCCCCAACTGATGGTCTGGCCCACCAGAAATAAGTACAAGTTATTACAAGCTGGTGGTGAATATGAGCGCATCCCTGTGGTTTACCAGTTGAAACAACAGGATGGCTATGAAAGCACTGGTGTCAGGCTCCAAAGCAAATACACCATGGCCAAGCAAGAGGGACTGCAGTCCAGGAGAGCCTCTCACAAATCATTGGAATGTAAGTGACTAGGGGGTTCATATACTATTTGGTTGTCTGTTGTGGTTCCCTACCAGGTGAATCAATAGCACTTCTTCATTTTGAAAGTATGTTGTCACTTAAACTGTACTGCTCACATTCATAGGATTTGCAAAGGGAATCCCAAGTTAGAATTCCTGCATTCTAGGAAATTGCAGTGTAATTTGAAACAAAGTTTCTCTAGTAGAAGATGATAGAAAGCTGGGTGATAGCGGTAAGGAGAGTTGGGCTGAGATAGTCAGGAGGACATCAGTCTAGCTGGATTGCTGAGAATGGGCAGTCCATGTGGAGGCAGAGAATTTCGACACAGTTTTAAGTTCTGTGGTTTGGAGATAAAGAGGAGCAAGTTTGGAGTGGGAATGGAGACAGTAGCGTGAGCTCAGGCAGGATTTCTCTCGAGACTATCCTGCCAGAGGGAAGACTTGTGAGGAATTGGGAAATAGGCCAAGGAGAATGGGGTAAAGTAGTAGTGTTTCTCTTCACTTGTAGATTTTTATCCTGTAGGCAATAAGGGGCTAATCCAGATTGAGTAGAGAAATGAGACAAAGAAATGTGCTTTGTCTTCCACCGGTAGTATTTAAGAGTAGGAATTAGAGTGGAGAGTGCCTATATGGATGAAAGCCATAAAGTCAGTTTTACTCAATAAAAAGTATTGTAATTCAACAAAACCAAGTGGTGAGGATCCTAACTCACATGGGAGTAAATAGACATGTAAGAGGGCTAGCACAATTGAATCTTAAAAAACAAACAAACTGGAATTTGAACTTGAGTACATCGAAAAAAATGGTAACATCCATGGAAAAGAGTTAACTTGGGAAGAGAAGTTGTTTTGCTTTGCTGTGTGGGTTATGGTGGGAGGGGCATAAAATGGTGAGATTGAGGGACTAGACTAGCAGCCTCCCCACACCTGGTTGAAGCTTGAGTTTGGACCATCCTATGACTGGTGGGGGCACAGCTGACAGGAGTGGGGAGGGAGGGAGGGCCCAAAGGAGAGCTTTGGGAGATGATTACCTCTGGGGTGCAAAGTATGAAGCAAAGCAGGTAAGTGAAGAATGGGATGCATAAGGGCCCCAGGGAAGTTTAAATAAGTTCCAGTCTTAGTCCTAAAACCTTTAGACTGAAGAAATATTTAAGCCTACCATTTCCACTTAAAAGTCAGGGTATTGTTAGATTTTAAACTCTTGGCTATTGTCACTTAGATTCATGCTCAGTGATTTGGAGGGGATTTTGTAAAACACACGTTGCCTTTACAATATAAGCAGGGTTTTTTGGCTTTGATAAGTTAGTCCTTGCTTGCAAAAGGGCAAGAAATGATATGGGCCACTGTGCTTAGAGACCCCTCATGCATAAGAGATGGCAGCATTTTGTAAACTTCAGAATGAATGTGAGCATTCCAGATGTGAGCCCTCGTTTTTAACGTCTAACATTGTAAAATCAATAGTTAAATTAAAACACCAGCCATAATACTGTTGGTCTTCTCAGTCTTATTTGCCTCTGTATTCCCGTGTCATGTCATTGCCCATCAGAGCGTGTATGAATCTTTTTCTATCTTGGGAAATGACACTGGTTATAAATTTACTCCCCTCACCACCCCTCCCCTTTTAATACTGTAGCTTAGTTGTTTTCAGCACTTTCTCCTTTGACCACGTCTGAAAGAACGTCTCACTGAGTTTTCCTGTGAAGAAGTTAATGGGAACTTCAGTTTACTCCAGGTTACACAGTCAAGATTTTAATTTTCATGCTGAAGGCTCTCTTCTCTAGATTGTCTATTATTTTTGCCAAATGTATTTTTTACTGCCAGGAACAATAGAATGGCATAGAGTTGTATCGTGAAAAATAGGTCATTTTCTTGAACGATGTGTTTTTGAATTGTTTTTTCCCTTTGGTTTTGAAGCCACTTGGATTGTTTAATGTATGAATCCCTTCCCTCAGGTAACTATGAGAGAGCTAAAACCAAGGTACCTTACAAAGTACCAGAGATTTGAGGCAGATGCTATAAAGTTTAGGAAATACCCAGCAGCTCTAGAGGTTGGTATCTATCCTGTGTCCAGTTTGTCTTATGATTTGCTTTTTGGATTTTGTTTGGGGTTTCCTACTTGGTGCCTGTTCTGCCCTCCAAAGCTAACACTGCTTATGGTAGATGACAAATGGCAGTGTTCTAACTGGGTAACAGACATACCTTGTAAGACCCTAGCTTACAAGAAGACTGGAACCAAAGTTTTTCAATTCTGTGGAAGTTGTTATTATTTAATTTATAATTTATTTTTATAGAATTTTAAAGGTTACTTTCCATTTACAGTTATTACAAAATATTGGCTATATTCCCCATGTTGTACAATACATCCTTGAGCCCTGTGGAATGTTATTTTTATCCTAGTTTTCACATTTAATTCCTGATACTGTTAATGGTAGTATAGTGTGGATTATATGGGATTTTGTAAGTTTCCTGGTGGCTTCACCCTTAGTGTACTAGTTTAGAGCTGGGTAATGGAAGCTTAGCATCTCCCTTTAGGAGCCAGTAGCTTGACAGGCTTCCCTTCACACTGAGTGTTGGCATTGGGTAACCCTGCCTCACTTCAACCCCTAGTCCTGGAGCAGTGGATTGATGGCCTTTTTATTTTATTTTTTAAATACATTTATTTATTTTTGGCTGCGTTGGGTCTTAGTTGCCGTGCGCGGGCTTTCTCTAGTTACGGTGTGTGGGCTTCTCATTGCGGTGGCTTCTCGTTGTGGAGCACGGGCTCTAGGTGCACGGCCTTCAGTAGTTGTGGCACGCGGGCTCAGTAGTTGTGGCTTGTGGGCTCTAGAGCACAGGCTCAGTAGTTGTGGCGCACAGGCTTAGTTGCTCTGCGGCATGTGGGATCTTCCCGGATCAGGGCTCGAACCCGTGTCCCCTGCATTGGCAGGTGGATTCTTAACCACTGCGCCACCAGGGAAGTCCCTAATGGCCTTTTAAAGGTCACTTCTGCCCTGCAGTGGTCATAAAGGGAAGAATGATAACTAAGCTCAGGCGAAATGTCAAGACCTTTGGCTTTATCCTAAAAATGGAAACTAAAGTTATTGGTAATGATTCTCTATATCACATCTGTTTCACAACTGTATTATTCCATTGTGATTTCATAGGAAACAAATGGCTGAGTTCCAGCTTCAAGGAAGAGCTAAATATGCATCATCATGATGGATTAGAAAATGTGATCTCTTTCTTGATTTGAACTACTAAAGTTATAGCAACAAACAAGAAAATGTGACATTGTAAAGCCTTTGGAATTAAAAGTTGTAAAACAGCAAGTAAGTTGAATTGCAAAAGTGTGTGATTCTGAAGCATTTTCTTCCCCTCTCAAAGTGGCCACAACACTCACGACAACACCAGTAGAATTGGATCATTCATGAATAGTTCTGTCTTGTCATCTCCAGGGACTTTGGGATAAGGAGAAAAGGATGGTGGAGTTGAGGACAGAATAAAAAGATTTAAGCATTCCCCATAAAGAGGAACTATCCTGGGGATAGAGAGGATGCTGACTCATTGTTTATTAACTCAGGCCAGGCACATAGCCGGTCCCTGATAGATATGTGGAAGGGTAGGTTGTCACATGTTCTTTACTAGCATCTAGTGTCTACTCCTAGAAACAAAGGAAGCTTTAGGCAAGTAAGACTTCTTTATACTCAGACCCTAGGACCTGGATGGTCAATGTGTGGAACCAATCTCCCAATAAATGGTGCAGATTAGGTCTGACTAGGTACCCAAAAGGTTTGTGTGGTTGAAGACAGCTAGGTTTTTTGAAAGAAGGTGGCATGGCAGAATTCATGGTTTTCCAGGTGTGGGAGACAACGGGAGTGCCACCAGGAATGTCTTTGGTCATTATGGGGATACATGGTTGGGACTGGCCAATGTTCCGAGTTAAGCTCTATGAGCATATCCTTGATGTGCTTATAACTCCCTATACTAAACCAGTACTTCTAGCTGGTGTAATGAGAATGTAAAAAGTGATAGAAATGAGCAGAGACAAGCAAAAGATAGTGTTTGCAAAGCCAGTCTTATTAGAAGGTCTATGACTGCCTAACTAACTCCTACTTCAGACCTGCTTTAAGTAACATCTGGAAAGTGGTTCTGGCCTGTATCCCCGCCCATGGCTGGATAAGGTGACCCTCATGTGTCATCAGTGCACTGTTACCACTTTCATAACGTGACAAATGAAATGCAGTAGCTGTCAGTCTCCTGACTATACTATACATTTCTGGCTGATATTGATTTGCTGTATAATCAATAATATCCTCATTAAGTAGTTGTATAGAGATTGCCATTTAGTGTACAGTATTTAATGGATAGCTTAGTTTTAACTTAAGATTAACCCATTTTGCACTGTGGTCCCTGTCTCCACTAGCATTCCAAGCCCATCAGAAGACAACTGAACTACAGAGGTAGTTCAAGATAGGAATCCTGGAGATAGGAATGCAATGGTTGGGGTAACAAAGGATTGGGTAGGAAGGGTACGGTAAGCTTCCTTTGCAGATCCTGACACCAGCAGTATGTCTTACGATTTAACTCAGTTCTGACACTCTCTGCCTGGAAATAGCATCAGATTCTACGTGGTAAGGGCTCAGTCGTATAGGACTGTGCCACCGCCCCCCACCCCAGCTTCAGATTCTACTCAAAAGCCAGGTTTCACCTGTGCTTTTGACACACTGGCTATAGATCGGAGGTCTCGTAACCCCCTGTTTGGGTTCGATTAATTTGCTATATTACTGGTTTATTATAAAAGGCTGTAACTCAGGAACGGCCTGATGGAAGAGATGCATAGGGCAAAGTAGGTGGGAAGGGGCACAGAGCTTCTACACCCTCTGCTTGCGGAGCACTCTCCCAGAACCTCCATGTGTTCACCAATCCAGAAGCTCTCTGAACCCCCCCTTTGGGTTTTTATGGAGGCTCCGTCACATGGGCATGATTGATTAAATCATCGGCCATTGGTGACTGTTTCAACCTCCAGTCCCTCTCCTCTTTCCCCAGTCAGGGGGTGGGACTGAAATTTCCAACTCTATTCAGTTAGGTTTTCCTGGCAACCAGCACCTCCCCCCATTTTTAGGTACTTTTCAGAAGTCACCTTATGAACATACACCTAGTTGTGAATAACAAGACACCCATTTCACCTTTCAGGCTCTGTCATGAACTGAGGACAAGAGACCAAATATAACAAAAGATGCTCCCATTGCTCTTGCCATGCATGACATTCCAAGGGTTTTGGGAGCTGTGGGCCAGAAACTGTGGACAAAGACCAAGTATATCTGAGAAACATATTTTGGTCATATGAGTGATCAAATATATATTATAAATCACAATATTGAAGAATTAGAAATAGGAAACAACTGAATTGCGATAGAGGAATGGTCAAATGAGTCATAACACCTTCAAACCAAGGAATTCTGTGGCCATTTAAAGCTTGTGGTGTATATGGTATATACAGACAGCTCATGCAGCTCAATATCAAAAAACAGCCCGGGCTTCCCTGGTGGCGCAGTGGTTAAGAATCCGCCTGCCAATGCAGGGGACACGGGTTCGAGCCCTGGTCCAGGGGGATCCCACATGCTGCGGAGTGGCTGGGCCTGTGTGCCACAACTACTGAGCCTGCGCTCTAGAGTCTGTGAGCCACAACTACTGAGCCCACGTGCCACGGCTGGTGAGGCCCACGCGCCTAGAGCCCGTGCTCCGCAATGGGAGAGGCCACCGCAATGAGAGGCCTGTGCACTGCAGGGAAGGGTGGCCCCTGCTCGCCGCAACTAGAAAAAAGAAGGCCCGTGTGCAGCAGCAAAGACCCAACACAGCCGAAAATAAATAAATTTAAAACAAACAAAACAAAACAAAAAAACCCAGCCCAATCAAAAACTGGGTTGAAGATCTAAACAGACATTCCTCCAAAGAAGACACACAGATAGCCAAAAAGCACATGAAAAGATGCTCAACGTTACTAATTATTGCAGAAATGAAAATCAAAACTACAATGAGGTATCACCTCACACCAGTCAGAATGGCCATTATCAAAAAGTCTACAAACAATAAATGCTGGAGGGGGTGTGGAGAAAAGGAAACCCTCCTACACTGTTGGTGGGAATGTAAATTGGTACAGCCACTATGGAGAACAGTATGGAGGTTCCCTAAAAAACTAAAAATAGAACTACCATACGACCCAGCAATCCCACTCCTGGGCATATATCTGGAGTAAACTGTAATTACAAAAGATACATGCACCCCAGTGTTTCATTGCAGCACTATTTACAGTAACCAAGACATGGAAGCAACCTAAATATCCATCACAGGTGATGGATAAAGAAGATGTGGTACATATATACAATGGACTATTACTCAGCCATTAAAAAGAATGAAATAATGCCATTTGTAGTAACATGGAAGAACCTAGAGATTATCATACTAAGTTAGAGAAAGACAAATATCATATGATATCACTTATATGTGTAATCTAAAAAAAATGATACAAATGAACTTATTTACAAAGCAGAAACAGACTTAAAAAAACAAACTTATGGTTACTAAAGGGGAAAGGTGGGGGGGAGGGGTAAATTAGGAGTTTGGGATTAACATATACACACTATTACATATAAAATAGATAATCAACAAGGACCTACTGTATAGCACGGGGGACTCTACTTAATATTCTGTAATAACCTAAATGGGGAAAGAACCTGAAAAAGAATAGGTATATGTATATGTATAATTGAATCACTTTGCTGTACACCTGAAACTAACATAACATTGTAAATCAACTGTACTCCAATATAAAATAAAAATTAAAAAAAATAAAGCTTGTGGTAAGCAGTTTGCCAAGGTATAGTAAGTGAAACCAAGTCATAGAACAATATTCATAGTGTTCTTCAGTTTTTACAATAAAATAACCCTGTGCCTGTGTTTGGTAATGCATTTTTAAAAAGATCTGGAAGGCTATATCAAACCATTATAAGTAGACTCTCACTTTTTATAATGGCCCTGAATGGGGAACTTTTTATGAGCATGTATTAATTTTATAATTTTAAAATAATTTTTAAATGCTGGGGGCAACATAGCAGTCAAAAAGAGTCTGAAGACGGGAAATGTGATAATGAAAGGAGGAAGATGCCCAAGAAAGCAGGAAGAGATGTTGATGATAGCATAAGTAGTAGCAGGAGTAGCTAGTATTCATTTAGCAACTGAAATGTGCCAAAATGTGTCCTAAATGCTTTACAATACCAAGTCACTTGATTCTATGAGGTAAATATTATCAGTCAAGGAAATGAAGGCATAGAGAGGTCACACACCTTGCCCAATCTGAGAGCTCATGAATGGTGCAGCTGGGATTCAAAACCAGGTTGTCTGAATTCAGAGGCAGTGCTTTTATTAATCACTGACCTCTACTGCTGGCTGACAGGTGGGGTCCAGAGCACAGGTGGAGGAAGAGAGAAACCTGACTGAACTGTTAATTAGTTTTCTGTTGTTGCATAACGAATTACCACAAACATAACGGCTTAAAAAAACCATTTAGTATCTCACATTCTGTAGGTCATAAGTGTGGGCAGGCTTAACTGGGTTCTCAGCTTAGCATCTCACAAGACCAAAATCAAGATGTCAGCAGGGTTGGGCTCACACCTGAGGCTCTAGTGAAGATTATGCCTCCAAGGTCATTGACGTTGGCAATATTGAGTTTTTTTGGCACTGAGACTGAGTTCCCCATTTCCTTGCTGGCTATTAGGGGCCTCTAATTAGTTTGCTGCACTCCTCACCTTGTAATCCTGACTTCATCTGTATCTGTCTGTAAGGTCAGCAGTGGCACGTGGAATCTCTCAACAGGCTTGAAATCTGAGTCCCTATACTGTGACCAGTTAGAGAAAACTCTGGAATTTTAAAGGGCTCTTATGATTTGGTTAGGAACACCCACATAATTTCCCTTTCCTTGTGCTTGTAAAATAATCCAATCATCAGAGAAAAATTCATCATACTTAACACTCCCGGAGAATAGGGGGAAAATCCTGGGGCCATTTTAGAATTCTGCTTACCACAACTATGATGGATGGTGGGACGTCTTGGTGCAGGAAGGTCTGAGGGCTTGTAATGCCTTCCTGGATAGGACTTGAAAATGCTCAACGTGAAGGGAGATGTTTTGGGATGAAGATTTGAACAGGTGACTAGCAACCCAAAGTGTGCAACTAGTCAGCTTTATGGTGTAAGTTGAGTTTGGAGGTGACTTTAGGGGGGTACCAACTACATGGCTGTGTGATTTTTCTCTAGCAGTCTGGCTCGAGGTTCTTCTGAGAAAGAAGGCCAAAAGGACCACAGGTCAAGGGAGATGACAGGCTTAAATAATGGACTTTAGAATCTAGGCCAGAAAGAGAAGATAGAAAACCACAGTGAGGGAGTATGGACAGTTAATTTACAAAAGCTGCAGCGTATGGCCAGATTCCAGTTAAAGCAGGAAGGAATGCTCCAGTAAGAGGTTAAAGATATAGAGCAGTGGTTCTCCAAGTATGGTCCCCAGACCAACAGCCTTAGCATCATTTGGGGACTTGTTAGAGAGGAAAATTCCCAGGTCCACCTCAGAGTCAGAAACTCTAGAATTCTGGGAGCACAGGAATCTGTGTTTTAACAAGCACTCTAGTTGATTTTGATGTCCCAAAGGTTTGAGAATCATTGATGCAGATTCTTTCCTATTTTTAAAGAACATTTCATCCTGAATGGGACAGTAAGAAATTCCCTGAAGAGGCTGGGACTGGGTAGCAAACATTGTGAGACATATAGAAGAGGACAAATGGCCCATGTTGTGCATGCTGAGCTAGGATGCCAAGGATAAGTTTAGGGCATGCCTAACTTAACTGGCCTCAGGATTTTCAGAAATAACACGCCCTGGTGATTCCAATCTGGACAATTGTGTTACTGAGGTACTATTCCAAGGGCAAGACCAGGAGGATTTATTGATTAGAGTAAGAGGTGGGTCCATTCTGGGCTTGGATTGGCTGTTCTTTAAAGAAGGGGGAATCCAACCCCCAGGGTAAGAGGTTGGAAATGGGAATAGAAAGTTCCTGGGACCCTGAAAACAGCAAGAGACCTGCTGGATAGGTAAGGACACTTACCTGTGAGCAAGATCTAGCTCCATTTGGCTCAGCAAACCATAGGACTTACTTACGCTCCCATAGCTGCAGGCACCACCCTGATGGGTAAGCTGCTTCAGCTGTGGCACAAAGCTAGAAGAGCACAGGTGGGCCATGCTTACCAACAGGAAGAGGAAGGAAGTGAGGGATATATTTTGGGATGTGGGTAGCTGACCCTGAATAGTAATTCCACTATAGTCTTAAAAATTTTTCTGAGTCAATTACTCTGGAAAAATCATAGGACTCGCGCAGTAAGATCCAAGCAAGTTAAATACAATGTAGCCACACAAGATTTTTCACTATTGTTATAGGAACCCCTCCCCACAGTCAACAAATCATCTCAGGTGATTATGAACACACTGTACCTGTGGTGCAGCAGCACAGGATGTACTTAATATTAAAATCAGTTTTAGGGTTTCCCTGGTGGCACAGTGGTTAAGAATCTGCCTGCCAATGCAGGGGACACGTGTTCGAGCCCTGGTCTGGGGAGATCCCACATGCCGCAGAGCAACTAAGCCCGTGTGCCACAACTGCTGAGCCTGCACTCTAGAGCCTGCAAGCCATAACTACTGAGCCCACGTGCCACAACTGCTGAGGCCCACGTGCCTAGAGCCCATGCTCCGCAACAAGAGAAGCCACCGCACTGAGAAGCCCGCACACCGCAACGAACCCAACGCAGCCAAAAATAAATAAATAAAATAAATAAAAAAACAAGTTTTATACTGTTAAGTTAAAAAAATAACGTGCAGATGAATGTGTATAGCATTTGTGTTAAAAAAAAAAAAAAAGGCCCTCTGCTTGTC
Organism: Eschrichtius robustus; assembly: GCF_028021215.1. Classification (NCBI taxonomy): domain Eukaryota; kingdom Metazoa; phylum Chordata; class Mammalia; order Artiodactyla; family Eschrichtiidae; genus Eschrichtius; species Eschrichtius robustus. Next base: position 85,686,944 of record NC_090831.1, read on the forward strand.
TGTGATGTATACAATATTCCTGGAAGACTTCACAAGAAACTGGTAGAATTGGTAGCCATTGGGAGAAGGAACTGGGAAGCTGTGGGAGAAAGGAAGTAGTAAGAGTTTTCATAAGTAAACCTTAGGTACCTTTTAAATCTGGAGCACATACATGCATGCATTAAGAAATAAAAAATAAATACATTTAAAAAATAAATAACGAGATTTTATTATCCTCGACAACAGAGGAAAGTCAAACCTGAAATCTAAGGGCATTAAGTAGCCCCACCATGGAGGGTGGAAGCTGCGGCAGCACCTGGAGGAGCTTCCTCAGAGATTCCCTTAGTCTGGCCACCCTGCCAGAGGCAATTCTAAGGAATCAGGACCCACAGTGATCAGCAGGGAGGAGAACAATGAGAAAAGCTTTCCAGCCTGAAATCAGCCACTGTCCAGAGCTAGCACCTGGCAAGATACAACTCACTCTCCTGGGGGTCACATCTTTACTGGAAGGTAGGTGAGAATTCACACCTGTGACACCAAATCTCCTCCTCTCTTGGTGTCTCTCTCTCCTATTCCTCTCTGATTCCACATTCCTCTGATCTTTGGCCACAGTGTTTGATTTTTGAGAAGAGAATGTTGAACAAGTCAAGCTCTTGTCATTCTGAGTCTGAACTCTCATTTGACTTGAAAGACTTATGCTTTCGTTTTTTCTTCTTTTTCTTTTCTTTCTTCTTTTTCTTATGCTTCTCTTTCTTCTTCTTTTTCTTGTGTTTCTCTTTACATTCTGAGGAACTGGAGCTGCTCCCATCTTCATCTGATGTTGAATCCTCCAGTAACTGTTTTAACTGTTGTATCCTAAACACATAAGATTGACCAAAGAAACATATTCAATGTAACTTAAAAAATTCTTTTAGATAAAAATATAAGAACAGTAGTGAGGGTGAAAAATGTCACAAAGCATTACCTCATTAAAGACAGTACTTATTTTTATTTTTGTATATTTTCCCCATTCTTGTCTACACCCCCGCCTATTTTACATGACTGTAACCAGTGTACAAGCTATTTTGTATTCTTTTCACTGTCCTAAATGTTTCTGCATGTTTCCATAGTCCTTACTATTATAACTTCTAACAGATGGATACTTTCCTAAATCATTCCCCCACTGTTCAAGTTCATACTAAGTAATCTACCTCCTCAACAATTATAATTCAGCACAGGGAACTATACTCAATATTTTGTAATAACCTATAAGGGAAGAGAATCTGAAGAAGAATATATGTTATGTATATATATTATATATAATAATTATATATAATTATAGTTCAGTATCACCAATTTGAAAAAATACCCCCCACACCCCAAAAAAAGTCTTGTTTTTTCACCCTGTCTTTAACCCTGTCTAGGAATTTTTAACAAAAGCTCAGATATTTAAAGAAGATCTACAGAAGATAAATTACAGTTGCCAACGTCAACTATCAGTGACATGAGTGGGCTGGGCCAAGCCCATTGCTTTAAGTTAACCCAAGTAGAACAGGCTGGCCTGCTCATTCCCCACACACTGGCTTTTTCAGGGACTATTCCTGTCTTCCAAATATTTCTCAATTAAAGTACCATATTTACTAAAACCACTCCTCTAATACTGGAATTAAAAAATTTTTAATTTATAAAGTTTCTAACTATATAATTTCAAACTTTAAGAGGATATTGTTATCATCCAGACGATCTCACCTTACATCCTTTTCATGTCTTTTATTCTCTCGAATGATGTCGTACATGGGATCTTCATGTGCCTTGAGGGATAGAGAAGGTTATGGTTAGGTTAGGCTTCATAGACTGTTAAGTTAAAATTAAATCCCTCTTCCACTGAAACCAGTTTTTTTCCCCTCCTGTGTGGTGTAATTTTATATTTAATACGTTCTAATCCTTCCTAAGAGTTGCCATCATTTCAAACTCCTGGAGACTATAAAAAAGATTTTCCAGTTATACAAATACAGGGTATAATTTACATAGCCTTTATAAGGAAATAAACCATGGCAAAATCATTATTAAATACCACTCAAGGTTAAAAATTTTGAGGTAATTCTATTTGTTCTATGTGGAAAGAAGATCAAGAGATATTATTAAGCAAAACAAGTGAGTTGGAAATGATGCGTAAGAATGATTCATTTATAGGTACACAAAAACATACTGGATATGACCAAAGAGAAGTCTGGAAGTATACTCAAGCTACTTACTACAAATTCCCTCTGGGGAGAGAGGCAAGATTGGACTTGAAAAATCAATTGTGAAAAACCTTACTGTAATGTTTCCATTTTGTTAAAATAAGGCAAATTTATTCTTATGATGTTTGTATAATTAAAAGCTACTTAAATTACTTAAAATATGAATACACATAGAATGAATTTTATGGCATGTGAATTATCTTTAAAAGTATGTTTATTATAAAATTTTTACATATCAAAGAAAACATAAAGTTAAAAATATCTATTATTTTACCAGCCGGGATATCCACTGTTAATATTTTAGTGTGGTTCTTCCAGTCATTATTCATAATTTACAGAAGATTATAATCATGTTATATATACAACTCTATTCTCTTTTTCACTTATGCTTTCATGAATATCTTCCTATGACATTACATATTCTTTTAAAACATAATTCTTAAAAGCTATATGATTTATATAGTGGTAACTTATGTTGTATATTGGACACTGCAGTTGTTTCCTATTTTTCTTCAGTTTCTATTTTCTAATCATATAAATAATTCTGAAAGTTATCCTTATACATTCATAATAATTTGTGCATACTGATGTTCTGTTATATCCTTAGATCAATTCTTAGAATTTAGGTTTCTAAATTTAAAAAATATGAGTATGTTTAAGTTTTTGAGATTTATCATTAAATTTTCTATTATAGGCACTGTAAAAGTTGACATTCCAGGTAGCAGTGATTTATCCATAATATTTTCTGTAAATTAGTAAAATGAAAACCCAGTATTTTAAATATCTTAAAATCCTTGGAGAATGTTTATATACCCCTGTTTGATATGCTGATAATCCCAATATATCCAGTAATAGCATAGTTAAGTTGACCAAAACAGTTACTGAATGGTGAATTAACCCTGGGAGGTGACTTTGTTAAAATAAAGTGATGAAATGATAGATTGATTTTACTGTCATCTAAAGAGGGTACATCGTTTATACACACACTTCTAGTTTATGATAGAAAAATATACAGACTTTAGACAAAGACTGGGAAACTAGAACCCTGATTTTATTTATGAAATATGATTTTTTTACATAAGTAAAAAAAGACTGACTGGGGAATTCCCTGGCAGTCCAGTGGTTAGAACTCTGCGCTCTCACTCCTGAGGGCCCAGGCTTGATCCCTGGTCAGGGAACTAAGATCCCACAAGCTGCATGCCAAAAAAAAAAAAAAAAGACTAACTGAATTGATAAAAATGCCTGCTTCAGAAAAAGAAGCACTGTTCCCAAGACAAAAGCAAATAACATTTTAATACGCATTTTTTGTTAATGAACTAATCTTTCACACAAATTCGATTTAATAGAGATGTAGTTAACACCAGATACTTTGGCCTAAAGGCTTTCGGAATGTATTTTATGTGAACCTCCAGTTCACTGGTGACTGCCTGATTCACCGACATTCATCATCTCCAGTAAACGTAAATTGACACTCTGGGGTTTTACTTACTACTCTGAACTGTTCTAACTTTTGGTTGCCTTTGATAAAGAAAGGGCATTCTTTGTCGCCCGTTCGGTGACCATACCGTTTACAACGCCAACCTAAAACAAAGAAAAAGGGATATATTTCTGTAAGATAATGCATTTTTACTCAGTCAAGATAAAGGTATCAGTAGATCATATTAAAGATATTCTTCATTAGATTCCAATTTTAAAAGCAAATATAATTAATGGATGAACCATGTAAGATCCCAAAAAAGAGAGGGAAACTAATTACTTCCTCAAGTATCCTTTAATCGTAGAGGTTTAGAAATGAACCAAGTACTTACTAAACAATCCCATGCAAAAAGCAAAGTGTGATTTTTTGTTTTTTAAGTGTCTTACAGATTGAATTGTATCATCCCGTCTGCTTCCCCACTGTATTGAATTGTCCTAACCCCTAGTACCTCAGAATGTGACCTTACTGGGAAACAGGGTTTTTAGAGAGGCCTGGAATACATCCTTCCCTCACAGCACTCAGGAGGACAACCTGACTTTGGACTTTTAGCCTCCGGAACTGTGAGACAATAAATTTCTCGTTTAAGTCATACAGTTTGTGGTACTTTGTTACAGCAGACCTAGTAAACTATACAGGCATTAAGCAACTCCAACCAAGGAGGTCAGGAAGCAGGAAGAGGGATTATAGGTAAGATCAGCCAAATTTGCTCCACGCTGGTAGCTACTGAAAATATGTAGTGACAGGGAAATAACGTTTTCCCCTTTATATTTTTATTTGAGAGTTGGTAGTAGGAAACCATTGGGAAAAAATGAAGTTTAGGGATTCTCTGACCTGCCCCTGTCCTTATCTCCCCACTATTTCCACGTGGGGAAGAAGGAATGCACTCTTAATGCAAATGCAGACCGCTTCAAACATGTCTGCCTATGACAAAAAGGGGGGGATTTTAAATGCCACGGATTGATGTGTGGGTATCAAGAAGGATACATACCATCTGTGATCAAAACTCTTTGTTAAAGGAAAGGTGATCCTTGTTACTCAAAGTGTGGTCAACGGTACGGACCAGCAAGATTAGCATCACCTGGGAGCTTGTCAGAAATACGGAATCTCAGGCCCACCCTAAGTTTGAGAAGCTCTGCTCTAGATAACACTAGGATCATGGAAATCAATGAATACGGGGTTATGTGTGCATGTGTTTTTCCATCTGGGATGGATCCAAGTTCTGTGGAGTCTGAAGCTTACATAAATTAAGTAGAGGAAGGGCTCTTTAGGGGGAAAAAAGTCTTGCCTTGGCAAATTTTATAGAAAGAAAGAACCATATGACCGCATTGGTGGGACTCCAAAGACCTTTGGAAGGTACAAGGGCCCTAAAGGTTAAGCTTCATTAACTTCATGTAAAACTGGTTCTGGTCCAGACTAAACACTTTTAATTTGCAAGTCAATGAAAAGAACTATAAAATGGTAAGTGAAGCACAACTAACTACCCTACTACAGAGAGGAGTGGTTTTTAACCATAATTAAAAAAAGAAAAAAAAAGAAAAAAGAAATGTAATCAGTTTAATACATGATTCAACTCTGAAAATAATAAACACAAAGGGTTTACTTAACTAAATTTATGATATAATTATTACTGGGAAAATGAGATCTAGGAAGGGTATGTGTATGAGATGGGATGGAGGAAGAAAAAAAGAGCTGAATTCTTGTCTTCTACAGGAAGAAGTCAATAGATAATGAAGAAACCTGAAAAATCAAGGGGCAGGAATATAACCCTGTTATCTAGATACACAGGGATAGGGGCTTCCCTGGTGGCGCAGTGGTTAAGAATCTGCCTGCCAATGCAGGGAACATGGGTTCGGGCCCTGGTCTGGGAAGATCCCACATGCCGCGTAGCAACTAAGCCCGTGCGCCACAACTGCTGAGCCTGCGCTCTGGAGCCTGTGAGCCACAACTACTGCGCCCGCGTGCCTACAGCCCATGCTCTGCAACGAGAGGCCACTGCAGTGAGAGGCCCGCGCACCGCAATCAAGAGTAGCCCTCGCTCGCCTCAACTAGAGAAAGCCCGTGCGCAGCAACGAAGACCCAATGCAGCCAAATTAATTAATTAATTAAAAAAAAAAACAAAAATCTTTATAGATACATAGGGATAAACTTCAAAATAACCTTCCTAAAAGAGGTTGAGGTGGTCGCCTTTTAGGTAAGGGGAATGAAGGAAAGGGGCTGAGAACTGCTATATTAATTATGTGCATGAAGAATCTTTGTACAAACAAATGTCTTTAAAGACAGCTGTATCCCTTTTTCAAACGCCGTCTTACACTGGATGAAGGTGCTGCTGCTCTGGTGCGGTGGAGGGTGTGCACACAGAGCTCTACCTGTTCCAGACCCGCCCTCTGTGGCCCAGAGCTCCTCTCAGGTTACCTGGATAAAACCTCAACACCTCTGATGAGGATGACTGACTGAGGCAAGACCCAAGGGACCACCCTCCAATGCATCCCTTGTCCTCCATGGCATTTCTACATGGAATATCCTTTCTGTTACAGTAATATTACTGAAGCGTATACTCCGCAGGCAGCTACGGCCCTGTGGAAGACCATTACCCTTACAGCCAGAAGCCCTGGAGTCAAAGCACTGCTCTGCCTCTTACCCCAAAACACTTAATAACATATGCAAGGCGGCTTCCTCATCTATAGCACAGAGATCATGCCCTGACTTTAGCAGGGCTGTGGTGAGAATGAATCAAAAGAAGTGAACTTGTTTGTAAACAGTGGTCTATAACTTGCATGTATTGAGGGTGTTACTTGAAACCCTTCCACACTCACACTGCATGACTTTGACTTCTTTCCCCAGTGGCATCCAAAGTCCTTTGGTTGGTGCGTGGGCCAGAAATTCCCTGGCATGTTCATTGCCTGGGACATCTGGTATACAGTCTTCTGGCTTAGTCTCATCTTCCTGAAAAAGGAAACAGTGTGTAAGCTATGTGGCAAAAAAGCACCGGAACTCTCTCCCACCTGTTTGAGAACACAGCACTGCCTGGCTTTCTCATGGGCTGGAGATCCCAATGTCATCATAAGTTACCATCTGAAGAGCTAGAAAGAAAGACAAATCATAACTGACAGAAAAAACGGAAGTAACTATACTAGAAGAGCTAGCTATGCCACAAAAACAAAGTAGCTGTTCTTAGAGAAAAGTTACTAGTGTTTACATAGGATTGATCTGTGAGCCCCAAATTCTGATTCTAGATCACAAAAATTAGATTCTAAGATCACAAAAGGTTTTCTGCTAACTTAAAAGCTTTGTGGAATGAGGCAGAATATAGAGTTAAACAAGTGAGGTTTCCTGGAATAAGAGCAATGTGTTAGAGTAAAATAGATGATTAGACCTTGAAGGCCACTGTCATGTTTCATAATCTCATACATGCCGTATTTGTGAGATGTATTTTCATTACCAAATAACTGCACTATGTAATTAAGGTGCTGTTTTTTTACCTTATGATTTTTTCAAGTTTCCATGAATATTAAATTTATAATGGAAGAATGTTTTCTAAAAATCTTTTTTTTAAGTTGGAAGTTACCAAACAGAAAAGGTTACTTTGGCCTTAAGTCCTCTAAGTCTCACTCCTGCAGAAAGACACACTGTGGCCAGGGTGCTGGAGGAGGGACTTCTGCAACAGGCAGGGCTGGACTGGATGAGCTTCACGTCTCCTCAGAGTCCAGTGTTCTCTGAGCTGATGACATTCAAGAAATCAGCACCGGGAGGGTCAGAGAAGGAACATGGGGCAGGAGAGCTTTGAGAAGACAGTCACAAGTGAGACAGAAAGAATGGGAGTGAGCGCTGGGGAACACTCGGGGGGGCCTGCAGTGGTTTCTTAAGGGACAGACACAAGGCTGATTAAATTTCTGCAAAGGCACAGGCTGTGACAAAGCCCAAAGTGCATGAACCGACTGCCATCTGCAGGGAAGACACAGAACTATCACAAAAGGAGGTTCAAACCTTATGCAGCTGTTTTTCATAACAAGTGACTGAGTCTGAGCACTGAGTCAAATCTGTCTCAGGGAAAAACCAAAAGTACAAACTTCACACTGACCTTGATAAGTCCAGGAGGAGGTTTTTCATAACTAGAAAGGAAAAAAACACTGGTCATCAACCATGTTCATAGGAACGTAACACATCTCAATCAGCAAAAGGCAACTGCAGACCAAAATAAAAAGGATATTTTTAGTAAGAACTTAAAACCATATTATAACTTAGTTAATAAAATATGCCTAGCAGTCAGAGATCTTATATAAATAAACTGATGCTATACCATATCCTGCTGGGATATAGCACTTAAATTCACCAAAATAATAACTAACTTGGTGTCTTAGGACAATGATTTTATTTTTGGAAGAAGGGAAAGCAAGAGATTGCAGGGAAAATGTGAGGTAACAAGAGCCTTGAACGAATTATGGTTCCAGCCTGTCATTACAGTTGTTGGTTGATTTACCTACCATAACTTCCAGCTTCCATAACACTGAGAGGCTCATGGGGGTGGGGGGGTGTGAGTGATCTGTTCTAACAAGGATGGGGGCTGTGCAGAGGGGAGGGAGCAAAGCCAGAGGGAAGGGCCTGTTGTAGGGGAAGGAGGGGAGGGTGATCTGTCCCAGAGGCTCCCCCTCCCACCTCGCCCGCTCCCCCCCAACCCCCGCCCCAAAAGCTCCAGATTCAAGATCCTCCCCACTGGCCTATCCTGTTTGCAGAGTGGGCTGCTGGGCTGCCGTCTGCTGCTCAGCTCTCTGACTGCCCTTTATGCCCCTACTGACCTCCTGGGACTCAGGGATGCAGGACTCCTGCTTGGTGCCTGGACGACAGGCTGGCACTCAATGAAGAACTACCGCTAGAGAAGCAGGTGACTGATTGTGTGCAAACGTACTTCCCCTTCCACCAACAAAGAGAGCTCTCAGACCCCCAGGGTCCTGAGGATACAAATCATGCCTGTGCTCCCAACTCATTTCCACTTCTCATCACTCTGCTGGAACTTCTGGAAAAGGCTGATGGATGCCAAATCTAGAAAAGCAGCATCCAATGCTAGGGTTCATTTTAAACAAATCAATTTTAAAATTAAAAAACTGAGATATAATTGACATATAACACTGTATTACTTTCAGGTGTAATTATGTTCAGTTTCAAGTACTGACACATTCCAGGCTATGCAGCACATAGCATGGGCGTCTGGCTTTTAAATATGAGTGCCTAATTGACACAACCCCCTTCTTAAAAAAAAGTAGTTGGAGGGACTTCCCTGGCGGTCCAGTGGTTAAGACTCTGTCCTCCCAATGCAGGGGGCACGGGTTCTATCCCTGGTTGGGGAACTAAGATCCCTCATGTCACACGATGCAGCCAAAAAAAAGTAGTTGGAAAAAGAGGCAGAACAACTGAACATCAGAGGTCTTTTCAATGCCTCTATAACGAAATTTTACTGAGAGAGGGCATCAGGATGCTGTGGCTGGTTTAAAACTGTATCTGGGCTCCAACAACTTGGAAATGGGGGAGTCCCAAGGTTGCTACACACAGAAGGTGAGTTCAGAGATGATTAATTTTTTGAATTTTGTACAGTGAAAATAATAAATTCTAAAATGGTTAATCATTTATCTAATAGTCAAATAGATACTAATTATCCCAAAACTAGTCGAAAATTGTTTAAGTTAAAAGAAAGAAAGCAGTAGTGTATAGGACAGTGTGTTTGGTATGGTTCTATTTGTGTGTACGGGAAAAGGGAGATTATATATATAGGATACCTGAGGGAGGGAGCTTTATTTTTCACTTACATTTATTTACATGCAAATACACTGCCTCAATGTTTTTTAGTTACAAAAGAAAAATGAAATTAATGTCATCTTCCTTACACCTATGTTGGTATGAGCCCAGGCTAATAAAGTTCTGAGAGATAAACCAAAGGTAACTTGGGACGTAGGAAAAAAAAATGCCAAAAATATGCTAATAGGAGCTCATTTCTGCTATAGTTATATAGGCTGCATTTTTGTTTTAAAATTTCAATGTTGGGCTTCCCTGGTGGCGCAGTGGTTGAGAGTCTGCCTGCCAATGCAGGGGACACGGGTTCGAGCCCTGGTCTGGGAAGATCCCACATGCCACGGAGCAACTAAGCCCGTGAGCCACAATTGCTGAGCCCGCGCGACTGGACCTTGTGCTCTGCAACAAGAGAGGCCACGACAGTGAGAGGCCCGCGCACCGCGATGAAGAGTAGCCCCCACTTGCCATAACTAGAGAAAGCCCTCGCACAGAAACGAAGACCCAACACAGCCATAAATAAATAAATAAATAAATGGATCATCACATTAAAAAAAAAACCATTTGTATGAAAAAAAAAATTTCAATGTTATTTCTCTAATTGTTTCAGTAATTAAATCCTCACTCTTGCTCTAACCAACTTGCTATTTCCACTTACCAAAAAAGAACAGGTATATTAGGAGAAACTAAACTTAATTTTAAGGCGATATTGAAGGTTCAACTTAAAAATTTACTCCTTGCAGAAGTAACCAGTCAACAATAATCATGCCAGGCTTAGTGCTAAGTACCAGAAGGGAGAACTAAGGGGATAAGGGTACTCCTAAATGAAATCTAGAAAAGCCATAAAGTTGAAACTCCTCTCAGAAACACCCATGTAATTCTTGACAAAGGTACTTCGTAGCTTGGGACCCCCAGAATGGAGGCCTCCCCAGTGGCCCAGCTCATGTCACAAATCTAAACCTAAGTCAGCCTGCACTAACGGGAAATGCCTCACTGTCAAGGAAATCTGGAATACCCCAATCACGATCCTCCAACTCAGCTTAACTTAGCTTATCTGACCCTAGGTAAGAGGACATGCTAGTCTTATAAGGAAATCCCTGACCCTCTAGCCAATCGTGCCCTATTTCCAAGTTGCCTCACCTAACGCCCTATAAAACCCGCTCTTGTCCAAAATCCCTGGGAAGAGTGTTCCACTGCATGTGAAGTGCTGTACTTCTCAATCCGCGGATTGTTTTCCCTTGAATTAAGGACATCAAACTCGTTAACAAATTGTGTAATTTTTCTCTTTTGACATTCTTTAGAACGGTCTTTTTTTTTTTTTTAATTTTATTTATTTATTTTATTTATGGCGTGTTGGGTCTTTGTTTCTGTGCGAGGGCTTTCTCTAGTTGCGGCAAGCGGGGGCCACTCTTCATCGCGGTGCGCGGGCCTCTCATTATCGTGGCCTCTCTTGTTGCGGAGCACAGACTCCAGACGCGCAGAGTCAGTAACTGTGGCTCATGGGCCTAGTTGCTCCGCGGCATGTGGGATCTTCCCAGACCAGGGCTCGAACCCGTGTCCCCTGCATTGGCAGGCAGATTCTCAACCACTGCGCCACCAGGGAAGCCCCTAGAACTGTCTTGATAAAGGAGATGTTTTGTTTTTTTGGAGTAGAGAACCCCATATCCCAGCCAGAACGTTTTCCAGTTCTAAATCAGTGTGAATGGGCTTTGCAGGTAAAAAAATTTTACTTTGAATTGTGATCCACTCTCACTGCTGTGTACCTTGGGCAAGTTACTTAAACCCCCAGAGCCTCAATTTCCTCATGGGTAAAGAGTTCACAGCAAACATGTGAAAGGCACTCCACAATGCTGGCTTCTGCCTCTTCTGTTGAAGAAAAGTTAGTGCTCTTAGTAGCCTCATGAGGCAGCGCAAGATTAGGCACTAGCATCATAAAGGTCAAGATCTGGACCCAAGAGAGAGGCCTCGCCAACCCTCACATCTTTTTACAGATCTGCAGCTTTACGGGGATTTACCAGCTGCTCCTAAGAGGAGGTGGGCACAGACCTGGCAGTGGACTTCCTGCAGACATCATCCCCAGCCGGGTTTACTGCCTTTCTAGGCCATGTGACTCTTCAACATCTGGCTCCAGGGATCACTGCCTTTTCCCCATGCAGGTGAGGTGGTATAGGATCATGCCACCTAAGCTGGCTGTTCTTTGGCTCTCTTTATATCCCCTATTTGATCAGTCCCTGTGCTTCACCTACACCTTCCCGCATGACTGACCTTCCCTCTTAATCACAGAACTTATTCAATAACTGCCTCTGTGCCTGCCCCCGCCCCAGCTAACAGCTCCGCTAGGATAGTTTATCAAAGTGAAAACCTCTGCCCTATGATGGTTGATAACCTGAGGGGCTGTGAGGGGCACGCCTCTCTGCTGATTTCCCTGGTAACTGATGAGCCAACCTGATGTCAATCCCCACTATAACTGGTAAACCTCCCCACCCCCCAAGCAAAGACTGCTGTCTGTGTCCTGACTGCTGTCTGCTGTACACAGTGGGGCGCTGCTCCAGGACTTTGCTTCAGACTTATAAGGTCCCCTATCCAATAAACCTTCAGTGTCTCTGTTGCTATCTCCAGCCTCTTTCTTTGGTCTTGTGGCTGGGCAATTATAAGGCTTGCAGGCCTGTGGGGTGCAGCGAGGTATATCAGAGGTGCAGAGGTGGTAGATCAGGGTTCAGCAAATCTATCCCTACCTCCTCTGAGGCTCAGCAAATCACCATGTGATTAGAGGACTGGAACTTTCAGCCCCACCTCCAGGAAGGCTGAATTAATCACTAATGGCCGATGATGAATCAATCAAGCCCATGTAATGAAACCTCTATAAACACCCAAAAGGATGGCGTTAAGACAGCTTCAGGGTTGGCGAACACGTGAAGGCGCGGCATACCTGGAGAGGGCATGGAAACTCTACACAGCTTCTCACATACCTTACCCTATGTATCTCTTCCATCTGGCTGTTCCTGACTTATATCCTTTTATAATAAACCAGTAATCCAGTTAGTAAAACATTTTCCTGAGTTCTATGAGCTGCTCTAGCAAATTAACCAAACTAGAGGAGGGGGTTTTGGAAACCTCCAATTTATAGCAGGTACCAACCTGGACTTGCAAACATCTCTGGACTCTTCCAAATAAGGATTATGATGGAGGCGTCTAGTCTCCATCCTCATCCTCACTGTCACTAATCCAGGGCCTTTCTAAAGGGACAGAGGAAGATTTACTCCCTGAAGATTACACAATAAACACCTGGGTATAAGTAGAATTAGCCTTTTAGATAGAGTACAAAGCTTTTTAGGTATGGTATTTCCAAAGCAAATTCTTAAAATATTTTCCAATGGAAAGCTGTCGCATGTCATAGGCCTAGGCCTCTTTTAGGAGGAATAATGGAAATTTGCATAAATTGGGCAGGTGATACAGTCCATCAGCATCCCTTCATTAGAAACATTAATGCTATGTCTTAGGCATTGGGACTTAAGGGAGTTTGGAAGGGAGGTGGTAAAGTCTATGTAAATATCCAGTAATCCGACAATAATTTCTTTTTGCCATAGGAGTTGTACAAATAACATGGTCAAACTATCTGAATTCCTGAAAAATATGTAAATGTTTTTGCCTAGATAGAAAAAAAATGTGATGGAACTGCACATTTCTTTTTAATTTTTAAATTTATTTTTATTTTTTGGCTGTGTTGGGTCTTTGTTTCTGTGCAAGGGCTTTCTCTAGTTGCGGCGAGCGGGGGCCACTCTTCATCGCGGTGCGCGGGCCTCTCACTGTCGCGGCCTCTCTTGTTGCGGAGCACAGGCTCCAGACACGCAGGCTCAGTAGTTGTGGCACGGGCCCAGTTGCTCCGCAGCATGTGGGATCTTCCCAGACCAGGGCTCGAACCTGTGTCCCCTGCATTGGCAGGCGGATTCTCAACCACTGCGCCACCAGGGAAGCTCCCGGAACTGCCCGTTTTGAAATCTGTTATTATTAGCAATGGACTTCCCTAAAAAAGTCCATTTTAGAACTGTTTCCACAAGTGTAAAGGAATGTGGTTGATGTTTTTTCTTGGGCTAAACAATTCATTAGTTTAGGTAGCATGTTAAAAAGATATTTCTCAAAGATTAAGGTAATATTTAACTATTGAAAATAACATTTGGAAATGAGAATCGGAGTGTGTTTATTGAGTAGCTGGCTTCTGTGCTGTGACAGCTGAGAAGTGTGCTTTATCTTTGTAATTAATCCTCAGAATTAAAAAAAAAAAAAAGTTAGTGGAGGCCCATTATTTTGTGCCATCTGTGAATCCTTGCCATTATATCATTCAGATTGTGACAGGTTGCCCTGGGCAGTATAAAGACTAAATTAAGATAAATTTCGATAAGAGATTATCTCCTAAATAGGCATGGGACAAAAAAATCTTTATTTTGCCAAGTACTTAATAATGCTCTTTGTGTATTTGAGTGTTGGGGTAGGATTTCTTTTGGAAGAGTCCTTCATGTAAGCATACTCCATCCCAGTTGTTCCTGTAGCCTGGCCCTGTGGGGGCTGGAAGGCTGAGATGAAAGTCCACATATACTCAAAATGCCCATTCTGTTATGCCCAGTAGCCCAGGAGCACTTGAGTGACAGAGCTGGAAAATGGGCAGGAGCATGTGTGGAACACTCAGATGACTTTGGGGGTCTGGCAGGTATGGTAAGAGTAAGAAAAATTAAGGTCAGGTGTAAGAAAATGACCAGAGGAGTGTGAGGGTAACTAAAGAGGGCATACCAGGTGGCAAAAGGATTTGAATTCCATTTGTAAAAAACCACAATGGAACTTAACATGCCTGGTTGACCAACTTACTTATCTGTCTTCCTTCCCCAGACTCTCTTAAAATGACAATTAAAGAAATAAAAAAAGGTTAGAAGCCACACAGAAATCCTGAGAGGAGATACAAGGCTGGAGACAAGAAGGGAAGGGAAAGAGAACTAAACCCTCATCTACTATAACATGAGCATAATAGGTAACGTTTACTATTCAATGGAAAAAAAGCAGTATAAGCATATAACTCAGAAATAGTTAAATCCCAGAAAAAAAATTAAAAGTTTCCCCATTGAAGCCTTGGTTGGAGGGAAAGGTACAGGGAGTGTGAGTAGAGATACAAACCACTATTTTTTGAAATTAGACTTTTCATACTATTTGATGTTTAAACTACGTTAAAGTATTATTCTGGAAATACAGACTTTCATTTAAAAGGAAAGAAGCCTCTGAACTAGCCAAACTATAAATATGTCAACAGCCCAGAACTTTTAAAATCTCTGAACTGAAAAATCCCACTGGTCTGAGAATCAGACACCCGGGTTTCTCTTTAGTTTTGTTAGTTTACAGTTCCGTGTGTGCTTGATCAGGTTACTTAACTGCTGAACCTGCATTTTCTCATGTGCAAAAGGAGGTTATAAAAGGATGTCTGTGAGTGCGCTCTGAGCTACAAAATAAATGTAGAGTATTAACAACTATGTGGCATCCTACAGTTAGGATACTGAGGGCTAGGGGGTGGGGTAGGGCGACTGAGCCCTGCCTGAACTCATCCTAGGGAAATATTGTTCAACATCGGCCTTGCACGGGCAACAAAGAGCCTCCCAGAGTGCCCTGAAGGGGCCAGGACCGTGGATGCCAGCAGTCCACAACCACTGCCCACTGAAGTGAAATTCAGCTCAAGAGCCACACTGAAAAGAGCAGGCCAGGCTACAAGGAAGCATGCATTTTGTGCCAAAGCTCCCAGCGGTTAATAATGAAGGATTAACCCTTTAAGGACTTTTCATGCTGTCTCAGCAATCATGAGAAGGTAGGTAATGGGAAGTGCCTAAGACAAATAATTCAGATAACTCAGTGAACACCAAACTTAGTAAAGTCAGACTTCTAAAGCTGATTACTGAACGACAGAAACACAGAAAAGAACCGCAAGGGTCATTAATCCAACCTTCCACCTGACGTTTAAGTCTCTTTTACAACCAACCCTTCTCTCAGGGGTTATCTGGACTCTCTCCAACCCCGGGTAGCTGGGGGAGTACAGTGTCTCCTAGGTCAGGCCACGCTGACCAGCAAGAATCTATGACTCTGGCCCTAATTCTTCTTGTTGAGCTAGAACTGGCCTCTCTGTAGCTTCCACCCTTAACCCTGGTAAAAAAAAAAAATCCTGGGGACGAGAGAGAAGTCCACGCTCTCTTCTACCTGACAGCTCCTCCCGCAGAGTCAGGGACCAGGCCCTCACCCCACGCTTACTTTTTCCCTTCCTCACCGCACTCATGTTACGGGACTGGGCTTTTTCTTCCCTAGTTAACAGCACTAGATGAAAAGAATGGGGATTTACCCAGTTCAGAGCGAGCCGCTTGAACTGAGAAACGGGAAAGGACCCAAGGACGCAGCCGCACTTCGCCTGTATTCAAATCCTGACCGACACCGACGTCGCCGCACGAGCAATAAAACCGTCGTTTCCGGCGGGGAAGCGCCCGCCCGCCGCCGCCTCGCGCGCCCGGGACGAGCCTGTGGAGGGAGCCTCCCCGCTCTTCCTCCAGCGGCTGAGAGTCCAGCGTCCGGCAGCCCGGGATCAAAACCCGCACCTGGCTCGCTGGGGTCCGACGGGCCCACCTGCCCACTCGCAGGTCTCCAACCCCGGGCGGGCACCGCCGCGCGACCGCGGGCCCCGACCCCATTCCTCGCATTAGTTGGGGGCGGGCGTGACGGACTCACAAGGACTCCAGGTGCTTGAGCTGCTGCAGCTGCTGCGCGTCGTGCCGCCGCCGCCTCTGCTCCCGGCGTCGCTGCAGCTCCTGCTCCGGAGGCTCTCGCGGCCGCCGCGCGCCCCCTGCCCCCGCGTCGTCGCGCCCGGGTCGGGACGACATCGCGGCCCCGCGCGGCGCGGCTGAGGCGTCCCCGTGCGGCGCGGCTGAGGCGGCCGGCGCGGCGAAGACGGTACTTCCTCTGCGCTGTGAACGCCTAGCCCCGCAGCGCCCCCTCCCGCTGCCGCTCCGCGTCCCGCCGGGCCGAGCCGGGTGTCCCCTCCGCGGCCGCCTGCACCGCGCCGCCCAAAGGCCAGCGCGGCCTCAAGTTGTTGATCGTAGCGCCGGGTCCTGCAGTCAGGTCGGCTGGTGCCGGAGGCCGGAGCGCGCCCCCTGGCGGCGGCCAGGAGTCTCGGTGCTGAGGACGCTCTGTGGGGACCCAGAGCCCGTTCTGCGCGTGGCTGGGCCCCTCTCCGGGTCGGGCGCCTCCCCTCGAGATCTTCGTCCCTGGAGGCCGGGAAACCTGTGCAAGTCATTTTCGTATTCCCGTAGTGGCTAGGCACACAGGAGCTGCTCGTTACATGTTAGTAGGATTCATCCGGTTTTGGAAGAAAGCAAGGCTTCCATAGAAATTCTCCAATTTTCCAGAACATGTGATCCATGCGATGTATAGTCAGTGTAGTATACTGTATTCAGATAAGGTTTGGGTTATGGAAACGAAAAGCTAATATACACTGTGCACTTTTTATGCGGTCATTGAGCTAAGCCCTTAATAGGAGTTGATTTAATTTTTTTAAAATTAATTAATTAATTTATTTTAATTTTTGGCTGTGTTGGGGCTTCGTTTCTGTGAGAAGGCTTTCTCTAGTTGAGGTGAGCGGGGGCCACTCTTCATCGCGGTGCGCGGGCCTCTCACTGTCGCGGCCTCTCTTGTTGCGGAGCACAGGCTCCAGACACGCAGGCTCAGTAGTTGTGGCTCACGGGCCTAGTTGCTCCGCGGCGTGTGGGATCTTCCTAGACCAGGGCTCGAACCCGTGTCGCCTGCACTGGCAGGCAGATTCTCAACCACTGCACCACCAGGGAAGCCCTGATTTAATTTTTAAAATCGTAATAAGTGCTGTACGTAATACCCATGTGTATTATCCTTATTTTACAGATAAGGAGGCCCAGAGAGTTAACTGACATGCCCAAGGAAACAGAACTCTTAGGTCATGGAGCCAGGATGCAAAAGTGTAAGGTGCTTAACTAGGTTGTGCTTTGAAACTGTATCTGATATATAATTTTTTCAGCCTTGAAATAATGGAAGAAGCTGCAGAGGAATTAAAAATAAGTGCATAAGGGAAATGCTTGCCAAAATATTCAGTTGTTAATACCCCAAAGTGAAGAGCTCTTTCAAATTTATTCAAGAAAACACAAACACACAGAAGCTATGCACAGACATGTGAAATTATGCTGATACATGTTCTGGAACTTGGAAATGACCTCTTCCTCTAAGAATGAAGCCAATTAAAATTGTTGCATGAATGTATGATTCAGCCATTCATGTGTAACAGATCAGGACCCTATGGGGGCCTTCCGGGATAGACCCCTCCCCCATATACTCTGCTATAGTTCCTGTTTGAAGTACCCAGATAATACTATCTCATGCATATTTCCTGAGTTTTTCATTTGGTAAAAAGCACCACAAGTGGAAGAAATTAACTACTTGATGATCATGAGCCCCAGCCCCCAGACCTTCTGGCACCTAAGGATTGATAATGTTAAATTAACCACCCAGTTACCTCAACATCAACCAATCAGAGAGTTGTGCAGTAGCTGATCACATACCCTGGGAAGCCCCTCCCTCACCTTGCCTTTAAAAATGCTTTGGTGAAACCCTTCGGAGAGTTCAGGGTTTTTTTTTTTTTTTTTCTTTTTTTTGAGCATGAGCAACCAGTTCTCCTGGCACGGCCCTGCAATAAACCTTTCTCTGCTCCAAGCTCCAACATTTGGGTTTGTTTGGCCTCACTGTGTGTCGGGCACACAAACTTGCGCTCGATAACGATGGAAGTTACCTGGGCCAATAAATGACCTGTATGGTATCTTATAAGATATCCAAATCCAGTTAAGAAGGAGGATATAGTCTTTGGAAGCTGTGATTTACAAACAAAGAAAATGTAATTGTGTTGCAGAAAGAAGTTGGTCTACAGAATCAAGAAGAAAACCAAGGGAAAGCAATCAGGTAGTGTTTTTCCAGCGCTGTTGTTATAGAACAGCACGTTCCGGGTGTCCCACGCACAATACATATTCCTTGCTCTTCAAGGTAACAATGTACTGGGCCAGCAGCACCCCAGCCACCAGGGCGCACACGCTAGCGCTTGCTACCGCGCTCACCCTCGCCATGGCCGCTTGGTCCATGGACGGGGCCTCCTGCGCCTCCCGGTCAGGAGAAGAGGTGGCTGGGTGGCTCGGGCCTCGGATGCTCCGCCCTAGAGACCAACACAGACGCCCGCGCCCCGCGCCCCGCGCCCCGCCTCCGAGGAAAGCCCCACCCACGAGCGGCGGGAACGGAGAAAGGCGTGGGAGGGGCGTGGCTTGCGTCCCCGCCGGGGTCGGGAGGCGGGTCTTCCTCAGAGCCCGCGTCTAAGGAACTGTCCAAGGACAGAAAAGGGGAGTCGAATTAATTCTCTCTCTGTCTCTGCTAATGAGGACCGGGCAGTAGTTCATTCTAGCTCCGCCCAGTAGAAATCTGATTCCAAACATCACTCAGAAAAAAATCCTCCGCCTTCCTCTCTCCTGACACTCAGGACTACAACCCCCAGCAGGCATCGGGGCTCAGCAGTCTGACTTGCGCAGTAGCGTTCGTTGTAAAGTGCTATGACAACAGGGCGGAGATGGCTTGGAGTTAGGCTTGAGTAGGCGTCCCTTCCGCCGCTGCTGTCCTTTTTCTGCTACATCCCACTCACTGCCTCCTTCATTATTTCCTCCTCTTTGTGAGCAGCAGGTCTTACCGCTGTTCCTTCCTGCCTGATATCTGCCACGGGATTGATGCCGTTTTTCCTGCTTGTCTCTGAGCGTGACAGAGAGGGGATGCAGGAGAGCTACTTGGTGGGATCGCTTAAGCTCTGTGGAGCTGGTGGTGCCAACTGGTGAGGCGCTGTCTTTGCCTGGGACGTGAAACAAGTTGGATCAGGAGAACGAGAGGGAGAAGTAAGGGTTGCTTTTTCCTGCACCGTCCGTTCTTGCTCGTCGTTCCAGCCCTGGAATCCTGGCAGACGTTCTTAAAGAGAAATCGGTGGAAGGAGAGTTCGAAGAAAGGTGGGGCAGGACCCACCTGACTCGGCATCAGGTAAGAAAGTACGTCTAGAATTAAACAGCGGTGCATGAATGCCCTTTCTGTGTTTTATTTTTTAGTCAGATTGATTCTCTGATGCCGTATAATGGTTTGGGGGATATAGGGTGATAGGTTTCTTATGAAGGATGCTTGCATTCAAAACAAAACAAAACGAAACTGCCAGAACAATGTGTGTGTGTGATCCTGTGAACATTTTTGAGAAAGGGTGATAAGAATTTTTAGAGATTCCATTCAGGAATGTCACGTGGTGCACAAGCATTTTCCTCCTGTGACACTAAAACAGGTCTTGTGAGCAAATGGTCAAAGCAGTTCCCATCCTATGACTGAAGTAGGATGCATGTACTAATACCCGCTAATTCCTTCTTGCAATAGGATTATTGCTTCTCCTTCTCCCTTTACCTTGCAGACCACAGCAGTTTCGATGAGCTGAGGTGATATTATTAGCATCTTCCTTCCCCAATCAATTCCTGCAATCGACTCCAGTTTCCTGGAGTTTTTCTGTTTGTTTTTTGTTGTTTTTTTTTAGCATCTCACTTTTTTTTACTAAACATACCATTTTAAAAAAAATAATAAATTTATTTATTTATTTTTGGCTGCGTTGGGTCTTCGTTGGTGCACACAGGCTTTCTGTAGTTGTGGTGAGTGGGGGCTGCTCTTCGTTGCGATGCGCGGGTTTCTCATTGTGGTGGCTTCTCTTGTTGTGGAGGACAGGCTCTAGGCGCACGGGCTTCAGCAGTTGTGGCACGTGGGCTCTAGAGAGCGCAGGCTCAGTAGTTGTGGCGCAGAGGCTTAGTTGTTACCCGGCATGTGGGATCTTCCCGGCCCAGGGATCGAACCCGTGTCCTCTGCATTGGCAGGTGGATTCTCAACCACTGCGCCACCAGGGAAGTCCCTACGTTTTGATTTTTAAATGCACTCTTTTCTTTAATGGTTAAAGCAGGTGTACAATGCATGTTTGAGCAGATGTACAATGCATGTTTGACAGGCCGTGAGACAAGCTGTTCTAGTTAGCATAAAGTTTACGTTAAATCATATATAAGCCAGAATGACTTCCCCATACCTCAATATGTGAACATTTCTTCCATCAAGTGTTTTTACAATGGAAGAGTTTTGGATTTTGTCAAATGCTTTTTCTGACTCTGTTGACATGATTAGGTGGTTTGTGATTTTTATTTTATTGCTTTGGTATATTTCCTTAATAAATTCTGGGTGTTAAACTAACATTGTATTCCAGGGGTAAATTGCACTTGGCCATGGTGTATAATTCCTTTAATATATTGCTTGATTCACTTTGCTAGTGTTGTGTTGAGGATTTTTACATACATATTTGTAAGAGATATTGGTCTGTAGTTTTTTTTTCTTGTATTTGTCTAATTTTGGTATCAATGTACACTAGCTTCATAGGATGAGTTGGGAAGTGATCCCTCCTCTTTTATTTTTTGGAGAGGTTAGTGAAGAATTGATGTTAATTAAAAAAAAATATTTGGTAGAATTTACCATCTGAGCCTAGTCTTTTCTTTTTTTCTTTTTTTTTGAGCCTAGTCTTTTTTTGTGTGTGTGGATAGTTTTTTGATTACTAATTCAATCTCTTTACTTGTTTTAGGTTTATTTAGATTTTCAGTTTCTTCTGTAGTCAGCAACAGATAGCTGGGAGCAGGACAAATAATACTGATGTCCTGCCCTTCCTGGGAAAATAGTTCTCTGATTGGGAGCTGTGGGGAGAGGGTTCTTGGATGTACCACTCTGGAGTGCAGTTTCCATCTTGCTGAGCTAGGAGTATGGAGAGGAGTGAGTCTTAGTTTAAATAGTACAGACTCTTACTGTTCTTACTGAATTTTAGATTTTTAATGTTTCTTTATTTGTTGTATGCTCTTAGGACAATTTCCAGAGACTTGAAATGGTTGTTTTTTTTAAAAAAATAAATTATTATTTTTAAAAAATAATTTTCAGTTTCACTGGGAAGTGGGCCAGTGGAGTTTCTCACATGTCACACTGAAAAGTGGAATTCTCTGAAACCTTAAATTGCTTAGCGTATGGTTATGGGAGAAATACCTATATTATCAAAAGATTTCATCAGAGTTCCATTAGATATCAAGGTGCTCCAGTGTCTGTAAGACTTATATTTAAGAGCAAGTATAAAAGTGATTATATATAAGCTTATTAGGAACACAACTGCTGTGTGCAAAGAGAAATTTTTTGTAGGTGTGTTTTATTTGTTCAAGCCAAAGGATTGAGCCAAAGGATTAAGCTTTTGTTTTTTTTTTTGGATAAACAGGGATATCCAGCAACCTTAAGTTGTTCAGACTTGCTATCAAATCCGTCTTTGAAGCCAAAGTGGAAAAGAACTCCCCTTTGAAACCTTTTGCCTTGCAGCCTACGCTGTCATTTAAAAATACACCAATTTTAAAAAAGGAAATTAATGATGTACAAATTGCACAAATGAGGGTTTGTGGTTTCTTAATTTCTTGGGAGTGGGCAGTGCGCCTTCCTCTGCTTCTGCCTTTGAAATTGGAGAGAGAGGCACTGGGAAACATGCTACTGACCATCAGCCCAAATTGTTGGTTTTCCTATCGTTCACTAATTTTTCAAAGATGTAAGACCTTATTCAATAATTTATTGTCCACCATGGTAAATGTTAACACCTGGGTCATGGGAGAACCAGTATGCAGAATTTTGGCATAATGGAATTTATGCAGTTCTGCTATGTATTAACTTATGTTTTGCCCTGGTATGAAAGTAAGTTGATCTGAAATGAAGCAGCTGTGGTCTTGTGAGGAAGAACCATTTGTTGGACCTAGGTTTGAAATTAGCACCCTCTCCCCCAACCTTTTAAAAATTAAAACAAAGAGAAACAAAAAAAAAATCCCTCTACTGACCCATGCTTTTTCAGTGTTTTGGATATTAAATTGCAGGCAGTGACAGCCTAATAATACAAGGGTCTAGAGTAGGGACAGGGTATGCAGAAGCAAGTTTCTGCCATTAGCTGTGTGATTTAGGGGAGTCATTATAATCTACAGGATGAGAAGACCAGCTGATTGATGGGTACCTTCTAGCTGTTGAAGCTCTTGATTTTAAAAGTGAGTCTTTTTTTCAAACTTTGGAAAGGTAACTAACTGGTGACAGAGGTCACAGGAAAAAGGAAGAGAAGTAGAGCATTGCTATAAGAAAACATCCACTTAGACTATCAGGTATCCGTGCAACTAGTGCTTTTCAGATTTTAAGGTGCGTGTGAATCACTTGGGGATCTTGTTTGGGGTGGGGTTGAGATTCTGCATTTCTCACAAGCTCTTGGGTGATGCTGACCTGCTGGTCCAGGGACTACACTTTGGGTAGCAAGGAGCTAAACAATCTAGGAAAGGAGGGCTTTCAGAAGCTAATGAAGTGGTAGGTGACTAAGCAGAAATTGATAGAGCAGGAGAAACAGGAAGGAAGTAAATGTTGCCAGAGGTATTTTGTTACTAGGAATAGATACTAAATTTTATGATAGAAGTCCATGAGAAATTAGTGCTTGATGTAGAACAGTTCCATTTACACACCATGTTGGAGAGTTAGTTTTTCATATTGGAGTTTTTTTCCCCCCATTATACTAGCAAGCTGAAAAAATTTGTTCAGTAACAAAGGTTTTTAAGGCCATTTTCACATTATAGCTATTTTCATCTGATGCAGTCATGTGTGTTTATATTCAAACTACAGATCACGCGCTTTTTCCCTTTCCTGATTATGCTTTTTATCCTTTTGAGTAATCATAGCCATGATGATGACTATATGATGACTGTAGTGCTGTGAGTCCTCCTAGTGAATCATTGAATGGTATTGAATTTGGGTAGCATTCTGCCCTGTGCTGCAAGAGAATGACGTGTCTCCATTGCGGCAGTCCAATGGTATGGCGTATTATAATTTTCCAGTGTATCTCGAGTACATAATGAGAATATATGGTATTTATTAAGTACTGTTACTTCCCTCTCAAATTAAAAAAATCCAGTAAAAGTATAATAGGAGTGTTTATTACATTTTTGAATACTTGCTGTGAGATTTGAAGTTTTGAAGTCATCTGGCAATTTGTATGGTTACATAGTGCCATTATTAATAACAGCTGATGCAGATGTTTTTCAGAAACTCTCCCACATGTTAAAACTCATGATAAGTTTATTTACCTGCTATGTATTTTTCCTTCACTTTCATCAACACCTTGCCTTTACCTGACTACTTTCCTTTTTAGCGTAAAGAGAGGGCCTTAGATGGAGTTTTCTTTCTTTTTTCCCCCTGTTGTTTGTTTCTTTAAACTTGTCACCTTGACATGATTTATGTTCACATAGAAGTTGCACAAGTAGTGGTTTCCCAATGATAAAGTACAATTATCAAAACCATTAAATTGACATTAGTACAATACTATAACTAAACTATAGATCTTATTTTGATCTCCCAGGTTTTATATTACATACGCTATTTTGGGGGGAGAAATATAGTTCTAAGAAATAAAATTTATCCCGTGAAACCACCACCAAAGTCAGGTTACAGAACTTTTTCATTACCTCAAAGAAATTCCTTTAAAGTCACAGCCTCTCTTAACCGTGGTAACTACTGATCTGTTCTCCATCAGTTTAATTTTGTAATTTTGAAAATGTTATAGAAATGGAATTATTTAAAATGCAACCTTTTTGTAACTCAACTATACTCCAATGAAAATTTTAAAAAAACCTAGATAAGCAACAGGGATAAGTTGTATAGCACAGGGAATTATAGTCATTATCTTGTAATAACTTTTAATGGAGTTAACATAATGGAGTTAAAATACTTAATCACTATGCTGTGCACCTGAAACTCATATATATTGGAGCTCAACTGTACTTCAATAAAAAATACACCTGAAACTCATATATATTGGAGCTCAACTGCACTTCAATAAAAAATAATGAAGTAAGGAAAAAAAATGTAACCTTTTGGGATTGGTAACCTGTTTCTTTAACTCAGCATAATGCCCTTGTGATCCACCCAAGTTGTTGTTGCTTCATTTTAAAAAAATTGCTGAGTTGTAGCTAATTCAAAAAAATACATGCAACCCAAAGTTCATAGCAGCATTATTTACAATTGCCAAGATATGGAAGCAACCTAAATATCCATCAACAGATGAATAGATAAAGAAGATGCGGTATATATATACAGTAGAATACTACTCAGCCATAAAAAAGAATGAAATTTTGCCATTTGCAGCAACATGGATGGACTTGGATGATATTATGCTAGATGAAATAAGTTAGACAGAGAAAGACAAATACTGTATGATATCACTTATATGTGGAATCTGAAAAATACAACAAACTAGTGAATACAACAAAAATGAAGCAGACTTACAGATATAGAGAACAAACTGGTGGATACCAGAAGGCAGAGGGGCAATATAGAAGGCAGAGGGGCAATATAGGGGTAGGGGATTCAAAAGCACAAACTATTATGTATAAAATAAGCTACAAGGATATATTTACAGCACAGGGAATATAGCAATATTTTATAATAACTATAAATGGAGTATAACCTTTAAAATTGTGAATCACTATATTGTACACCTGTGGCATATAATATTGTACATCAACTATGCTTAAGTAAAAAACAAATAAATAAATAGCACTTTGCTTTTGGGGTCATTCGTGGTTGTGTGCAGAGTTGCAAACAATTTGAGTCACTTGATACGCGTGTTCC